>NC_141876.1:285227008-285863794 GCF_056163025.1 Triticum urartu | reverse complement strand
GTAGACGACCTCGAAGGGGGAGTTGCTGGTTGTTGAGTGTCTTGCGCGGTTGTAGGCGAACTCGGCGATAGGTAGACACTCCTCCCGCTCCTTGATGTTCTTCTTGATGAGTACTCGAAGTAGAGCGGAGAGTGTGCGGTTGGTCACCTCCGTTTGGCCGTCGGTTTGTGGATGATACGTCATGGAGAAGAGTAGCTTGATTCCGAGCTTGGCACATAGGGTCTTCCAAAAGTAGCTAAGGGACTTGACTTCGCGGTCCGCGATGGTCGTCTTTGGCACTCCATGTAGACGCAATATTTCCCTACAAAAGAGATTGGCAACATGTGAAGCATCGGCTATCTTGTTGCAAGGAATGAAATGTGCCATCTTAGAGAATCGGTCCACAATGACAAATACCGATCCTTCCCATTTCAAGTCCTAGGAAATCCAAGTACAAAATACATGCTAATGTCTTCCCATGGTTGATATGGAATTGGGAGAGGCATGTAAAGGCCATGGGATTGAGCTTTAGACTTAGCTTTGCGACATGTACAGCATCGGTTGGTGAAGCGGTTGACGTCGCGAAATATCTTGGGCCAAAAATAGTTCTTGGAGAGCGAAGCAAATGTCTTGTTAGCTCTCATAAGATATCCATTTTTGATGTAATAGCGTTACCAAGATGTATGCGTCAAACATTTGGCATAAGGAATAGAAAAAGTAGGATCATGTTCATACAAGTCTTTTATATGCTCAGAGCCAATGACATCAAATTCAAGTTGAGTAACAAGCATGCATATGCCGGAAAGAGCGCCTGCCACAATTTATTTTACCTTTAATGTACTTGATGACATAAGGAAAATACTCAATAAATTCACTCCATTTAGCATGACGCTTGTTCAAATTGGTTTGGCCTTTAAGATACTTGAGCGTTTCATGATCGGTATGAATGATAAATTCATGAGGGCAAAGATAGTGTTCCCATTCATGCAAAACGCGGACTAAAGCATATAGCTCTCTGTCATAGATGGGGTAATTGAGTTGCGCTCCGGAAAGTTTCTCACTAAAGTAAGCTATGGGGCGCTTCTCTTGAGTTAGCACACCTCCTATGCCATTACCACTAGCATCGCAATGAATCTCAAAGGGCTTGTCAAAGTTGGGTAATGCAAGCACGGGAGCATGAGTAAGCAAATTCTTAAGCTCATGGAAAGCAGTATCTTGGGATGGTCCCCAAACAAAAGGCGCATTCTTCTTGCTCAAAGCATGCAAAGGGTGAAGCAATGGTGCTAAAATCTTTGACAAAACGACGATAGAAGCCGGCAAGGCCAAGAAAGCTATGCACTTGTTGCAAGTTGGTTGGTTGAGGCCAAGTCTTAATAGCATTGATCTTGGACTCATCTACATGGACACCCTTAGAAGATACAACAAAACCCAAGAAAACGAGCTTATCCACGCCGAAAAGGCACTTTTCCATGTTAGCAAAGAGATGCTCACTTCGAAGAGTTTGCAAAACGGTTCGAACATGGGTGACATGATCTTGAAGAGATTTGCTATAAACAAGGATATCACTAAAGTAGACCACAACAAACACACCAATGTAAGGGCGAAAGACATGATTCATAAGATGCATAAAAGTACCTGATGCTTCCGATAGACCCATAGGCATGACTAACCACTCATATAACCCAAACTTGGTTTTGAAAGCGGTTTTCCATTCATCACGCTCTTGTATGTGGATTTGATAGTAACCACTCTTAAGATCAATCTTGGAGAATATAGTGGCACCACTAAGTTCATCAAGCATTCATAAAGGCATGGAATGGGATACCAATAGCGAATGGTGATAGCGTTGATAGGTCTACAATCGGAGCACATGCGAAAGCTACTGTCTCTTTTTGGCACAAGAATGATCGGGACGGCACAAGGGCTCATACTTTCACGCACATGTCCATGGGGTCTACGAGATGTTTTACTTGCCTTTGTATTTCTTCGGTTTCTTCGGGGTTGATGCGGTAGGGAGCTTTGTTCGAAAGAGGTGCTCCGGGGATGAGGTCGATGCGGTGCTCGATGCCTCATAGTGGAGGTAGTCCCGGAGGTAGCTCATCGGGGAAAACATCTTGAAATTCCTGCAAAAGAGAAGACAACACTAAAGGTAGAGCGTGAGAATTGTTAGCTTGTGCTGCATTGTCCTTGCACAAAAGGACATAGTGTAGGACACTAGATGGGTTCTCACACACTCCTCTTATCTCACTTTTGATGGCAAATAGAACTAAGTTCTTCTTGTCGCTCATCGTGGAGGCACTCGATTTTGGCTTGTGGCGCTCACTCTCTTTTGGGTGGCTCGCTCTCTCAATATTCTCTCCACGATGGTTGGCTTGCTTGTCGGCGATCACTTGGGTTGGAGACATGGGGCGAAGTACGCACTCCTTTCTTTCATCTTGAAGATGTAGTGGTTCGTTCGGCCGTTGTGGATGACACCTCTATCAAATTGCCATGGGCGTCCAAGAAGAAGGTGAGAAACGGTCATTGGAACGACGTCGCACTCCAGGTGTCTTCGTAGGCGCCAATTTTGAAGGAGACTTGTACTCGATGCTTGACTTGAATGGTGCTGGAGTCTCTATGCCATTGGACTTTGTAGGGATGTGGATGCTTCGTCTTGGGCAAGTTGAGCTTGGAGCAAAGTTCTTCACTTGCGAGGTTATGGCAACTCCCTCCATCGACGATGACCTTGACGGACCTTCCATTGATGCCGGCCTTCATGTGAAAGATATGGCATGGTTGGTCATCTTCTTGGTGATGTTGAAGAGTCAAGACCTTCGAGACAACTAGAGCGGGACTTGAATCTTCATCGCAAAAGACTTGTTCTTCTTCATCGTTCACTTGCCGGTGCATGGCGACTTGCTCAAGGGCGTCCATTTCTCCTTCACTCATTGAGTCATAAGTGCCGTCGTCATTGAGGATCATGGTCCGCTTGTTGGTGCCCTCATAGGACTTGTGGCCTCGGCCTCCACATGTGAAGCATTTTAAGGAACTTGCCTTGACGGTCTCATCGGTTGGGGTTGATGATGATGAAGCTCTCGGCTTGAAGTTGCTCGGTGTGGAAGGATGACTTGGGGTTGATGAAGCTTTCTTGTAATTCGACTTGTCGACGTTGGTTGTAGAAGGCTTGGTGGACGGTGTAGGAGTTGTTGAAGCTTGGGTGTTGGAGAAGCCGTATGACTTGGATGATTATTTGGCATACTTGTAATCGTCTTGCACTTGAAGTTCCACTTTGGTAGCTTGATGCACTAGCTCGATGATATTCGAGTAGGGTTGGAAGTTGGCGATCTTGTTGATAGGATGGTTGAGTCCATTCAAGAAATGTGCCATTGTTTGCTCATCATCTTCCGTGACGTTGGCTCTTATCATGGCAATCTCCATCTCCTTGTAGTAATCTTCAACGCTCTTGGTTCCTTGCTTGAGTAGTTGAAGTTTCTCGAAGAGGTCGCGGTTGTAGTAGGTAGGCACAAAGCGTTATTGCATGACATCCTTCATTTGCGCCCAAGTAGTGATGGGTGGTTCTCCTCTTGCCTCTCGGCGCTTGATAACTTGTTCCCACCAAATGAGGACATAGTCTTGGAACTCAAGGGATGCCATCGCGATCTTCTTCTCTTCGTCGTAGTTGTCCAAGCGGAAGATTTTGTCGACCTTCAATGCCCATGAGAGGTACTCTTTGGGATCGTTGCTTCCGTTGAACTTGGGCATGGTGAATTTTAGCTTGTCGGGGATGATGACGTCCATGTTGTTGATGATTGTCAAGCTAGTGTTGCTCTTGGCGAGGAGGGTTGTGTTGGGGAACGTAGTAATTTCAAAAAAATTCCTACGCACACGCAAGATCATGGTGATGCATAGCAACGAGAGGGGGAGAGTGTGATCTACGTACCCTTGTAGATCGATAATGGAAGCGTTAACTTGGTTGATGTAGTCGTATGTCTCCACGGCCCGACCGATCAAGCACCGAAACTACGGCACCTCCGAGTTCTAGCACACGTTCAGCTCGATGACGATCCCCGGACTCCGATCCAGCGAAGTGTCGGGGAAGAGTTCCGTCAGCACGACGGCGTGGTGACGATCTTGATGTACTACCGTCGCAGGGCTTCGCCTAAGCACCGCTACAATATTATCGAGGACTATGGTGGAAGGGGGCACCGCACACGGCTAAGAATATGATCACGTGGATCAACTTGTGTGTCTAGGGGTGCCCCCTGCCCCCGTATATAAAGGAGCAAGGGGAGGAGGCTGGCCGGCCCTATAGGCGCGCCAAGGAGGAGTCCTCCTCCTAGTAGGAGTAGGACTCCTACTAGGAGGGGGAAGGAAGTGGGGAGGGAGAGGGAAAGGGGGGCGCCGCTCCCCCTCTCCTAGTCCAATTCGGACCAGGGGGAGGAGGCGCGCGGCCCACCTTTGGCTGCCCCTCTCTCTCACCACTAAGGCCCATATGGCCCATTACTTCTCCCGGGGGGTTCCGGTAACCCTCCGGCTCTCCGATTTTCTCCGAAATCACCCGGAACACTTCCGGTGTCCGAATATAGCCGTCCTATATATCAATCTTTATGTCTCGACCTTTTCGAGACTCCTCGTCATGTCCGTGATCACATCCGGGACTCCAAACTAACTTCGGTACATCAAAACTCATAAACTCATAATATAACTGTCATCGAAACCTTAAGTGTGCGGACCCTACGGGTTCGAGAACAATGTAGACATGACCGAGACACGTCTCCGGTCAATAACCAATAGCGGAACCTGGATGCTCATATTGGCTCCTACATATTCTACGAAGATCTTTATCGGTCAGACCGCATAACAACATATGTCGTTCCCTTTGTCATCGGTATGTTACTTGCCCAAGATTCGATTGTCGGTATCTCAATACCTAGTTCAATCTCGTTACCGGCAAGTCTCTTTACTCGTTCTGTAATACATCATCCCGCAACTAACTCATTAGTTGCAATGCTTGCAAGGCTTAAGTGATGTGCATTACCGAGAGGGCCCAGAGATACCTCTCCGACAATCGGAGTGACAAATCCTAATCTCGAAATACGCCAACCCAACATGTACCTTTGGAGACACCTGTAGAGCTCCTTTATAATCACCCAGTTACATTGTGACGTTTGGTAGCACACAAAGTGTTCCTCTGGCAAACGGGAGTTGCATAATCTCATAGTCATAGGAACATGTATAAGTCATGAAGAAAGCAATAACAACATACTAAACGATCGGGTGCTAAGCTAATGGAATGGGTCATGTCAATCAGATCATTCAACTAATGATGTGATCCCGTTAATCAAATAACAACTCTTTGTCCATGGTTAGGAAACATAACCATCTTTGATTAAGGATCTAGTCAAGTAGAGGCATACTAGTGACACTCTGTTTGTCTATGTATTCACACATGTATTATGTTTCCGGTTAATACAATTCTAGCATGAATAATAAACTTTTATCATGATATAAGGAAATAAATAATAACTTTATTATTGCCTCTAGGGCATATTTCCTTCAGGTTATCAATCTCATGTTGCTCTTTGTCGTGGAGGATTTCCATTGTCTTCATGCTCTTGGTGAACTTGATGTACTTGGCGAGCTTGTGGAGGAGCTTGTCGAGCTCGAGGAGGAACTTGAGGAACTTGACGATGCACGCGAGCTTGAAATCTTCATTCGTGAGCTTCTTCGTGAAGTGCTTCTTCATGTTCACGAGCTTTTCGGCCTCGGTTGGCTATGGCTCGACTTGAATCTCGGAGGGCTTGTTGAGCCTCAAGTTCTTGAGCATCTCGCTTGAGCATTGCGCTTGACGTTGTGCCTCGGCATCTTGTGCTTCTTGGTGAAGATGCGCTCGCTCTTCCTCTTCATGTTGGCGTTGGCGTTGCCGCTCTCATGCTTGCGCAAAAGCCTCTTGGGTTTGGCGTTGTCGGTGATCTTGAGAGTTGGTGTCGCGTAGAGGATTGAGGATTTCTTGACGATCGTTGCGCGTGGCACGTCGAAAAGAGTTTGATGGCGGTGGACTTGAGCCAGAGAGGGTGAAGTCAGAGTGGCGACTTGAGTGGCTCCTTCTTGATGAGGACAAAGTGGAAGAAGAGTGGTTGAGCAACAAAGCGCGAATCTCGTCCATTCTTGCGTCATTCTCGTGCTTGTGATCGTCGAGCTTGTGGTCGAAGTAGTCCCTTGTACGCTGCTCGGAGATTCGCAAGTCGTCGATGAGGTTGTCGATGCGTTCACTCATTGCTTGTTGCTCTTGATGCAAAGCACGTTGTGCACCAAATAGGTGACTCTTGGTGACGTAGGTGTTCATGTCGTCATCGTGCTCAATCAAGAGTGGGTTGGTGGAAGTACTTGGCCTATCCATCATTCCAAGAGAAAAACATGAGTGGTAGAAAGAGAAGAACGTATACCAAATGTACCTTGACCAAAGTTGAAGGTGGATCAATGATCACTCCAATGTGGACAAGGAAATAGCACAATTGGTAACAATTCTTATCGGTTTCTCACACCTGCACAAGTAAAAGCTTATGGTGGAGCTTGGTTAGGATGGTGGCACAAAATTTGATGCAATTGTAAGTGAGCTTCAATAATGTTGGAAAAGATTCGCAAGATTGCAATGCAACAAGTAGACCAAGCAATGTAAGGTACACGAAAAAACACACACAAAAAGATAAATGGGGTCGTGCAACCAAGGATGAGCCAAAATGTGGAATCCACAAAAATGCCCTTGTTGCAAAACACTAGAGAGACGCTAGCACAATTGCACAATAGGCGGATACAAGACTTTTGCACAACCTACTAAGCAAAAATGCAACGACTTCTATCCCAAGTATGCTCTATGCAAGGTGTTTCTATGATATGATCCAAGATGATCTAGTATGACAATCTTAATGTTGTATGATGCTATGGTTCTTTCGTATAAGCTCCTTGCTTATCTTTCCCTTTTGCTTAAAAGCTTGTTTGGCTCTTTGTTGTTTGAGCTCTTTTCTCATGCAATGTTTGACGAACCAAGATAGCAATTATGTATGCGATGACAACTTTGTGACACAAGAGATGATACCCAATATATGCACCAATGATGTATGTATGCTATGGGAAGTATGATCACTAATGTGCACAAGTCTCGTTGCCGGCAATACTCAAAAGCTAGTCTCGATGCGTAAGCAACGCAAATGTGTAAGGCTATGGTGTCTATCAATGTAAAGGCAAGAATGATGTATCACGATACCAAGACGAGGTTACCACTGTCGCTTACGGTATGGTGTCAAAATGGTGGCACGAATACCAAGATGTAGTCGATGTGGTCGTAGTTGATGATGCGTCCATGGCGAAGATGAGCGGCGGTGATGTTGTTGTCGAACCGTACCTAAATAGCCAAAATACAAAAGGACACGGGACCGCAACTCAAATTCTCAAAGTTCAAAGTGGCAAAACGTGTCGGAGTGCGAGACGGGTACGCAATGGTGGTGGTATGCAGAAGTGGTGATGGTGTATAGGTGGTGGGATTGCGTATGCGGAAATGTGGGGCGGTGGTGTTGACTAAACTGAAAAAAAATTCAGATTCGTCAAGGATCGTCGGACGTTTGGGCTGGGTCGGTCGTCCGGTCGTCGGACGTCCGGAAACGGTCGGAAGTCCGATGCTTGGACGATTTTTCGGGCATGGGCAGAACAACACGTGGACTTGTTGGAGAGGTCGAATTTCGTCGATTCCGGGCGATTTCGTGGATGGAAAGGGTGGGGAAAGGGGGGGAAAGCTAGATCCACTCAAGACAAATCAAATCCACGGATCAAATCCAACAAAATTTCAACACACCAACAAATCACAAAAAAAATTGGGGCTATTTTTGTGGGGAATTTTCGAATTAGAGACGAAATCAACAAAAACTAGGGTAGCAACACAACAGGGAGGCTCCGAAATCGGGATCAACGTGGCTCTGATACCAAGATGATGTACGGTGGAACCTTATGTGGCTGATCTTTCACGAAAGGAGCGGATACCGCGATGAACACGAAGAACACGGGGAAGAAAACGAGGGAAAACACAAGGGAAAACACAAGAGAATCACTAAACCAACACAAAATAGTCACACATGTGCTAGATCCTCGGGTACATAAGAGATCACACGATCCACGGACAACTAAGGACGACACAAGGGTAGCCAGTCTTCTCCGTGAGGAGGTCTTGAATCCACAAGGGGATCTTCCCTTAGAGGGGTCTTGAATCCAAAGGGATCTTCTCCGAAGAGGGGCCGCGGTCTCTCTCGTGGAGTAGATATGACGTGGATGAGCAATCCTCTATCTCTAAATATGAGATAAACCAATGCTGACCCTAGCTAGAAGGAATATGAGGTCTATTTATAGTCTTAGTGCAAAAGGGGGCGAAGTGGGGGGTACATGGGCTGCGGCCCAACTCATGGCAGCACACAGGCGCCAGATGTCCGGGAGTCACTGGTCGTCCGGAGGCTTGCAAGGGTCCGGATGTCTGGCGCCTGTCAGACGTCCGTAGATTCAGCTCGGGTGGTCTTCGGTCGGACATCAGTTCGGGGTCGGACGTCCGGGGCGTCGGTCGTCCGTGGGGCGTGGGAAGTCCGTAGTTTTGGCTCGGTGTGGAAGTGTCGGTCGTCCGGAAGGGCCGGACATCCGGAGCGTGGAGGTTGTCGGACATCCGGGGTTCGTCGGTCGTTCGGAGCCTGGGGACTTCGAGCAGTTCTTCTTCTTGTCCCATGAACTTGGCGTCCTCGCGGTCTTGTCCGTTGAATGTACTTGGTCTGTGGCCTTCCTCCAAGCACGTGATCACACATAGGGTTTCCACTTGAGGTAGTAGCCAATTCTCATGCATGGAAAGTGGTAGTTCGGAGAGGAGTGAGTTCACCTTATCTTCGATAGCCTTCGCTCGGGCACATGTCATTGGTCCAAGTGCTGTCATAGGGGACGTAGGTAGGTGATGAGGACATGGCTACCAAAATTACGCCCATATCCCCTGCTGTTTTACCTCTTGGAACAGTTGCTAGAGCTCAGATACGCCAATTAAATTATCAAGTACTTTCGTTTCTTGGTAATGTTTCTAGTTTTCATGAGAATATGATGCTGCCTGACTTAGATACATTTGTGTTGCTTGCAATTAAAGGGCCTAGCACGGACAAGAAGGTTGAACATTGGAGCATGGTCAAGCACGGAGATGATGGTGCATGCGAAGAGAACAAGAACGGAGGTTCAAGTGGAGATTTTCGGACATTGAAGCCACCATGATGACATACAAGAAGATGGATGAAATATACAAGATGGCCTTTCATAAATTTCGTCCATAGCTTATTATTGGTGTTGCGCCGCCTTATTTTGGGCCAGGCCCATGTAATCTATTTTTAGAGTCCATATTGTAGGGGAAACGACTTAGGAGTTGTTTTAGTCCCACCTTGCCAAGGGTGGACAAAATCCCCTCTCTCTTCCCTATAAATATAGCCCTTGAGGCATCGTTTAGACCTGGATTTTATTTAATTAAAGTTAGACATCGCTGCAACTTCGTGTACTTAGTTTGTGTCCAACGATCAGACCAAGACCGCTTATGAAACCCCACTTTTATCAATACTTCATCCATACTCGCAATATTCAGATTGCTTAATCATATTCTTGCTTGTTATTCGATTGCTTGTAGGAATAGACCTTCATCGTCAGGTTGATCGTGCTCCGGCATGGTCAATAACCTCTCGGAGTTGGTTTAGCGATTGCTAAGGCGCTACGTCATTGCACGTTTGTAGTCGGATCGTCAAAGTCGTTTCCACCAAATTGATAGTTATCATCTCATCGAAAAATTGGGACACCCTCGCCTCTATCAAGTGGTATCAGTTTTCAGGTTGCTTGATGAGATTTTCTAGTTTTTACTAGTCTAGATTGCATCCGTTCTTCATACCTAGAGTTCAGGAAAAAGCCAAAAAAATTAGATTAGTTCATCCATGGCCTAGACAGTCTGAGCCTTTCGCTTTTATCACTTAGTTTTTGCATTGTGGAATTTTCAGTTGCATCGTGTGTCGAGTTGCTGGTTTTAGTGTATACTTTTAGAGTTTCGAGTTCTAGTCACGTTTTGTTCACACAGCTTTCACCAACACCATCATCCAGTTCATCGCTATCTTTCATTGTCATTTTTTTCTGCCGCTGCCGCTGCCGCCATCCATCCGCTGATATAGTTCATCATTGTCTTGAAGCCTAATTCATGTTGGAGAGAGAGAGAAAATCAGCCGAGAAATTTGGATCGAGGAGGGAGATCAGAATTTAACAGTGAAGGAATCTGTGCCATTGAGATTCTTGGAATTGGTTGCTGTTACAGCTAGTACAAAAAAACAACTGTCAAATCTAATTCATTTGTAAAGAAAAAGGTTGTTGAGTGTAGAAGAAGAGGAGGACGTGAATTGGATGGTTGGGACGTGGTAGTACTATTTAGATGGAAAAGAAAGAAAATATCTGCGAATAGAAAGAGTTTGGAAGTCTCACTGCTGAAAGTACTAAAGTACTACTAGTAGCAAAGTAGAGCCGGTACAGTTATCCTCACGTTTTCCTAGGCGCCGGCGGACCGGCTAAAATTTAGGCCGGTCCGCTCGTAGCCATCCGATTGGTGCACGTATAACCGCTCGATGCAGCTGCTGTTTGGTCAACGCATGCCCCTACAACGGATTCTGTATCCAGTCACTCGATTCCGCATCTCGCTGGCCGCACGCGCTTGCTGGTCGCCATGGTCACCGGTTATCGCCCTCACCGGCCATCCTTGTCGCCACTCGCCGCACTCGTCGCCTGCATTTGTGGCTGACTCCACGCATGCAACAGCCGGCCTGCAGTTGCAGCTCCGATGGCGATGGCCGCACCTCGCCGGCGTGCTCGCCGCCGTCGGCTTGGCCGGATCCAGACCGTTCAGGCCTTATCTTCTTCCCCCATTGAAAACGATTCTCCCAGCGAAGCTTCCCTTCCCACGCGCATGGAAGCACAGCAAAAAAAGATGGAGGTCGTGGCCGTACGTGATCCATCGCCGTCGCTGTTGTAGGAAGCACCGTCCAGCAGCTCCACCGTCCAAACAAATGTTTGCATCTCCACCTCCAATGACGAGCCAACGTCAACGCAGGTGATAGCAAAAACGGCGATGGATGCAGTAAAAATGTCGTCGCCATCGCGGCTCAGGGCGTCTTCGCCACTCATGAATGGTTGCAACAAAACGTCACGTCAATCGTAGCAAAAAGGACGACGGATGCAGCAAAACTTCATCCCCGTCGCCGGGGTTGCAGCTAAGTAGTAAAAATGGATGTAGCAAATTTGCTTGCCGTTGTAGCACTGTCAGTTGCCGGTCGTAGCACATTTGGGCATCGCCGGGCCATGGCCAGGGAGTGGTCGCTGGTTCTAGCAAATCTCAAAAGGCCGGTTGTAGCAAAACTAAGAGCTGGTTCCAGTAAAACTCAAATACGGTGGTAGCAAAAATGTGTTGGTTCCAACAAAAACAGAGACGATGGTAACAAGAATGGATACTAGTTCCAGCAAAAAATCAACCCGGTGGTAGCAAAAAACATTACTGTTTCCAACAACAACAAAATATCCATGGCCAGGGGAGTGGCTTCCTGTCACAGCACCGTAGTATTGGGCGTCGCCGGCCATGGACACAGCTCCGACCATGGAAGCGACTTCGCCAGCCCTGGACGCAGCTCCGACCACGGACGCAACTTCGCTAGCCATGGCCGCAGCTCCGACCATGGACTCAACTTCGCCGGCCATGGCTGTTGTAGCTCTGGGCGCCACAGAACAATAGGAAATGCAGTTTGGAGTGGGGAAATCGAGTGGAGGACACTAGCTCGGGGGTCGGCTTCAGGGGTGCTTGCCGGAGAAGAAAAGGGGGCTCGCTGGAGGAGATCGTCGGGTCAGACTTCAATGGCAGTCGTGAGAGATTGGGAGAAAAGAAAAAGACCCAGGGAAAGGGAAGGAGAAGGACGCAGAGGACGGGGAAAGAGATAACGTGATGGGCCCTCCCGATTTGACTAGTTGTAGCCAGCGCGCATTGATGAGACCGGCCGAAGCCTTCGACCGGCTCGCCGTACGCAAGCGTTTCCCAAAACGGAAAGATATTGAACAAGTACTGATTTGCTTTGGAAAGTGTCCAGCACTAAAATAGAAGACACCTTGATAGGCCGACAGTTTTGTGTGACAACAATTTTGGTTGGAAAGATTCTGCCACAAAGTTTCCTTGATTTCCATACATCTAGGAAGGGGAGATAAAAAATAATATTCCAAAAAAAGAGAGAGAAGCTCTACGCAGCACATCTGGTCGGTTGGAGAAGAAAAGAAAAAGGCAGGTTTGGATCTCCAACGAAATTGAAAACAGAGTCATTTCTTTTGGAAGGAATTGCAGTTTAGATTTGATGGGTTGTGGCCTTTAAAAGAGGAAACAAGGAAGGACGTGTGGATTGTGTGCTACTACTTGAAACGTAATACAAAAAAAAACAGATTTGGCACGTTTGGATATGGGTGTCCTAGTGTGGCACGTTTAAATTTTTTAAGGAGGAGTTTCCTTACGAGAGTATTGGAGATCGCAGCAAAAAAAGAAGAAGGAGAATCCATTACGGGAGAAGTGCAAAATCGCAGCAAAGAAAAAAAGGAAGGAGAATCCATTACGGGAGAAGTGCATAATCGCAGCAAAGAAAAAAAAAGAAAGGTGCCCATCGGCTGCCTGTTCAGAAAAGCAGATCCGAAGTTTCATTGTTGGTTCGCTGCCTCGTTGGATTGAAAAACGTGAGATTTACTAGTAGTACTTCGGTTTGCTTGCCAAGTTTGGATTTCCGAGGAACATAGAAGGGAAGTCGGATCCGCAAAAAAAGGGAGGCTAATTCCGTGGAGATTTAAAAGGAAATAAGGAAAATCTGATTTGCCTTGCTCGTTTTGTGGAAGAAAAAAAAGGAGAATTTAAAGAGTACGATTCTTGCCTTGTTTGGATTGTTTTCTTTGGAATACGTGAGCGTGCAACTACCAATTTCGTTTTGGCTATTCTGGTGCGCCAACACAAAAAAGAGGGGCATTTCCTTGTGGAGCCGCGTGACTAGTACTTGTGCCTCTTAAAAAAAAACCAAGAGTTTGACTTCGTTCACAAAACAACAACGTACAAGTTTTATCGGCTGCCTCATTTGTCTTTGTGTCACGCACATTTTTTATTGCTGAATCTACAGTGCTTTTGGAGAGAGAAATTTTTTTGGTCATTTGCTTTGGAGCGCATCATACTATTTGAATGCGATTTCCCTCACTTAATTATATTCTTCTCCGTCGCGGTGTGAATTTTCATTTGTGTATTAGGCTCGTGTCTCTAGTACAGTTTAGCCTAGGACCAGCACTCGACTACTTTGAGCGATTATTCAACTTGCATTAATTAACATGGTGGTAGCATTTTTTTCTCACATATATAAAGCCAACCCAGCTCCACATATTTCTACTCCGTGTATACATACGTTCACCTGGCAATCGCTTTTCCCAAATTTTGGAGTTATTTGACATCGCCGGTTGCCGATCGCCACCTGTTGCATGGTTAGAACTTGTAAGACATTGATATTTTCTTTACTGTGAGCGCTTTACCACCACATCCTAGTAGTTCGTAGGAACATTATTCTTGGATTTTGTTTCTTGTTTCTACTAACTATGGCAGGTTCAAGAGTCAGTTGGGCTTCATCGATCGTGGGAGACGTGCCACCACCTCCAACAATACAACCACTGTCACAAGAGATGCAAAGACATCAAAATGCGCAGAATCAGGTTCTTGTTTCCATGCCACCTTTTCATGGTCATTTTAAGCCCGATTTATATATTGAATGGGAGTTCAAAATAAATGCTATATCTGCTTCCCATAATTATTCTGAACGTCGAAAAGTTAATGCCGCGGTTGGTACATTCACTAGTTTTGCTACTGTTTGGTGGAGTGAACATTGTCGGTTATACCCTGATTTTATACCTACTGCTTGGGCTAATTTAAAGTATGTCATGAGAGATAGATTCGTCGATGTTTATTATACTTGTGGCATGATTAAAAAACTACAACATTTAAAACAAGGTAGTGACACTGTAACAAAATATTATGATGATTTACAAACTACCTTGTTGCACTCCTTTTTAGAGGAAACTGAAGATGATTTTATGGATAGATTTTGGGGAGGATTCAACCCTGATATTCAGGAGATACTATTTCATGAAGAGTGTTATTCTATGGACCGTTTGTTTCGTCTTGCTTGCAAAGCTGAACAGGAAATAAAATGACGTGTTGCCCACAAGGAGAACAAGCGCAGGGTGCACATTCCACAAGTTGATACGGTTGTTCCTTCAACTACTAGGCATACTATGACAACCACATCCGTTGTTGTGAGGACTACATCACCTCCACCATGTGACACATCATCACCAAGAGTGCCTACATCATCTGAGTTGATCATAAGAGGTAATGACAAAGGTACTAATCTTCCACCTCCACATGAGTATGATGAATGTCTTGTCAATTTAAATGCACCATGCGGTGAGCTACCCACCACTTTGATCACACCAGCTATTTTAGAGGACTATGTTGATGATTTGACTTTGCCATGTGATCAAACAATTTTGAGTGAACCCATTGAATTAACTATCGATGCAAAAGAATCAAGTGAATCAGGGAATAAATCGGATTTGGATCAAATACGTTTGAAAATAATTGTGCCAATGTTTAATCATTTTGATATGACCTCTAATCTTGGTGATGGTTCATCAATGTTGGGATGGTTTAATGATAAGCATTGTCAATCTTTTGATAAGAATAAGAGCTTCACTTATATGTACAAACTAAGTTGCAAGATTTCCATCCCTTTGACTTCTTGTGATAATATATTGGCTTTATATTTCACGACTTTTGAAGGATGCTCTTGTATAACTATGTCACATGTGCACCAAATGAGATCAGTAAAAACAGATGACATATAAATATACAACGTGTACACCTTGTCTGTTTTGTTAGCCAGATTTCAGACTAAGCAACGCCGAGGACGACTTTGTTTTTAAGAAGGGGAGGATGATGAGGACATGGCTACCACAGTTACACCCATATCCCCTGATGTTTTACCTGTTGAAACAGTTGCTAGAGCTCAGATACGCCAATTAAATTATCAGGTACTTTCGTTTCTTGGTAATGTTTCTAGTGTTCATGAGAATATGATGTTGCCTAACTTAGATACATTTGTGTTGCTTGCAATTGAAGGGCCTAGCACAGACAAGAAGGTTGAACATTGGAGCATGGTCAAGCACGGAGATGAAGGTGCGTGCGAAGAGAACAAGAACGGAGGTTCAAGTGGAGATTTCCGGACTTTGAAGCCACCATGATGACATACAAGAAGATGGACGAAATATACAAGATGGCCTTTCATAAATTTCGTCCATAGCATATTATCGGTGCCGCGCCACCTTATTTTGGTCCAGGCCCATGTAATCTATTTTTAGAGTCCATATTGTAGGGGAAACGACTTAGGAGGTGTTTTAGTCCCACCTTGCCAAGGGTGGACAAAACCCCCTCTCTTTTCCCTATAAATATAGCCCTTGAGGAATCGTTTAGACTTGGGTTTTATTTAGTTAAAGTTAGCCATCGCTGCAACTTCGTGTACTTCATTTGTGGCCAACGACCAAACCAAGACCACTTATGAAACCCCACTTTTATCAATACTTCATCCATACTCGCAATATTTAGATTGCTTAATCATATTCTTACTTGTTCTTTGATTGCTTGCAGGAATAGACCTTCGTGGTCAGGTTGATCGTGCTCCGGCGTGGTCAATAACCTCTCGGAGTTGGTTTAGCGATTGCTAAGGCACTACGTCATTGCACGTTTGTAGTCGGATCGTCAAATTCATCTCCACCAAATCGATAGTTATCATCTCATCGAAAAATCGGGACACCCTCGCCTCTATCAGTAGGTCCATGGGGATGACCTTGGGATGCTCCGCATTAGTGGAGCTGTTAGTTGGTGCAGTTCCATGCAGAGCGTTGTGGCGGGATCTACATGTGAAGCGAAGTACATAGCTGCTTCGGAAGCAGCAAATGAAGGAGTCTGGATGAAGGAGTTCATATCTGATCTAGGTGTAATACCTAGTGCATCGGGTCCAATGAAAATCTTTTGTGACAATACTGGAGCAATTGCTTAGCGAAGGGATCCAGATTTCACAAGAGAACCAAACACATCAAGATACGCTTCCACTCTATCCGCGATCAAGTCAAGGAGGGAGACATAGAGATTTGCAAAATACATATGGATCTGAATGTTGCAGACCCGTTGACTAAGCCTCTTCCACGAGCAAAACATGATCAACACCAAGACTCCATGGGTGTTAGAATCATTACTATGTAATCTAGATTATTGACTCTCGTGCAAGTGGGAGACTAAAGGAAATATGCCCTAGAGGCAATAATAAAGTTGTTAATTATATTTCCTTATATCATGATAAATGTTTATTATTCATGCTAGAATTGTATTAACTGAAAACTTAGTACATGTGTGAATAGATAGACAATACAGAGTGTCCCTAGTATGCCTCTACTTGACTAGCTCGTTAATCAAAGATGGTTAAAGTTTCATGACCATAGACATGTGTTGTCATTTGATGAACGGGATCACATCATTAGAGAATGATGTGATGGACAAGACCCATCCATTAGCTTTGCATAATGATCGTTAAGTCTTATTGCTATTGCTTTCTTCACGACTTATACATATTCATGTGACTATGCATTGAATTCAGGGCTCCGCAGACCCTTGAGAGATTCTAACACTAGGGTGCGCACGAAGAACACTCTATCCCTAGCTCGCTCGCTAACGATCCCATGACCTAGCTCGATGGACCCAAAGAACGAGAGACACGGAGATTTATCCTGGCCCGGGCCACCTTGCGGTGTAATACCCTACTCCAGCTTTGTGGTGGATTTCCTCGAGGGGCTGAGGATGAACTAGTACAATAGACGAACAGTCTCAGGAGGTAAGGTGTTCTTGAGCTCGATGAGCTGGTGAGCTGGTCAGGGCGGAATGGATCCAATCCTCTCTACGGTGGTTGCTAGGTCCTATTTATAGTGGCCTTGGTCCTCTTCCCAAATGTTAGGCGGGAAGGGACCCCACAACAGCCAAATTCGAAGGGAGACAACCAGTACAAGCTATCCTGACAAAATTAGTCTTCGCCTGCAAAGGCTCTGGTGGTGACGCTATAGTGGGCTCCGCGATGACCTCCATCCTGTCGTGCTGGCGGTCTTGGTCTTGTTGCACCGATATGGAAACCTTTGCCTGATGCCTCGGGACCCCGCGCCTGAGCATGCCTACTTAGCACCAAAGAGGAAACTGGTACACTGCGCCCACTGGAGCCCGCCTGGCCTTGGTAGTCATGGCTCACGTCATGTGAACCTCGCGAGGTGCACGCTGCCTTGATATATCCGCTCCTCGGGAGCCAGCCTAGTGAGGCCGCCCTCCAGGGAGGTCTTGGCGTTGTCCGCCTCCTGAGGCTTGGCCCCTCGCGAGGGTCTTGAGTCATTGCTGCCGAACTCGGCCGTACCAGGCCACTGGTGGAGCCACGCCGCAGGCCGCAGGCAGGCAAGTCTGGGTACCCCTAGTCCCAGAACGCTGATAGTAGCCCCCTGGATCAAGGCGCGCTTGAACTTGGCTTCAAGGCGAAGCCAAAGGACAAGTGTGGAGCACCATGGACCCCAACTACCTGCGGCCTTGGCCGACGCATGGCGATTGATGGGACATGGGCGCCTCTGCTTCCCCATGCTGCCTTGGTAACTGTCCGATTTGACGAGACTCCGCTGCATGCAGAGGGAAATCATCATTATGTGCGATTGTGGTGACCGGCGGTTGGTGATGAGGACATCAATACCATTGTACACCCACAACCCCTGCGACTATACATACTGGACCAATTACTAGAGCTCGCGCACGCCAATTGAATTATCAGGTACTTTCGTTTATTGGTAACGATTCTAATGTTCATGAGAATATGATGCTGCCTAAATTGGATACATTTGTTTTGCTTACAAATGAAGGGCCTAGCTTGGACAAGAAAGATGAAACTTGGAGCAAGTTCAAGCATGGAGATGATGGCATGCACAAGGGGATCAAGAATGGAGTTACAAGTGATGATTTCAGGAATTTGAAGCCACCATAAGGAGTGCATGAAGCCTTGGACGAAATATACAAGATGCTACTTCATAAATTTCGTCCAGAGGCTATTTTAGGTGCTGCGTCACCTTATTATTGGGCCAGACCCATGTCTTTTCGAAATACTTAAGTATAGGCTATTTTTAGAGTCCGTATGTGTGGGGAAACAAGAGTTAGGGTTGGTTTCGGACCCCTCCTCCAAGGGCCATGAAATCCCCCTCTTCCTCCATATATACAGCCCTTAGGGCATCGTTTAGACTTTGGGTTTTGTTTAGATTAAAAGTTTGCCCTAGCTGCAACTTCGCGTACTTCGTTTGTGTCCAACGACCAGACCAAGACGTCACAGAACCCCACCTTGATCAATAAAGATTTCATCTTATATTCGCAATATCCAGATTGCAATCTCAGTTTCTTGCTTGTTCTTCGTTTGCTCGCAGGAAACAGGCCCTCTTGGTCAGGTTGATCGTGCTCCGGCGTGGTCAATGACCCCTCGGAGTTGGTTTAGCGATTGCTAAGGCGCGACGTCCTCGCACGTTCGTAGTCGGATCGTCAAAGTCGACTTCCTCTAAAACGACAGCCACGATCTCATCGAAAGACGGGACACCTTTGCCTCTATCAAGTGGTATCAGATTTCGAGGTTGCTCGGTGAGATTTTACAGTTTTTCGTAGTTTAGGTCGAGTCTGTTCTTCATACCTATAGTCCACGAAAAAGCCAAAAAAATTTAGGGTTAGGTCATCATATCCGAAGCAATCTAAGCCTTTGCATAGTCTTTTTAGAGTTTTGCTTTGTTGAATTTGCGGTTGCATCATCGTGTCGAGTTGCTGGTCTTAGCATCTAGTCCCTTAGAGTTTCGAGTTCTGTTCACAGGTTGTCACGCCGCCGCCGCACCATCGTCATCATCATTACCATATACCACCACCCCACCATATACATCACCGCTGCCATATACAACCACCAATCCGAGTCCAGATATACCATCGCCATATACCACCACCAATCCGAGTCCATATATACCATCGCCATATCAACCACCAGTCCGAGTTCCACCAGATTCATCTCCGCCACCAGTCCGAGTTCCACCAGATTCATCTCCGCTACCAGTCCGAGTCCAGTATTTGTTGCTTTGTTTTCGAGTTCCAGATCACGCGATACTTCGAGTCGTGACAGAGTAGGACTCCCAAAATTCCGTGCTACCCGCAATAGAAAAATAGTTCCAAACTCAAAAAAAATAAGTATGGAAAATTCTGGCTAGGCAGTTTTTAGACCATTTGTAGACTTTTTCGAAAAAAAATTGTTGCGGAGCAAAAAAAAGGGATAATTAGATTTATGCCCCTAGTTGTGTCCCACTCGTCTGTTTTACCCCTAATTCTCAAAAGTCACTGGCTCTGTCCAAGTCACTTTGCTCCTATTATGCTTTTGCCCTTTGACCGTTTGACCATCAGTTTGAAAACTTCATAACTAATTCATACTAAATCAGAAAAATGCAAATAAGATACCAAAATGTTTAGAAAAAACAACACCTATATGTCAGTGTCATTTGCATTCATGAAAAAAGTGTTGGAAAGTGCCCATCCGAGTGTTAGCTCTTATGCTAGCACCATGAATAGTAAAATCTAAAAAATTAAAAAAAAATTGGGGGCAAAGAATGACAAATGTTTTAAGTGCCTGCCAAGTTTCATCAAGGAATAACATTCGTGGGTGCCGTGGCAAAAAAACAATCAGCACTCCAAAATAGATTATTTTTTGCCACGACTTCCACGAATGTCGTTCCTTAATGAAACTTGGCAAGCACTTAGAACATTTGTTGTTCTTCGCCACCATATTTTTTTGAATTTTTTGAATTTTTTTAGAGTTCACTATTCATGATGGTATCAAAAGAGCTAAAACTCGGATGTGCACTTTCCAACACTTTTTCATGAATGCAAATGACACTGACATATAGGTGAAGTTTTTCTGAACATTTTGGTATCTTATTTGCATTTTTCTGATTCAGTATGAATTAGTTATGAAGTTTTTAAACTGTCGGTCAAACGGTCAAAGGGAAAAAGCATAAGAGGAGCAAAGTGACTTGGACAGAACCGGTGACTTTTGGGAATTAGGGGTAAAACAGACGAGTGGGACACAACTAGGGGCATAAATCTAATTATCCCAAAAAGAGGAAAAAAGTGCAAAAAAGTGAAAAAAGATTTTTTTTTTCAGAGGGTGCTCCTCCCTTGTTTACGTGCCGCGCCGTGATTTTGTTCGTGTTCTAGGCTCGTGTCTCTAGTACGGTTCTAGTCTAGGACCAGCACAGTACCGTCGTTGAGCGTTTATTCAACTTTGCATCTCTGAATTGACTATTGCTGACATTTTTGCTACCATATCATAAGCCTCCCCAGCTCCACATACATCTACATGGTGCGTTTGACACCACCTGGCAATCGCTCTATCCAATCTTTGAGAGTTTTGACTACAACGGTTGCCGATCACCACCTGCTGCTGGGTAAGAACTGGTAAGAATTTGAGATTCGCTTGCCGGATTTGTGATACACCACCACCACCACTTCCTAGTAGTCTGTAGGATCATACTCTTGTGTGTTTCTATTGCTGCTAACCATGCCAGGATCACAAGCCGATGAGATAGATTGGGAGAACATGACGAACAAAGAGCTACATGATAAATTTCAGCAAATGATGAGTAGACAGGTGCAAGATGTGCTAAACAGATTTGAAGAGGCCATGGAGAAGATAGATGGCATGGAGAAGACGTTCGAAACAAAGCTCGATAACAAGTTTAATGAATTGCTCGCGCGTCTTCCACCACCACCACCGGCTGCACCTAACGCACCTCTAGAACAACAACAACAACAACATCGCCTTCCAAATCAAGTGGGACGGGCACTGCGCATTCCCCTTGAGCCTGGTCAAAATTCTGGTGCCGCTGTTGATGCTTCTGTAGCTCCTGCTGCTACTGCAGAGGTGGAGGACCATTATGAGGATGAGGTTGATCAAAATCAGAACTACGTGCAACCACTAGCACCACCGCCACTAGGTCGTCCTCATGCATATCATCGCAATGGTAGGGCTGCATAACTACCTCAGGTACGTGATCATGACCATCTCCCTAAACTGAAACTGAACATTCCACCATTTGAGGGTAGATATGTTCCTGATATATATCTTACTTGGGAGTTAGAAACTGAACAACGATTTACATGTTTACAATCTCCTGAGGAGAGACGTGTTCCTGCTGCTGTTTGTGCTTTCACTAGCTTTGCATGTGTTTGGTGGTCTGAACATTGTAGATTATATCCTATTCTAGCTACTTGGGCTGCTTTGAAAACTGCTATGCGTACTCATTGGGTTCCACCATATTATCAACGTGAATTGCTTAAAAAATTGCAACGTTTAAGACAAGGATTTTTTTTGTAGAAGAATATTATCAGGAATTACAAACTGGCATGATTAGATGTGGTATTGTTGAGGTGAATGAAGCTATGCTTGCACGTTTTATGGGTGTATTAAATAGAGAGATTTAGACCATTCTAGAGTATAAGGAGTATACTAATATCACTCGTTTATTCCATCTTGCTTGTAAAGCTGAACATGAAGTGCAGGATCGCCAGGCATTGGCGTGAACTAACTTTTTTGCAGGTCGATCTTCATCATGGACACCATGTGCATCCTCTATTTCCACTACACCAGCACCTCCATCAGGTGCCACATCCAGCCGTGATACAAGAAAGCAAGCACAACCACCACTATCTAGCAAGAGCACACCTGCTGGGCCTGCACAGAGTTCTTCTTCTTTCATGGCATCAACAGGGCACACAAGTGATATTATTTGTCGTCGTTGTAAGGGAAGAGGACATTTTGCGAGAGAATGCAATTCTCAGCGTGTGATGATTGTTACTGATGATGGTGGGTATGAGTCCGCTAGTGACTATGATGAGGAGACTTTGGCTCTTATTACACATGAAGAACACAGTGGAGAGGATTGTGATCATGAGACGCAATACATGGCTGCTGAAGATGCTGACAGGTATGAATGTTTAGTTGCTCAACATGTTTTGAGTGTGCAGGTTACACAAGCTGAGCAAAATCAGAGGCATAATTTGTTCCATACAAAGGGAGTTGTGAAGGAACGTTCTGTTCGCGTCATCATAGATGGAGGGAGCTGCAATAATTTGGCTAGCATGGAGATGGTGGAGAAGCTATCTCTCACCACAAGCATCCACATCCTTACTACATCCAATGGTTCAACAACAACGGCAAGGCTAAGGTAACACGTATTGTTCGTGTGCATTTTAGTATCTCTACATATGCTGATTATGTTGATTGTGATGTGGTACCTATGCAAGCATGTTCCTTATTACTTGGTAGACCATGGCAATTTGATAAAAATTATGTACACCATGGTAGAAACAATCAGTATACTCTTGTTCATAAGGATAAAAAATATTACTTTGCTTCCTATGACTCCTGATTCCTTTTTGAAAGATGATATTAATAGAGCTAATAAAGCAAAACAGGAGAAAAATAAGAGTGAAAATCAGATTGTGGCAAAAGAATTTGAGCAACAAATGAATCCTAATAATAAACCATCTACTGTTGTTTTTGAAATTAAATTGAAAAGTGCATGTTTACTCACCACCAAATCTGATACTGATGATCTAGATTTTAGGTTTGCTATGCTTTTGTATGCAAAGAGGCATTATTTTCATTTGAGGACGTGCTTCCTCTTTGCCTCCTGCTGTCACTAACATTTTGTAGGAGTTCGCTGACGTCTTTCCACAAAACGTGCCACCGGTATTACCACCTATTAGAGGGATTGAGCTTCAAATTGACTTAATTCCCGGTGCATCATTACCCAACCGTGCACCATACTGTACCAATCTAGAGGAGACGAAGGAGATTATGCGTCAAGTACAAGAACTGCTCGACAAAGGTTATATACGCGAATCCCTTAGTCCTTGTGCTGTTCCTATCATTTTAGTGCCGAAAAAGGATGGTACATCGCGTATGTGCGTTGATTGTAGAGGCATTAATAATATTACTATTCGTTATCGTCATCCTATTCCTAGGCTAGATGATATGCTTGATGAATTGAGTGGCTCTACAATATTCTCCAAAGTTGATTTGCATAGTGGATACCATCAAATTCGTATGAAATTGGGAGATGAATGGAAAACAGCATTTAAAACTAAGTTTGGATTATATGAGTGGTTAGTCATGCCTTTTGGGTTAACTAATGCACCTAGTACTTTCATGAGATTAATGAACGAAGTTTTACGTGCTTTCATTGGACGATTTGTGGTAGTTTACTTTGATGACATATTGATTAATAGCAAATCTTTGGAGGAACATTTGGAACATTTATGTGATGTTTTTATTGCTCTACGTGATGCACGTTTGTTTGGTAACCTTGGAAAGTGCACCTTTTGCACCGACCGGGTATCTTTTCTTGGCTATGTTGTTACTCCACAGGGAATTGAAGTTGATAAAGCCAAGATTGAAGCTATTGAGAGTTGGCCGCAGCCCAAAATGGTCACACAAGTGAGGAGTTTCCTTGGCCTCGCTGGATTTTATAGGCGTTTGTTGAGAGATTTCAACACCATTGCTGCACCTCTCAACGAGCTTACAATGAAGGATGTGCCTTTTGTTTGGGGTATCGCACAGGAAGAAGCCTTCACGTTATTGAAAGATAAGTTGACACATGCTCCTTTACTCCAACTTCCTGATTTTAATAAGACTTGTGAGCTTGAATGTGATGCTAGTGGAATTGGATTATGAGGTGTGTTATTACAAGATGGCAAACCTGTTGCATACTTTTCTGAAAAATTGAGCGGGCCTAGTCTGAACTATTCTACTTATGATAAAAAATTATATGCTCGTTCGGACCTTAGAAACATGGCAACATTATTTATGGCCCAATGAATTTGTTATACATTCTAATCATGAATCTTTGAAACACATTAAAAGTCAAGCCAAACTGAATCGTAGACATGCTAAATGGGTTGAATTCATTGAGACTTTCCCTTATGTCATTAAACACAAGAAGGGTAAAGAATATTTGGTTTGGAGACCATCAAAGATCAATATGTGCATGATGCTTAATTTAAAGATGTATTACATAATTGTAAGGAAGGGAGAACTTGGAAAAAGTTCGTTCTTAACGATGGATTTGTGTTTCGTGCTAACAAGCTATGCATTCCAGCTAGCTCCGTTCGTTTTTTGTTGTTGCAGGAGGCGCATGGAGGAGGATTAATGGGACACTTTGGCGTCAAGAAGACGGAGGATATACTTGCTGCACATTTCTTTTGGCCAAAGATGAGATAGGATGTTGAGCATTTTGTTGCTCGCTGGACTACATGTCAAAAAGCTAAGTCACGACTCAATCCTCATGGTTTATATATGCCTTTGCCTGTACCTAGTGTTCCTTGGGAGGATATATCTATGGACTTTGTTTTAGGTTTACGTCGAACAAAGAAGGGGAGGGATAGCATATTTGTTGTCGTGGATAGGTTCTCGAAAATGGCACACTTTATACCATGTCATAAAAGCGATGATGCTGTTAATGTTGTTGATTTGTTCTTTCATGGAATTATTCACTTTCATGGTGAGCCAAATACTATTGTTTCAGATCGTGATACTAAATTTCTTAGCCACTTTTGGAGATATTTATGGGCTAAGTTGGGGACTAAACTGCTTTTTAGTACTACTTGTCACCCCCAAACTGATGGATAAACTGAAGTAGTCAATAGAACATTGTCTACTATGCTTAGGGCTGTTTTGAAGAATAACAAGAAAATGTGGGAAGAATGCTTGCCTCATATTGAATTTTCTTATAATCGTTCATTGCATTCTACTACTAAGATGTGCCCTTTTGAAATTTTGTATGGTTTCCTACCTCGTGCACCTATTGATTTGTTGCCTATTCCATCTTCGGAGAAGGTTAATTTTGATGCTAAAGAACGTGCTGAATTGATTTTAAAAATGCATGAGTTAACTAAGGAAAACATTGAGCATATGAATGCTAAATATAAACTTGCAGGATATAAGGGTAGAAAACATGTTGTGTTTGCACTTGGAGATCTTGTTTTGTTACATTTGCGTAAGGATAGATTTCCTAATTTGCGCAAATCAAAGCTAATGCCACGTGCTGATGGTCCTTTTAAGGTGTTAGAGAAAATAAATGATAATGCATATAAACTTGAGCTCCCTGCAGATTTTGGGGTTAGTCCCACTTTTAACATTGCAGATTTAAAGCCTTATTTGGGTGAGAACGATGAACTTTCGTCGAGGACGACTTCATTTCAAGAAGGGGAGGATGATGAGGACATCAATACCATTGTTACACCCACAGCCCCTGCGGCTATACATACTGGACCAATTACTAGAGCTCGTGCACGCCAATTGAATTATCAGGTACTTTGGTTTCTTGGTAACGATTCTAATGTTCATGAGAATATGATTCTGTCTAAAATGGATACATTTGTTTTGCTTACAAATGAAGGGCCTAGTTTGGACAAGAAAGATGAACCTTGGAGCAAGTTCAAGCATGGAGATGATGGCATGCGCAAGGGGATCAAGAACGGAGTTACAAGTGATGATTTCAGGACTTTGAAGCCACCGTAAGGAGTGCATGAAGCCTTGGACGAAATATACAAGATGCTACTTCGTTAATTTCATCCAGAGGCTATTTTAGGTGCTGCGTCACCTTATTATTGGGCCAGGCCCATGTCTTTTCGAAATACTTAAGTATAGGCTGTTTTTAGAGTCCGTATTTGTGGGGAAACAAGAGTTAGGGTTGGTTTCGGACCCCTCCTCCAAGGGCCACGAAATCCCCCCTCTTCCTCCATATATATAGCCCTTGGGGCGTCGTTTAGACTTTGGGTTTTGTTTAGATTAAAAGTTCGCCATAGCTGTAACTTCGCGTACTTTGTCTGTGTCCAGCGACCAGACCAAGACGTCACAGAACCCCACCTTGATCAATAAAGCTTTCATCTTATATTCGCAATATCGAGATTGCAATCTCAGTTTCTTGCTTGTTCTTCGTTTGCTCGTAGGAAACAGGCCCTCGTGATCAGGTTGATCGTGCTCCGGCGTGGTCAATAACCCCTCGGAGTTGGTTTAGCGATTGCTAAGGCGCGACGTCCTCGCACGTTCGTAGTCAGATTGTCAAAGTCGACTTCCTCTAAAACGATAGCTACCATCTCATCGAAAGACGGGACACCTTTGCCTCTATTTGTTGGCCTTCTCCTGGCTATAAATGAGGGGAGGGGTAGAGCCCCCTCGCTCATCTCTACCTTCTCGCTGCTCGCTCCTCCTTCCTCCTCTTGGTCCTTCCATCTTGCAATCTTGCCGAAACATCCATGGCGCCAATTAGGAGGTTTTCCGTAGTGGATAAGGGAAAGACCCCCCCCTCGAGGAGCCCGAGTTGCTTCCGCTGAAGAAGACGTCCCGACGCCCTCACGTCGCCGGGGCGAGGCAAGAGGTGACACGGCCTTGGTACGAGCGGCCGCCACCCGGCTACCCACTCCCTGTGTACGCCCAGGCGCAGGGCACCGGAGAAGGTGGCAGCGGCCCTCGCCGTGCGAGCCATGGCTGCGGAGACCAGGTTGGGGCCGGGTGGCCGTCTGCTGTGCGAACCCACGCCAAGGCCTCCTCGTGCGAGTATGTACTGTGGGCGGCGATGCCTCCGCGCACGTGGATCCGGTTCCCGCAGTTCTTCGCAGAAGAGATGCCGCTGAGGGGGGCGCTCGAGCTATGCCTACAGCACGTTGGGTGCTGCAGTCTAGCCACGGGAGCTGAGGTCGAGGTCGTCTCCCCCGGCAAGATCTTCATGACTCGTGGATGGGGCGAGGTCACCCACGCCTGTCGCGCGAAGGGGGGCCTCACCATCCATTTCGAGTATGACGGCGCCTCCACACTATTCTTCAAGGTCTTCAACGAGGAAGGACGTCGCCTAGAGTGCTGCCCCGGAGGAGACTGCCAGCAGGGCATGGCGGCAGGCGCAGTGCCTGCCGTGGGTCCTGCCGGTGGCTCCTCCAGCAGCAGCGACGACCCCTGGGAGTCCAGCGACTCTCCTGAGCCTAGCGAGTCTCCAGAGTCGAGCGACGACAGCTACGTGCCCCCGACCTCTTGCCGTGCCCGGTGTAACACCCACGATGCGGCTATATCTCCCACGTGTCGGGGCACGACTTAGAGGCATAACCGCATGGTAGGCATGTCGCAAGAGGGGTAATCTTTACACATCCCATGTACTGAATAAGAAAGGGATAAAGAGTTGGCTTACAATCGCCACTTCACACAAATACAAGTTAAGCATACATCATCCAGAGTACAATCAAGGTCCGACTACGAAACCAAAATAAAAGAAGACAACCCCAAATGCTAGATCCCCGATCGTCCCAACTGGGCTCCACTACTGATCAATAGGAAACGAAACCACACAACGAACAAGATCTTCATCGAGCTCCCACTTGAGCTCGGTTGCGTCATCTGCACTGGTATCATCGGCACCTGCAACTGTTTGGAAGTATCTGTGAGTCACGAGGACTCAGCAATCTCACACCCGCGAGATCAAGACTATTTAAGCTTAAAGGTAGGAAAAGGTAGTGAGGTGGAGCTGCAGCAATCACTAGCATATATGGTGGCTAACTTATGCAAGAGAAGCTAGAAGAGAAGCAAAGCACGGTCGAGAAGCTAAAAGTGATCAAGAAGTGATCCTGAAAACTACTTACGTTCAAGCATAATACGAGACCGTGTTCTCTTCCCGGACTCCTCCGAAAAGAGACCATCACGGCTACACACGCGGTTGATTCATTTTAAGTAAGTGTCAAGTTCTCTACAACCAGACATTAACAAATTTCCATCTGCCCATAACCACGGGCACGACTTTTGAAAGTTCAAACCCTGCAGGGGAGTCCCAACTTAGCTCATCACAAGCTCTCACGGTCAACGAAGGATATTCCTTCTAGTGGGAAGACCCGATTAGTCTCGGAATCTCGGTTACAAGACATTTCGACAATGGTAAAACAAGACAAGCAAGACCGCCCGATGCGCCGACATCCCGATAGGAGCTACAGATATCTCGTTCTTAGGGAAACACTGGATTGTCCAAGATTCTGGTAGGCCAACCCAGAGTTGGCCCTGGTGGCCACCGGCGGCTGACAGGTTCGGACCAGCACTTAGACAAGCACCGACCCGGGGGGGTTAAAATAAAGATGACCCTTGAGTCTGCAGAACCCAAGGGAAGGTGATAGGTTGTTAAGCAAATGTAAAACCAAGGTTGGGCCTTGCTGGAGGAGTTTTATTCAAAGCAAACTGTCAAGGGGTTCCCATAACACCCAACCGTGTAAGGAACGCAAAATCAAGGAACATGACACCGGTATGATGGAAACTAGGGCGGCAAGAGTGGAACAAAACACCAGGCATAAGGCCGAGCCTTCCACCCTTTACCAAGTATATAGATGCATTAAAGTAAACAAGATATAATAATGATATCCCAACAATATCCATGTTCTAACATGGAACAAACTCCATCTTTACCTGCAACTAGCAACACCATAAGAGGGGTTGAGCAAAGCGGTAACATAGCCAAACAACGGTTTGCTAGGAAAGGTGGGTTAGAGGCTTGACATGGCAATATGGGAGGCATGTTATAGCAAGTGGTAGGTATCACAACACAGCAATAGAGCGAGCAACTAGCAAGCAAAGATAGAAGTGATTTCGAGGGTATGGTCATCTTGCCTGCAAAGTTTTCAGAGTTGACGAAGCTTGCTCCTCGCAAGCATACTCAACAGGTTCCTCGATCACGTACTCATCTCCCGGTTCTACCCAAAGCAAGAACACAAGCAAAGGACAAACACACAATCACGGTGCAATGCACAAACAACATGATGCAAAACATGTCATGATATGCGAGATGTGATATGCAATGCATATGTGTGCTCCAGATGGAAAAGATTGATCAAGACATCAACTAGGAAAACTAAGTGTGCCGCTGGAAGGATGAGATGAATTCAGTCGAAATCGATATAAAAGATCACTGGAAACGGAGGCACGGTTTGCAAATGGCAAGCAAAACAAGAATGGCACAATCTTGCGATTAACAGCACGATGCCATCTAGAATGCAACAAGAAACTAAGCTACTGCACTCCAACATAGCAAAAAATCACATGGCAGTGATCTACTCAAGATGCTTGACAAAATATGAACACTGAGCTACGACTAAATCACACCAGAGTAGGTTCAAACAAGCATGGCAAAAGTGCAAAAGATATCAGCTTCACAGCCTTAGTGAAAATACTAACATGCCAGAAATAATATCAGGAAGCAATGTTTAGACCAAGCAAACAACATGCTATAGGAACATATCATAGCAAAACAAGGCACGACATGAATCTACTCAAAGCATAGAACAAAAGTCCCTTACTGATCATGAGACAAAAAGGCACAAAAGATATGATTGCACCTATGTAAACGTAGCAAGTTTTATTAACAGATTCAGACATAGCAGAATACAGAGCATGGCATAAACAGAATTATGAAGGCATCTTTGCAAGCTCAGATCACTCAACCCAAATCCTTGCATGACAAAACAAGCATACCTACAGCAGGAAAATATGTTCATGAAGCTAACCATGGAAAGAACAAGTTCATAGCATGCATGGATCAACTACAACAACCATGGCAAAATTGATTAACACGTAAACAATCTGCCAGGAACATTTTATAGCCAAAGTAGAGCAAGATTAAGACATGCTAGGGTACTCCATAATTGCAAACAGGGACATGGATGGATAGAGCATAACCATATGTCCAAATCATCCTTACTGAAGCAAGGCAAAACAAGCATGGATCTCACTGTAGCATCATGTTTACAAGGCATAAAAATAACAGCAGAGCAAGGACTTAGCAAAAACCTAAGTCCCTGAAATCAACAATATCATGAAGACTACTTTGCATGCTTGTGCTAGTCACCACATTGATCACAAAAATACATGGCAAGCACGTCTGTAAAGATGGCATGGAATAGATCAAAACAACATGTAGAGCTCATGCCCATATGCAGCACACAACAAATGTGACAAAAATGTCAAATCCTCATACTCTGATAAGAAACAACACCTAACAATTTACAACGCTCTTGCATCAACGATTTGGGCATCAAGATGGACTCAAACAAGCATGCCACAATGGAACAAAATGAAGAGCACATCATGAGGAACATTCTGATATATCATACAACATCATAGGATAAATATGCACAAAGTTACACACTCCACAAGATGCATGAATGAAGTGAAATCTCAGGGACAACGAAAATCTCACCCCGAAGAAAGTTGGATGGTGAGGTTCGGGTACGGGGTGGTGCTGGGACGATAGCGAACTGGGACGCGGCGGTGTCGGATGACGCGAGGCCAGACGGCGCGGACGGGAGCCGCATTTGGTTCGACGGGTCCAGAGCGGAGCTGGACGAGGCTGTCCTACTTAAGTATTTCAAAAATACATGGGCCTCGCCCAATAATAAGGTGACGCAGCACCTCAAATAGCCTCTGGACGAAATTTATGAAGTGGCATCTTGTATATTTCATCCAAGGCTTCATGCACTCCTTATGATGGCTTCAAAGTCCTGAAATCATCACTTGTAACTCCATTCTTGACCCCCTTGCGCATGCCATCATCTCCATGCTTGGTCTTGCTCCATTGTTCATCCCTCTTATCCATTCTAGGCCCTTCATTTGTAAGCAAAACAAATGTATCCAATTTAGGAAGCATCATATTCTCATGAACATCAGAATCATTACCAAGAAACGAAAGTACCTGATAATTCAATTGGCGTGCGCGAGCTCTAGTAATTGGTCCAGTATGTATAGCAGTACGGGCTATAGGTGTAACAATGGTATTGATGTCCTCATCAACCCCCGTGCCCACGGGCCTCCCGGACCCCATGCGCACGGGCTCATGCGTCTGGTCTCTGGATACCCCGTGCGCACGGGCTCCACTTAGCCTGTGCACACGGGGCCCCCTGTGCGTGGCTATTGGGCTTGGCCCTTGTATCCCCATCTCGTCCCTACTTACCCCTTCATCCCTTGGACCTATATATACTCCCCTTCCTTCTCCATTTAGACTCAGCTAAGAATAGATCTAGATATTAGAGCTTAGCTCGTGTACCTCCCCTTGTGGGATTCCCCTTGAGAGAGAAGACTCAATTGGAGTACAAGGCCTCCATTGGAGAAGATCCCTAGTGGATAAAGCCCCCATCTAGGGAAGGATCTATCTAGATCATCAAGCCCTCATCTCCTTCATAGGATTTGGGATGAACTCTACCATGTATCTTGTTTCCCTTTGATTGTTCATGTACCTTGTGGATCTTGTGTGTTTGTTGGTCTAGTGGATGTGTGATTGGACTTTTTCTTGAGTGTTCCTCTTGTTTTCCCTCTTGTGTTCATCTTGTTCTTGGGGATTCCCCCTCGAGTTCGTGAAAGATCTCCACTTAGGGTTCCACCCTACAACAACGTGCCACCGGGATTACCACCTATTCGAGGGATTGAGCATCAAATTGACTTAATTCCTGATGCGTCGCTACCCAACCGTGCACCATACCGTACCAATCCAGAGGATACGAAGGAGATTATGCGTCAAGTACAGGAGCTGCTCGACAAAGGTTACATACGCGAATCTCTTAGTCCTTGTGCTGTTCCTATTATACTAGTGCCTAAAAAGGATGGTACATCGCGTATGTGTGTTGATTGTAGAGGAATTAATAATATTACTATTCCTTATCGTCATCCAATTCCTAGGCTAGATGATATGCTTGATGAATTGAGTGGCTCTACAATATTCTCCAAAGTTGATTTGCGTAGTGGATACCATCAAATATGTATGAAATTGGGAGATGAATGGAAAACAACATTTAAAACTAAGTTTGGATTATATGAGTGGTTAGTCATGCCGTTTGGGTTAACTAATGCACCTAGTACTTTCATGAGATTAATGAACGAAGTTTTACGTGCTTTCATTGGACGATTTGTGGTTACTTTGATGACATATTGATTAATAGCAAATCTTTGGAGGAACATTTGGAACATTTACGTGCTGTTTTTATTGCTCTACGTGATGCACGTTTGTTTGGTAACCTTGGAAAGTGCACCTTTTGCACCGACCGAGTATCTTTTCTTGGCTATGTTGTTACTCCACAGGGAATTGAAGTTGATAAAGCCAAGGTTGAAGCTATTGAGAGTTGGCCGCAGCCCAAAACGGTCACACAAGTGAGGAGTTTCCTTGCCCTCACTGGTTTCTATAGGCGTTTTGTGAGAGATTTCAACACCATTGTTGCACCTCTCAACGAGCTTACAAAGAAGGATGTGCCTTTTGTTTGGGGTACCGCACAGGAAGAAGCCTTCACGGTATAGAAAGATAAGTTGACACATGCTCCTTTACTCCAACTTCCTGATTTTAATAAGACCTTTGAGCTTGAATGTGATGCTAGTGGGATTGGATTAAGAGGTGTATTATTACAAGATGGCAAACATGTTGCATACTTTTCTGAAAAATTGAGTGGGCCTAGTCTGAACTATTCTACTTATGATAAAGAATTATATGCTCTTGTTTGGACCTTAGAAACATGGTAACATTATTTATGCCCCAAGGAATTTTTTATACATTCTGATCATGAATCTTTGAAACACATTAAACGTCAAGCAAAACTAAACCATAGACATGCTAAATGGGTTGAATTCATTGAGTCTTTCCCTTATGTCATTAAACACAAGAAGGGTAAATAAAATGTTATTGCTGATGCATTGTCTTGTCGTTATACTATGCTTTCATAACTTGACTTTAAAATATTTGATTTGGAGACCATCAAAGATCAATATGTGTGTGATGATGAATTTAAAGTTGTATTGCAGAATTCTAAGGAATGGAGAACTTGGAACAAGTTCGTTCGTAACGATGGATTTGTGTTTTGTGCTAACAAGCTATGCATTCCAGCTAGCTCTGTTCGTCTTTTGTTGTTGGAGGAGGCGCATGCAGGAGGATTAATGGGACACTTTGGCGTCAAGAATACGGAGGATATACTTGCTACACATTTCTTTTGGCCAAAGATGAGACGGGATGTTGAGCGTTTTGTTGCTCGCTGCACTACATGTCAAAAAGCTAAGTCACGACTCAATCCTCATGGTTTATATATGCCTTTGCCTGTACCTAGTGTTCCTTGGGAGGATATATCTATGGACTTTGTTTTAGGTTTACCTCGAACAAAGAAGGGGAGGGATAGCATATTGTTGTCGTGGATAGGTTCTCGAAAATGGCACACTTTATACCATGTCATAAAAGCGATGATGCTGTTAATGTTGATGATTTGTTCTTTTGCGAAATTATTCTCTTGCATGGTGTTCCAAATACTATTGTTTCAGATCGTGATACTAAATTTCTTAGCCACTTTTGGAGATGTTATGGGCAAAGTTGGGGACTAAACTGCTTTTTAGTACTACTTGTCACCCCCAAACTGATGGACAAACTGAAGTAGTCAATAGAACATTGTCTACTATGCTTAGGGCTATTTTGAAGAATAATAAGAAAATGTGGGAAGAATTCTTGCCTCATATTGAATTTTCTTATAATCGTTCATTGCATTCTGCTACTAAGATGTGCCCTTTTGAAATTGTGTATGGTTTCCTACCTCGTGCACCTATTGATTTGCTGCCTCTTCCATCTTCGGAGAAGGTTAATTTTGATGCTAAAGAACGTGCTGAATTGATTTTAAAAATGCATGAGTTAACTAAGGAAAACATTGAGCGTATGAATGCTAAATATAAACTTGCTGGAGATAAGGGTAGAAAACATGTTGTGTTTGCACCTGGAGATCTTGTTTGGTTACATTTGCGTAAGGATAAATTTCCTAATTTGCGCAAATCAAAGCTAATGCCACGTGTTGCTGGTACTTTTAAGGTGTTAGAGAAAATAAATGATAATGCATATAAACTTGAGCTACCTGCAGATTTTGGGGTTAGTCTCACTTTTAACATTGCAGATTTGAAGCCTTATTTGGGTGAGGAGGATGAGCTTTCGTCGAGGACAACTTCATTTCAAGAAGGGGAGGATGATGAGGACATCAATACCATTGTTACACCCACAGCCCCTGCTGCTATACATACTGGACCAATTACTAGAGCTCGCGCATGCCAATTGAATTATTAGGTACTTTCGTTTCTTGGTAACGATTCTAATGTTCATGAGAATATGATGCTGCCTAAATTGGATACATTTGTTTTGCTTACAAATGAAGGGCCTAGCTTGGACAAGAAAGATGAACCTTGGAGCAAGTTCAAGCATGGAGATGATGGCATGTGCAAGGGGATCAAGAACGGAGTTACAAGTGATGATTTCAGGACTTTGAAGCCACCATAAGGAGTGCATGAAGCCTTGGACGAAATATACAAGATGCCACTTCATCACTTTCGTCCAGAGGCTATTCTAGGTACTGCGTCACCTTATTATTGGGCCAGGCCCATGTATTTTTGAAATACTTAAGTATATGTTGTTTTTAGAGTCTGTATGTGTGGGGAAACAAGAGTTAGGGTTGGTTTAGGACCCCTCCTCCAAGGGCCACGACCCCCCCCCTCTTCCTCCATATATACGGCCCTTAGGGCGCCGTTTAGACTTTGGGTTTTGTTTAGATTAAAAGTTCGCCATAGCTGCAACTTAGCGTACTTCGTTTGTGTCCAACGACAAGACCAAGACGTCACAGAACCCCACCTTCATTAATAAAGATTTCCGCTTTTATTCACAATATCCAGATTGCAATCTCAGTTTCTTGCTTGTTCTTCGTTTGCTCGCAGGAAATAGACCCTCGTGGTCAGGTTGATCATGCTCCGGCGTGGTCAATAACCCCTCGGAAGTTGGTTTAGCGATTGCTAAGGCGCGACGTCTCGCACGTTCGTAGTCGGATCGTCAAGGTCGACTCCCACTAAAAACGAGAGCCACCATCTCATCGAAACATCAGGACACCTTTGCCTCTATCACCAACTTCCTGATTTTAGTAAGACTTTTGAGCTTGAATGTGATGCTAATGGAATTGGATTAGGAGGTGTGTTATTACGAGATGGCAAACATGTTGCATACTTTTCTGGAAAATTTAGTGGGCCTAGTCTGAATTATTCTACTTATGATAAAGAATTATATGCTCTTGTTCGGTCTTTAGTGACATGGCAACATTATTTATGGCCCAAAGAATTTGTTATACATTCTGTTCATGAATCTTTGAAACATATTAAAAGTCAAGCTAAACTGAATCATAGACATGATAAATGGGTTGAATTCATTGAGACTTTCCCTTATGTTACTAAACACAAGAAGGGTAAAGAAAATCTTATTGCTGATGCATTGTCTCGTCGCTATACTATGCTTTCACAACATGAGTTCAAAATATTTGGTTTGGAGACCATCAAAGATCAATATGTGCATGATGCTGATTTTAAAGATGTAATGCAGAATTGTAAAGAAGGAAGAACGTGGAACAAGTTCGTCATTAATGATGGATTTGTGGTCCGTGCTAACAAGCTATGTGATACGTCTCCAACGTATCTATAATTTTTGATTGTTCCATGCTATATTATATTCTGTTTTGGACATCATTGGGATTCATTATACACTTTTATATTATTTTTGGGACTAACCTATTAACCGGAGGCCCAGCCCAGAATTGCTGTTTTTTTTGCCTATTTCAGAGTTTCGCAGAAAAAGAATATCAAACGGAATGAAACCTTCGGGAACATGATTTTTGAAACGAACGTGATCCAGAGGACATGGACCCTACGTCAAGACATTAACCAGGAGGCCACAAGGTAGGGGGAGTGCCTACCCCCCCTAGGCGCGCCCTCCACCCTCGTGGGCCCCCTGTTGCTCCACCAATGTACTGCTTCCTCCTATATATACCTACGTACCCCCAAACTACCAGATACGGAGCCAAAACCCTAATTCCACTGCCGTAACTTCCTGTATCCATGAGATCCCATCTTGGGGCCTATTCCGGAGCTCCACCGGAGGGGGCATCGATCACGGAGGGCTTCTACATCAACAACATAGCCTCTCCGATGAAGTGTGAGTAGTTTAACTCAGACCTACGGGTCCATAGTTATTAGCTAGATGGCTTCTTCTCTCTTTTTGGATCTCAATACAAAGTTCTCCCCCTCTCTCGTGGAGATCTATTCGATGTAATCTCCTTTTATGGTGTGTTTGTTGAGACCAATGAATTGTGGGTTTATGATCAAGTTTATCCATGAACAATATTTGAATCTTCTCTGAATTCTTTTATGTATGATTGGTTATCTTTGCAAGTCTCTTTGAATTATCAGTTTGGTTTGGCCTACCAGATTGATCTTTCTTGCAATGGGAGAAGTGCTTAGCTTTGGGTTGAATCTTGCGGTGTCCTTTCCCAGTGACAGTAGGGGCAGCAAGGCACGTATTGTATTGTTGCCATCGAGGATAACAAGATGGGGTTTATTTCATATTGCATGAGTTTATCCCTCTACATCATGTCATCTTGCTTAAAGCGTTACTTTGTTCTCTTGAACTTAATACTCTAGATGCATGCTGGATAGCGGTCGATGTGTGGAGTAATAGTAGTAGATGCAGGCAGGAGTCGGTCTACTTGTCTCGGACGTGATGCCTATATACATGATCATACCTAGATATTCTCATAACTATGCTCAATTCTGTCAATTGCTCAATAGTAATTTGTTCACCCACCATAAATACTTATGCTCTTGAGAGAAGCCACTAGTGAAACCTATGCCCCCCGAGTCTATCTTCCATCATATTAATCTTCCAATACTTAGTTATTTCCTTGGCCATTTATTTTACTTTGCATCTTTATCATAAAAATACCAAAAATATTGTCTTATCATATCTATCATATCTCACTCTCGTAAGTGACTGTGTAGGGATTGACAACCCCTTATCGCATTGGTTGTGAGGATTTATTTGTTTGTGTAGGTGTGAGGGACTCGTGCGTGGCCTCCTACCGGATTGATACCTTGGTTCTCAAAAACTAAGGGAAATACTTACGCTACTTTGCTACATCACCCTTTCCTCTTCAAGGGAAAACCAATGCAAGTGCTCAAGAGGTAGCAAGAAGGATTACTGGCGCTGTTGCTGGGGAGGTCTACGCAAAAGTCAACATACCAAGTACCCATCACAAACCCTTATCTCCCGCATTACATTATTTGCCATTTGCCTCTCGTTTTCCTATCCCCCACTTCACCCTTGCGCCCTCTCTCTCCATCCTCCCTCTCTTTCTTTATTTGCCTCTTTTTGCCCGTCTCTTGTTTGCTTGTGTGTTGGATTGCTTGCTTGTCAGGATGGCTTTACCTAGATTTGGTTATCTTCACCTTAAAAGGTTTGAAGAGATCGAAAGCAACGTCAGGAGTTTTATGGTTTTACAATTTGAGCACAATAGTTTCTTTAGAAATGAGCTTAAAGAACAAATTTTTTTATGGGTTATACGAATAAAGACCTCGATGATATGTCTAAGAAATTTGATGGTTTGAAATCTCATATTGCTTATCTTGAGAAGTTAATAGCTGAAGTTTCGGATAAGCAAGCCACCTTAGTTAATAAGATGGCCGCTAAGCCAGATTTTTTTTGGAAGATAAAGATGAAGATCTAAAAGTAATTGATGTGTCCCCTATTAAATCTTTGTTTTGCAATATGAATCTTGACAATGATGGGACTGAATATGGTCCACCTTTACCTAGACGGCGTTCTAAGAATTCGGAGTCTTTAGTCTTGATGCTAAAATTGTTAAAAGTGGGATTGAAGAAGTCAAAACTTTAAATATTAATGAACCCACTATTTTGGATTTCAAGGAATTTAATTATGATAATTTCTCTTTGATATATTGTATTTCCTTGTTGCAATCCATGCTAAATTCTCCTCATGCTTATAGTCAAAATAAAGCTTTTACTAAACATATCATTGATGCTTTGATGCAATCTTATGAAGAAAAACTTGAGTTGGGAGTTTCTATCCATAGAAAACTTTATGATGAGTGGGAACTTAATATTAAAATTAAAATTAAAGATCATGAATGCTATGCTTTGTGTGATTTGGGTGCTAGTGTTTCCACGATTCCGAAGACTTTATGTGATTTGCTAGGTTTTCGTGATTTTGATGATTGCTCTTTAAACTTGCACCTTGCATATTCCACTATTAAGAAACCTATGGGAAGTAATAATGTTCTTATTGTTGCAAATATGAACTATGTGCCCGTAGATTTTATTGTTCTTGACATAGATTGCAATCCTTCATGTCCTATTATTCTTGGTAGACCTTTCCTTAGAACGATCGGTGCAATTATTGATATGAAGGAAGGAAATATTAGATTACAATTTCCGTTAAGAAAAGGCATGGAACACTTTCCTAGAAAGAAAATAAAATTACCATATGAATCTATTATGAGAGCCACTTATTCATTGCCTACCAAAGATGGCAATACCTAGATCTATCATTGCTTTTTATGCCTAGCTAGGGGCGTTAAACGATAGCGTTTGTTGGGAGGCAACCCAATTTTATTTTTATTCCTTGCCTTTTGCTCCTGTTTAGTAATAAATAATTTATCTAGCCTCTGTTTTGGTTGTGTTTTTTGTGTTTAATTAGTGTTTTTGCCATGTAGAACCGTTGGGAAGACTTGGGGAAAGTCTTTTTAATCTTGCTGTAAAAAAACAGAAACTTTAGCGCTCATGAGAATTGCTGCCATTTTTCTTTGGAAAGTGCTATTTAGTTAATTATTTTTGAAGATTATTAATAGATAAATTCCTCACGTATATCAATTTATTTTAGAATTTTTGGGGTTCCATATCTTGCGTTAGCTACAGATTGCTACAGACTGTTCTGTTTTTGACAGATTCTGTTTTTTCGTGTGTTGTTTGCTTATTTTGATGAATCTATGGCTAGTAAAATAGTTTATAAACCATAGATAAGTTGGAATATAGTAGTTTTAACATCAATATAAATAAAGAATGAGTTCATTACAGTACCTTGAAGTGGTGTTTTGTTTTCTTTCGCTAACGGAGCTCACAAGATTTTCTACTTTAAGTTTTGTGTTGTGAAGTTTTCAAGTTTTGGGTGAAAGATTTGATGGATTATGGAACAAGGAGTGGAAAGAGCCTAAGCTTGGGTATGCCCATGGAACCCCAAGATAATCTAAGGACACCTAAAAGCCAAGGCTTGGGGATGCCCCAGAAGGCATCCCCTCTTTCGTCTACTTCCATCGGTAACTTTACTTGGAGCTATATTTTTATTCACCACATGGTATGTGTTTTGCTTGGAGCGTCTTGTATGATTTGAGTCTTTGGTTTTTAGTTTACCACAATCATCCTTGCTGTACACACCTTTTGAGAGAGACACACATGATCCAGAAATTATTAGAATACTCTATGTGCTTCACTTATATCTTTTGAGTTATATATTTTTGCTCTAGTGCTTCACTTATATTTTTTAGAGAACGTCGCTGGATTTGTTTTATAGATACTATTATTCTCTCATGCTTCACTTAGATTATTTTGAGAGTCTTAAATAGCATGGTAATTTACTTAAATAATCCGAATATGCTAGGTATTCAAGACTAGTAAAAACTTTCTTATGAGTGTGTTGAATACTAAGAGAAGTTTGATGGTTGATGATTGTTTTGAGACATGGAGGTAGTGATATCAAAGTTGTTCTAGTTGAGTAGTTGTGAATTTGAAAAATACTTGTGTTGAAGTTTGCAAGTCCCATAGCATGCACGTATGGTAAACATTATGTAACAAATTTGAAACATGAGGTGTTCTTTGATTGTCTTCCTTATGAGTGGCGGTCGGGGACGAGCGATGGTCTTTTCCTACCAATCTATCCCCCTAGGAGCATGCGCGCAGTGCTTGGTTTTTGATGACTTGTAGATTTTTGCAATAAGTATGTGAGTTCTTTATGACTAATGTTGAGTCCATGGATTATACGCAGTCTCACCTTTCCATCATTGCAAGCCTCTTCGGTACCGTGCATTGCCCTTTCTCACATTGAGAGTTGGTGCAAACTTCGCCGGTGCATCCAAACCCCGTGTTATGATACGCTCTTTCACACCTAAACCTCCTTATATCTTCCTCAAAACAGCCACCATACCTACCTATTATGGCATTCCCATAGCCATTCCGAGATATATTGCCATGCAACTTTCCACCGTTCTGTTTATCATGACACGTTCATCATTGTCATATTGCTTTGTATGATCATGTAGTTGACATAGTATTTGTGGTGAAGCCACCATTCATAATCCTTTCATACATGTCACTCTTGGTTCATTGCATATCCCGGTACACCACCGGAGACATTCATTTAGATTCATACTTTGTTCTAGTATCGAGTTGTACTCATTGAGTTGTAAATAAATAGAAGTATGATGATCATCATTTTCTAGAGCATTGTCCCAAGTGAGGAAAAATAAAAATAAAAAAAGGAGAGAAAGGCCATAAAAAAAGAGAAGGCCCCAAAAATGAGAGAAAAAGAGAGAAGGGACAATGTTACTATCCTTTTTACCACACTTGTGCTTCAAATTAGCACCATAATCTTCATGATAGAGAGTATTTTGTTTTGTCACTTTCATATACTAGTGGGAACTTTTCATTATGGAACTTGGCTTGTATATAACAACAATGGGCTTCCTCAAATGCCGTAGGTCTTCGTGAACAAGCAAGTTGGATGCACACTCACTTAGTTCTTTTGTTGAGCTTTCATATATTTATAGCTCCAGTGTATCCGTTGCATGGCAATCCCTACTCCTTGCATTAACATCAATTGATGGGCATCTCCATAGCTCATTGATTAGCCTCATTGATGTGAGACTTTCTCCTTTTTTGTCTTCTCCACATAACCCCCATAATTATATTCTATTTCACCCATAGTGCTATATCCATGGCTCACGCTCATGTATTGCGTGAAGGTTGAAAAAGTTAGAGATTACTAAAGTATGAAACAATTGCTTGGCTTGTCATTGGGGTTGTGCATGATGAGAGCATTCTTGTGTGACGAAAATGGAGCATGACTAAACTATATGATTTTGTAGGGATGAACTTTCTTTGGCCATGTTATTTTGAGAGGACATAATTGCTTAGTTAGTATGCTTGAAGTATTATTATTTTTATGTAAATATTGAAATTTTATCTTGAATCTTTCAGATCTGAATATTCATACCACAATTAAGAAGAATTACATTGAAATTATGCCAAGTAGCATTCCACATCAAAAATTCTGTTTTTATCATTTACCTACTCGAGGACGAGCAGGAATTAAGCTTGGGGATGCTTCATACGTCTCCAACGTATCTATAATTTTTGATTGTTCCATGCTATATTATATTCTGTTTTGGACATTATTGGGATTTATTATACAATTTTATATTATTTTTGGGACTAACCTGTTAACCGGAGGCCCAGCCCAGAATTGTTGTTTTTTGCCTATTTCAGAGTTTCGTAGAAAAAGAATATCAAACGGAGTCCAAATGGAATGAAACCTTTGGGAACGTGATTTTTGGAACGAACATGATCCAGAGGACTTGTACCCTACGTCAAGACATCAACCAGGAGGCCCCGAGGTAGGGGGCCACGCCTACCCCTCCCCCCAGGCGCGCCCTGCACCCTCGTGGGCCCCCTATTGCTCCACCAACATACTCCTTCCTCCTATATACACCTACGTACCCCCAATCTACCAGATACGGAGCTAAAACCCTAATTCCACCGCCGTAACTTTCTGTATCCACGAGATCCCATCTTGGGGCCTGTTCCGGAGCTCCGCCGGAGGGGGCATCGATCACGGAGGGCTTCTACATCAACATCATAGCCTCTCCGATGAAGTGTGAGTAGTTTACCTCAGACCTACGGGTCCATAGTTATTAGCTAGATGGCTTCTTCTCTCTTTTTGGATCTCAATACAAAGTTCTCCCCCTCTCTTGTGGAGATCTATTCGATGTAATCTTCTTTTGCGGTGTGTTTGTTCAGACCGATGAATTGTGGGTTTATGATCAAGTTTATCTATGAACAATATTTGAATCTTCTCTGAATTCTTTTATGTATGATTGGTTATCTTTGCAAGTCTCTTCGAATTATCAGTTTGGTTTGGCCTACTAGATTGATCTTTCTTACAATGGGAGAAGTGCTTAGCTTTGGGTTCAATCTTGCGGCGTCCTTTCCTAGTGACAGTAGGGGCAGCAAGGCACGTATTGTATTGTTGTCATCGAGGATAACAAGATGGGGTTTATTTCATATTGCATGAGTTTATCCCTCTACATCATGTCATCTTGCTTAGAGCGTTACTCTGTTCTCTTGAACTTAATACTCTAGATGCATGTTGGATAGCGGTGGATGTGTGGAGTAATAGTAGTAGATGCAGGCAGGAGTCGGTCTACTTGTCTCGGACGTGATGCCTATATACATGATCATACCTAGATATTCTCATAACTATGCTCAATTTTGTCAATTGCTCAACAGTAATTTGTTCACCCACCGTAAATACTTATGCTCTTGAGAGAAGCCACTAGTGAATACTATGGCCCCCGGGTCTATCTTCCATCATATTAATCTTCCAATACTTAGTTATTTCCTTTGCCATTTATTTTACTTTGCACCTTTATCATAAAAATATCAAAAATATTATCTTATCATATCTATCAGATCTCACTCTCGTAAGTGACCGTGTAGGGATTGTCAACCCCTTATCGCATTGGTTGCGAGGATTTATTTGTTTGTGTAGGTGCGAGGGACTAGTGTGTGGCCTCCTACTGGATTGATACCTTGGTTCTCAAAAACAGAGGGAAATACTTACGCTACTTTTCTGCATAACCCTTTCCTCTTCAAGGGAAAACCAACGCAAGTGCTCAAGAGGTAACACTATGCATTCTAGCTAGCTCCATTCGTCTTTTGTTGTTGTAGGAGGCGCATGGAGGAGGACTAATGCGACACTTTGGTGTGAAGAAGATAGAGGGCGTACTTGCTACACATTTCTTTTGGCCAAAGATGAGACGAGATGTTGAGCCTTTTATTCCTCACTGCACTACATGTCAAAAAGCTAAGTCACACCTCAATCCTCATGGTTTATATATGCCTTTGCTTGTACCTAGTGTTCCTTGGGAGGATATATCTATGGACTTTGTTTTAGGTTTACCTCGAGGAAAGAAGGGGAGGGATAGCATATTTGTTGTCGTGGATAGGTTCTCGAAAATGGCACACTTTATACCATGTCATAAAAGCTATGATGCTGTTAATGTTGCTGATTTGTTCTTTCATGAAATTATTCGCTTGCATGGTGTGCCAAATACTATTGTTTCAGATCATGACACTAAATTTCTTAGCCACTTTTGGAGATGTTATGGGCTAAGTTGGGGACTAAACTGCTTTTTAGTACTACTTGTCACCCCCAAACTGATGGACAAACTGAAGTAGTCAATAGAACATTGTCTACTATGCTTAGGGTTGTTTTGAAGAATAATAAGAAAATGTGGGAAGAATGCTTGCCTCATATTGAATTTGCTTAGAATCGTTCATTGCATTCTACTACTAACATGTGCCATTTTGAAATTGTGTATGGTTTCCTACCTCGTGCACCTATTGATTTGTTGCCTCTTCCATCTTCGTAGAAGGTTAATTTGATGCTAAAGAACGTGGTGAATTGATTTTAAAAATGCATGAGTTAACTAAGGAAAACATTGAGCGTATGAATGCTAAATATAAACTTGCTGGAGATAAGGGTAGAAAACATGTTGTGTTTGCACCTGGAGATCTTGTTTGGTTACATTTGCGTAAGGATAGATTTCCTAATTTGCGCAAATCAAAGCTAATGCCACGTGCTGCTGGTCCTTTTAAGGTGTTAGAGAAAATAAATGATAATGCATATAAACTTGAGTTGCCTGCAGATTTTGGGGTTAGTCCCACTTTTAACATTGCAGATTTGAAGCCTTATTTGGGTGAGGAGGATGAGCTTTCATCAGGGGCGACTTCATTTCAAGAAGGGGAGGATGATGAGGACATCAATATCATTGTTACATCCACAGCCCCTGCTGCTATACATACTGGACCAATTACTAGAGCTCGCGCACGCCAATTGAATTATTAGGTACTTTGGTTTCTTGGTAACGATTCTAATGTTCATGAGAATATGATGCTGTCTAAATTGGATACATTTGTTTTGCTTACAAATGAAGGGCCTAGTTTGGACAAGAAAGATGAACCTTGGAGCACGTTCAAGCATGGAGATCATGGCATGCGCAAGGGGATCAAGAACGGAGTTACAAGTGATGAATTCAGGACTTTGAAGCCACCATAAGGAGTGCACGAAGCCTTGGACGAAATATACAAGATGCCACTTCATAACTTTCGTCTAGAGGCTATTCTAGGTGCTGCGTCACCTTATTATTGGGCCAGTCCCATGCATTTTTGAAATACTTAAGTATAGGCTGTGTTTAGAGTCCGTATGTGTGGGGAAACAAGAGTTAGGGTTGGTTTCGGACCCCTCCTCCAAGGGCCACGAAATTCCCCCCTCTTCCTCCATATATATAGCCCTTAGGGTGTCGTTTAGACTTTGGGTTTTGTTTAGATTAAAAGTTCTCAATAGCTGCAACTTCGCGTACTTCGTTTGTGTCCAACGACCAGACCAAGACGTCACAGAACCCCACCTTCATTAATAAATCTTTCGTCTTTTATTCGCAATATCCAGATTGCAATCTTAGTTTCTTGCTTGTTCTTCATTTGCTCACATGAAATAGACCCTCATGGTCAGGTTGATCGTGCTCCGGCGTGGTCAATAACCCCTAAGAAGTTGGTTTAGCGATTGCTAAGGCGCAGCGTCTCGCACGTTCATAGTCGGATCGTCAAGGTCGAATCGCACTGAAAATGATAGCCACCATTTCATCGAAACATCGGGACACCTTCGCCTCTATCAAACACGATAGCCACCATCTCATCGAAAGATCAGGCCCCTCGCCTCTATCATTTGTTGAGCCCTGGGATGTTGACGCAGATGCACAACTCGTTGTCCTCGCTAGGACTAGGATTCGCGCCAGGTGGTAGGCGATGGTGGTCGCGCATGGCTCTCGCCTCTTGAAGCTCCTCGGTCATCTGGGTGATGAACTCCTGAGCACCTGGCACCTTCTGCCTAGTGCCCTCGTGAAGTAAGTTTGCGGTGAAGCATGCCTCCATGTGGTGCCCGAGCGCCTCCCTCGTGACATTGGCTAGGTCAGAGGCCGTCCAGAAGAGAGGCCCCGAGCCTAGCCTAAGGAGGGCGTCGGGCGTGCCTTCCTATGCAAGAGAGGGGTGCCCCATCCGTGGGCGCTGGTCCTGAGCTGGTGCCGCTGGAGACACCGCTGTCCTAAGGCCCATGGCAGAGCAACTGCTTCTTCTTCTTGGGGGCTGCCCTAGGAGGGTAGATGGCGTCTTTGTTGTCTGCGTCTTCAACCGCCGCAGCCTGGTATCCATGCTCAAGGGAGCACACCGCGTCCTTCTCCTCGCACACCGTGATGACGTTGCAGCTTCCTGGCATCTTAAGGACGTTGTAGCCGTGGTGGGTCACCGCCGTGAACTTGGCCAGGGAAGGATATCCAAGGATGGCATTGTACGGCAGACGGATGTGGGCGACGTCAAAGTCGATGAGCTCGGTGCGGTAGTTGTCGCTAGTACCGAAGGTGATAGGGAGGCGGACCTGCCCTATCGGGGTGGTGAACCCGCCGGTCACTCTTGAGAAGGGCTTGGTGGGCTGCAGCTGATCGTATGGCAGTTGAAGGCGGTCTAATGTCTTGATGGAAAGAACATTGAGTCCTGCCCCACCATCGATGAGGGTCTTGGTGACAAGGACATTGCCGATGGCGGGCGAGCAATGCATTGGGAGAGCGCCGGCGGTTGCTGCGCACTTGAGCTGGCCGGACGAGCTGAAGGTGATGGTGCACTTAGACCACCTGAGTGGACATGTGGCCTCGAGCCTGGGGAGGGCTGCATTCACCTCGCGAGCGAACTACTTCAAGATGTGGTAGGAGACTGGGGCCTGAGTGCCACCCAAGATGCAGGCGATGGCGCGAGGCTCCTGGAAGCCCCCAACCCCCTCATCTTGGTGGTGGTCTTCGTTCCTTCTTGGTGGTGGCGGCAGCTGAGGGAGGCCAGACGTTGCCATGAGGATGGTCGTCACGAGGCTGGTCTCTCTAGACGCCCTCGCAATGCTGATTCTGCCAGCGGTCCTTACGAGGCTGGTCGCGCCACTCCTGGCGGGGGCTGCGGTCGTCCCATCATCCTCCACTTCTGCCTCCTCCGCGACCATAGCCTCGGTCCTTGCGCTCAGGGCTCGACCGAAACGCCCGTCACGGATGGCCCTGAGCTCCTGTCAGTCAATGGAGTTGTGTCTATGTACATTGTGGAAGGCACAGAACGGGCGGCTGCCCTTGGATGACTCGGGGTGGTCGCGGCTGCGCTTCATCTCTGGTTCAGCCGTGAGCACGGAAGCCCCCTTGCGCTTCACGTCCTTGGTCTTGGCCTTCTTGTCTTCTGGGCCGGTAGCTGGAAGCTCGAGGAGGGAGAGGCGCCCCTCCTCAGCTATCGCGCACTTGGTCGCCATGTTGAACATCTCCAGAGTCGTGCACATGTCCTCGTGGATGGAGAGCTCCTCCTTCATCTTGACGTCGCAGACGCCATCGGAGAATGCTGAGATGATGGCCTCGTCCGTCACCTTGGGAATCTTGAGGCTAACACTGTTGAAGCGCTGGATGTACTTCTGCAGGGTTTCCCCTGGCTGCTACTTGATGCGCCGCAGGTCACCCGCGGCCGGCAGGCGGGTGAAAGTGCCCTGGAAGTTGGCGATGAAACGCTCATGCATCTCGCCCCAGGAGGAGATTAATCCCGCGGGCAGGTTCAGGAGCCATGAGCGCACGCCATCCTTGAGGGCCATGGGAAACCAGTTCTCCATGACCTTCTCGTCGCCGCTGGCCGCCTCGATGCTCAGCTCATAGAGCTGCAGGAACTCCGTAGGGCCGGGGGTGCCGTCGTAGGGCGGAGGCAGGTCAGGCTTGAACTTGCCTAGCCAGACGATGCTACGTAGCTCGGGGGTGAAGGCGTGGCAGGCCGCTGTGTTCATTGGTATACGTCACGGAGGTGGAGCCTGATGTTGACCGTCGCGCATCACCGCTGCAGGCGGCACGCGGTCTTGACGTGATGGTGCCGGGAGTGCAGGAGCGTCTTCTTGCAGTTGCTGGACCTCCTGGCAGCTTTCTTCTTGATGCGCGGGCGCCCTGCGCGGTGGGTCGCGCCGAGGGGCCACGCGTCTTGGGCTGAGGGCGACGTCCTGACAGGGAGGTGGTGGAGGCGCTCCATAGGCTACATCGCCCGCAACAGGGGGTGGACGAGGCAGCGAGAGGGACTATAACGCCCTCGATGCGGCTATATCTCCTACGTGTCGAAGCACGACTTAGAGGCATAACCGCATTGACAGCAATGTCTCAAGTTAGACAATCATCACAACATCCCATGTAATATAGATAATAAAAGGGGAGATACTTAGTTGGCTTACACTCGCCACGTCAATCAAAGTACATAAATAGCATTACATCAACCAAACACTCATGGCCCGACTACAGCGCCAAAATAAAAGATCAACCCAACATGCGACACGGTCCCGATCGCCCCAACTGGGCACCACTACTGATCATCAGGGAAAGACACATAGTAACGGCGGGAAGCTTCATCGAACTCCCACTTGAGCTCATGCGCATCATCTGGAACAGAGTCATCAGGCCCTGCATCTGGTTTGGAAGTAATCTGTGAGCCACAGGGACTCAGCAATCTCGCACCCTCGCGATCAAGACTATTTAAGCTTATAGGTAAGGCAAGGTAAATATGTGGAGCTGCAGCCAGCGACTAGCATATATGGTGGCTAACCTGTTCGCAAAAGAGAGCGAGGAGAGATAGCAAAGCGCGAATGAGTAACTAGAGAAAAACCTGCGGCAAACTTTACTCCAACACCATGTTCGCTTCCCGGACTCCGCCGAGAAGAGACCATCACGGTAACTCACACAGTTGATTCATTTTAATTAAGTTAAGGTTCAAGTTATCTACAACCGGACATTAACAAATTCCCATCTTCCCATAACCGCGGGCACGACTTTCGAAAGTTCAATCCCTGTAGGGGAGTCCCAACTTAGCCCATGACAAGCTCTCACGGTCAACGAAGGAATAGACCTTCTCCTGAGACATTCCGATCAGACTCGGTATCCCGGTTCTACCAGACACTTCGACAAGTTAAAACCAATCCAGCAACACCACCCGCTGTGCCGACAAATCCCAATAGGAGCTGCACATATCTCGTTCTCAGGGCACACCGGATAAACTAAGCGTACGGAAGCCAATGTAACCCAAGTTGCCAAGGGACGGCCCCGCACGGTGCTCTAGGTTGGACCAACACTTAGAGAAGCACTGGCCCGGGGGTTTAAAATAAAGATGACCCTTGAGTCTACGAAACCCAAGGGAAAAAGACTAGGTGGCAAATGGTAAAACCAAGGTTGGGCATTGCTGGAAAAGCTTTAATCAAGGCGAACTATCAAGGGGTTCCCATTATCACCCAACCGCGTAAGGAAATCCGGGAACATAACACCGATATGACGGAAACTAGGGCGGCAAGAGTGGAACAAAACACTAGGCGAGAGGCCGAGCCTTCCACCCTTTACCAAGTATATAGATGCATTAAGATAATAAGATAATATAATGATATCCCAACAAGTAAATAATGTTCCAACAAGGAATGGGCACCAATCTTCACCTGCAACTAGCAACGCTATAAGAGGGGCTGAGCAAAGCGGTAACATAGCCAATCAATGGTTTGCTAGGACATGGTGGGTTAGAGGTTTGACATGGCAATTTGGGAGGCATGATAAGCAAGTGGTAGGCATCGTAGCGTAGGCATAGCAAAAGAGCGAGCATCTAGCAAAGCAAAGATAGTAGTGATTTCGAGGGTATGATCATCTTGCCTGCAAAGTTGCCAGAGTTGACTGGATCCTCGAAAGCAAACTCAACGGGCTCCTCATTAGCGAACTCGTCTCCTGGCTCTACCCAAACAAGACAAACAAGCAACAAGGACACAATCAACCACGTGCAAAGCTCAAACAATATGATGCAAACATGATATGCTATGCGGGATGCGATATGCGATGCATATGCAAGATTTGACAAGAGATGAATGAACCTGGCCTCAACATGGAAATCCAAGTGTGCCACTGGAGAGGTGAGATGAAATCGCTTGAAAATGATATAAAGAACGCCGGAATCGGAGTTACGGTTTGGAAATGGCAAGCAATTCAAATATGACACCGGTCTGCGATATACAGCAAGTAGCCATCTAAATGCAACAAGATGAACATGCTACAGCACTCAAACATGAGAACAAAATACATGTCAGGGATCCATTCATGATGATTAACAAAAGAGGAACACTGAGCTACGGCCAATTCATCCATTAACAGGTTCAAACAAGCATGGAAAAAATGCATTTGGTAAACAGATTTCAGACTTAGTGAAATTAACACTTGTCTGGAATTTCAGATCAGGTAGCACACTTTGGAGCAAGAAAACTATAGGCTACAGGACCTGAACATGGAAAAGTAAAGCATGGCATGGAGCTACTCAAAGAGCTTAACAAAAGTCCCTTAGTTACCTTGAGCCAAAAGGGATCAGAAAATACATTTGCAAGCATGTGAACAAGGCAAAAACATAATCAGATCACAGACTTAGTGAAAAACTGGAGCATGCAAATCAGATATCAAGTAGGCATGTTTACGAGCTCGATGCACTCACTACACAGCAAGTCATGACAATCTAAGCATACTCCCACCAATAATACACATTATTCAAGCTAGACATGGCAAGAACAATAACATAGCATGCACGGATCAACTACAACATCCTCGACAAAATCGCTAACAAGTAGACAATCTGCCCAGATTCACGAAATAGCAAAAGTAGAGCTCGATTGACTCAAGCTACGGTGCTCCAGAATTGCCAACAAAGACATGGGTGGATAGCGCACTACAAGATTAACAAAACATCCTTACTGATCATCCTCAAAAGAGGCACGGATCACTAGGAAACAACATGAACATATGGCATATAGAGATAAACAGGTCAAGGACTTAGTGGAATTGCTAAGTCCCTGAAATCAGCATTAACGAATGCTCCACTTCGCAAGCTTGTGCTAGTAACCACACACATCAAAAAAAAAAATGGGTTGCACCTCTGGATAGATGGCAAAACATATAACAAAACACATGTAGAGCTCAAGGGCATATCATGCACACATTAATCATGGCAAAAAATGACAAACGTCTAATTGGAGCAGTAGATCTGACAATTATCTCAAATAGCACTCTTCCAACAGCATTTCGGGCATCAAGATGAACTCAAATGAAAATGATGCAATGATATGAAATGATGTACTCTCTGAGACGAACATTTTGATATGCTATATGCCCAAAACGGATCTACGGATGCAAAGTTACGACACGATGAACAAGGGAAAAATAATTAGGGTTTCGGGCAAGAAGTCAACCGATCCGAGATCCGGATCCAGATCTGGCCGCACGGAATACGAGGTTCGCCGGGGAACTTGAAGCTCGCCGGAGTTGTGGTCGCGGTGGCCGGAGGACGAAGCCGAGGGAGAGGAGGAGGACCGGGGCGTCGCCGGACTTGGTGGCGTCGGGCGGCGGTGAGGAGTGCCGGCGATGGGGCTCCGGCCGGCGCGGCTGGGGAGCTCCGGCGGCGGCCGGCATTGGCCCGCGGCGGCCAGACTTGGTGGAGGCGGCGCCGGGCGCCGGAACTGGAGAAGAGGCGGCGCGGCGGGGCGCGTTGGCGCGGCCCGGTCGGGGGAAGGAGAGGGCCGGCCCCGGGCCCTCACGGCGAAGTGGGCACGGGGCGCCACGTGGCGAGCAGCTATTGGTGCGGGCCGGCGGACGGACGTGTCCGGCTAGACTTCAGACATGTCCGGCGGCTGTGGAGGATGGATCTAGGGTTAGGGGGAGAGTGGAACCGTGAATTTCGGAGGGGGGTGTATATATAGGCATAGAGGGAGCTAGGAGTGTCCAAATGAGGTGCGGTTTTCGGCCACGCGATCATGATCGAACGCTCTAGATGATGGAGAGGGTTTTGGTGGGTTTTGGGCCAAAATGGAGGGGTGTTGGGCTGCAACACACACGAGGCCTTTTCGGTCCCTCGGTTAACCGTTGGAGCATCAAACGAAGTCCAAATGGTACGAAACTTGACAGGCGGTCTACCGGTAGTAAACCAAGGCCGCTTGGCAAGTCTCGGTCCAATCCGGAAATGTTTAACCCCCACACACGAAAGAAAGGTAGAAATGACCACCGGAGGGGAACGAAGCGTCGGAATGCAAAACGGACAACAGGGAAAATGCTCGAATGCATGAGATGAACACGTATACAAATGCAATGCACATGATGACATGATATGAGATGCATGACAGCAACAACAACACATGGAGACAAAGACCTGAACCCGACAAAATAAAATAACTTAACACCGGAAACGGCAAGAGTTGGATTACATATTAGGAAAATCATATCCGGGGTGTTACAGGACGGTGCAGGAGAGCCCCCGACGGCGCTAACGATCTTGGCGATGCGGTCAAACCAGTCTTCATAGAGGTCGTCGACGGGGCGGTAACGCAGGAGGTCTGCCGGCCCGTGACGAGCGTGGGACGACGATCCGGCTGGAGACGGCGACAGGGTGGTGGTGCTTCCGTCCCTCCGCACGAAGGGGTGTAGCGACGAAGCTTGCTGACTGTTCCCTGCCGGGCCAGTGGTGGCGTTGGCAGCGGGTGATGGAGAGAGACAGGGAGGCCCGCTGACGGGCGCCATCTGGGCGACGCGAGCGTTGAGAGCGGCTCGACGCACAGCACGGGCTCGGTGAGCATCTGCCATGGAGACGATGGAGCGGCGGCGAGTCGATCGGCGGAAGAGTGGCGTCGATGCACCCCTACCTGGTGCGCCAAATGTAGGATTTGGGGCTCCGCAGAACCTTGAGAGGTTCGAACACTGGGGTGCGCACTAAGAACACTCTCTCCCTAGCTCGCTCGCTAACCATCCCATGGCCTAGCTCGATGGACCCAAAGAATGAGAGACACAGAGATTTATCCTAGTTCGGGCCACCTGCAGTGTAATGCCCTACTCCAGCTTTGTGGTGGATTGCCTCGAGGGGCTGAGGATGAACTAGTACAGTAGACGAACAGCCTCAGGAGGTGAGGTGTTATTGAGCTTGATGAGCTGGTCAGGGCGGAATGGACCCGATCCACTCTACGGTGGTGGCTAGGTCCTATTTATAGTGGCCTTGGTCCTCTTCCCAAATATTAGGCGGGACGGGATCCCACGATGTCCAAATTCGAAGGCAGACAACTAGTACAAGCTATCTTGACAAAAGTAGTCTTCGCCTGCAAAGGCTCTAGTGGTGACGCTGTAGTGGGCTCCGCAATGACTTCCGTCCTATTGTCCTGGTAGTCTTGGTCTTGTTGCACCGATATGGAAACCTTTGCCTAATGCCTTGGGACCCCGCGCCTGAGCTTGCCTCCTTACCAACAAAGAGGAAACTGGTACACTGCGCCTGCTGGCGCCCGCTTGGCCTTGGTCGTCGTGGCTCACGTCATGTGAACCTTGCGAGGTGCACGCTGCCTTGATATCTCTGCTCCTCGGGAGCCAGCCTAGTGAGGCCGCCCACAGGGAGGTCTTGGCGTCGTCCGCCTCGCGAGCCTTGGCCCCTCGCGAGGGTCTTGAGTCGTTGCTGCCGAACTGGGCCATACCAGGCCGCTGATGGAGCCACGCCGCGGGCCGCAGGAATGCAAGTCTGGGTACCCCCGGTCCCAGAACGCCGACACTATGAGATTATGCAACTCCCGAATACCGGAGGAACACCTTGTGTGCTATCAAACGTCACAACGTAACAGGGTGATTACAAAGATGCTCTACAGGTGTCTCCAAAGGTGTTTGTTGGGTTGGCATAGATCGAGATTAGGATTTGTCACTCCGAGTATCAGAGAGGTATCCCTGGGCCCTCTCGGTAATGCACATCACTATAAGCCTTGCAAGCAATGTGACTGATGAGTTAGTTACGGGATGATGCATCACGTAACGTGTAAAGAGAGTTGCCGGTAACGAGATGGAACTAGGTATGAGGATACCGACAATCGAATCTCGGGCAAGTAACATACCGATGACAAAGGGAATTACGTAGGTTGTCATTGCAGTTTGACCGATAAAGATCTTCGTTGAATTTGTAGAAACCAACATGAGCATCCAGCTTCCGGTATTGGTTATTGACCGGAGATGTCTCGGTCATGTCTACATAGTTCTCAAACCCATAGGGTCCACACGCTTAACGTTCGATGATGATTTGTATTATGAGTTATGTGTTTTGGTGACTGAAGTTTGTTTAGAGTCCCAGATGAGATCACGGACATGACGAGGAGTCTTGAAATGGTTGAGAGGTAATGATTGATATATTGGAAGATGGTACTCGGACACCAGAATGGTTTCGAGTAGTTCGGGTATTTTTTCGGAGTATCGAGGGGTTACCGAAACCCCCCGGGGGAAGTCATGGGCCTCATGGGCCACCGAGAGAGAGGGGACAACCCACAAGGGGTGGCTGCGCCCCCATGGGAGTCTGAATTGGACTAGGGGAGGGGGCGGCGCCCCCCTTTCCCTCTCCCTCTCCTACTCCCTCTCCCTTTCGCTCTCTCCCACTCCACAAAAGGAAAGGGGAATCCTACTAGGACTGGGAGTCCTAGTCGGACTCCCCCCTTGGCGCGCCCCCTTGGTGGCCGGCCTCCTCCTCCCCTCCTTTATATATGGGGGTAGGAGGGCACCCCAAAGTGATGGGCAGCATCCCACGTTCATCCCCATGTACACTCCGACTACTCTCCAAGCCCCAAGTGAACATAAGACGAGACCTCAAGTATACGCCATTGGACACAAGGTGAACTCGCTCCTCTTCGAATCGTCACTTTCCACATGTGAGACATGGCTACTACTTCAAACATGTGTGCTATGCATGACCAGGAACCAAGAGGAAGCCCATGGACAAGAAGGCGAGGACACCAAGCACGAGGAACAAGAAGAAGAGCTGCGGAAGAAGCTCCAGCCACCGGACGACCGGTCGGGACCGGATGTCCGACGACTGAAGACACACCGGATGACCGGCCCGGACCGGACGACTAACAATCCCTTACCCGAGCCAAACAAGCGGATGTCTGACGCCAGCGGATGACCGGCCACCTCCGAAAATCCTGCACTCCAGCGTCCGAGCCAGATCAAGCGGACGTCCGACGTCTACAGGACGTCCGGCCGCCTGTGAGCCACCGGACGACCGGTCCTTAGCGGACGTCCGGTACCTGTCTGCGCATTGTGTCCGGGCCCGAGGCCCATGTATCCCTCTCCCACTTACCCCTTCGTGGACCTATACTATATATACTCCTCCACCTCCTTCTAGTTAGGGTCAGCAAATGTGATAGCTCATTCAGAGATAGAGCTTTTCTCATCCATACGGATCTACTCCACGAGAGAGACCGCGGCCCCTCTTCGGAGAAGATCCACATTGGATTCAAGACCCCCTCTTGGGTGGCCCCCTTCAAGACCTCCTCATGGAGATGAACTTTACCTTGTATCTTTCCTTTTGTTGTTCATGTACCTTGTGGATCTTGTGTGTTTGATTGTCTAGTGGATGTGTGATTGGACTTGTTCTTGAGTGTTTCCCCTTGTGTTTTCTCTCCGTTCTTTCCCGTGTTCTTAGTTGGGATCCACTCCTTTCATGAAAGATCGGGCCACTAGGGTTCTACCCTACATCATCTTGGTATCATGAGCCTACCCTACATCATTTTGTTGTGTTCTTCCCCAATTTCGAAAATCCCCACCAAAAATAGCCCCAATTTTTTTTGTGATTTGTTGGTTTGACGAAGTTTTGTTGAATTTGATTCATAGATTTGCTTGGTTTCAAGTGAATCTAGCATCTCCCCAAGTTTCCCCATCTTTCATCCATGAAATCTCCTCTATTTTGACCCCCCAAATCCCCAAATTCCGCCCAAAATCGCGTCCCGCAACTCGCATCTCGCGTTGACCCAGACCCACCAGACGACTGTCACTTTGTTGGACGTCCGGAGCCGCAGGAACCACCGGACGTCCGACCTTACCGGACGACCGTAACCTCTAACCCGAACTGAAATTAGCGGATTTCCGACCCTACTGGATGTCCGGACATCCGTCCATTTCCGGACGTCCGCTACCTGTAAAAAACTGACTTCGCTCAAATTTTGTTTCGGCCATAACTAATTCATACGAACTCTGATTTTGACATTCTTTAGCTTGTTTTGAAGCTCTTGACATCCACCTTCCCACAAAAATACCACCAACATCTTTTGACTCCTTCAAATTTTGTGAATTTTGGCATCTTTGCCTAGGGCTTCCACCACATCATCCGCTACACCACCACCGACTTCCGCAACCTAACCAATTTTGTTCCCCATCACATTAGTGGTTTCTTGAGGAGTGATTTGAGTCTCCTAAGGTGTCTAGGCTACTTAGGGTGTCTAGGTTACTTAGGGATGGTTGCTTCTTTATCAACCACCACCACCACCATAACTTCCGCATAGTTTTGCCCACCTCACACTCCCGCCACCCTAACTTAACCCAACTTTGTTTGTGTTGTGAGTTGTGTCTCCTAAGGTGTTTCGGCTACTTAGGGACTGTTCTTCCAACTCCAACACCGTGTATAGTCCACCACCTTAACCTCCACTTCTGCATTGCCTACTCGCATAACCCATCATTGCATTTCCGCAATCCCATTGAACTTCCGCAACCACCACCACATCCTGCTACCACCATTTTGACATTTGACATTTGAGATTTTGAGTTTGCGGTTTTTTATGTTTCCTAAGGTGTTTCGGCTACTTAGGGATGAGTCTCCATCATCATGGTATCTCCATCAAGATCACCGCCACTCATCATCGACACGGACCGTAACCTCCATATCATCTTGGTATCGTGGTATCCCTCCATTGTATATTCCCTTGCCATTGCATTGTTAACCCCTAGCCCATTTTGCGTCACTTGCCTATCGAGACTAGCCATTTGAGTATTGCCGGCAACATTACTTGTGCACATTAGTGATCTACACCATACATTGCATACATACCATATCATATTGGTATCTACATATCATCTCTTGTGCCTCAAGTTTGTTCCCGTATATATATACAATTGCTATCTTGGTTTGTGCATCGTGCGAAAGTGGCCACACAAAAAATAGAAAAAACAGTATAAGCTTTTAAGCAAAAGAGTGAACAAAGAGCTCGTAAGAAATAGCCATAGCATCATACCACATTGCATATAAGATCATCTTGGATCACCTTGTGAGAAACACTGGGAACCATACATACATAGCATACTTGGGATAGAAAGTTATCCATTTTGCATCTTATAGGTTGGGCACAAGTGTCGTATCCGCCTATTGATCAATCGTGCTAGCGTCTCTCTTGAGTTGTGTAACACGAGCGCTTTCAGTGGATTCCACATTTTGTGCTCATTCCTTGGTTGCACGAGCCCATTTATCTATCCGTGTGTGCATTTCCGTGTGCCACATATTGCTATTGGTCTACTTGTTTCACTTGCGAATTTGTGAATCTCTTTCAACATTATTGACTCTTGCTAACATTTTTGTGCCACTATCCTCACCGAGCTCCACCATAAGCCTTATTTTGTTTAGGTGTGAGAAACCGACAAGAATTGGTACCAATTGTGCTATTTCCTTGTTACATCATTGGGTGATCATTGATCCATCTTCAACATCTGTCAAGGTACATTTGGTATAGTTCTTCTCCTTTCTCCACTCATATTTGCTCGAGTGTTGTGATGGATAGGCAAGGAATTTCATCTCCGGTCTTCGACAACAACGACAGCGTGAACACCTACATCACCAAAGCTTCCATCTTCGATCTACAACGACAAATGCAAGGCGTACAATCAAGTTTGAGAGAGCGCATCGAGAACCTTTCCATCGACATTCGTCACTCCAAAGCAAGGAAAAGGGACTACATCGACAACAAGCTTTCCACGCACAAGGTGGAGCAAGATGCAAGGATGGAGGAGATCCAGACTTTGTTGGCCAAATGTTCTTCCCCTTCATCATCCTCAAGACGGCGGCGAGCAAGTCAATCATCTTCGGTGCACCCAAGTGACGCAAGCGCAAGTCATCCACGTCCACATCTCCAGGGCGACCACCATCACGTTCGTGATCCACCTTGTCATGAACGGAAAGTCACCTCCAAGCAACATGTGCACGACGACGAAGAACGACATCTACTAAGAGCTCAAGTGTGAAAACGCCAACATCATTATGACAATGCTCACCAAGCTCAAAGGCACAAGTCCAAACAAGCCCTACTTCACGCCAAGGCCAACCTTCATAAGCATAAGAGAAGACCGCGAGATGAGCACCACCAAGACGGAGCTACGGCTAGAACAAGCACTTCAGCATCTTCGCCAAGTGCTATCAAGGCATCTTCGCCTTTGGACGTATGGCATCTTCGCCTAAGTTCTCCTACATTGTAACGCCCCGTATGTAACTTGCCATATTTGTATTCCAACTCTTGCCATTTTCGGCACTAAGTTATGATATTCCCTCATGGTTGGGTTTTGTCTTCATTTTGCTTTTGTCCTTGTCATGCATCTCATATCATGTCATCATGTGCATCGCATTTGCATACGTGTTCGTCTCATGCATCCGAGCATTTTTTCCCCGTTGTCCGTTTTGCATTCCGACACTCCTACGTCCTCCGGCGTCCCCTTTTGCCTCTTTTCATGTGCGGGTGTTAAACATTCTCGGATTAGATCGAGACTTTCCAAGCGGACTTGGTTCACTACCGGTAGACCGCCTGTCAAGTTTCGTGCCATTTGGACTTCGTTTGATACTCCAACGGTTAACAGAGGAACCGTAAAGGCCTCGTGTGTGTTGCAGCCCAACACCCCTCGAATGTGGCCCAAAACCCAGCTAGACCCCCTCCATCCTCTTAGCCGTTCGATCACGATCGTGTGTCCAAAAACTGCACCTCATTTGGACTCTCCTAGCTCCCTCTACCTATAAATATGTGTCTCCCCCGGATTTTTCGCGCAGTACAAACCCTAGCCCGCTCCTCCGCGCCGCCGTACACATCCGCCGCCCCCTCAGCCAACCGCCCATTGCCACATGTCCCACCGCCACTCCTCCGCGCCACGGCCCGCCAGGCCCGATGCCGGCCGCCGCAGGCCCGCTCCTCCGCGCCTACCAGCCGCCGCTGCCGCGGGTCAACATCGCGCCTCCCCGCGCCGAGCTCCCCGCCACCGCATCGTATTTTCCTCACCGGCGACCTCGCCACCTTGCCGGTCAACGCCGGTCCCACCCAGCTTCGCCGCCTCGCCTCGCACCTCCCGGAGCCGCGTCTCCTCTGCCGGACCCTGTCACGGCTGCTGCCTCCTCCCTGCAGTTCCGGCGACTCTAGCGAGTCCCTTCTCCTCGGATCCGGCAAGTCCACCATCTCCGGCCACCGCAGCATCAACTCCGGTCGGCTTCTCCGTTCATCCTCGATCCGCGTGCAAACCCTATATCTGGAATTCGGAGGTTGATTTCGTCTAAGTCCTTTTTTGCCATAATTTTAGCCCCTGTTCATCATGCCATATCTCTGCATCCGTAGCTCTGTTTTGCGCGTGTGATATATCAAATTGTTTGTCTCGATGTGCTCTTCATTTCATTCCATTGCATCATGCTTGTTTGAGTCCATCTTGATGCCCTAAATGCTGTTGCAAGAGTGCTATGTAATGTTAGTTTCTGTTTCTTATCAGATTATGGAGATGTGTCATTTTTGCCATGTTTAATGTGTGCCTCCTATGAACTTGAGCCCTACATGTGTTTTGGGTTATGCCATGCCATATTTACAGAGGTGTATGCCATGTATTTTTGTGATCTTTGTGGTGACTAGCACAAGCATGCAAAGTAGCTCTTACGATGTTGCTGATTTCAGGGACTTAGAATTCTACTAAGTCATTTCCCTGATGTTATTTTTATGCCATGTATTCATCTTGCTACAGAGTGATCCATGCCTCTTTTGAGCATGTTCAGTAAGGATGATTTTGAGATATTGTTATGCTCTATCCATCCATGTCTTTGTTTGCAATTATGGATTAACCTAGCATGACTCAATCTTGCTCTACTTTTGCTATAAAATGTTCCTGGCAGATTGTTTACATGTTAATCAATTTTGCTGAGGTTGTTGTAGTTGATCCATGCATTCTATGACAGTGTTCTCGCCATGGTTAGCTTATTGATCATGTCTTCTTGCTGGGTGTATGCTTAGTTTGTCATGCAATGCCTTGAGTTGAGTGCATCGAGCTTGCAAACATGACTACGTAACTCTGTTTTTGCCATGTCCAGTTTTCTGCTAAGTCTGAATCTATTAACGAAACTTGCTATGTTTACATGGGTTCCATCATATCTTATGATCCTTTTTGGCTTACGGTCACTAAGGGACTTTTGTTATATGCTTTGAGTAGTTTCATGCCATGCCTTTCTTTGCCATGATATGTTCCTGTAGCAGGTTGTTATCTTGCTCTAAACATTGCTTCCTGATGTTAAATCCTGACATGTTATTTTCACAAAGTCTGAGAACCTGATACCTTTTTCACTTTTGCCATGCTTGTTTGAACCTGCTATTGTGTGATTTAGCCATAGCTCAGTGTTCATCTTTTGTCAAGCATCTTGAGTGGATCACTGCCATGTGCTTTGTTGCTATGTTGGAGTGCAGTAGCTTAGTTTCTTGTTGCATTCTAGATGGCATCATGTTGTTAAGCGCAGATTAGTGCCATTATTGTTTTGCTTGCCATTTGCAAACCGTGCATCCGATTCCGGTGATCTTTATATCGATTTCGACCAAAATCAACTCATCTTTACAGCGGCACTCTTGGTTTTCCAAGTTGAGGCCTGGTTCAATCTTTTCCTTCTGGAGCATGCATATGCATTGCATATCACATCCCGCATATCATGTCATGTTTTGCACCATGTTGCTTGCGCATTGCACCGTGGTTGATCGTGGTTCCCTTTGCTTGTGTTCTTGCTTGCAGTAGAGCCGGGAGATGAGTACGTGATCGAGGAACCCATTGAGTACGCTTACGAGGATCAAGCTTACGTCAACTCGGAGAACTTTAAAGGCAAGATGACCATACCCTTGAAATCACTTCTATCTTTGCTTGCTAGTTGCTCGCTCTATTGCTATGCCTATGCTGCAATACCTACCACATGCTTTATCATGCCTCCCATATTTCCATGTCAAACCTCTAACGCACCTTGTCCTAGCAAACCGTTGTTTGGCTATGTTACCGCTTTGCTCAGCCCCTCTCATAGCGTTGCTAGTTGCAGGTGAAGATTGGAGTTTGTTCCTTGTTGGAACATGTTTATTGTTGGGATATCATTATTATATCTTGTTTACTTTAATGCACCTATATACTTGGTAAAGGGTGGAAGGCTCGGCCTTATGCCCGGTGTTTTGTTCCACTCTTGCCGCCCTAGTTTCCGTCATACCGGTGTTATGTTCCTTGATTTTGTGTTCCTTACGCGGTTAGGTTATAATGGGAACCCCTTGACAGTTCGCCTTGAATAAAACTCCTCCATCAAGGCCCAACCTTGGTTTTACCATTTGCCACCTAGCCTTTTTCCCTTGGGTTTCGCGGACTCAAGGGTCATGTTTATTTTAAACCCCCCGGGCCAGTGCTCCTATAAGTGTTGGTCCAACTTGTCAGCCGCCGGTGGCGACCAGGGGAAACTTTGGGCTGGCCTATCGGAAGTTTGGACAATCCGGTGTGCCCTGAGAACGAGATATGTGCAGCTCCTATCGGGATTTGTCGGCACATTCGGGTGGCTTTGCTGGTCTTGTTTTACCATTGTCGAAATGTCTTGTAACCAGGATTCCGAGTCTGATCGGGCCGTCCTGGGAGAAGGAATATCCTTCGTTGACCATGAGAGCTTGTGATGGGTTAAGTTGGGACACCCCTGCAGGGATTTGAACTTTCGAACTCTGTGCCCGTGGTTACGGGCATACAGGAATTTTTTAATGTCCGGTTGTAGAGAACCTGAAACTTAACTTATTTAAAATGAATCAACAGCGTGTGTAACCGTGATGGTCTCTTTTCGGTGGACTCCGAGAAGAGAACACGGTCTCGTGTTATGCTTGAACGTGAGTATTTCTAGGATCACTTCTTGATCATAGATTCTCGATCGTGCTTTGCCTTCTCTTCTCGCTCTCATTTGCGTATGTTAGCCACCATATATGTTAGTGCTTGCTGCAGCTCCACCTCACATACCTTTTACCTACCCATAATCTTAAATAGTCTTGATCGCGAGGGTGTGAGATTGCTGAGTCCCCGTGACTCACAGATTACTTCCAAAATCAGATGCAGGTGCCGATGATACCATTCTAGGAGATGCGACTGAGCTCAAGTGGGAGTTCGATGAGGACTCAGGACGTTACTATGTTTCCTTTCCAGACGATCAGTAGTGGATCCCAGTTGGGGCGATCGGGGATCTTATGCATTTGGGGTTGTCTTTATTTTGGTTCTTTAGTCAGACCTTGATTGTATCTGCATGATGTAATGCTATATTTATGTATTGTTCGAAGTGGCGATTGTAAGCCAACTCTGTACCTCTTTCTTATTCAGTACATGGGATGTGTAAAGATTACCCCTCTTGCGACATGCCTACAATGCGGCTATGCCTCTAAGTCGTGCTCCGACACGTGGGAGATATAGCCGCATCATGGGTGTTACAAGTTGGTAATCAGAGCCTTCCCCGGCTTATGATCCCCCTACTTGATCGAATCGTTGGCGTTGTTGAGTCTAGAAAAATGTTTTGAGTCTTTTAGGATTATATATATTGGAGAGTAGGATTCTTTTTACTCCTCAGTCCCTTCGTCGCTCTGGTGAGGCATCCTGACGAAGAGTTTTGACTCTTCTCTTCTCAAATTTCACTAATTTTTTTTAGGATCACGCGGGTATCTTGGAATCGTTCCGATGGATTTGTGGCGAGAACATTGTTCTTGGTGCCTCCTAACATTTAGGGGTTGTGGCAGTGTCCCGGGGAGTTGAGCTCCGAGGTGTTGTCGTCCCAATTTTATCGTTGTAATTCTGGAATACCTGAGTTTCACCGACATCGAAAATCTCTTTTATGGAGTTGTTGGTGAGATAACCTTGACGCCACCCAGTACTGGGGCGGGAGTTCGGGAGTATTGCCATAACTCGTATAACGGATGCTTTTCGAAGGTTGAGGTAAATGATTTCCGAAGGTTTCTTAGTTATGTGTTGAAGGATGGATACAGCTGGATGTAGGATTTGCTAGTTTTGGGTGAGATATTATGCTTCCCCTGTATCCCCAACACCTGATTGCATAACCGGAAAGTTTCGGGAGTTTCATAGGTGGGTATTCATGTAGATCTAGTATTTCTTCCGCAGATATTTGGTTTGTGATTGGGTAATCCTTACCAAGTATTTGTTCATGTCCGTACCTTGTTGTTTTACTCATCTACCTCTATCTAAGTGGCTTCTCAATTTATGGAAGTGTGATCATTTAATTTGGAATTCATTCATTCTTGTTCGAATGTTAAGGCTATATGTTGCAATTTCGATCCATTGATTCAGCTTGTATATATGTCTTTCAAGATGCTAACGGATGTCACCGTCTTGAGGATGGCTCCTCCAACGCGTCAGAATCTGGAACCACCGCCACCACCTCCACCTCCGGAGGCATGGCAAGCTGTGATGGCCGCTACCAACACCAACACGCAGCTGATTATGCAACTCTTGCAAGAGCGCAACCAAGGAAATCAAGGCAATGGCAACAATCAAACTCAGTTTTCTACCCTCAACCAGTTCCTCGCAAACCAGCCAAAGACCTTCAGTAACTATGTTGAGGCCACAGACGCTGATGATTGGCTCGTGGATATCTGCAAACATTTTGAGTGCAGCAACGTCAGGCCTGAGGACTTTGTCAAGTTTGATCCGTTCCAACTCAAAGACCAAGCTGCTGAGTGGTATCAGCAATACAAAGATTCCAGAGGAGGTCGTGTGATTACCTGAGATGATTTTCGCCAAGACTTCAGAGCTCACCACATTCCTCAGAGTGTTGTTGAGAGTAAGCGTGAGGAGTTCCGCAATCTAAAGCAAGGCAGCTTGTCTGTTTACCAATACAACATCATGTTCTAGAAGCTCGCTCGCTTCGCCAAGCAAGACGTCCCTGACGAGAAGAGCATGATTTATCAGTTTAGAGGTGGCCTCAGAGAAGATCTGCAACTAGCTCTTGTGCTTTTTGAGCCGAAAAAGTATGATGAGTTCTATAATATGGCATTAAAGCAAGAGGCTGCTCAGCTCAAGTGCGATGCTTCCAAGAAGAGAGTCAGGGATGCAACTCCTTCTTCTTCAACTCAAGTGGCAGCTAAGCAGCAAAAGTATTGGTTTCCTCCTCCTCCTCCGTTCCGTCAGTCTTATCAGTAGAAGAGCAAAGGTGGCAATGGATCTTCCCACCCACCCAACCCAGGCTTTCAGAACAAGGCCTCGTCTCATGCTCCAAGATCAAGTACTCTGTACCACCGGCCACTCTCAGAGGTTACGTGCAACAAGTGTCAGCAGAAGGGTCACTATGCAAACAAATGCTTTAACCAGAGGCGTCTTCTGCCTCCTGCTCCTGCGAGATCTGCGAGCAATGAAGTGGTCAAGCATAATCCCAAGTTTGTAAAGGTGAACATGATGAACGCAGCTCAGGCAGAGGACTCTTCGGAAGTGATCATGGGTAACCTTTCTGTTAACGATATTCCTGCAAAAGTTCTTTCTGATACTGGTGCATCACATTGTTTCATCTCAATACCATTTGCATCTAAGCATGAGTTGTCTTTCCAAGATTTGGCTAGTCCGTTAGCAGTTGTCTCACCGGGTAAATGCTTGCACGCAAGCTACATGGTTCCGGAGGTTTCTATCAAGATGGGTGATTATAAGTTTCTGTCTTCTCCAATGGTCCTTGGTGACTCGAATATTGATCTAATTCTCGGAATGGACTGGCTTTCTAAGCACAAGGCTCAACTTGATTGTGCTGCCAGGCAGATTCAATTGACATACTCGTCTGAGGATGTGATTGTCTTTGCAGCTCGTGATGATACCATTTAACTGTTTTCTCTCAATGAGAAGGGCGAGTTGAATGCCATCTCTCAGATTCCAGTCGTTTGTGAATATCAAGATGTCTTTCCAGAAGAGCTTCCAGGAATGCCTCCTCACCGGCCAGTTGAATTCGTCATCGATCTTGAGCCTAGCACGGAACCTGTTTGCAAACGTCCTTACAAGCTTGGACCTGAAGAGTTGAAGGAGCTGAATAAACAACTCGATATACAAGAGCGTATGGGTCTCATCCGACTAAGTTCTTCTCCTTGGGGTTGTGGTGTTCTTTTTGTCAAGAAGAAGGATGGAACGGACCGACTTTGTGTCGACTACCGTCCATTGAACAAGAAGACCATAAAGAACAAGTACCCACTTCCCAACATCAATGAGCTTTTCGAACAACTCAAGGGTGCTCAAGTATTCTCCAAGCTTGACCTTCGTATGGGCTATCATCAGATTCGCATTCGTGAACAAGACATCCCCAAGACAGCATTCAGAACAAGCTATGGTTCCTATGAATACACTGTCATGTCTTTTGGCCTTGTCAACGCTCCTCCAACATTCTCTCGCATGATGAACTTCATCTTCAACCCCTACAAAAATGACTTCGTCTTGGTCTATCTCAATGACATTTTGGTCTTTTCCAAGAACAAGGAGGATCATGCCAAGCACTTGAGATTGGTGCTGGACAAACTCAGAGAACATCAGTTCTATGTGAAGTTTTCAAAGTGCGAGTTTTGGCTCGATGAGGTTCTCTACCTTAGGCATATCATCTCCGCCAAGGGCATAGCTGTTAATCCTGAGAAGGTGTCTGCAATTGTGAATTGGGAACCGCCTCAGAATGTGAAGCAACTCCGCAGCTTCCTTGGGCTCGCAAGCTATTGTCAAAGGTTCGTTGAGAATTTCTCTAAGATCGCGAAGCCTCTTTCCAACCTCCTCCAGAAGCATGTGAAGTATATCCGGACGCCTGAATGTGATATCGCTTTCAACACCCTCAAAGAGAAGTTAGTCACAACTCCAGTTCTGACTCCTCCTGATGAATCCAAACCATTCGAGGTTTTCTGTGATGCTTCCCTGCAAGGTCTCGGTGCTGTGTTAATGCAAGAGAAGAAAGTTGTGGCCTATACCTCTCGCCAGTTGAAGCCCAACGAAAAGAACTACTCCACTCATGACCTCGAGTTGGCGGCAGTTGTCCATGCTCTTTTAACATGGAGACATATCTTGTTGGGAAGGAAAGTGGACGTCTTCACTGATCATAAGAGTCTCAAGTACATCTTCACTCATCCCAACCTCAACTTCAGGCAGACGTGTTGGGTCGAAATGATTCAAGAGTAGAATCCGAGTATTGAATATACTCCAGGCAAGGCTAATGTCATTGCTGACGCTTTGAGCAGGAAGGCTTACTGCAACAGTTTGATTCTCAAGCCCTTCCAACCGGATCTTTGTGAAGCTTTCCGCAAACTTAATCTCCAGGTTGTTCCTCAAGGATTCCTTGCCAACCTCCAAGTCTCTCCTACTTTGGAATATCATATTCGCGAGGCTCAAATTCTTGATGCTATGGTGAAGAAGGTGAAGATTGGGATTGCCAAGAGCCAACCCAAGTACAAGTGCTATCGCCTTGATGACAAAGATACTCTTTTCTTCAAGGATCGAATTGTTGTTCCTAAGGCTGACCTTCGTAAAGTCATTATGAACGAGGCTCACAATTCACTCCTTTCTATTCATCCTGGGAGTACAAAGATGTACCATGACCTCAAGCAGTCGTATTGGTGGACTCGAATGAAGTGCGAGATTGCTCAGTTCGTGAATGAATGTGATGTCTGCAGAAGAGTGAAAGCAGAACACCAACGACCATTCCAGAATGGAAGTTTGACCATATTGAGATGGACTTCGTGACTGGATTTCCCAAGTCCAAGTGCGGCAATGATGCCACTAAAGTGGCTCATTTTCTTCCTATCAAAGAATCTATCACGGCAGCTCAATTGGCAGAGCTATATACCTCCAGGATTGTCTCCCTGCACGGCATTCCGCAGCTGATATCTTCAGATCATGGAAGCATCTTCACTTCTATGTTCTGGGATTCTTTTCAGAAGGCCATGGGCACCAACATTCGGTTCAGCACAGCCTTTCATCCTCAAACTAGTGGCCAAGTCAAGCGAGTCAATCAAATTCTTGAAGATATGCTCAGGGCATGTGTCATTTCATTTGGTATGAAGTGGGAAGATTGTCTTCCATATGTCGAGTTCTCCTACAACAACAGCTTCCAAGCGAGTTTGGGAAAGGCCCCATTTGAGATTATCTATGGCAGAAAGTGTCGTACTCCAGGTCAGAGACTGGTGAACGCCAACTTCTTGGCAATGACTTGATCACAGAGGCTGAAGAAATGTGCAAAGTCATTCGTGAAAATCTCAAAGCCGCGCAATCGCGCCAGAAGAGTTACTATGATAGCAAGCATCGTGACTTGTCTTTCGAGATCTGAGACCATGTCTACCTCCGCGTCTCTCCAACGAAAGGTACTCATCGCTTCGGTATCAACGGGAAGCTTGCCCCTAGATACGTGGGTCCTTTCAAGATCATTGGAAAAAGAGGCGACCTCGCCTATCAACTTGAGCTTCCATCCAACTTCGCAAATGTGCACGACGTGTTTCACGTGTCTCAGCTTCGCAAGTGTTTCAAGACTCTTGACCGCACCATCAAATTCGAAGAGATTGATCTCCAAGAAGACCTGTCTTATCATGAGAATCCCGTTGCTATTCTGGAAGAAACTGAGCGCAAGACTCGCAACAAGTCTATCAAATTCCTGAAAGTGAAGTGGTCACACCATTCCGACCGTGAAGCCACCTGGGAACGCGAGGACCACCTCCGTTACGAATATCCAGAGTTTCTTTCGAGTCCTAGATCTCGGGACGAGATCCTTTCATAGTGGCGGAGTGTTGTAACGCCCCGTATGTAACTTGCCATATTTTTGTTCCAACTCTTGCCATTTTCGGCACTAAGTTATGATATTCCCTCGTGGTTGGGTTTTGTCTTCGTTTTGCTTTTGTCCTTGTCATGCATCTCATATCATGTCATCATGTGCATCGCATTTCCATACGTGTTCATCTCATGCATCCGAGCATTTTTCCCCGTTGTCCGTTTTGCATTCCGGCACTCCTACATCCTCCAGCGTCCCCTTTTGCCTCTTTTCGTGTGCGGGTGTTAAACGTTCTCGGATTGGACCAAGACTTGCCAAGCGGCCTTCATTCACTACCGGTAGACCGCCTGTCAAGTTTCGTGCCATTTGGACTTTGTTTGATACTCCAACGGTTAACCGAGGAACCATAAAGGCCTTATGTGTGTTGCAGCCCAACACCCCTCCAAAGTGGCCCAAAACCCAGCTAGACCCCTCCATCCTCTCGGTCGTTCGATCACGATCGCGTGGCCGAAAACCACACCTCAATTGGACTCTCCTAGCTCCCACTACCTATAAATATGTGTCTCCCCCGGATTTTTCACGCAGTACAAACCCTAGGCCGCTCCTCCGCGCCGCCGGACACGTCCACCGCCGGCCGGACGCGTCCGCCGCCCCCTCAGCCAACCGGCCATTGCCACGTGTCCCATCGCTGCTCCTCCGCGCCACGGCCCGCCAGGCCCGACGCCGGCTCCCGCGGGCCTGCTCCTTCGCGCCGTCGGCGCCCGCCAGCCGCCGCCGCGGGTCAACGCCGCGCCTTCCCGCACCGAGCTCCCCGCCACCACGCCGGATTTTCCTCACCGGCGACCTCGCCACCTCGTCGGTCAACGCCGATCCCGCCTGGCTTCGCTGCCTCGCCTCGCGCCTCCCGGAGCCGCGTCTCCTCCGCCGGACCCCATCACGGCTGCCGCCTCCTCCCTGCAGTTTCGGCGACTCCGGCGAGTCGCTTCTCCTCAGATCCGGCAAGTCCACCATCTCCGGCCACCGTAGCATCAACTCCGGCCGGCTTCTCCATTCATCCTCGATCCGCGTGCAAACCCTAGATCTGGAATTCGGAGGTTGATTTCGTCTAAGTCATTTTTTGCCATAATTTTAGCCCCTATTCATCATGCCATATCTCTGCATCCCTAGCTCCGTTTTGCGCGTGTGATATATCGAATTGTTTGTCCCGATGTGCTCCTCATTTCATCACATTGCATCATGCTTGTTTGAGTCCATCTTGATGCCCTAAATGCTGTTGCAAGAGTGCTATGTAATGTTAGTTTCTGTTTCTTATCAGATTATGGAGATGTGTCATTTTTGCCATGTTTAATGTGTGCCTCCTATGAACTTGAGCCCTACATGTGTTTTGGGTTATGCCATGCCATCTTTACAGAGGTGTATGCCATGTATTTTTGTGATCTTTGTGGTGACTAGCACAAGCATGCAAAGTAGCTCTTACGATGTTGCTGATTTCAGGGACTTAGAATTCTACTAAGTCATTTCCCTGATGTTATTTTTATGCCATGTATTCATCTTGCTACAGAGTGATCCATGCCTCTTTTGAGCATGTTCAGTAAGGATGATTTTGAGATATTGTTATGCTCTATCCATCCATGTCTTTGTTTGCAATTATGGAGTAACCTAGCATGACTCAATCTTGCTCTACTTTTGCTATAAAATGTTCCCGACAGATTGTTTACATGTTAATCAATTTTGCCGAGGTTGTTGTAGTTGATCCATGCATTCTATGACAGTGTTCTCGCCATGGTTAGCTTATTGATCATGTCTTCTTGCTGGGTGTATGCTTAGTTTGTCATGCAATGCCTTGAGTTGAGTGCATCGAGCTTGCAAACATGACTACGTAACTCTGTTTTTGCCATGTCCAGTTTTCTGCTAAGTCTGAATCTATTAACGAAACTTGCTATGTTTACATGGGTTCCATCATATCTTATGATCCTTTTTGGCTTACGGTCACTAAGGGACTTTTGTTATATGCTTTGAGTAGTTTCATGCCATACCTTGCTTTGCCATTATATGTGTAACACCCCGGATGTAACTTTCCCAATTTGTACTCCAACTCTTGTCGTTTCCGGCGTTAAGTTATATTTATTTCTCGGGTTCGGGTCTTTGTCTCCGTGTGTTGTTTTCGTTTTCATGCGTCTCATATCATGTATTCATGTGCATTGCATTTGCATATGTGTTCGTCTCATGCATTCGAGCATTTTTCCCCGTTGTCCGTTTTGCATTCCGGCGCTTCATTCTCCTCCGGTGGTCATTTCTAGCTTTCTTTCGTGTGTGGGGATTAAACATTTCCGGATTGGACCGAGACTTGCCAAGCGGCCTTGGTTTACTACCGGTAGACCGCGTGTCAAGTTTCGTATCATTTGGACTTCGTTTGATACTCCAACGGTTAACCGAGGGACCGAAAAGGCACCGTGTGTGTTGCAGCCCAACACCCCTTCAATTTGGCCCAAAACCCACCAAACTCTGCTCCATGCTCTAGAGCGTTCGATCACGATCGCGTGGCCGAAAACCGCACCTCATTGGGACTCTCCTAGCCCCCTCTATGCTCTATCCATCCATGTCTTTGTTTGCAATTATGGAGCACCCTAGCTTGAGTCAATCGAGCTCTACTTTTGCTTCATGGTGAATCTGGGCAGATCGTCAACTCGTTTGCGATTTTGCCGATGTTATTGTAGTTGATCCGTGCATGCCATGCCATTGTTCTTGCCACGTATAGCTTGTATTTTGTTCCTTGTTTATGGATGTATGCTTGCCTTGCCATGACTTGCACCGTAGTGAGTGCATCGAGCTCGTTTACATGCCTTCGTGAGTTATATTTCAGCATGTCTCAGTTTTCACAAAGTCTGAAAACTGATTGTGTTTTAGCTATGTTCGTGTGCCCGTTAGTATATTTTGTGAACCCTTTTGGCCCCAGGTCACTTTGGGTCTTTTGTTAAGCTTGTTGAGTAGCTCCATGACATGTTCTTACTTGTCTTAATCAGGTCATGTATCATGTTGTTTTGCTGCTCCGAAGAGGGCTTCGTGATCTGAAATTTCAGACAAGTGTTAATTTCACTAAGTCTGAAATCTGTTTTGCATTTGCGTTTTTGCCATGCTTGTTTGAACCTCATAATGGATGAATTGTCCGTGGCTCAGTGCTAGTATTTTTTTAAGCATCTTGCGTGCATCCCTGCCATGTATTTTGTTGTCATGTTTGGTGGCTGTAGCATGTTCATTGCATTGCATTTAGATGCCTACTTGCTGTAAATCGCAGACCGGTGCCATTCTTAAAACGCTTGCCATTTCCAAACCGTAACTCCGATTCCGGCGTTCTTTATATCGTTTTCAAGCGATTTCATCTCATCTTTCCAGTGGCACCCTTGGAATTCCAAGTTGAGGCCAGGTTCATGCATTTCCTGTCACATCTTGCATTTTGCATCCCGCATCGCATCCCGCATAGCACACCATCATTGCATCTTATTGTTTGAGTTTGCACGTGGTTGATTGTATCCTTGTTACTTGTTTGTCTTGTTAGGGTAGAGCCGGGAGACGAGTTCGCTAACGAGGAGCCCGTTGAGTTTGCTTTTGAGGATCCAGTCAACTCTGACAGCTCTGCAGGCAAGATGATCATACCCTCGAAATCACTACTATCTTTGCTATGCTAGTTTGCTCGCTCTTTTGCTATGCCAATGCTACGATGCCTACCTTTTGCTTGTCAGCCTCCCAAATTGCCATGTCAAACCTCTAACCCACCATTGTCCTAGCAAACCGTTGATTGGCTATGTTACCGCTTTGCTCAGCCCCTCTTATAGCGTTGCTAGTTGCAGGTGAAGATTGGAGGCCTTTCCTTGTTGGAACATCTTTTATTTACTTGTTGGGATACCATTATATTGCCATGTTATCTTAATGCATCTATATACTTGGTGAAGGGTGGAAGGCTCGGCCTCTCGTCTAGTGTTTTGTTCCACTCTTAGCGCCCTAGTTTCCGTCATATCGGTGTTATGTTCCCGGATTTTGCGTTCCTTACGTGCTTGGGTTATAATGGGAACCCCTTGATAGTTCGCCTTGTTTAAAGCTTTTCCAGCAATGCCCAATCTTGGTCTTACCATTTGCCACCTAGCCTCTTTTTCCCTCGGGTTTCCAGAGCCCGCGGGTCATCTTATTTAAACCCCCCCGGGCCAGTGCTCCTCTGAGTGTTGGTCCAACCTAGAGTCCTGTGCAGCGCCCCCTCGGGGAAACTCGAGGTTTGGTTTTAGTTATATGGAGCGGTCATCTGAGTGTGCCCTGAGAAAGAGATATGTGCAGCTCCTATCGGGATTTGTCGGCACATTCGGGCGGTGTTGCTGGTCTTGTTTTAACCTGTCGAAGTGTCTTGAGTTACCGAGATACCGAGTCTGATCGGAACGTCTTGGGAGGAGGTCTATTCCTTCGTTGACCGTGAGAGCTTGTCATGGGCTAAGTTGGGACTCCCCTGCAGGGATTGAACTATCGAAAGCCGTGCCCACGGTTATGGGCAGATGGGAATTTGTTAATGTCCGGTTGTAGATAGCTTGAACCTTTATTAATTAAAATGAATCAACCGTGTGTGTTACCGTGATGGCCCCTTTCCGGCGGAGTCCGGGAAGTGGACACGGTGTTGGAGTTATGCTTGCGCAGGTTGTTCTTCTGGATTCTCGCTCGCGCTTTGCCTCCTCTTCTCACCCTCTTTTGCGAATAAGTAGCCACCATACTTGCTAGTCACTTGCTGCAGCTCCACTCATATATTTGCCTTACCCTTCCTATAAGCTTAAATAGTCTTGATCGCGAGGGTGCGAGATTGCTGAGTCCCTGTGGCTCACAGATACTATAACTCCAGATGCAGGTCCAGGTGATTCTGCTCCAGGTGACGATTACGAGCTCAAGTGGGAGTTCGACGAGGACTCTCAGCGTTACTACGTTTCCTTTCCCGACGATCAGTAGTGGTGCCCAGTTGGGGGTGATTGGGACCGTGTCGCATGTTGGGTTCTCTTCTATTTTGGCACCATAGTCGGGCCATGAGTGTTTTGGAAGATGTAATGTTATTTATGTACTTGATTGACGTGGCGAGTGTAAGCCAACTATGTTCTCCCCTTTATTATTCATATTACATGGGATGTTGTGATGATTGCCTAACTTGCGACATATGCCTTCAATGCGATTATGTCTCTAAGTCGTGCCTCGACACGTGGGAGCTATAGTCGCATCGAGGGTGTTACAAGTTGGTAATCAGAGCCTTCCCCGACCTTAGGAGCCCCATTGCTTGATCGTTTTTAGCAGCCGAGTTGTGTCTAGAAAAATGTTTTGAGTATTTTAGGAATTATATATCGGAGAGCTTAGGAATTCTTTTACTTCCCAGTCTCCTCATCGCTCTAGTAAGGCATCCTGACGTAGAGTTTTGACTCTTCTCTTCTCAAAGTTCACCCAAAAAAATTTTAGGATCACGCGAGTATCTTGGAATCGTTCCGATGGCTTATGATGAGAACACTGTCTTGGTGCCTCCTGTCAGGGGTTTAGTGGAAGTGTCCCGGGGAGTTGAGCTCTGAGGTGTTGTCATCATAATTTTATCGTTGCAATTCTGGAATACTTGAGATATGTTCGCCGACATCGAAAATCTCTTTTATGCAGTTTGTTGGTGAGATAACCTCGACGCCACCCAGTACTGGGGCGGGAGTTCGGGAGTATCGCCATAACTTGTATAACGGATGCTTTTCGAAGGTTGAGGTAGATGGTTTCCGAAGTTTTCTTGGTTATGTGTTGAAGGATGGATACAGCTGGATGTAGGATTTGCTAGTTTGGGTGAAATATTATGCTTCCCCTGTATCCCCAACACCTGATTGCATAACCGGAAAGATTCGGGAGTTTCATAGGTGGGAATTCTAGTAGCTCTAGTTCTTCTTCCACGGATATTGGTTTGAGATTGGGATTTCTTACCGATTATTCGTTCTTGATCCATACCTTGTTGATTTATTTCTCTGCCTTAATTCTACGTGGCTTCTCAATTTATGGATATGTGACCATTTCAAGAGGAATGCATTCGTTCATTTTGTTCGGATGTGAAGACTATATGTTGCAATTTTCATTCCGTTGGATTCAGCTTCAATATTTATCTGTCAATGTGCTAATGGTGGTCAACCTCTTCAGGATGGCTCCTCCAACGCGCACGACTCCGAATCCTGATCCGCCACCGCCTCCACCTCCTCCAGAGGCATGGCAAGCTGTGATGGCCGCAACCAATGCAAACACACAGCTGATCATGCAAATTCTCCAAGAGCGGAATCAAGGCAGTCAAGGGAATCAAGGCAGCAATCAGAGTCACTTTGCTACACTCAACCAGTTCCTTGCTAATGGGCCAAAGACTTTCAGCAATTGTGTTGAGGCAACCGATGCTGACGATTGGCTTGTGGATCTGTGTAAGCATTTCGAGTGCAGTAACGTCAGGCCTGAGGACTTTGTCAAGTTCGCTTCCTTCCAACTCAAAGATCAAGCTGCAGAATGGTTCCAGCAGTACAAGGACTCCAGAGGTGGACGTGTTATCACTTGGGATGATTTCCGTCGAGATTTCTGAGCTCATCATATTCGCGTGGTTGAAAGCAAGCGTGAGGAATTCCGCAATCTGAAGCAAGGCTCTTTGTCTGTCTATGACTACAACAAATTGTTCCAGAAGCTTGCCCGCTTTGCCAAGCAGGACGTGCCTGATGAGAAGAGCATGATATATCAGTTCAGGGGTGGTCTCAGAGAAGATATTCAGCTCGCTCTTGTTCTCTTCGAGCCCTTGAGATACGATGAGTTCTACAACATGGCGCTGAAGCAAGAGGCTGCTCAGTTGAGGTGTGATGCTTCTAGGAAGCGAGTCAGAGATGTTACTCCTTCTTCCTCTACTCAAGTGGCCAAGCAGCAGAAGTTTTGGCTTCCTCCTCCTCCGTTCCGTCAGCCGTATCAGCAGAAGAGCAAAGGTGGCAGTGGTTCTTCCCACCCACCCAACCCTGGCTTTCAGAACAAGACTCCGTCTCAAGCTCCAAGATCGAGTGCTCCGTACCACCGTCCGCTTTCAGAGGTCACATGCAACAAGTGCCAACAGAAGGGTCACTATGCCAACAAGTGTCTCAACCAGAGGCGTCTTCCTCCTCCTCCTCCTGTCAGATCGGCAAGTACAGCTGTGGTCAAGCATAACCCCAAGTTCGCCAAGGTCAATATGGTGAATGCAGCTCAGGCAGAGGACTCACCAGATGTGATCATGGGTAACCTTCCTGTTAATGATATTCCTGCAAAAGTTCTTTTTGACACGGGTGCATCGCATTGCTTCATTTCTAAACCTTTTGCATCAAAGTATGAGTGTGATTATCAGTATCTGCAAAGTTCCTTGCAAATTGTGTCACCGGGCAAGCAGATGACAGCTAACACCTGCGTCCCTGAGGTTATTATCACTTTGGGTGACTACAAGTTCCTTTCTTCCCCAATTGTTCTCGGTAACTCAGATATTGATCTTATTCTCGGAATGGATTGGCTTTCTAAGCACAAGGCTCAGCTTGATTGTGCCGCCAGGCAGATTCAATTGACTCATTCGTCTGAGGATGTAATTGTCTTTGCCGCTCGGGATAATACTATCCGTCTGTTTTCTCTCAATGAGAAGGGTGAATTGGATGCTATCGCTCAAATTCCAGTCGTTTGCGAATATCAAGACGTCTTTCCAGAAGAGCTCCCAGGAATGCCTCCGCACCGGCCAGTTGAATTCGTTATTGAACTTGAGCCTGGCACGGAACCTGTGTGCAAACGTCCTTACAAACTCGGACCTGAAGAGTTGAAGGAGCTGAAGAAGCAACTCGATGAGCAAGAAAGAATGGGTCTTATCCGGCCTAGTTCTTCTCCGTGGGGTTGTGGTGTTCTTTTTGTGAAGAAGAAGGATGGAACAGACCGACTTTGTGTTGATTACCGTCCGGTGAACAAGAAGACCATCAAGAACAAATACCCACTTCCCAACATCAATGAGCTGTTCGAACAACTCAAAGGTGCTCAAGTATTCTCCAAGCTTGATCTCCGTATGGGTTATCACCAGATTCGCATTCGTGAAGAAGATATTCCCAAGACATCATTCAGAACAAGCTTTGGTTCATATGAATACACTGTCATGTCTTTTGGCCTCGCCAACGCTCCTCTGATGTTCTCTCGCATGATGAACTTCATCTTCAACGCCTACACCAATGACTTCGTTTTGGTCTATCTCGACGACATTCTGGTTTTCTCCAAGAACAAGGAAGATCATGCCAAGCATTTTCGTTTGGTTCTTGATAAGCTCAGAGAACATCAGTTCTACGCCAAGTTCTCCAAGTGTGAATTTTGGCTCGATGAGGTTCTTTATCTTGTTCATATCATCTCTGCCAAGGGCATTGCCGTGAATCCTGAGAAGGTGTCTGCAATTGTGAATTGGGAACCTCCCCAGAACGTGAAGCAACTCCGCAGTTTTCTCGGTCTCGCAAGCTATTGCCGAAGATTCGTTGAAAACTTTTCCAAGATTGCGAAGCCTCTCTCTAATCTTCTCCAGAAGCACATCAAGTATGTTTGGTCTCCGGAGTGTGATATTGCTTTCAACACTTTGAAAGAGAAGTTGATCACTGCTCCAGTTTTGACTCCGCCTGATGAATCCAAGCCGTACGAGGTCTTTTGTGATGCCTCTCTCCAAGGTCTCGGTGCAGTATTGATGCAAGAGAAGAAAGTTGTTGCTTATACATCTCGCCAGTTGAAGCCTAATGAGAAGAAATGCCCCACTCATGATCTCGAGTTGGCGGCAGTTGTGCATGCTCTTTTGACTTGGAGACATCTTCTATTGGGAAGAAAAGTGGACATTTTCACTGATCACAAGAGTCTCAAGTACATCTTCACTCAGCCTAATCTCAACCTCAGGCAAACTCGTTGGGTCGAAATGATTCAAGAGTATAATCCGAGTATTGAGTACACTCTAGGCAAGGCCAATGTGATTGCTGACGCTTTGAGCAGGAAGGCTTACTGCAACAGTCTGATTCTCAAGCCTTATCAACCCGAGCTTTGTGAAGCTTTCCGCAAACTTAATCTGCAAGTTGTTCCTCAAGGTTTCCTCGCCAACCTTCAAGTCTCTCCTACCTTAGAAGACCAGATTCGCCAAGCCCAGCTTCTTGATGCTATGGTGAAAAAGGTGAAGATTGGGATTGCCAAGAGTCAGTCCAAGTACAAGTGCTACCGCCTTGATGACAAGGACACTCTCTTCTTCGAGGATCGTATTGTTGTGCCCAAAGGTGACCTCCGTAAAGTGATCATGAATGAGGCTCACAATTCTCTCCTCTCCATCCACCCTGGGAGTACGAAGATGTATCAGGACCTTAAGCAAGCTTATTGGTGGACTCGAATGAAGCGCGAGATCGCTCAATTCGTGAACGAATGTGATGTCTGCAGAAGAGTGAAGGCAGAACACCAAAGGCCAGCAGGTCTCCTCCAACCTCTTGCCATTCCAGAATGGAAGTTTGACCACATTGAGATGGACTTCGTGACTGGGTTTGCAAAGTCCAAGCGTGGCAATGATGCTATATTTGTTGTCATCGACAAGCTCACCAAAGTGGCTCACTTTCTGCCTATCAAAGAGTCGATCACCGCAGCTCAGTTGCCGGAACTCTACACCTCTCGAATTGTCTCTCTGCACGGTATTCCTCAAGTGATATCTTCAGACCGTGGCAGCATCTTTACCTCGAAGTTTTGGGATTCTTTTCAGAAGGCCATGGGCACTAACATCCGCTTCAGCACAGCTTTCCATCCATAAACAAGCGGTCAAGTCGAGCGTGTCAACCAGATTCTTGAAGATATGCTCAGGGCTTGTGTGATCTCCTTCGGCATGAAGTGGGAGGATTGTCTTCCTTATGCTGAATTCTCCTACAAAAATAGTTTTCAAGCAAGTTCGGGCAAGGCCCCATTTGAAATTCTGTATGGCCGGAAGTGTCGTACCCCTCTCAACTGGTCTGAAATCGGTGAACGTCAGCTGTTGGGTAATGACTTAATCACAGAAGCAGAAGAAATGTGCAAAGTCATTCATGATAACCTCAAAGCAGCCCAATCCCGCCAGAAGAGCTACTATGATAGTAAGCACCGTGATTTGGCTTTCGAGATCGGAGATCATGTTTACCTCCACGTCTCTCCTATGAAAGGTACTCGTCGCTTCGGTATCAAAGGGAAGCTTGCCCCTAGATACGTGGGACCTTTCAAGATTGTCAGCAAGAGAGGCGACCTCGCCTATCAACTCGAGCTTCCTTCAAACTTCGCAAATGTTCATGATGTGTTCCATGTCTCTCGGCTTCGAAAGTGCTTCAAGACTCCTGACCGCACAGTCAACTTTGAGGACATTGAGCTCCAAGAAGATCTCTCTTATCGTGAGCACCCAGTTGCTATTCTTGAAGAGACTGAACGCAAGACTCGCAACAAGTCAATCAAATTTCTCAAAGTCAAGTGGTCACACCATTACGACCGTGAAGCTACCTGGGAACGCGAGGATCACCTCCGTTCTGAGTACCCGGAGTTCTTTCAGTCCTAGATCTCGGGTCGAGATCTTTTCGTAGTGGTGGAGTGTTGTAACACCCCGGATGTAACTTTCCCAATTTGTACTCCAACTCTTGCCGTTTCCGGCGTTAAGTTATATTTATTTCTCGGGTTTGGGTCTTTGTCTCCGTGTGTTGTTTTCGTTTTCATGCGTCTCATATCATGTCGTCATGTGCATTGCATTTGCATACGTGTTCGTCTCATGCATTCGAGCATTTTTCCCCGTTGTCCGTTTTGCATTCCGGCGCTTCGTTCTCCTCCGGTGGTCATTTCTAGCTTTCTTTCGTGTGTGGGGATTAAACATTTCCGGATTGGACCGAGACATGCCAAGCGGCCTTGATTTACTACCGGTAGACCGCCTGTCAAGTTTCGTATCATTTGGACTTCGTTTGATACTCCAACGGTTAACCGAGGGACCGAAAAGGCACCGTGTGTGTTGCAGCCCAACACCCCTTCAATTTGGCCCAAAACCCACCAAACTCTGCTCCATGCTCTAGAGCGTTCGATCACGATCGCGTGGCCGAAAACCGCACCTCATTTGGACTCTCCTAGCTGCCTCTATGCCTATATATACACCCCCATTCCAATTCGCGGATGAAACCCTAAAACTTCTCCTCTCGGTCGCCGGACGCGTCCATGCCGCGCCGGACGTGTCCAGCCGCCGCTGCCACCTCGCTCGGGCCAATCGGGCTTCGCCACGTCAGCCGGCCGCTGCCCTCCACCAGTCGCGCGCCGCCACCTGGCCTGCCCCGCCGCCTCTGCCGCGCGGGCCTGGGAGGCCCAGATCCGACCCTCCCAGCCCGGGTCGCCGCCGCCCGTTTCCTCTCTCCCACGCCGCCCCTTGGCTCCAGGAGCCCGCGCCGGCCACCGCGCGCCTCCGCCGGCGTCGGCCGCCGGCCGGATCCGCCGCGCCTCGCCTCGGTGGCCCCGTCAGCCGCACGCCTCCGCCGCCCGCCGCCTCGGCTTCCGCTCCGGCCACGACCACCGCTGTCGGCCGCCTCTTCCTCGCATCTCCGGCGAGTGCTTCGACTCCGGTGAACAGGGACCCCGGCGAACCTCTTAAAGCGTGCAGATCTGAGATCTGTTTTTTTTTCGGTTGACTTTCGTCTCTCTAACCCTAATTTTTATGCATACTTTGACCAGCCGTATCTCCGCATCCGTAGCTCCGTTTTGGACATATAGTATATAAAAATGTTCACCTCGACGAGTACATCATTTTGTTACATTGCATCATTTTCATTTGAGCTCATATTGATGCCCGAAATGCTGTTAGAAGAGGGCTTCGTGAGTTAATTGTCAGATCTGCTAGTTCATCTTAGACTTTTGTCATTTTTGCCATGTTTATTGTGTGCATGATATGCCTGTGAGTCCTCCATATGTTTTGTTAAGCATCTTGTTATCTTTCCAGAGGTGCAACCCATGCATTTTTAGGATGTGTGTGGTGACTTGTGCAAGCTTGCAAAGTGAAGCACCCGGTAAATCAGTTTTGAGGGACTTAGTAGTTTTCACCAAGTCTGGGATTATTTAGTCCATGATGCCATATGTTCAGCTTGTTTCCTAGTGATCCATGCCTCTTTTGAGGATGATCATTAAAGGAGTTTTGTTAATCATGTTATGCTCTATCCATCCATGTATTTGTTTGCAATTATGGAGCACCCTAGCTTGAGTCAATCGAGCTCTACTTTTGCTTCATGGTGAATCTGGGCAGATCGTCAACTCGTTTGCGATTTTGCCGATGTTATTGTAGTTGATCCGTGCATGCCATGCCATTGTTCTTGCCACGTATAGCTTGTATTTTGTTCCTTGTTTATGGATGTATGCTTGCCTTGCCATGACTTGCACCGTAGTGAGTGCATCGAGCTCGTTTACATGCCTTCGTGAGTTATATTTCAGCATGTCTCAGTTTTCACTAAGTCTGAAAACTGATTGTGTTTTAGCTATGTTCGTGTGCCCGTTAGTATATTTTGTGAACCCTTTTGGCCCCAGGTCACTTTGGGTCTTTTGTTAAGCTTGTTGAGTAGCTCCATGCCATGTTCTTACTTGTCTTAATCAGGTCATGTATCATGTTGTTTTGTTGCTCCGAAGAGGGCTTCGTGATCTGAAATTTCAGACAAGTGTTAATTTCACTAAGTCTGAAATCTGTTTTGCATTTGCGTTTTTGCCATGCTTGTTTGAACCTCATAATGGATGAATTGTCCATGGCTCAGTGCTAGTATTTTTTTAAGCATCTTGCGTGCATCCCTGCCATGTATTTTGTTGTCATGTTTGGTGGCTGTAGCATGTTCATTGCATTGCATTTAGATGCCTACTTGCTGTAAATCGCAGACCGGTGCCATTCTTAAAACGCTTGCCATTTCCAAACCGTAACTCCGATTCCGGCGTTCTTTATATCGTTTTCAAGCGATTTCATCTCATCTTTCCAGTGGCACCCTTGTAATTCCAAGTTGAGGCCAGGTTCATGCATTTCCTGTCACATCTTGCATTTTGCATCCCGCATCGCATCCCGCATAGCACACCATCATTGCATCTTATTGTTTGAGTTTGCACGTGGTTGATTGTATCCTTGTTACTTGTTTGTCTTGTTTGGGTAGAGCCGGGAGACGAGTTCGCTAACGAGGAGCCCGTTGAGTTTGCTTTTGAGGATCCAGTCAACTCTGACAGCTTTGCAGGCAAGATGATCATACCCTCGAAATCACTACTATCTTTGCTATGCTAGTTTGCTCGCTCTTTTGCTATGCCAATGCTACGATGCCTACCTTTTGCTTGTCAGCCTCCCAAATTGCCATGTCAAACCTCTAACCCACCATTGTCCTAGCAAACCGTTGATTGGCTATGTTACCGCTTTGCTCAGCCCCTCTTATAGCGTTGCTAGTTGCAGGTGAAGATTGGAGGCCTTTCCTTGTTGGAACATCTTTTATTTACTTGTTGGGATACCATTATATTGCCATGTTATCTTAATGCATCTATATACTTGGTGAAGGGTGGAAGGCTCGGCCTCTCGTCTAGTGTTTTGTTCCACTCTTGCCGCCCTAGTTTCCGTCATATCGGTGTTATGTTCCCGGATTTTGCGTTCCTTACGCGGTTGGGTTATAATGGGAACCCCTTGATAGTTCGCCTTGTTTAATGCTTTTCTAGCAATGCCCAATCTTGGTCTTACCATTTGCCACCTAGCCTCTTTTTCCCTCGGGTTTCCAGAGCCCGCGGGTCATCTTATTTAAACCCCCCCCCCGGGCCAGTGCTCCTCTAAGTGTTGGTCCAACCTAGAGTCCTGTGCAGCGCCCCCTCGGGGAAACTCGAGGTTTGGTTTTAGTTATATGGAGTGCTCATCTGAGTGTGCCCTGAGAAAGAGATATGTGCAGCTCCTATCGGGATTTGTCGGCACATTCGGGCGGTGTTGCTGGTCTTGTTTTAACCTGTCGAAGTGTCTTGAGTTACCGAGATACCGAGTATGATCGGAACGTCTTGGGAGGAGGTCTATTCCTTCGTTGACCGTGAGAGCTTGTCATGGGCTAAGTTGGGACTCCCCTGCAGGGATTGAACTATCGAAAGCCGGGCCCGCGGTTATGGGCAGATGGGAATTTGTTAATGTCCGGTTGTAGATAGCTTGAACCTTTATTAATTAAAATGAATCAACCGTGTGTGTTACCGTGATGGCCCCTTTCCGGCGGAGTCCGGGAAGTGGACACGGTGTTGGAGTTATGCTTGCGCAGGTTGTTCTTCTAGATTCTCGCTCGCGCTTTGCCTCCTCTTCTCGCCCTCTTTTGCGAATAAGTAGCCACCATACTTTCTAGTCGCTTGCTGCAGCTCCACTCATATATTTGCCTTACCCTTCCTATAAGCTTAAATAGTCTTGATCGCGAGGGTGCGAGATTGCTGAGTCCCTGTGGCTCACAGATACTATAACTCCAGATGCAGGTCCAGGTGATTCTGCTCCAGGTGACGATTACGAGCTCAAGTGGGAGTTCGACGAGGACTCTCAGCGTTACTACGTTTCCTTTCCCGACGATCAGTAGTGGTGCCCAGTTGGGGGTGATTGGGACCGTGTCGCATGTTGGGTTCTCTTCTATTTTGGCACCATAGTCGGGCCATGAGTGTTTTGGAAGATGTAATGTTATTTATGTACTTGATTGACGTGGCGAGTGTAAGCCAACTATGTTCTCCCCTTTATTATTCATATTACATGGGATGTTGTGATGATTGCCTAACTTGCGACATATGCCTTCAATGCGATTATGTCTCTAAGTCGTGCCTCGACACGTGGGAGCTATAGTCGCATCGAGGGTGTTACAAGTTGGTAATCAGAGCCTTCCCCGACCTTAGGAGCCCCATTGCTTGATCGTTTTTAGCAGCCGAGTTGTGTCTAGAAAAATGTTTTGAGTATTTTAGGAATTATATATCGGAGAGCTTAGGAATTCTTTTACTTCCCAGTCTCCTCATCGCTCTAGTAAGGCATCCTGACGTAGAGTTTTGACTCTTCTCTTCTCAAAGTTCACCCAAAAAAATTTTAGGATCACGCGAGTATCTTGGAATCGTTCCGATGGCTTATGATGAGAACACTGTCTTGGTGCCTCCTGTCAGGGGTTTAGTGGAAGTGTCCCGGGGAGTTGAGCTCTGAGGTGTTGTCATCATAATTTTATCGTTGCAATTCTGGAATACTTGAGATATGTTTGCCGACATCGAAAATCTCTTTTATGCAGTTTGTTGGTGAGATAACCTCGACGCCACCCAGTACTGGGGCGGGAGTTCGGGAGTATCGCCATAACTTGTATAACGGATGCTTTTCGAAGGTTGAGGTAGATGGTTTCCGAAGTTTTCTTGGTTATGTGTTGAAGGATGGATACAGGTGGATGTAGGATTTGCTAGTTTGGGTGAAATATTATGCTTCCCCTGTATCCCCAACACCTGATTGCATAACCGGAAAGATTCGGGAGTTTCATAGGTGGGAATTCTAGTAGCTCTAGTTCTTCTTCCACGGATATTGGTTTGAGATTGGGATTTCTTACCGATTATTCGTTCTTGATCCATACCTTGTTGATTTATTTCTCTGCCTTAATTCTACGTGGCTTCTCAATTTATGGATATGTGACCATTTCAAGAGGAATGCATTCGTTCATTTTGTTCGGATGTGAAGACTATATGTTGCAATTTTCATTCCGTTGGATTCAGCTTCAATATTTATCTGTCAATGTGCTAATGGTGGTCAACCTCTTCAGGATGGCTCCTCCAACGCGCACGACTCCGAATCCTGATCCGCCACCGCCTCCACCTCCTCCAGAGGCATGGCAAGCTGTGATGGCCGCAACCAATGCAAACACACAGCTGATCATGCAAATTCTCCAAGAGCGGAATCAAGGCAGTCAAGGGAATCAAGGCAGCAATCAGAGTCACTTTGCTACACTCAACCAGTTCCTTGCTAATGGGCCAAAGACTTTCAGCAATTGTGTTGAGGCAACCGATGCTGACGATTGGCTTGTGGATCTGTGTAAGCATTTCGAGTGCAGTAACGTCAGGCCTGAGGACTTTGTCAAGTTCGCTTCCTTCCAACTCAAAGATCAAGCTGCAGAATGGTTCCAGCAGTACAAGGACTCCAGAGGTGGACGTGTTATCACTTGGGATGATTTCCGTCGAGATTTCTGAGCTCATCATATTCGCGTGGTTGAAAGCAAGCGTGAGGAATTCCGCAATCTGAAGCAAGGCTCTTTGTCTGTCTATGACTACAACAAATTGTTCCAGAAGCTTGCCCGCTTTGCCAAGCAGGACGTGCCTGATGAGAAGAGCATGATATATCAGTTCAGGGGTGGTCTCAGAGAAGATATTCAGCTCGCTCTTGTTCTCTTCGAGCCCTTGAGATACGATGAGTTCTACAACATGGCGCTGAAGCAAGAGGCTGCTCAGTTGAGGTGTGATGCTTCTAGGAAGCGAGTCAGAGATGTTACTCCTTCTTCCTCTACTCAAGTGGCCAAGCAGCAGAAGTTTTGGCTTCCTCCTCCTCCGTTCCGTCAGCCGTATCAGCAGAAGAGCAAAGGTGGCAGTGGTTCTTCCCACCCACCCAACCCTGGCTTTCAGAACAAGACTCCGTCTCAAGCTTCAAGATCGAGTGCTCCGTACCACCGTCCGCTTTCAGAGGTCACATGCAACAAGTGCCAACAGAAGGGTCACTATGCCAACAAGTGTCTCAACCAGAGGCGTCTTCCTCCTCCTCCTCCTGTCAGATCGGCAAGTACAGCTGTGGTCAAGCATAACCCCAAGTTCGCCAAGGTCAATATGGTGAATGCAGCTCAGGCAGAGGACTCACCAGATGTGATCATGGGTAACCTTCCTGTTAATGATATTCCTGCAAAAGTTCTTTTTGACACGGGTGCATCGCATTGCTTCATTTCTAAACCTTTTGCATCAAAGTATGAGTGTGATTATCAGTATCTGCAAAGTTCCTTGCAAATTGTGTCACCGGGCAAGCAGATGACAGCTAACACCTGCGTCCCTGAGGTTATTATCACTTTGGGTGACTACAAGTTCCTTTCTTCCCCAATTGTTCTCGGTAACTCAGATATTGATCTTATTCTCGGAATGGATTGGCTTTCTAAGCACAAGGCTCAGCTTGATTGTGCCGCCAGGCAGATTCAATTGACTCATTCGTCTGAGGATGTAATTGTCTTTGCCGCTCGGGATAATACTATCCGTCTGTTTTCTCTCAATGAGAAGGGTGAATTGGATGCTATCGCTCAAATTCCAGTCGTTTGCGAATATCAAGACGTCTTTCCAGAAGAGCTCCCAGGAATGCCTCCGCACCGGCCAGTTGAATTCGTTATTGAACTTGAGCCTGGCACGGAACCTGTGTGCAAACGTCCTTACAAACTCGGACCTGAAGAGTTGAAGGAGCTGAAGAAGCAACTCGATGAGCAAGAAAGAATGGGTCTTATCCGGCCTAGTTCTTCTCCGTGGGGTTGTGGTGTTCTTTTTGTGAAGAAGAAGGATGGAACAGACCGACTTTGTGTTGATTACCGTCCGGTGAACAAGAAGACCATCAAGAACAAATACCCACTTCCCAACATCAATGAGCTGTTCGAACAACTCAAAGGTGCTCAAGTATTCTCCAAGCTTGATCTCCGTATGGGTTATCACCAGATTCGCATTCGTGAAGAAGATATTCCCAAGACATCATTCAGAACAAGCTTTGGTTCATATGAATACACTGTCATGTCTTTTGGCCTCGCCAACGCTCCTCTGACGTTCTCTCGCATGATGAACTTCATCTTCAACGCCTACACCAATGACTTCGTTTTGGTCTATCTCGACGACATTCTGGTTTTCTCCAAGAACAAGGAAGATCATGCCAAGCATTTTCGTTTGATTCTTGATAAGCTCAGAGAACATCAGTTCTACGCCAAGTTCTCCAAGTGTGAATTTTGGCTCGATGAGGTTCTTTATCTTGGTCATATCATCTCTGCCAAGGGCATTGCCGTGAATCCTGAGAAGGTGTCTGCAATTGTGAATTGGGAACCTCCCCAGAACGTGAAGCAACTCCGCAGTTTTCTCGGTCTCGCAAGCTATTGCCGAAGATTCATTGAAAACTTTTCCAAGATTGCGAAGCCTCTCTCTAATCTTCTCCAGAAGCACATCAAGTACGTTTGGTCTCCGGAGTGTGATATTGATTTCAACACTTTGAAAGAGAAGTTGATCACTGCTCCAGTTTTGACTCCGCCTGATGAATCCAAGCCGTACGAGGTCTTTTGTGATGCCTCTCTCCAAGGTCTCGGTGCAGTATTGATGCAAGAGAAGAAAGTTGTTGCTTATACATCTCGCCAGTTGAAGCCTAATGAGAAGAAATGCCCCACTCATGATCTCGAGTTGGCGGCAGTTGTGCATGCTCTTTTGACTTGGAGACATCTTCTATTGGGAAGAAAAGTGGACATTTTCACTGATCACAAGAGTCTCAAGTACATCTTCACTCAGCCTAATCTCAACCTCAGGCAAACTCGTTGGGTCGAAATGATTCAAGAGTATAATCCGAGTATTGAGTACACTCCAGGCAAGGCCAATGTGATTGCTGACGCTTTGAGCAGGAAGGCTTATTGCAACAGTCTGATTCTCAAGCCTTATCAACCCAAGCTTTGTGAAGCTTTCCGCAAACTTAATCTGCAAGTTGTTCCTCAAGGTTTCCTCGCCAACCTTCAAGTCTCTCCTACCTTAGAAGACCAGATTCGCCAAGCCCAACTTCTTGATGCTATGGTGAAAAAGGTGAAGATTGGGATTGCCAAGAGTCAGTCCAAGTACAAGTGCTACCTCCTTGATGACAAGGACACTCTCTTCTTCGAGGATCGTATTGTTGTGCCCAAAGGTGACCTCCGTAAAGTGATCATGAATGAGGCTCACAATTCTCTCCTCTCCATCCACCCTGGGAGTACGAAGATGTATCAGGACCTTAAGCAAGCTTATTGGTGGACTCGAATGAAGCGCGAGATCGCTCAATTCGTGAACGAATGTGATGTCTGCAGAAGAGTGAAGGCAGAACACCAAAGGCCAGCAGGTCTCCTCCAACCTCTTGCCATTCCAGAATGGAAGTTTGACCACATTGAGATGGACTTCGTGACTGGGTTTGCAAAGTCCAAGCGTGGCAATGATGCTATATTTGTTGTCATCGACAAGCTCACCAAAGTGGCTCACTTTCTGCCTATCAAAGAGTCGATCACCGCAGCTCAGTTGCCGGAACTCTACACCTCTCGAATTGTCTCTCTGCACGGTATTCCTCAAGTGATATCTTCAGACCGTGGCAGCATCTTTACCTCGAAGTTTTGGGATTCTTTTCAGAAGGCCATGGGCACTAACATCCGCTTCAGCACAGCTTTCCATCCATAAACAAGCGGTCAAGTCGAGCGTGTCAACCAGATTCTTGAAGATATGCTCAGGGCTTGTGTGATCTCCTTCGGCATGAAGTGGGAGGATTTTCTTCCTTATGCTGAATTCTCCTACAAAAATAGTTTTCAAGCAAGTTCGGGCAAGGCCCCATTTGAAATTCTGTATGGCCGGAAGTGTCGTACCCCTCTCAACTGGTCTGAAATCGGTGAACGTCAGCTGTTGGGTAATGACTTAATCACAGAAGCAGAAGAAATGTGCAAAGTCATTCATGATAACCTCAAAGCAGCCCAATCCCGCCAGAAGAGCTACTATGATAGTAAGCACCGTGATTTGGCTTTCGAGATCGGAGATCATGTTTACCTCCACGTCTCTCCTATGAAAGGTACTCGTCGCTTCGGTATCAAAGGGAAGCTTGCCCCTAGATACGTGGGACCTTTCAAGATTGTCAGCAAGAGAGGCGACCTCGCCTATCAACTCGAGCTTCCTTCAAACTTCGCAAATGTTCATGACGTGTTCCATGTCTCTCGGCTTCGAAAGTGCTTCAAGACTCCTGACCGCACAGTCAACTTCGAGGACATTGAGCTCCAAGAAGATCTCTCTTATCGTGAGCACCCAGTTGCTATTCTTGAAGAGACTGAACGCAAGACTCGCAACAAGTCAATCAAATTTCTCAAAGTCAAGTGGTCACACCATTCTGACCGTGAAGCTACCTGGGAACGCGAGGATCACCTCCGTTCTGAGTACCCAGAGTTCTTTCAGTCCTAGATCTCGGGTCGAGATCTTTTCGTAGTGGTGGAGTGTTGTAACACCCCGGATGTAACTTCCCCAATTTGTACTCCAACTCTTGCCGTTTCCGGCGTTAAGTTATATTTATTTCTCGGGTTCGGGTCTTTGTCTCCGTGTGTTGTTTTCGTTTTCATGCGTCTCATATCATGTCGTCATGTGCATTGCATTTGCATACGTGTTCGTCTCATGTATTCGAGCATTTTTCCCCGTTGTCCGTTTTGCATTCCGGCGCTTCGTTCTCCTCCGGTGGTCATTTCTAGCTTTCTTTCGTGTGTGGGGATTAAACATTTCCGGATTGGACCGAGACTTGCCAAGCGGCCTTGGTTTACTACCGCATATCATGTCATGTTTTGCACCATGTTGCTTGCGCATTGCACCATGGTTGATCGTGGTTCCCTTTGCTTGTGTTCTTGCTTGCAGTAGAGCCGGGAGATGAGTACGTGATCGAGGAACCCGTTGAGTACGCTTACGAGGATCAAGCTTACGTCAACTCGGAGAACTTTAAAGGCAAGATGACCATACCCTCGAAATCACTTCTATCTTTGCTTGCTAGATGCTCGCTCTATTGCTATGCCTATGCTACGATACCTACCACTTGCTTATCATGCCTCCCATATTGCCATGTCAAACCTCTAACCCACCTTGTCCTAGCAAACCGTTGTTTGGCTATGTTACCGCTTTGCTCAGCCCCTCTTATAGCATTGCTAGTTGCAGGTGAAGATTGGAGTTTGTTCCTTGTTGGAACATGTTTATTCTTGGGATATCATTATTATATCTTGTTTACTTTAATGCACCTATATACTTGGTAAAGGGTGGGAGGCTCGGCCGTATGCCTGTTGTTTTGTTCCACTCTTGCCACCCTAGTTTCCGTCATATCGGTGTTATGTTCCTTGATTTTGCGTTCCTTACGCGGTTGGGTTATAATGGGAACCCCTTGATAGTTCGCCTTGAATAAAACTCCTCCAGCAAGGCCCAACCTTGGTTTTACCATTTTGTGATAGCCTAGCTTATTAGGGATGATAGACTACTCATATTAATAAGGAATTCCTTCTTTTCTGGGAGCCCATTTGGACAGAACTCCAAAGTTAAGCGTGCTCAGCTTGGAGTAGTGTCAGGATGGGTGACCGACCGGGAAGTTGCTCCTGGGTGCGCACGAGTGAGGACAAAGTGCACAGAAAAGACTAGTATTGATCTGTGGGGCCAGTCTAGATCCTGCCAGGAGTAACAACCATCGGCGGGTGTGTCCGGGGCGTTACAAGTTGGTATCAGAGCTGACCCTCGCGGTTACACGGATGTTTGCTGACAGGTGCGCGGTCATGTTGTTCATGCGTTTGTGACCCGTCGTGGCACACGACATGGCACATGTACCGGACTGGAAGCACAGACGTATGTGCCAAGAGGGAACGTTCCTGTGGCCCGACGAGGATGTCGGTTCCTCTGAGTGGGGGTGTATGTGATAGCCTGGCTTATTAGGGATGATAGACTACTCATATCAATAAGGAATTCCTTCTTTTCCGGGAGCCCATTTGGACAGAACTGCAAAGTTAAGCGTGCTCAGCTTGGAGTAGTGTCAGGATGGGTGACCAATCGGGAAGTTGCTCCCGGGTGCGCACTTGGAGGACAAAGTGCACAGAAAAGACTAGTATTGATCTGTGGGGCCAGTCTAGATCCCGCCAGGTGTAACAACCACCGGTGGGTGTGTCCGGGGCGTTACAAATTTGCCACCTAGCCTTTTTCCTTTGGGTTTCGCGGACTCAAGGGTCATCTTTATTTTAAACCCCCCGGGCCAGTGCTCCTCTGAGTGTTGGTCCAAACTTGTCAGCCGCCGGTGGCCACTAGGGGCAACTCTGGGCTGGCCTACCGGAAGTTTGGACAATCCGGTGTGCCCTGAGAACGGATGTTTGCTGACAGGTGTGCGGTCATGTTGTTCATGCGTTTGTGACCCATCGTGGCACACGACATGGCACATGTACCAGACTGGAAGCACAGACGTATGTGCCAAGAGGGAACGTTCCTGTGGCCCGAACGAGGATGTCGGTTCCTCTGAGTGGGGGTGTATGTGATAGCCTGGCTTATTAGGGATGATAGACTACTCATATCAATAAGGAATTCCTTCTTTTCCGGGAGCCCATTTGGATAGAACTGCAAAGTTAAGCGTGCTCAGCTTGGAGTAGTGTCAGGATGGGTGACCAATCGGGAAGTTGCTCCCAGGTGCGCACTTGGAGGACAAAGTGCACAGAAAAGACTAGTATTGATCTGTGGGGCCAGTCTAGATCCCGCCAGGTGTAACAACCACCGGCGGGTCTGTCCGGGGCATTACAAATTTGCCACCTAGCCTTTTTCCTTTGGGTTTCGCGGACTCAAGGGTCATCTTTATTTTAAACCCCCCGGGCCAGTGCTCCTCTGAGTGTTGGTCCAACTTGTCAGCCGCCGGTGGCCACTAGGGGCAACTCTGGGCTGGCCTACCGGAAGTTTGGACAATTCGGTGTGCCCTGAGAACGAGATATGTGCAGCTCCTATCGGGATTTGTCGGCACATTCGGGTGGCTTTGCTGGTCTTGTTTTACCATTGTCGAAATGTCTTGTAACCGGGATTCCGAGTCTGAACGGGCCGTCCAGGGAGAAGGAATATCCTTCATTGACCGTGAGAGCTTGTGATGTGCTAAGTTGGGACACCCCTGCAGGGATTTGAACTTTCGAAATCCGTGCCCGTAGTTATGGGCAGATGGGAATTTGTTAATGTCCGGTTGTAGAGAACCTGAAACTTAACTTATTTAAAATGAATCAATAGCGTGTGTAGCCGTGATGGTCTCTTTTCGGCGGAGTCCGGGAAGAGAACACAGTCTCGTGTTATGCTTGAACGTGAGTATTTCTAGGATCACTTCTTGATCATAGATGCTCGATCGTGCTTTGCCTTCTCTTCTCTCTCTCATTTGCGTATGTTAGCCACCAAATATGCTAGTGCTTGCTGCAGCTCCACCTCACATACCTTTTACCTACCCATAAGCTTAAATAGTCTTGATCGCGAGGGTGTGAGATTGCTGAGTCCCCGTGACTCACAGATTACTTCCAAAACCAGATGCAGGTGCCGGTGATACCATTCTAGGAGATGTGACTGAGCTCAAGTGGGAGTTCGATGAGGACTCAGGACGTTACTACGTTTCCTTTCCAGACGATCAGTAGTGGAGCCCAGTTGGGGCGATCAGGGATCTTATGCATTCGTGGTTGTCTTTATTTTAGTTCTGTAGTCGGACCTTGATTGTATCTACATGATGTAATGCTATATTTATGTATTGTTTGAAGTGGCGATTGTAAGACAACTCTGTACCTCTTTCTTATTCAGCACATGGGATGTGTAAAGATTACCCCTCTTGCGACATGCCTACAATGCGGCAATGCCTCTAAGTCGTTCTCCGACACGTGGGAGATATAGCCGCATCGTGGGTGTTACATACATCGACATCATCAAGTACAAGGCAACCACCTACGAGCGAGGGCGACACTTTCATCTTCGGTAGCCCCCCAAGGAAGATGGCTGAGCATGGGACATTCCCTTCGGTCATGGAGACGAGCTACGAGGTGCCATATAATATGGGCCTCCTACAACAAGACGGCGACAAGAAGGTCGAGCAAGGGCCATCCCCTTCGACCACGGCGATGAGCACGAACCTCTTCAACAACATGAAGATGGCGCCCATATTGGACTCATACTCCGAGTCAAGCTACGAGACCGCACATGAGACCTTATCTTTGGTCTTAGAGGAGAGTGATGATGTGCCATCTTCGACCTTCATCCACGGCTACGACTACGACATGATTGAGCATGGAGAAATTTTCACCAACATCTCTCCGACACTGACATGTGGCGAGATGCTCCATTTGCCATGTGAGGAGAGCCACCACCACATGAGTGACATGAGTGACTCCACCATACATGACACTGAGAGCATTTCCTATGAGAGGATGAGTGTGACCACCACTAGCCCCACACTTGAGAGCATGCCACATATCCTATGTGAGTTTGAGATCCATTTGAGTGACTCCACCAACCATATGAGTGAGAGCATCCACGAGGGAGTGAGTGGGCCACAACACTTAGTGAGTGAGGTAGTTGAGACGGCATGTGAGGACACTATGATTTATAACGACTTAACCTCTACTCCGAGTGTGTTTTCTTCTTTGGTGCTAGGTCTCCTACATGACGACACGCCTATCCTTCGTGAGTCCATACCTCCAATGGAGACGACGATGGCCATGGTGGAAGAAGACGCACCCCCCACATGGTTCCATCAAGACGAAGATGTCCACGCCTTGGTCTTCGACACCTCACCTACAACACATGAGCGATGTTCCAAAGGTAACATAGGTGATGGTGCTTCTCTTGTCCCACTAGTGGACTATCTCACCAATGATTTCTTGCATGATGTTGATCCACCTATTCCCATGCTTCATGCTAGTGCAACTTCTTCATGTCATGACTTACCTATTTATGATGAATATGATGACGAGCATGTTGAGTTGCCTAGTTGTGATGCTATGCTCCATAGGATATCATGTGGAAATTCTATTGGTCACATCATGTTTGACAATCCATTAAACTTGTCATATGCTATGAGTGAGATCTCCCATATTGCATCATTTCAATCTCAACATAGTAACTATGCATGCCCCATTAAAATCAATCCCATTTTCACTTTTGGCATAGATGACGAGATGATGGTCATTGGCTTTTGTTTTTCATGTGATGATATTGACATGCTTCCTTTACATGATTTGCGCATTTCATCTACTATGCCATGCTATGATCACATAGAACCAAATATGCTTTGTTTTGGATGTTGTCAATATTCTCCATGTGATGTTTCCATTAATTCTCATGAGGAGATCCCCATAGTTTCCTCATACATATTAGGAGATTTTGATGCATTCCATACTTTGCATGATTCTCATAATTTCTTGCACCGTATGCATTCCATGAATAACAATGCTCCACATATTTCTTGTGATGCATTACACAATTTGAGTCTCCATTATGCTATACATAACAACAAACCTATCATGATGGATGACATGTTTTTATATCACGCATCTCATTTATTTGAGCATTGGATATTTTGTGCTAACCAACATAAGCACGTGCGCATCATGACGGATGATGTGTACATATAAAACACACACACAATTTTTCCTTTGCCTTTGTTTTGTGTAGGTACTTATGAACACTCGTCCACCTCACAATCCCATGAGTTGACGAAACGAGCTCTTGAGAGCAAAGATGACTTGGGATCCCGTGAACTATCCTTCCCACCATTCTCTTCGTGCAACGACTATGCGCACCTCTCTCACTTGGCTCTCACACGGCTATGGGCTATATACCGCTTATCGCTTCATGCTCATTTTACCGTGTTCACTTTGTATGTTATGCTTGCTTCTATGCCTTTGCCATGCAATTGTGACCCTTGCTTGCATCTACCCATGATTCACCATTATTTTACTCCTATGTGTATTTGCATGCTTGGTGGAGACCCTTGTTGCTATTGCCATGTTTATCATGTGCCTCATGCTATTGATACTTGTTGTATTGGGAGAGTTATGATGTCCCATTGCTACTTACATATGGCCTCTCGCCAATACATTGATGATATTTTGCTCATATCTTGCCTTCATGCTTGTGATATATCTTTTGCATTATTCATGACTACCATTTGCACACATGAAAAACTTGACATGTTTCCTTCTAGTGCATTGCATCTTCGCACTACTATCTTGCTTGCCTTGATTCATATGATTGCTTGCTTTGTTGCATCACCCATGTTACATTATTACTTGCTTTCTTGGGTTGATGACGTATATTTTCATGCCTCTCACATGATATATTTTGTTCCTTGTCTCTTGCCTCCAATTGTTGCATCTATACTTATTGATCGTGGAGACTTGGAAACTTTACTTGTGTTGCATGCTTGCTTGACTAAGCCTATTGTATTTGGTTGTTCTTGCATCATATGCCTCCATACTATGAAATGCTCCCTTGTCCTTTCTTATGATGAACATGATGCATCCACTTGTTGGGTATTTTACCACACGAATGATAGGTTTTGCATCTCTGCTAACCTCATTTGTTTTTCCGAGTGTTTGTCATGTTATTTCAGTTTGAAGGATTCACAAGGCGATACCGTCATGAGACAATTTGGTCATGTGAAGGCATACACAATGTGCAACACCAACATTTGCGAGAATCTCCTAAAGGTGAACTCCTTCCCTTTGAGCCATCCTCAAATGTGCATATTGGATGGGTCACTCTTTCTGATGCGGAGCATCATACGGGCATCACCATGTCAAGAGTCCATTTGGCAAGTGACATGTGCGACATCTACTTCTCATACCTAAAGGTGAATCTTCCCCTTTACACGTGTTCAGTTGACCACTTCGAGGATGGTATAATACTTGACACCCCTCTCGTGTGCATGCATAGGTATTGTCGGAACTTCACGGATGACGAGGAGTAGTGCAAGCGCCAAGGAACACCTACACCATCCGCGAGAGAAGCATGGAAGAGAAGACGGAAGAAGAAGGAGCTGCAAAGTCTACAGCGACCGGAGGACCGGAAGCCGCCAGACGTCCGACAAAGACCGGACGTCCGACAAGTCCCAGGCACCGGACGTCTGATGCTCATTGGAAATCTGGTGCCACCCATCCCGAAGCAAAACGTCGGACACCCGACGCCCTCCGGACGACCGAACCCCCGCGAGCGACTGGACGTCTGACGCTGACCGGACGTCCGACCCTGCCTGTGCGCAGCCGGGCCTTTGGCCTTGTATCTCTCTCCCACTTACCTCTTCGTGGCTTAGACTATAAATAGACCTTCCTCTCATCCTTTCTAGGGTTAGCATTGGTTTAGCTCATATTAGAGATAGAGCATTGCTCATCCACATTGGATCTACTCCACGAGAGAGACTGCGGTCCCTCTACGGAGAAGATCCACGTTGGATTCAAGACCTCCTCACGGAGAAGACCGGTTACCTCTTGTATCGTCCATTGTTGACTTCGGATCTTGTATCTTCCTTTGTGTTCATGGATCTAGCGCATATGTGATCATACTTGTTGGTTTGAGTGTTCTCTTGTGTTCCCCTTGTGTTTTCCCCCTCATTTCCCTCCTCGTGTTCTTCGTGTTCGTCACGGGATCCACTCCTTTCGTGAAAGATCGGCCTATAGGGTTCCTACCCAACATCATCTTGGTATCAAGAGCCACGTTGATCACAATTTCGGAGCCTCCCCTCTTTGTTTTCTAGCCTAATTTTGTTGTGTTCTTCCCCAATTTCGAAAATCCCCACCAAAAATAGCCCTAATTTTTTGTGATTTGTTGGTTTGATGAAATTTTGTTGGATTTGATCCATAAATTTGCTTGGTTTCAAGTGGATCTAGCATCTCCCCAAGTTTCCCCATCTTTCACCCACAAAATCTCATCAATTTTGACCCCCAAAATCCCCAAATTCCGCCCAAAATCGCATCCCGAAACTCGCATCTCGCGTTGACCCCGACCCCGGACGACCGACGCTTTCCGGACGTCCGGAGCCCCTGGAACGACCGGATGTCCGACCTTTTTCGGACGACCGGAACCCCTAACCTGAGCCGAATTTATGGATTTCCGAGCCCGCCCGGACGTCCATCCCCGGACATCCGACCTTGTCTGGACGTCCGTAACCTGTAAAAACTGATTTCGCTCAAATTCTGTTTCGGCCATAACTAATTCATCCGAACTCCGATTTTCGCGTTCATTAGCTCGTTTTGAAGCTCTTGACATCCCCCTTCCCAAAAAATACCACCAACATCTTTTACACTGTCAAAATTTTGAAACTTTGGCATCTTTGCCTAGGGTTTCCACCACATTATCCGCTACACCACCACCGACTTCCGCAACCTAACCAATATTGATCCCCATTGCATTACTGGTTGCTTGAGGAGTGATTTGAGTCTCCTAAGGTGTCTATGCTACTTAGGGACGGTTGCTTCTTCTTCAACCACCACCACCAACATAACTTCCGCATAGGCTTGACCACTATACACTCCCGCCACCCCAACTTAACCCAATTTTGTTTGAGTTGTGAGTTGTGTATCCTAAGGTGTTTCGGCTACTTAGGGACTGAGCTTCCAACTCCGACACCGTGTATAGTCCACCACCTTACCCTCCATTTCCGCATTGCTTACTCTTCAACCCATCATTGCCATTTTGCAATTCCATTGAGTTCCCACGAAACCACCACCGCATTCCCGCTACCACCATTTTGACATTTGACATTTGAGATTTTGAGTTCGCGGTTTTTCTGTTTTCTAAGGTGTTTTGGCTACTTAGGGATGAGTCTCCATCATCCTGGTATCTCCATCAAGATCACCGCCACTCATCATCGCCACGGACGGTAACCTCCATATCATCTCAGTATCGTGGTATCCCTCCATTGTATATTCCCTTGCCATTGCATTGATAACCCTGTCCCATTTTGCGTCGCTTGCCTATCGAGACTAGCCATTTGAGTATTGCCGGCAACGTTACTTGTGCACATTACTGATCTACACCATACATTGTGTACATACCATACCATATCGGTATCATCTTGGTATCATATCATCCTTTGTGCCACAAGTTTGTTCCCGCATATATACAATTGCTATCTTGGTTTGTGCATTGTGCAAAAGTGGCCATACAAAAAAAGCTTTTAAGCAAAAGATAAAGAGAAAAGAAGCTTGTAAGCAATAGCCATAGCATCATACCACATGCATATAAGATTGTCATATCCGATCATCTTGGAGCATAACATCGGGAACCATACACATATAGCATACTTGGGATAGAAAGTTTATCCATTTTGCATCTTATAGGTTGTGCACAATTGTCGTATCCGCCTATAGAGCAATCGTGCTAGTGTCCCTCTTGAGTTGTGCAACACGAGCGTTTTCCATGGATTCCACATTTTTTGCTCATTCCTTGGTTGCACGACCCCATTTATCTATCCGTGTGTGCATTTCCGGTGCCAGCCATATTGCTATTGGTCTACTTGTTACACGTGCGAATTTGTGAATCTCTTTCAACATTATTGACTCTTTCTAACATTTTGCATTATTTTTTTGTGCCACTATCCTCTCCGAGCTCCACCATAAGCCTTACTTGTGTAGGTGCGAGAAACCGACAAGAATTGGTACCAATTGTGCTATTTCCTTGTCAACAATGGAGTGATCATTGATCCACTTTCCACTTCGGTCAAGGTACATTTGGTATTCGTTCTTCTCTTTCTACCACTCACATTTTTCTCTTGGAGTGATGGATAGGCAAGGCATTTCATCTTCGGTCTACAACAACAACGACGAGTTCGATACCACGAACAAATCCAACGACGCCAAGATGCAAGCTCAAATGGAGGAGATCAAAGCCCTCGTCAAGTCCTACAAGCAGTCTTCCTCATATTTGAGAAGACACTCAAGAGCACATGCCTCCGAGCTACCATCTCTGGCAAGGTCACATCAGCATCGACACCTTCACCACCACGAACGTGAAGGTCAAGAGCTCAACACCAACAACCGCTCAACGACTTCACCATCTCCCTTGGCATCTTCGCCAAGCGACTTCAAGGCATCTTCACCTTCAGATGTACGGCATCTTCGCCCACAAGAACCTCACGAGAAGCTCCCCAAGCTCAAGTCTGCGACCTCCACATCGACAACGCGATTCCTTTCTGTGGGACTCAAGAACCCGAGGACTATCTTGACTGGGAGCATTTGATGGACGACTACCTCAAGCTACATCAATTTCCTCCCGAAGATCAAGTGAAGTGCGCCACAAGGAACTTCCATGACTACGCTTCCACATGGTGGCTTCACACACCTTTGGAGACCTACGACATGAGTTGGCGCAAGACGAAGAGAGCTTTGCAGCGAGAGTTCGTGCCTCCAACCTACACGGAACAACTCCAACGACAATTGGAGAACACCATCTAAGGATCCAAGTCCATCGAGGAGTACTTCAAGGAGATGAAGATTGCCTTGTGACGAGCCGGCGTGGATGACCCCATTTTGATGAAGTTCCACTTCATGATGGGATTGCACAACGATATCTCCAAGACGATCTTCCTCGAGAACTACAAGCACCTCAACAACAAATACATTAGTGCTCTCAAGGCGGCACAAGAACTCATGAAGGCCAAAGCTTCTCCACCCCAAGCTCACTTCGCGATGACCAAGCTCCATGAGAACGAGCATGAGGCTAGTACCACCACGATGTTTGATGAGGACATCAATACCATTTTTACACCCACAGCCCCTGCTGTTATACATACTGGACCAATTACTAAAGCTCGTGCACGCCAATTGAATTATCAGGTACTTTCGTTTCTTGGTAATGATTCTAATGTTCATGAGAATATGATGTTGCCTAAATTGGATACATTTGTTTTGCTTACAAATGAAGGGCCTAGCTTGGACAATAAAGATGAACCTTGGAGCAAGTTCAAGCATGGAGATGATGGCATGCGCAAGGGGAACAAGAATGGAGTTACAAGTGATGATTCGACTTTGAAGCCACCATAATGAGTGGATGAAGCCTTGGACGAAATATACAAGATGCCACTTCATAAATTTCATCCAAAGGATATTCTAGGTGCTGCGCCACCTTATTATTGGGCCAGGCCCATGTATTTTTGAAATACTTAAGTATAGGCTGTTTTTAGAGTCCGTATGTGTGGGGAAACAAGAGTTAGGGTTGGTTTCGGACCCCTCCACCAAGGGCCACGTAATTTCCCCTCTCTCCTCCATATATACAGCCCTTAGGGCATCGTTTAGACTTTGGGTTTTGTTTAGATTAAAAGTTCGCCATAGCTGCAACTTCGCGTACTTCGTTTGTGTCCAACAACCAGACCAAGATGTCACAGAACCCCACCTTCATTAATAAAGCTTTCCTATTTTATTCGCAATATCCAGGTTGCAATCTCAGTTTCTTGCTTCTTCTTCGTTTGCTCGCAGGAAATAGACCCTCGTGGTCAGGTTGATCGTGCTCCGGCGTGGTCAATAACCCTCGGAAGTTGGTTTAGAGATTGCCAAGGCGCGACGTCTTCGCACGTTCGTAGTCAGATCGTCAAAGTCGACTCCCATAGAAAACGATATCTATCTCATCGAAACATCGGGACACCTTCGCCTCTATCAATGTCCAAGCCCGAAGAGCTCCAAGACGATGCTCCCAAGTTCGACTTCACCACCATCCTCTTTGTGGCATTGATGATGCCGAGTCCTCCATGACTCTTTTTTCAAGACGGTGCGGCGACGAGTACAACTACGGAGACCCTCAAGGACCAAGCTTTGAAGGGAAGCGACAAGGTGGCGATCAAGTATGATGCTTCCATCTTAGGAGGCGAGAGTGATGATGTGCCATCTTCGACTTTCATCCATAAAAACGGCCATGGCGACGTATAATGACTTGAGTGACTTTGCCACCATATTCAGAGTGAGAGTGACTTCACCACTAGCCCCATATATGATGTGTTACCCCAATTCCCATGTAAGGAGAGCCACAACCCCCACCACTTGAGTGAGATGAGTGACTCCACCATACGTGAGATTGAGTGCACCTACCTTGAGGGAGTGAGTGAACCACCACATAGAGAGAGTGTGATAGTTGATAGGGCCTGTGAGGCCATTTGCATTTCTACCAACTCGACCTCTACCTCTATTGTGTCTTCTCATTTGGTGCTAGGTCCCATATATGATGACGTGCCGATTTGCGACGACTACGTCCTCTCTTTGGACAAGACGATGGCCATGGTGGAATATGATGCACCCCCACATGGTTCCATCAAGATGAAGATGACCACCATTTGGTATTTCCCACCTCACCTACACCACATGAGTGGAATGACAAAGGTAACATAGGTGAAGGTGATGCTCTACTCCCACTAGTGGACATTCTTGACATTGATTGCTTGCATGATGTTGATCAACCTATTTCCATGCTTCATGCTAGTGTGACTTCCCCATTTGATGATTTACCCATTTATGATGAGTATGATGATTGCCATGTGGAGTCTATTAGTTGTGATGCCATGTTCCATAGGATTTCTTCTGATAATTCTCTCGGTTACATCATGTTTGCCAATCCGCTCGACTTGTCATATGCTATGCATGAGATCAATCATATGTCATATTTGCAATCTCTTCATAGTGACTATGCATATGCTATTAAAATAAACCCAATTTGCACATGTGGCATAGATGACAAGCCTATGGTTATTGGCATTTGTTTCTCTTGTGATTATATTGACATGCTACCTTTGCATCATTTATCTCATATGCCATGCCATAACCACCTAGCTTCGGATATGCATTGTTTTGGATGTTGTCCATTTTGTCCGTATGATGTTTCAAATATTGCACATGAGGAGACCCCCATAGTTTCCTCGTACATTTTAGGAGATTGTGATCACTCCCATCCATTGCATGATCCTTATACTTGTATGCTCAATTTGCATCCCTATCGTGTTATACACAATAGCTATTCTTTCATGATGGATGACATGTTCTTATACCATGCATCAAATTTCTTTGAGCGATGCTTATCTTGTGCTAACTTCCACGTGCAAATACACATCATGATGGATGATGTGTACATTTACCACGCGCACAATTTCTTTGGTTTGTGTATCTTTTGTGTAGGTACCCATGAATACTTGTCAACCTCGCAATCCCACGAGTTGACAAAATGAGCTCTAGAGAGCAATGATGACTTGGGATCCCATGGAGTATCTTTCCCACCGCTCTCTTCACGCAAAGACTTCGCCCATTTCTTCTACATGTCCCTCACTTGGCTATGGGTTGTTGTCCATTATATATCCTTTGCCCATCTTGCCATGTTCACTTTTCATGGTATGCTCATTCCTATGCTTTTGCCATGCATTTGTGACCCATGCTTTGCATTACACATGATGATTGATTCTCATACTTGTATGTGTATTTGCAAGCTTGGTGGAGTTATTGCTTGTTATTGCCATGTTTGCTTTGTGCCCCATGCCTATGATGATACTATGATCTTGCTTTGTGCTCGTGCTTGTGATATGTCACGTGCATTGTCTATGCCTACTATTTGCTCACATGACATGATTGCCATGATTTCCTCTAGTATGTTGCATCTTCGCACTACTAGTTTGCATGACTTGATCTCTATGCTTGCTTATGTTGCATCACCAATGACTCAAACTTGATCGCTTCATGCAGTTGATGACAACCATCTACATGCTTTGCACATGATTATGATTGCTTCTTGTCATATCTCTCCACATGTTGCCTCTCTCATGCTAGATGATTTGACATGTATTGAGTGCAACAATGCCCCTAATCTTGATAATGAGTTTGCCCCCATAGCATTCTCACATACATTTGGAGATTTTGACATATTTCTTGTGAAGCATGCTTTTCTTACATCTTTGCACCATATACCTAGTGCCATGAATATAGCCATTATTTCATCATATTATTCATGCACTTGTGCTTCTAATGGTTATGTGCAAGAGAAGAGAACCATCATGATGGATGATGTGTTTATCTACCATGCGCATACATTCTTTGCTTTCTTTTGTGCATGTGTAGGATACTTGGACCTTATGTTGACTTCCGCTTCACATGAGTTGACCATTCGAGCTCTTGAGAGCGAGCCTCATACATTCGACCACGACTCGTTTCTCCAACACCTTTCCTACCACTTCGGCATTGTGAAGAATGCACAAGGACACACCTTCAAGGTGACATCTTTCTTGAGCATGGATATCGCGGATCATACTACTTGTGTTGCTTGCACCATGAGACTTATTGTTCATCTTGGACCACTTGATTGCACACTTGTTAGAGATATTGCTTTGACTTGTCATTTTCACCATTCCATGCATCATGATATATATGCCTTGTGTGTTGCATCGAATTCTTGGATTACATGCTCCTCCCACATGTTTGGTTGCAACAATGTCATCACTTCACATATGCCATGTCCCATTGATTGCTACATGCTTGCCTTGATTGCCTCACACATGATGAATAATTGCTCTTTCTATTGTGCTGAGTGCCACATGATATTCACTACACCCTATGCACATTATGCTTGGATTGTCTTGCACTTGTCCCATGTGTTTAGACACTTTATTTTACTCTGTGTTGTGAAAGATTCCTATGCCTACCATCGACCATTTGTCGAGCATTTTATGCATGATTGCTGATGTAGGGTAGGAACCCTAGGGGCCGATCTTTCACGAAAGGAGCGGATCCCGCGAAGAACATGAAGAACACAAGGGGAAAAACGAGGGAAACATGAGGGAAAAACGAGAGGAACAAAAGAGAATCACTAAACCAACACAAGAAAGTCACACATGTGCTAAATCCTCGGATACATAAGAGTTCACACGGTACACGGTCAATTACGGACGATACAAGGGTAGCCGGTCTTCTCCGTGAGGAGGTCTTGATGTTCTTCTCCGCGAGGAGGTCTTGAATCCAAAACGGTCTTCTCCGAAGAGCCCGCGGTCTCTCACGAGGAGTAGATCCGATGTGGATGAGCAATGCTCTATCTCTCAAATGAGCTAAACCAATGCTAACCCTAGAAAGTCGGACGAGGTGGAGTATATATAGTCTTAGTGCAAAAAAGGGGGGCAAAGGGGTACATGGGTTGCGGCCCAACACGAAACAGCCCATAGGCGTCGGACGTCCGAAGGTCACCAGTCGTCCGGAGGCTCGCAAGGGTTTGGACGTCCGGTGCCTATCAGACGTCCGTAGATTCGGCTCGGGTGGTCTTCGGTCAGTCGTCCGGTCGGGGTCGGACGTCCGGGCGTTGGTCGTCCGTGGGGCGTCGGATGTCCGTCTGTTTTGGCTTGGGTGTGGAAGTGTTGGTCGTCCAGAGGAGGTCGGACGTCTAGAGCCTGGAGGTCGTCGGACGTCCGGGGTTCGTCGGTCGTCCGGAGCCTGGAGACTTTGAAAAGCTCTTCTTCTTCGTCTCCGTCTTCACGTCCATCTTCCTCTTCTTATTCTCCTTGCTCCTTAGCTTCTCCATGATACCTGAGTATGCACAATGTGTCCATATCAGGTAGTAGCCATGTCTCATGTGCATCGAAGTGGAAATCTGAGAGGAGTGATGTCACCTCGGTTTCGAGAGCTCTTGCATGTGCTCCTGTCATGGGTCCACTAGGGACTTGGTGAGTCGATGGTAGGTCCATGGGGATGACCTTGCGATGCTCCGCATCATCTCCCCTCGCTTCAGGAAGATCCGTCCTCGGATCAAATTCTTCATCACCATGGAAGGGAGAGAGATCTTTGACGTTGAAGATGTCACTCATGGAGTACTTGTCTCGTGGAATGTCGATCTTGTAGGCTTTGTCGTTGTAGCGTGCAAGCACCTTGAAGGGTCCATCCACTCGTGGTCGAAGCTTGGACTTGCGTTCTTGTGGAAAGCGGTCCTTGCGAAGGTGTAGCCACACGAGATCACCAATGTTCAAGACCATAGGATGCTTGTTGAAGTTGAGCTTCGTCGCAAGGCGTTGAACTTGGCGCTCGATGGTGTTTCTTGTATCTTCATGCACCTTCTTCAGATGTGTCACACGCGCACTTGCGTCCAAATTGATGCGCTCTTGGAGTGGTAGAGGGAGAATGTCCAAAGGGTACAAAGGGTTGAATCCGTAGACGACCTTGAATGGGGACTTGTCGGTTGTTGAGTGTCGTGCTCGGTTGTAGGCGAACTCAGCGATAGGTAGGCACTCCTCCCACTCCTTTATGTTCTTCTTGATGAGTACTCGAAGTATAGCGGAGAGTGTGCGGTTGGTAACTTCCGTTTGGCCGTCGGTTTGTGGATGATACGCCGTGGAGAAAAGTAGCTTGATTCCAATCTTGGCGCATAGGGTCTTCCAATAGTAGCTATGGAACTTGACATCGCGGTCCGAGACGATCGTCTTTGGCACTCTGTGTAGACACAATATTTCCCTACAAAAGAGAGTAGCAACATGTGAAGCATCATCTATCTTGTTGCAAGGGATGAAATGTGCCATTTTTGAGAAACGGTCCACAACGACAAATATCGAATCCTTCCCATTTCGAGTCCTAGGCAAACCAAGTACAAAGTCCATGCTAATGTCTTCCCATGGTTGATATGGAATTGGTAGAGGCATATAAAGGCCATAGGATTGAGCTTTGGACTTAGCTTTGCAACATGTAGAGCATCGATTGGTGAAGCGGTTGACGTCGCAAAACATCTTTAGCCAAAAGTAGTTTTTCGAGAGTGTGGCGAACGTCTTGTGTCGTCCAAAATGTCCCATTAAGCCTCCTCCATGAGATTCCTGCATAAGCAACAAACGAAGAGAAGACTCGGGGATGCAAAGTTTGTTAGCTGTCATAAGATATCCATCTTTGATGTAATAGCGTTCCCAAGAGGTATGCATCAACCACTTGGCATAAGGAGTAGCAAAGGTAGGATCATGCTCATACAAGTCTTTCATATGCTCAAAACCAATGACATCCAATTCAAGTTGAGTAACAAGCATGCATATGCGAGAAAGGGCATCCGCCACAATGTTTTATTTACCTTTAATGTACTTGATGACATAAGGAAAAGACTCAATAAATTCATTCCATTTAGCATGACTCTTGTTCAACTTGGTTTGGCCCTTAAGGTACTTGAGCGTTTCATGATCGGTATGAATGATAAACTCATGAGGGTGAAGATAGTGTTCCCATTCATGCAAAACGTGGACTAAAGCATATAGCTCTTTGTCATAGATGGGATAATTGAGTTGCGCGCTGGAGAGATTCTCACTAAAGTAAGCTATGGGGCACTTCTCTTGCGTTAACACACCTCCTATGCCATTACCACTAGCATCGCAATGAATCTCAAAGGGTTTGTCAAAGTTGGGTAAAGCTAGCACGGGAGCATGAGTGAGCAAATTCTTAAGCTCATTGAAAGTGGTATCTTGGGATGGTCCCCAAACAAAAGGCGCATTCTTCTTGCTCAAAGCATGCAAAGGCGAAGCAATGGTGCTAAAATCTTTCACAAAGCGATGATAGAAACCCGCAAGGCCAAGAAAGCTACGCACTTATTGCAAATTGGTTGGTTGTGTCCAAGTCTTAATAGCATTGATCTTGGACTCATCAACATGAACACCCTTAGAAGATACAACAAAATCCAAGAAAACAAGCTTGTCAACATGAAAAAGGCATTTCTCCATATTAGGATAGAGTCGCTCTTTTTGAAGAGTTTGTAAAACTGTGTGGACATGGGTGACATGATCTTTAAGAGACTTGCTAAAAACAAGGATGTCATCGAAGTAGACCACAACAAACACACCAATGTAAGGGCGAAAGACATGATTCATAAGACGCATATAAGTACCCGGTGCTTCCGAGAGACCCATAGGCATGACTAACCACTCATACAAGCCAAACTTGGTTTTGAAAGAGATTTTCCATTCATCACCCTCTTGTATGCGGATTTGATAGTAACCACTCTTAAGATCAATTTTGGAAAAGATAGTGGCATCACTAAGTTCATCAAGCATATCGTCAAGGTGTGGAATGGGATACCTATAGCGAACGGTAATATCATTGATAGGTATACAATTGGAGCACATGCGAAAGCTACCGTGTGACGCCCGGATAATTAGACTATAGTAATTCCCTGCTAATGATGCCATGTCACCTCGGTTACTGTTGATAAACCCGCGTTAGTTCGAAACCGGTTCGAATTCAAATTAAAAATCAAGAAAACAATAAAAGTTTTCAAACATTAAAACTAAAATGTTCATCATGTGGCAAATAGTCCCTAACTAGTTTTGGTGGTCGAACCAATCTTTTACAAAGTGTTTAAATGCCCTAAACTAATTAAAACAGTGGCTAAAATAGTAACTTAATTGCTTTTGAAAATATAAAAATATTAAAGTAATTTATTTTGTGTCCAAACTAGGTTTGGCAGTGGCCTAATTTGTTGATGCTAATTTAGGTGCTAACTTCATATTTTAAAGAAACTAATATAACAGAAAGTAAAATAAACAGAAAAGAGTAAATAAAATAGAAAAAACTGTTTAACAGGAAAAATAAAACAAAAGAAACGGACAAGGGAGAACCCCCCCCTCTCCCCTAGGCCAGGTGGTCCAACTAGCCACACAGCCGGCCAGCCCAACAACAGGCCGGCCCAAACCCCACTCCTCTCCTTATCCCCTCACCCCCGCAACCCTAGCCACCACCCACACCCCCACTCGCGCCCCCACTACCCCTCTCCCCCAATCCAATCGGGACCGTGCTCGACACCTCCACCTCGCCCTCGTCCGCCGCCACGCCGTCCCGGAGCCGCCCCCGACGCCGTAGCTCGCTGCTTCCCCAACTCCCCCCCGTCGGACTCCCCGTCCCTGCCTCTCCTTCGCCGGTCGTCCCCGTCCGCCTCGGCCACCACCACCGCGTCGGCCCACCTCCCCGGCGCCGGCAGCTTCCCCGAACGGCGCCGCCCTCTGCCGCCGCCCATCGCCGGCGACCCTGCCGCCACCTCCCCGAGCCCGTTGCCATGCCCCTCCCGCTCCTATGTGAGCCACTGCCTCCCTCTTCCTCCCTCTCCTCCTCTATGCGTGCGCGCTGCCGTCACCGTGCTCGCCCACTGCATCCCGTGGCCGCTGTCTCGCCGCACTTGCGCGCCGCGCCACCCGTGACCTGCACCTCGCCCCCCAGCGCGCGTCGCCGCCCTGGGCGCGTCCTGCCCCGCGTCGTCGCACCCCCGGGCTCCCCTGCCCGCATCGCCGCGGCCGCGTGCCGGAGCTCGCGCTCCAAGTAGCACTCCCCCCTGCGCCCCGCCAGCCGAGCTGCTACGCCACCGGTCGCCTGCTCCCGCGCGTCGCCCCGTTCCCCCCACCTCCGGTCGGGCGAGCCCGCCTCACCGGGCCGCGTGTCCCAGCCACCGCCGCACCGCTTCGGCCTCTACTGCCGTGCGCCAGCGCCCCCGCGAGGCCACGGCCTCGCCTTGCCTTGCCCCCCCCCGGGTCGGGCTCGGTCTTCGCACGGGTGACGCCGGCGCCCGTAACCCGCATCGCCCCCTGTACCTATGACAAAGGGGCCCCGCCCACATAACGTTTTTTAAAAAAGTTATTAATAAAAAAAGAAATATATAATTAAATTAATAAAAAGGCTTAATTAATTAAATAATACTTAATTAATTATGTAATTAATTAATTAACTTAATTAACACTGTTTAGTTAACTAATTAACTCTAATTAAACCTTCTAATTAAATGTTAACAAATAATTAGTTAGTAGTCTATGACAACCAGGACCCACACGTTAGTTGACCCAGTCAAACACACTGTTGACTTCTGACATCATGATGATGTCATGCTGATGCAGTAAACCTGTTTTTATTTAAGTTAAATCTGTTAGTTCCAAAAATGAATTAAAACTTTAGAAAATTAATATAAAATAAACCCTATATCGGATGGAAAAACTTCGTACATGAAAGTTGCTCAGAACGACGAGACGAATCCGGATACGTAGCCTGTTCGTCCGCCACACATCCCTAGCATGGCAAACATGCAACTTTCCTCCTCTGGTTCATCTGTCCAAAAACGCGAAACACCGGGGATACTTTTTCGGATGTTTTCCCCCTTCGCTGATATCACCTCCTACCGTGTTAGGGCATACCTAGCACCACGTATTGCCTCATTATGTTTTGTGATCCTTTGTTTGCTCCGTATTTATTGTTTCTTTCCCCTCTTCTCTCCGGTAGACTACGAGACTGACGCCGCTGCTGGTGCCCGATCGACTACGTCGTAGACGACCCCTCTCTCTTGCCAGAGCAACCAGGCAAGCCCCCCCCCTTGATCACCAGATATCGCCTACTCTCCTCTATACTGCTTGCATTAGAGTAGTGTAGCATGTTACTGCTTTCCGTTAATCCTATTCTGTTGCATAGCCTATCATTGTTGCTACACTGTTGATACCTTACCTGCAATCCTAAATGCTTAGTATAGGATGCTAGTGTTCCATCAGTGGCCCTACACTCTGGTCCGTCTGCCATGCTATACTACTGGGCCGTGATCACTTCGGGAGGTGATCACAGGCATATACTATATACTTTACACGGTTAATTACCTGTGGTACTGTTCGGAGTTAGGGGCTGAAGGGGCAGGTGGCTCCATCCCGGTAGAGGTGGGCCTGGGTTCCCGACGGCCCCCGACTATTACTTTGAGGCGGAGCGACAGGGCAGGTTGAGACCACCTAGGCGAGAGGTGGGCCTGGCCTTGGTCGGCCTTCGCGGATACTTAACACGTTTAATGAGATCTTGGTATTTGATCTGAGTCTGGCTACTGTCCTATACGCACTAACCATCTACGCGGGGACAGTTATGGGCACTCGACGTCGTGGTATCAGCCGAAGCCTTCGTGACATCAGCGACTGAGCGGCGCGCGCCGGATTGGAACGTAAGCCTGCTCTTGTATTAAGGGGGCTAATTCTGCTTCCGGCCGCCCTCGCAACGTGCAGGTGTGCAATGGGCGATGGGCCCAGACCCCTGCGCCATAGGATTTAGACCGGCGTGCGGACCTCTCTGTTGTGCCTAGGTTGGGTTGCGACGTGTTGATCTTCCGAGGCCGGGCATGACCCAGAAAAGTGTGTCCGGCCAAATGGGATCGAGCATGTTGGGTTATGTGGTGCACCCTTGCAGGGAAGTTAATCTATTCGAATAGCCGTGATCTTCGGTAACAGGACGACTTGGAGTTGTACCTTGACCTTATGACAACTAGAAACCAGATACTTAATAGAATACACCCTTCCAAGTGCCAGATACAACCGGTGATCGCTCTCTCACAGGGCGGCGAGGGGAGGATCATCGGCTAGGATATTGCTATGCGATGTTACTTGGTGAACTTACCATCTACTCTCTTCTTCTGCTGCAAGATGGATGTTACCAGAAGCGTAGTCTTCGATAGGACTAGCTATCCCCCTCTTATTCCGGCATTCTGTAGTTCAGTCCACATATGATACCCTTATTCCATTTGATACCAATGCATACATATGTAGTGTAGCTCCTTGCTTGCGAGTACTTTGGATGAGTACTCACGGTTTCTTTGCTCCCTCTTTTCCCCTTTTCTATACTCGATTGCTGCAACCAGATGATGGAGCCCAGGAGCCAGACGCCACTGTCGATGACGACTACTACTGCTCGGGAGGTGCCTACTACTACGTGCAGCCCGCTGACGACGACCAGGAGTAGTTTAGGAGGATCCCAGGCAGGAGGCCTGCGCCTCTTTCGATCTGTATCCCAGTTTGTGCTAGCCTTCTTAAGGAAAACTTGTTTAACTTATGTCTGTACTCAGATATTGTTGCTTCCGCTGACTCGTCTATGATCGAGCTCTTGTATTCGAGCCCTCGAGGCCTCTAGCTTGTAATATGATGCTTGTATGGCTTATTTTATTTGTAGAGTTGTGTTGTGATATCTTCCCGTGAGTCCCTGATCTTGATCGTACACGTTTGCGTGTATGATTAGTGTATGGTCAAATCGGGGGCGTCACATACCGTCTCGTTTTGGCACAAGAATGACCGGGACAGCACAAGGGCTCAAACTTTCACGCACATGTCCATGGTCTATTAGATGCTTTACTTGCCTTTGTATTTCTTTGGTTTCTTTGGAGGTTGACGCGGTAAGGAGCTTTGTTCGGAAGCGGTGCTCCGGGGACGAGGTCGATGCGGTGCTCAATGCCTCGTAGTGGAGGTAGTCCTGGAGGTAGCTCGTCGGGGAAAACATCGTGAAATTCCTGCAAAAGAGAAGACAACACTAGAGGAAGAGTGTGAGAAGTGTTAGTTTGTGGTGCATTGTCCTTGCACACAAGGATGTAGTGTAGGACAGTAGATGGGTTCTCACACACTCCTCTTATCTCAATTTTGGTGGCAAATAGGACTAAGTTCTTCTTTTCGCTCATTGTGGAGGTGTTCGATTTGGGCTTGTGGCGCTCACTCTCTTTTTGGTGGCTCGCTCTCTCACTATGATCTCCAGGATGGGTGGCTTGCTTGTCGGAGATCACTTGGCTTGGCGACATTGGATGAAGGACGTACTCCTTGCCCTTCATCTTGAAGATGTAGTGGTTCGTTCGGCCGTTGTGGATGACTACTCTATCATATTGCCATGGGCATCCAAGGAGAAGGTGGAAAACGGTCATTGGAACGACGTCACACTCTAAGGTGTCTTCGTAGGCGCCAATTTTGAAGGAGACTTGTACTCGATGCTCGACTTGGATAGTGCCGGAGTCGCTAAGACATTGCACTTTGTATGGATGAGGGTGCTTCATCTTGGGCAATTGGAGCTTGGAGCAAATTTCTTCACTTGCAAGGTTATGACAACTTCCTCCATCGATGATGACCTTGACGGATCGTCCATTGATGCCGGCCTTGGTGTGGAATATGTGGCATTTTTGGTATTCTTCTTGGTGATGTTGGAGAGTCAAGACTTTGGTGACAACAAGAGCGGGACTTGAATCTTCATCGCAAAAGACTTGTTCCTCTTCATCGTTCACTTGCCGGTGCATGGTGACTTGATCAAGAGCGTCCATTTCTCCTTCACTCATCGAGTCATAGGTGCCGTCGTCGTTGAGGATCAAGGTCCGCTTGTTGGTGCACTCATAGGGAGCTGTAGGACTTGGATGAGAACTTGGCATACTTGAAATCGTCTTGCACTTGATGTTCTGCCTTTGTAGGTTGATGCACTAGCTCGATGAGGTTCAAGTATGGTTGGAAGTCGGTGATCTTCTTGATAGGATGGTTGAGTCCATTCAAGAAACGTGCCATAGTTTGCTCATCATCTTCCGTGACAGGCTCGTATCATGGAAATCTCCATCTCCTTGTAGTACTCTTCAACGCTCTTGGTTCCTTGCTTGAGTAGTTGGAGTTTCTTGAAGAGGTCGCGGTTGTAGTAGGTAGGCACGAAACATGCTCTCATCACATCTTTCATTTGTGCCCAAGTAGTGATGGGTGGTTCACCTCTTGCCTCACGGTGCAAGATGACTTGTTCCCACAAAATGAGGACATAGTCTTGAAACTCAAGGGATGCCATCGCAATCTTCTTCTCTTCATCGTAGTTGTGCAAACGGAAGATCTTGTCAACTTTCAATGCCCATGAAAGGTACTCTTCGGGATCGTTGCTTCCGTTGAACTTGGGCATGGTGAACTTGAGCTTAACATAGCGTTGCTCTTCATTGTGTTGGGGTCGGGGATGATGACGCCCGTGTTGTAGATGATTGTCAAGCTCGTGTCACTCTTGGTGAGGAGGATTGTCAACCACATGTTGCTCTTGTCATGGAGGATTTCTATTGTCGTCATGCTCTTGATGAACTTGATGTTCTTGGCGAGCTTGTGGAGGCGCTTGTCGAGCTCGAGGAGGAACTTGGGGAACGTGACGGTGCACGCGAGCTTGATGTCATCGTTCATTAAGTTCTTCGTGAAGTGCTTCCTCTTGTTCACGGACTTGTGGGCCTCGGTTGGCTACGGCTCGACTTGAATCTTGGAGGGCTTGTTGCACCTCAAGTGCTTGAGCTTCACGGAGTTGTTGTTCTTGGTGTTGTGCCTCGACATCTTGTGCAACTTGGTGTAGATGCGCTCGCTCTTCCGCTTCATGTTGGTGTTGTCATTGCCGTTCTCGTGCTAGCGCAAAAGCCTCTTGAGTTTGATGTTGTCGGCGCTCTTGAGAGTCGGTGTCTCGTAGAGGATTGAGGCTTGCTTGACGATCGTTGCGCGCGGCATGGAGTAGAGTGTTTGATGTCGGTGTACTTGAGCCGGAGAGGGTGAAGTCGGAGTGTCGACTTGAGCGAGTCCTTCTTGATGAAGACGAAGTGGAAGAAGAGCGGTTGAGCAACAAAGCACGAATCTCGTCCATCCTTGCATCATTCTCTTGCTTGTGATCGTCGAGCTTGTGGTTGAAGTAGTCCCTTGTACGTTGCTCGGAGAGTCACAAGTCGGCGGCGAGGTTGTCGATGCATTCACTCATGGCTTGTTGCTCTTGATGCAAAGCATGTTGTGCACCAAAGAGGTGACTCTTGGTGACGTAGGAGTTCATGTCGTCGGCGTGCTCAATGAAGAGTGGGTTGGTAGAAGTACTTGGCCTACAGTCATTACAAGACAAATGTGAGTGGTAGAAAGAGAAGAACGAATACCAAATGTACCTTGATCGAAGTTGAAAGTGGATCGATGATCACTCCAATGTAGGACAAGGAAATAGCACAATTGGTACTAGCTCTTGTCGGTTTCTCACACCTACACACGTAAAAGCTTATGGTGGAGCTTGGTTAGGGTGGTGGCACAATATTTGATGCAATCGTAAGTGAGTTTCAATAATGTTGGAAAAGATTCGCAAGATGCAATGTAACAAGTAGACCAAGCATATAAGGTACACGGAAACACACACGCAAAAAGATAAGTGGGGTCGTGCAACCAAGGGTGAGCGAAAATGTGGAATCCACAAAAATGCTCTTGTTGCACAACACTAGAGAGATGCTAGCACGATTGCACAATAGGCGGATACAAAGAACTTGTGCACAACCTACTTAGCAAAAATGCAACGGCTTCTATCCCAAGTATGCTCTATGCAAGGTGTTTCTATGATATGATCCAAGATGATCTAGTATGACAATCTTAATGTTGTATGATGCTATGGATCTTTCTTAAAAGCTCTGTGCTTATCTTTCCTCTTTGCTTACAAGCTTGTTTGGCTCTTTGATGTTTGAGCTCTTTTCTCATGCAATGCTTGATGAACCAAGATAGCAATTGTGTATGCGATGACAACTTTGTGACACAAGAGATACCAATATATGCAACAATGATGTATGTATGCTATGGGAAGTATGATCACTAATGTGCACAAGTCTCGCTGCCGGCAATACTCAATGGCTAGTCTCGATGGGTAAGCAATGCAAAGGAGTAAGGCTATGGTGGCTATCAATGTAATGGCAAGAGTGATATCTCTAATACCAAGAAGAGGTTACCACTCTTGCTTACGGTATGGTGTCAAAATGGTAGACCGAATACCAAGATGTAGTTGAGGTGGTCATTGTTGATGACGCGTCCGTGGCGAACATGAGCGGCGATGATGTTGATGTCGAACCGTACCTAGATAGCCGAAACACAAAATCATACGGAACCGCAACTCAAATTCTCAAAGCTCGAAGTGGCAACATGTGTCGGAGAGCGAAACGGTCCAAATGGTGGTGGTATGCGGAAGTGGTGATGGTGTATTGGTGGTAGGAGTGCGTATGCGGAAATGTGGGGCGGTGGTGGTGACTACACTGAAAAAAAATTAGTTTCGTCAGGGTCGGTCGGACGTCCGGGCTGGGTCGGTCGGACGTCCGGGCTGGGTCGGTCGTCCGGTCGTCGGATGTCCAGGCTGGGTCGGACGTCTGGTGCCTCAGCAAATTTCGGGCACGGGATGAACTTCACGTGTTCGTGATGGTGATGACGAAAATGGTCAAATCCAGAGGATTTTGTAGATGGACAGGGTGGGGAAAGCGGAGAAAAGCTAGATCCACTAAAAACAAAGCAAATCCACGAATCCAAAACAACAAATTCTCAACACACGAACAAATAAAAAAAATTGGGGCTATTTTTGTGGGGAATTTTCGAAATTGGGGAAGAACACAAGAAAATTAGGCTAGAAAACAAAGAGTGGAGGCTCCGAAATCGTGATCAACGTGGCTCATGATACCAAGATGATGTAGGGTAGGAACCCTAGGGGCCGATCTTTCACGAAAGGAGCAGATCCCGTGAAGAACACGAAGAACACAAGGGGGAAAACGAGGGAAACACGAGGGAAAAACGAGAGGAACACAAGAGAATCATTAAACCGACACAAGAAAGTCACACATATGCTAGATCCTCGGATACATAAGAGTTCGCACGGTACACGGTCAACTACGGATGATACAAGGGTACTCGGTCTTCTCCGTGAGGAGGCCTTGATGTTCTTCTCCGCGAGGAGGTCTTGAATCCAAAAGGATCTTCTCCGAAGAGGCCGCGGTCTCTCACGAGGAGTAGATCCGATGTGGATGAGCAATGCTCTATCTCTCAAATGAGCTAAACCAATGCTAACCCTAGAAAGTTGGACGAGGTGGAATATATATAGTCTTAGTGCAAAAAAGGGGGGTTAAGGGGTACATGGGCTGCGGCCCAACATGAAACAGCGCACAAGCATCGCACGTCCGGAGGTCACCGGTCATCCGGAGGCTCGCGAGGGTCCGGACGTCCGGTGCCTGTCGGACGTCCGTAGATTCGGCTCGGGTGGTCTTCGGTCAGTCGTCTGGTCGGGGTCGGATGTCCGGGCGTCGGTCGTCCGTGGGGCATCGGATGTCCATCTGTTTTGGCTTGGGTGTGGAAGTGTCGGTCGTCCGGAGGAGGCCGGACGTCCGGAGCCTGGAGGTCGTCGGAAGTCCGGGGTTCGTCGGTCGTCCGGAGCCTGGAGACTTTGAGCAGCTCTTCTTCTTCGTCTCCGTCTTCACGCCCATCTTCATGTTCTTCTTCTCCTTGCTCCTTAGCTTCTCCATGATACCTGAGTATGCACAATGTGTCCATATGAGGTAGTAGCCATGTCTCATGTGCATCGAAGTGGAAATCTGAGAGGAGTGATGTCACCTCAGTTTCGAGAGCTCTTGCACGTGCTCGTGTCATGGGTCCGCTAGGCACTTGGTGATGCGATGGTAGGTCCATGGGGATGACCTTGCGATGCTCGGCATCAATTTCTATGACCTTGAGGTTGATGCTTCTTCTCATGTCACACATATTTGCATCACTACCTCACATTCACATGCTTGTCCCCATGATTTCTTTGCTTGTGCTAGATTGATATGCTTACATGCCATGTCACAATCCTTTGTCACACCATATGCTTTGCGTGATTGATGAGGACATGACTACCTTGGATACGACCAAAAATATTGCACACATGCATATTTGTCAGGTGATTTCTAGTGCAAACTATTCAATAATCTATTTATGTTATCCGGAACAAAAATACTTCACACACTTTTGTGGTTTGTCTAATTGTAGGTGTATGGGACATTTGTACAATCCACATATGAAGATAAGGGAAAAAGAGAAGTTTAGATTCTGTTCAAAAAGTCCTCTCACGTCACTTTTGGGCCAAGAGAAGATAGAGTCCAAATCTCTCATGTTCTGGATTCAGATTCGGACTGCACAGACATACCTGACTCAAAACGTCAACAAATTTTTCATACGGACTCCAAATTGGGCGATTCTCTTTTTGTTGGAAAGTAGATTTCGTGCTCTTTCCAACCCAATTGGAATCACCTTCAAATTCGTCTCGAGAATTGAGATATCGACGAAACAATCTGACGCTGTAGTAGAATCTGATTCAAACAACAAGTCCAAAGGTGTTGCACCACCTCCACTTAGGCCCATGAGCCTTGTACGACCTAGGGTTAGTTTTAGGTTGCCTTGGAACGTCCTTCCACCTCCTTGGCCGCCACCCCTTGCTCCTATATAAGTAGATCCATCTAGTAGTTTTTTCCTAGGGATTTGTTTAGTTAAAAGTTAGCCATTGCAACTTCGTGTACTTCGTTTGTGTCCAACGACCAGACCAAGACCGCTTACGGATCCCCACCATTATCAATACTTCATATATATTCGCAATATTCAGATTGCATTATCACATTCTTGCTTGTTCTTCGATTGCTTGCAGGAATAGACCTTCATGGTTAGGCTCATCAATGCATACATACGTTCCCAGTAGTTCAACCAAATAGATCTACCAAATTCTCTTTGCATCCTTTGCAATTTTCTTTTCATTATTTGCATAGTTGAATTATCGGTTGCATCGTCGTGTCGAGTTGCTGGTCTTAGTGTCTAGTTTGTTTAGAGTTTCGAGTTCTATTCACATTAGTCACACCGCCGCTGCATCGTTATCCCTTCCGCTGTCCACCACCCATCCATCAATTACCACCAAGTGCTATCCATCGTTCATTGTCACAATCATAGTTGAGGTTGTTCACATCTTCGCTAGATCCAATCTGCATCTTACCTAGTTTGTTTAGGAAAGAGGGAAAGAGAAAAAAAGAGAAAAAAGTAAGAAAAAGTCAGAGAGAAAAAAGAGAGAAAGAAAAAAAGTGTGAGAAAAGGAAGAGAGAAAAAAAAGAAAAAAAAATTCGGATATATCTAGACTCAATCTCATAGTTGAATTCGGATTGGAATCTGTTTTGTGTACTGCTCAGTAAAACATGCATAACTTCCTCATACGAAGTCCGTTTTGGTTCCGCGAGTAATCAAATGAAAGCTAGCGACGAGCCGCATCTAAATAGTTTCAGAAACTTGTTAAATATTTGGCATCTCAAAATCGTCTTCTAAATAGGTCTTTTTGCCCTCTGAAGTTCACGAACACAGCTTATTCCTGTTTTGCAGGCCAGTTTTAGAATTTTTTTGACTCCTCATATCAACTCGGAATTGAGTGATTCCTTTTGCATTTTATAGTTTGAGTCAATACAATTCTTGAAAACAATTATCAAAAAATTGGCACAAACTTTTCTAGAGGAAAGTTGGAGAGAAAATTGTTGATATATCCTGCTTGGCTATTGTTTCACATGATTATCTTTACATCTATTGTGATCTTAACTTATATTTTGTTGTCCAGAGCTACTTCATATCCTTTATTGATGCTAGTTGTGCTACGGCGTGACCTCATTAGTGTTCTAGGCTTGCGTCTCTAGTCCGGTGTAGCCTAGGACCAGCACAGTCCCGTCGTTGAGTGTTTATTCAATATTGCATCTCTGAATTGATTATTGCTAATTTTTTGCTATCATATATAGCCAACCAAGCTCCACATATTTCTACACCGTGTATACGTACGATTCCCTGGCAATCGCTTTACACAATCTTCGGAGTTATTTGACATCGTTGGTTGCCTGTCACCACCTGCTACTTGATAAGAACTTGTGAGATATTGATATTTGATTTACTGTGAGCACTTTACAACAACATCCTAGTAGTTCATAGGAACATTATTCTCGAATTTTTTTTCTTATTTCTACTAATCATGACAGGTTCCGGAGATAGAAGTTCTTGGATGACGGACACATCTTCACCGTCACGAGAGTTGGGACAACACACACATGCACATGGTCAGGTTATCTCTTTACCGTAATTTGAGGGTAGATTTAATCCTGCTATATATCTAGCTTGGGAGCTTGATGTAGAACAGGTTTTTAATCACCATGATTTTTCTGAACTTGAGAGAGTACGAGCTACCACTAGAGCATTTACTGGTTTTGCTTCTGTTTGGTGGAGTGTACATTGTAAGAAAAACATTGATAACCAACCCACAACTTGGAAAGTTTTGAAAGTTGTAATGAGACAACAATTTTTTCCTCCTTACCATCGTCGTGAATTGCTTCGCAAATTGGAACAATTAAAACAAGGCAGTAACACTGTTCATGCTCACTACCAAGTTTCAAATCTTATATGTATCATTGTGACATGGAAGAATCTGAGGATGATACAATGAATATATTTTTTGGTGGTTTGAACCATGATATCTGTGCAAGATTTCAGTATATTCCTCATTGAATTACTGGTATGTATGTTCGTGCTTGTACCTTTGAGAGACAGATACAGGAGGATGCATTGGGTGACTACAACAACTACTATTCCAGTTCATGCTCACCACCGTCGGTTGGTTCCTCCACCGTTGCACCTACTAGAGCAGCCCCACCTCAGATTGTGAGTGTGACATCATCTCAAGTGTATGGTACATTGTCCTTGTCCATACCTACATCAGCTACGTCTTTGCGACAAGGTAACAGTAAAAGTATTGATGATATCACTTCACATAAGAATGATGCATGCCTAGTTAACTTGAATGCATCATGTGTTGAGTTACCTATTGATTTGAGCACACCACCTATTTTAGAGAATCTTCTTACTGTCATGAATGCGTCATGTGATCGAACAACTGAAATACCAACAATTTTGAGTGCACCCATTGAATTAACTGTTGATGCAAAAGAACCAATGTTTAATCATTTTGATATGACCTCTAATCTTGGTGATGATTCTGTGTCCAATGACTTATTGCATGTTTGCTTATTTAAGAATGTTGTAGCATGTAAATTTCATGCAACTAAGGTTTATTCACCAATGTTGGGATGGTTTAATGATGAACATTGTCAATCTTTTGAAATGAATAAGAGCTTCACTTATATGTGCAAAATGAGTTGCAATATTTTCATGCCTTCTACTTCTTGTGATAATTTTTTGACTTTAGATTTTATGAACTATGAAAGTTACTCATGTATACATGTGTCATATATGCAAAAATTAAGGGAAGTAAAAATGGATGACATATACATATACAACATGTACACCTTGTCTCTTTTGTTAGCCACATTTCAGATTAAGCAACACCGAGGACGGCTTTGTTTTCAAGAAGGGGATGATGATGAGGACATAACTACCTTGGAAATGACCAAAAATATTGCATACATGCATATTTATCAGGTGATTTCTAGTGCAAACTATTCAATAATCTTTTTATGTTATCCAGAACAAAAATACTTCATACACTTTTATGTTTTGTTTAATTGCAGGTGTATGGGACATTTGTAGAATCCCCATATGAAGATAAGGGAAAAGGAGAAGTTTAGGTTCTGTTCAAAAAGTTCTCTCACGCCACTTTTGGGTCAAGAGAAGATAGAGTCCAAGTCTCTCACATTCTGGATTCAGATTCGGACTACACAGACATACCTGACTCAAAACGCCAACAACTTTTTCATACGGACTCCAAATTGGGTGATTACTTTTCTGTTGGAAAGTAGATTTCGTTCTCTTTCCAACCCAATTGGATTCACCTTCAATTTTGTCCGGAGCATTGAGATATCGACGAAACAATCTGACGCTGCAGCATAATCCGAGTCAAACAACAAGTCCAAAGGTGTTGCATCACCTCCACTTGGGCCCATGAGCCTTGTACGACCTAGGGTTAGTTTTAGGCTGCCTTGGGACGTCCTCCGACCTCCTTGTCTACCACCGCTTGTTCCTATATAAGTAGATCCATCTAGTAGCTTTTTGCTTGGGATTTGTTTAGTTTAAAGTTAGCCAACGCAACTTCGTGTACTTCGTTTGTGTCCAACGACAAGACCAAGACCGCTTCCGGATCCCCACCTTGATCAATACTACATCTATATTCGCAATATTCAGATTGCATTATCATATTCTTGCTTGCTCTTCGATTGCATGCAGGAATACACCTTCGTGGTCAGGCTGATTGTGCTTCCAGCATCGTCGGTAACCTCAGGAGATTGGTTTAGCGATTGCTAAGGCGCAACATCGTGCACGTTTGTAGTCGGATCATCTCCACCAAATCGATAGTTATCATCTCATCGAAAGATCAGGACACCCTCGCCTCTACCAAGACATACCTGGCTCAAAACGCCAACAACTTTTTCATACTGACTCCGAATTGGGTGATTCTTTTTTTGTTGGAAACTAGATTTCGTGCTCTTTCCAACCCAATTGGATTCACCTTCAAATTCGTCCGAAGCACTGAGATATGGACGAAACAATCTGACGTTGTAGCAGAATCCAAGTCAAACTTCAAGCCCATGAGCCTTATACGACCTAGGGTTAGTTTTAGGCTGCCTTGGGACGTCCTCCTACCTCCTTGGCCGCCACCCCTTGCTCCTATATAGGTAGATCCATCTAGTAGCTTTTTCCTTGGGTTTTGTTTAGATTAAAAGTTTGCCATAACTGCAACTTCGTGTACTTCGTTTGTGTCCAACGACCAGACCAAGACGTCACAGAACCCCACCTGCATTAATAAAGTTTTCCTCTTTTATTCGCAATATCTAGATTGCAATCTCAGTTTCTTGCTTGTTCTGATTTTGCTCGCAGGAAATAGACCCTCGTGGTCATGTTGATCATGCTCCGGCGTGGTCAATAACCATCGGAAGTTGGTTTAGCAATTGTTAAGGCGCGACGTCTTTGCACGTTCATAGTCGGATCGTCAAAGTCGACTCCCAAAGAAAACGATATCTATTTCATCGAAACATCGGGACACCCTCGCCTCTATCAATCTTGCTCCTCCTTTTGTGCGGAAAGATTGTTGTCGATGTAGTCCCTTTCTCTTGCTTCGGAGTGACGAATGTCGATGGAGATGTTCTCGATGCGCTCTCGCAATCTTGATTGTGTGCCTTGCATTTGTCGTTGTAGATCGAATATTGATGCTTTGGTGATGTAGTTGCTCATGCCACCATTGTTTTCAAAGACCGGAGATGAAATGCCTTTCTTGTCCATCACAAGACTCGAGCAAATATGAGTTGAAGAAAGGAGAGAACTATACCAAATGTACCTTGACCGATGTTGAGAATGGATCAATGATCACTCAATGATGTAACAAAGAAATAGCACAATTGGTACCGATCTCGTCAATTTCTCACACCTACACAAGTAAGGCTTATGGAGGAGCTCGGTTAGGATAGTGGCACAAAAATTTGATGCAAAATGTTAGCAAGAGTCAATAATGTTGAAAGAGATTCACAAATTTGCAAGTGAAACAAGTAGACCAATAGCAATATGTGGCACACGGAAACACACACACGGATATATAAATGGGGTCGTGCAACCAAGGAATGAGCTCAAAATGTGGAATCCACGGAAAACGCTCTTGTTGCACAACTCTAGAGAGACGCTAGCATGATTGCTCAATAGGCGGATACGACACTTGTGCACAACCTATAGGAGACAAAAATGCAACGACTTCTATCCCAATTATGCTATGTATATATGGTTCCCGATGTTCCTCACAAGGTGATCCAATATGATCTTATATGCAATGTTGTATGATGTTATGGCTATTGCTTACAAGCTTCTTTGCTCTTTCTCTTTTGCTTAAAAGCTTATTCTTTTTTGTGTGTATGGCTACTTTTGCACAATGCACAAACCAACATAGCAATTGTATATATGCGCGAACAAACTTGAGGCACACGAGATGATATGATACCAAGATGACAACGAGCGGGTCTCCACCTGGGCCCGCCCCCTCCACCAGACCAATCCTTGCCAGCTGCTGATCTGACGTATGCGACGTACGCACCGACACTGGCGCCTCCGCTTGAAACCATGCTTGCCTCGCCGGATGGGTCGTGGCCGACAATGAATGCACCGAGCCTGCCGACACACCGCTAGTTCTCCGGTGGGTAGCACCTTACCCAACGAACGCCCCTGCAGACCAACTTGGAGCTCCATACCCATCCTCGGACGGAGGAGATGGTGGCGTGGTGGGCGATGGTGGGCCATCGCCGCCCGACATGCCCGCGTCAAGCAAGGGCGCTGCCAAGATCGAGACAGGGTAACTCAGAACTTGCGACATGCATTGAGTAGACATTGTCCCAGCCACCAGATCTACCCAAAGTGTGCGGCTGGGCTCTTCCACAAATAGCAGTCTACGGCTCGAAATGCATCGGAGATCGTCGGTGCGTAGCCAAACCCGGAAGTCCGACATGTCGTGTCGTCTCTCCGTTTGCTCGTCCACCACAACTACAAAGCCTGCTCCTTTCAGAATGACACTAGCCGTCCTCTGGCTCCACGCATGGCCAGGACGCCATGCAGCGACATGGGCATCAGCAGCCGCAGGCTCACCATGGTTGCTTGGGCTTGGCGGAGCTATGGGGGCAGGGAAAGCTCGAACTAGGACGAAGAAGCATGGCCCGCCCGAATCATCCGCTCCTTGGTCTCCAAGTTACAATAGAGCACGAGGAAGTCCTTAGGGTAGTAGGCCCTGATGTCCATCATCTATGAGCATTGTAATAGTGAGAACAATAAGGTGGCCCATGAATTGGCTAGAATAGCCGGATTCTCTCCTCCTAGTGTTTGGTTGGAATCACCTCCTATTGAGGTGATACCTTTGATTGTACACGACATAACTCTTGTGATGATTGAATAAAGGAGGAGGATGTTTATAAAAAAGGGAATATTGCTCAAAGCGCTCAAACCATTTTTAAAAGCTCTGTGACAATAGTAAAAAGAAGCTCTATGACCGATTTCACAGTTTTTGCTTATGCAAAGCGAGATACGAAACCACCATTCAATTGGAGGCACCAAATAAAAGTGGACCCCAAATTTCATTGATACCATTGTAATACTCTTTATTACATAGCAAAAAGGCCTAAAAACAACCAATAACCCCACTAAGCTTAAGCGGAGCCCATCGCCATCTGTGCTACAATCGAAGGAACTGCAACACCGCAACAACACTGTTGTTCCACCCTCAACAGTCACCAATGCCGTCTGGAACAAGGCAAGGTAATCACCAGTTGTCATACGATGCTGGTGCCCAATGGCAGAGACATGCACAAAAGACCGTCTGACTCTGCGCGAAGCTCTGACGCCGAGTCCATGGCAGTCCTCCATGGCACGTCGACGGTCCCTCGCTTGGAAAGCCCTGACGCTGTTATCGCTGGCGGAGGTGGTAAGGATGGAGCCGTGGTTGTGCAGGGACTCGTAAATGGCCCGGTTGACATCGTCGATTGTTGGGTCGACCTCCACCATCGCCGTGATGGCAGCTTCAGACGCGTTCTCCACGCCGAAGTTGGTCCTCTGCCTCACTGTGCTCCTCTAGGAGCTAGAGGTTGTAGTGTGATACGTCCATTTTGCATCATGTTTTCCTACTATTATTTATAATGTTTTTGATCATTATAATACCTTGTGATGCAATTCTAATGCCTTTTCTCTCTTAATTTGCAAGATTTACATGAAGAGGGAGACAGCCAGCAGTTGGAATTCTGGACCTAAAAAAGTTATATCAGAGATACCTATTCTGCACAACTCCAAATAAGTTGAAATTTCATGGAGAATTTTATGGAATATATAAAAAATCCCAGAGCAAAGAAGTACCAAAGAGGACCCACCAGCTGCCCACAAGGCAGTACGACGCGGCCCCTAAGCGCGCCCTAGTACCTTTTGGGGCCCCTGGTCGGCCTCTGAGGCCCATCTTCTCCTATATGATGTCATTTTCCCTAGAACAAATAAATAAATAGAAGACTTTCGGGATGCAGCACTGCCGTCTCAAGGCGGAACCTGAGCAGAAGCACTTTAGCTCTCAGACGGAGCAATTCCGCTGGGGACACTTCCCTTCGGGAGGGGGAAATCCAAGCCATCAACATCACCAACAACCCTCTCATCGTGGGAGGATCAATCTTCATCGATGTCTTCATGAGCACCATCTCATCTAAAACCCTAGTTCATCTCTTGTATCCAATCTCTGTCTCAAAACCTCAGATTGGTACCTATGGGTTACTAGTAGTGTTGATTACATCTTGTAATTTATGCTAGTTGGTTTATTTGGTGGATGATTATATGTTCAGATCCTTGATGATATTCAATACCTCTATGACCTTGAACATGAATATGATTTGTGAGTAGTTAATTTTGTCCTTGAGGACATGGGATAAGTCTTGTTATAAGTAATCATGTGAATTTGGTATTCGTTTGACATTTGCTTGGGGGAGGCTTAAGTACATGATGTACACATGGCCCAATCATGATCTCTCAAGAGAATTTATTATACAAAAATTTTATGCTCGGCTTTCTCATAATGATCAATCCATGCTTGATTCTACTTCTACTGGTTCTGTTATGAAGAAAACTATTGAATTCAAATGGGGTCTTCTGGAAATAATTAAATGCAACTTTGAAGATTGGAGCTCGACAAAGATAAAGAGTCAGGTAGAAAACTTAAGTTTGATTGTGCTAAATATTTTATGGAAACCGACGCTTTTCATAAGTTTACTGCTAAATATGGACTTGACTCCGAGATAGTAGCTTCCTTTTGTGAATCATTTGCTACTCATGCTGATCTCCCTAAGGTGAAGTGGTGTAAATACCACCCCCATTGAATAACAGATTGAGGAACCCGTTATAATTAAAGATGAAACAATCATTTATAATGTTGATCTAGTTTTGCCTACTGCTTATATTGAGAAACCCCCTTTTCTTGTTAGGATTAAGGAACATGCTAAAGTTTCAACTATGGTTTGTAAAAGTAATATTAGAACACCAAGACCCTCTGAAAAAAATTAAAGTTGAACCTAATATTGCCATGGTTAATGATGATAATATTCATGGGCATGTTATTTATTTCTGTGATGTGGCAACTAGGTTTGCTAAGCCTGATACTAAAGATAAGAATAAACCTGTTATTGGCATGCCTATTGTTTCTATTAAAATAGCAGATCATTGTTATCATGATTTGTGTGATTTGGGTGCTAGTGTGAGTGCTATTCCTTTTACTTTATATCAATAGATTTTGAATGATATTGCACCTCCTGAGATAGAGGAAATTGATTTCAATATTAAACTCGCAAATAGAGATACTATTGCGCCGCTTGGGATTGTTAGAGATGTTGAAGTCTTATGTGGTGAGATCAAATACCTACTGATTTTCTATTTCTTGGTTCTCCCCAAGATGATTTTTGTCCCATTATATTTGTTAGACCTTTCCTGAATACCATTAATGCTAAGATTAATTGCAATAAGGAAACAATCAGTGTTAATTTTGGTGATGTATCTCATGAGTTTAATATCTCTAAATCCGTAGACAACCTCATGATAATGAATTTCCTAGTAAGGATGATATTATTGGTCTTCCTTCTATTGCCGTACCTCCTACTGATCCGATAGAACAATATTTTCTAGACCATGAAAATGATATGCATATGAATGAAAGAAATGAAATAGATGAGATATTCTTTGATCTAGCACCTAAACATAAACATAATTTGCCCGTTGAAACTCTTGGAGATCCTCCTCCACCTGAGGGTGATCCAGTGTTTGAACTTAAGAAATTGCCTGAAACATTGAAATATGCTTATCTTGGTGAAAAGAAGATATATCCTATTATTATCAATACTAACCTTTCAGAGCATGAAGAAAAGAGATTACTTAAAACTCCGAGGAAGCACCATGCTGCTATTGGATATACTCTTGATGATCTTAAGGGCATTAATCCCACTCTATGTGAACACAAGATTAATGGAGCCTGATGCTAAGCTAGTCATTGATCATCAATGACGATTGAATCCTAAAATGAAGGATGTGGTAAGAACTGAAATATTAAAGCTTCTGGAAGAAAGTATAATTTATCACATAGATGATAGTAGATGGGCAAGTCCTGTTCATTGTGTTCCTAAGAAAGGAGGTATAACTGTTGTTCCTACTGATAAAAATGAACTCATCCCACAAAGAATTGTAACTGGCTACAGTTTGGTAATTAATTCTAGAAATTTAAACAAAGCTACTAGAAAAGATCATTACCCCTTGACTTTTATTGATCAAATGTCACAAAGATTGTCTAAGCATACACTATTCTGTTTCCTTGATGGATATTCTGTTTTTTCTCAAATTCCCGTGTCAAAAGAAGATGAAGAGAAAACTACTTTTACTTGTTATTTTGGAACATATGCTTGTAGACGTATGCTTTTTGGTTTGTGTAATGCACCTGCTACCTTTCAAAGATGTATGACTGCTATATTCTCTATTTTTTGTGAAAAGATTGTTGAGGTATTCATGGATGATTTTTCCATTTACGGGACTTCTTTAGATGATTGCTTAAGCAACCTTGATTGAGTTCTGTAGAGATGTGAAGAAACTAATCTTATGTTTAATTGGGAGAAGTTCCACTTTATGGTGAATGAAGGTATAGTACTTGGGCATAAAATTTCTGAATGGGTATTGAAGTAGACAAAGCTAAAATTGACGCAGTTGAGAAAATTCCAAGTCCTTAAGATATTAAAGGTATAGAAGCTTGCATGGTCATGCTGGTGTTTATAGGAGATTCATTAAAGACTTCTCTAAATTTCTAGGCCTCTTGCTAATCTCCTGCAAAAAGATGTTCCATTTGTTTTTGATGATGATTGCATAGAAGCCTTTGAAATACTTAAGAAAGCCTTAATCTCTGCACCCATTGTTCAACCACCCGATCTGAACCTACCATTTGAAATTATGTGTGATGCTAGTGACTATGCTGTTGGTGCTATTCTAGGAGAAAGAGTTGATAATAAATTGAATGTTGTTCATTATGTTAGTAAAATTCTAGACAATGCCCAAAGAAATTATGCAACTACCGAGAAAGAATTTTTAGCAGTTGTGTTCGCATGTGATAAATTCAAATCTTGTATTGTTGATTCTAAAGTAACTATTCACATTGATCATGCTGCCATTAAATATCTTAGGGAAAATAAATATGTTAAACCTAGGTTGATTACGTGGGTTCTTTTGCTACAAGAATTTGACCAGCATATTATTGATAGAAAGGGAGCCAAGAATCCCGTAGCTGATAATTTGTCTCGAGTGGAAAATGTTCTTGACTACCCCTTCCTATTAATGATAGTTTTCCTGATGAACAATTAGCTATTATAAATTCTTCTTGTAATACTCCTTGGTATGCAGACTATGCTAATTACATTGTTGCTAAATATATACCACCTAGTTTCACAGACAAACAAAAGAAAAAGTTCTTCTTTGATTTAAGAAATTACTTTTGGGATGGACACATCTATATAAAGAAGGAGTAGATGGTGTTATTAGACGTTGTGTACCTGAGCATGAACAGGAACAAATCCTATGGAAGTGTCACTACGAGGCATACAGAGGACACCATGGTTGTCGGATTTAGGGTTCCAGCAGACCCTTGAGGTTCGAACATTGGGGTGCGCGCGGAGATCTCTCCCCTACCGATCTACGTCCGATCCTCTCGTGCGAACTAAGATGAAAATGATGAACAACACAAGAGACACGAGGTTTATACTGGTTCGGGCCACCGTTGTGGTGTAATACCCTACTCCAGTGTGTGGTGTGGTGGATTGCCTCTGGGGCTGATGATGGACAGTGCAAGGGAAGAACAGCCTCGCGAGGGATGTTCTTGAGCTGATGTGGTGTGTTCTACTTAGTCTCTACTGTGTTTTCCCCTTCTCTCTCTCTCTCTCTCTCTCTCTCTCTCTCTTTTCCTTTTCTCCCCTTTCCTGCCTCCTTCTCCCCTGTGGAGGCTAGCTCTATATATAGAGGCCCTGGGCCTCTCCCCGAATAATTGAGCGGGAAGGGCGCCAAGAATTGGCCATTTTGAAGGGGAACATCTAGTACAAGTTATCCTGACCAAAGGTGGTCTTCGGCTGCCAAAAGCACGGGTGATGACGCCGTCTTGGGCTCCACGGTGACCTCCGTCCGGCTGGTCTTGGTCTCGTTGCACTGGAATGGTAACCTTTGCCTGATACCTTGGCCTGTGCTTGCCCCCTTTGCACCAAAGGGGAAACAAGGACCCTGCGCAGGCCGGCGCCCGCCTAGCGCCCTCCTGGCCTTGATTGTCATGGCTTGCATCATGGGATCCTCGTGAGGTACCCTTGCATTGATCTCTCCGCCTCCTCGCGAGCCTGCCTGTTGAGGCCGCTCTTGAGGAAGCTTCCTGTCGTCCGCCCCGCGAGGGTCTTGAGGTTGGGCTGATGAAGATGGGCCATGCTAGCCCCCACCTGAGCCACGCCGCAGGCCGCAGGCAGGCAAGTCTGGGGACCCCCGTTCCCAGAACGCTGACAGTAGCCCCCGGGCCCAAGGCAAGCGCGGGCTTGGCTTAGCAGAGAAGCAAAGGGGCAAGCACGAAGCGTCGCGGGCCCTAATAGCCTGTGGCCTTGGGCGCCATGTGGCGGTTGATTGGACGTGGGCGTCTGCACTTCCCACGACGCCTCGGCAACCGCACGACTTGACAAGTCCCTGCATGCAGAGATATGGGTCATGATTACCTGAGGTCATGGTGCCCGGCGGTTGGCCTTCCCCGGCTATAAGTACAGGGCTGTGTGAGCTCCGCCAGTTCACCCCTTTTCGTTACTCCTCCTCTTCTTCTTCCTCATTCTTTCTTCCTCTTGCACCAATGGCATCGATCCGCCGGTTTTTAGCTGGGGAGAAGGGAAAGGCCCCCAGAGAGGGTCCTGGCCCCATCCCGCTGAAGAAGCGGCCAATCCTCTGTCACCAGGACGAAGGCGCCTGGCTGGAGGTGTCGAGGCCGTGGTACGAGTAGCCGCCGCCTGGGTTTCCGCTGCCCTTGTACGCCCACGTCGTAGGCCCCAGGGGGGAGGGCACCGAGCAACACCGACAACGTTGCCGCCGATGCCAGCAAGTCACAGTGGTGCGCGTCGTCCCCCCTGGAGTTCATGCGGAGCGCTCCTCTCGCGAGCTTGTGCTCCACGCCGCCATGCCTCCAATTTCGTGGATCCGCATTCCTCCCTCCTTCGCCTTTGAGATGCCGCCGAGCGGGGCCCTGGAGCTCTGGCTGCAGCACGCCGACTGTGGCAACCCTGCAACCGGAGCGGAGGTCGCGGTCGTCGCTCCGGGCAAGGTCTTCCGGATCCAGGGCTGCGGTGAGATTGCCCGGGTCTGTCGCGCGGATGGCGCCTTGGTGATCCATCTTGAATACAACAGCGCCTCCTTGATGTTCTTCAAGGTCTTTGACACAGAAGGACGCCGGCTGGAATGCTGCCCTAAGGGAAGCGGCAGGGGTGACGAACTGGCGAGGACCAGCCCCGCCCGTTGGTCCTCCTGCAGCTCCTCAGGCAGCAGCGGAGGGACTGAGGGCTTCAGCGGCTCCCCCGAACTCCTCGCGACCCCGGAGACAAGCGACGACAGCTACGAGCCTCCGAGCTCGCGCCGCGCTCGGAGTAGGGCAGCTGCATCGGGCCGCCGACGCCACTGATCTGGATGGGATTGGCGCCGTCACTGGGCAGCCCACTATTGATGATGGCGTCGCTTGGGGAGGTGCTAGCAAGTAGCGTCCCTTAGGGTTAGCACCTTTTGTTCCCTGCGAGGAATTAAAGCAACACTCCGCGGGGGTATGTAAGGCGTCTGTTGTGCCTTTTGTAAATACTATATCCTTAATATGAATTGGCGTGAGGTGTCCGTTCTGTTTCGGCTAAGCTCCCCCTTACTATCCTCACAAGGACTTGGTGCTTTACGCTAACAGGTCCCAGTCCCCAAGCAAGCTTCAGCCATCGCTGGTATGCCAGGTCGCGGTGCCGTGGTCAAGGCCAGGAGGTGAGCGGCCCGAGGTCCGGTAAGAGCCCTCGAGTCGCGATGCTCGAGAGGTCCCCTTTAGCGCTCAAGCAATCCTTGCTGGGCAAGAAAGGAAGGTAGTGTCGCCGTGACAGAGTTGCACTGGGCGGGGATTTAGCGCTGCGTTGGTCTAGCTCTTGCGAGGGCGCGACTTATCTTGTGCGTCTAACGTAGTTCCTCGGAGAGGCGCCCGGCCCAAGAGGCGGTGGCCGAGGTACTGCTGGGTTAGGCCCTCACGAGCTTCTTCCCACTCCCCCGCACTTTCCTTAACGCTCTACGTCCTCAGGTCCCGGCCCTCGAGCGAGCTCAGCCGTCGCTGGTATGACAGGTCGCGATGCCGTGGGTCAAGGCCAGGGGGTGAGGGCTGGAGAGCCAGTAGGAGCCCATTAGTCGCAATGCTTAGGTACCCCCCCTTTAACATGCAAGTGGTCCGTGCCGAAGAGGGGGAGAGAGAGCTCACGATGCCCCCAACGTTGCTCCTGGAGTAGGTCCTGCACACCAATCATGAGGAGAAACAAGGCATGTCGTTACGGTCGCTGGCCAACCGAGGGAGCGGTCAGGGCACTGAGGGCCTGGTGAGGTGGCGCCGTGCGGGGCTGCCGCGGCCAGAGCTCGACCACTCAGGTTTATCAACGCTACAGGGACGGACCCGTGCGCACGCGCCGTGCCAGAGCGAGCGGCTCTTTAGATAGGCGTCGATCGAGCAGGTGATTAGGTCAGGTATGTTAAGCACATAGGAGGAAATCCAATTTCAAGCAAGTGCAGGTAAAAGAAACCGCCGCTGGGTCGGGCCCGAGCGGCGTGGGGATGATGCAGCCCGAGGGGCGCCCCCAACAAGGTAAGTAAAGAGCATAACCAAAATGGATACATGCCGCGGGGACGGACCCACGCGGCCTGGGAATGGTGCAGCCCTGTGGGCGCTCCCAGCTGAAAGTAGAACTCTGAAAGATGTCACCTGGTGCTGTTGAAGATGAAGTGATGCTGAGGAAGTGAGCGATGCGCGGTGAAGACGTCGGCCCTCATGAGCCCCCAGGCCCAGGGGCTTCGGGAGGCTCCGGTGGCGCGTGCAGGTCTTCGGGGACCATCGCCACCTCCGCCAGGACCACGCGATGCCCGACCTCCTGAGCCTCCAGAATGCTCCTCAACAGGCGCTGATGTGCGGCGACCGCGCTCAGCAGGCCGAAGGGCATGCGAACGTAGCTGTGAGGTGGTCCCTCGCAGCGCCTTACGGCCGAAGGCCATAGGCGCTCCAGGGACGCAGCTCGGTTGAGCCCTGGTACGTCGATGCAGACGCGCAGTCCTCCATCCTCGCCTGGATGTGGGGCCACGGCAGGTAAGCGACGGCTTCCGCGCATGACTCTGGACTCTTGTAGCTCATGGGTGTTCCTTGCAATGAACTCCTGAGGGTTTGGTCTCCTTTGACTTGTACCTTCCTGAGGGAAGCGTGCTTGGAAGCACCCCTCTAAGTGGTGCCCGAGCGCCTCCCCCGCGACCTTGGCAAGGTCGACGGCTCACCAAGAGAGAGCCCCCGAGCCCTGCCTGAGGAGGGCGCCGGGCGCGCCTTCCTATGCGTGAGAGGGTGGCGCTCCCTGATCGGGCACGAACCCTGACGCAATACCTCCGGAGGTGCCTGCCTCCTTGTGGGTCGGGCCAGGTGAGGTCTTCTTCTTCTTGAGGGTCGCCTCGGGAGGCCTCCCGCTCCTGTGATCTGGGTCTTCGATTGCTGCGGCTTGGAACGCACGCTCAAGCGAGCACACTGCGTCCCTTTCTTCACAGGGTACGGTGATGACTCTGCCGCTACCTGGCATCTTGAGGACATTGTAACCATGGTGAGTCACTGCCATAAACTTGGCTAGGGCTGGGTACCCGAGGATGGTGTTGTACAGCAGGCGGATGTGAGCGACGTCGAAGTCGTTGAGCTCGGTGCGGTAGTTGTTGGGTTGCCTGAAGGTGACCGGAAGGCGAACCTGCCCAATTGGAACAGTGGAACCATCGATGACTCCCGAGAAAGTCTTGGTCGGCTGAAGCTGGTCGTACGGCACTTGGAGATTGTCGAACGTCTCGACGGACAGGACGTTGAGTCCTGCCCCGCCATCGATGAGGGTCCTGGTGACCTGCACATTGCTGATGACTGGGGAGCAAAGCATCGGGAGGATTCCGGCCGTTGCCGCACACTTGAGCTGGTCTACGGAACTGAATGTGATCGCGCACGTAGACCACCTGAAAGGGCGCGTGGCCTCAAGCTTGGGAAGGACTGCATTCACCTCGCGAGCAAACTGCTTGAAGATGCGCTATGAGGCTGGGGCCTGGGCGCCACCCAAGATGCAAGCAATTGCACGCAGCCCTTGGAAGCCCCCAGCCCCATCGTCTTGGTGTTGGTCTTCGTTCCTCCTTGGTGGAGGCGGCAGAGGAGGGAGGCCTGTGTTGCCGTGCGGGTGGCCCTCACGAGGCTGGTCCCTCCGGCCTCCCTCACGAGGTTGGTCCTGCCAGCGGTCCTCGCGAGGGCGGTCACGCCATCCCTGGCGAAGGCCACGGTCTTCCCATTGTCCGCCACCTCTTCCTCCTCCTCGGCCATAGCCCCTGTCATTGCGCTCTGGGCGTCGGCCGATTCACCCATCTTGCACGGCTCTGAGCTCTTGACATTCGTTGGTGTTGTGGGTGTGGAAGTCGTGATACACGCAGTATCGTCCACCCTTGGATGACTCGGGCTGATCCCTGCCTTGCTTGGTGTCCGGTTCAGCTGCTAGCACGGCAGCCCCCTTGCGCTTCACGTCTTTGGCCTTGAGCTTCTTTTCTTCCGGGTCGGCTGCCGGGAGCTCGAGGTGGGAGAGACGCCCTTCCTCAGCCCTGGCGCACTTGGTCGCCAAGTTGAACAGCTCCAGGGATGTGCACAGGTCTTCATGGATTGCTAGCTCTTCCTTCATCTTGACGTCGCGCACGCCGTCGGAGAAGGCTGAGATGATAGCTTCTTCAGTCACCTTGGGGATCTTGAGGTGAGCGTAGTTGAAGCGCTTGATGTACTTCTGCATGGTTTCTCCTGGCTATTGCTTGATGCGGCGTAGGTTGCTCACGGCCAGGGGCCGGTCGCGAGTGCCCTGGAAGTTGGTGATGAAGCGGGTGCGCATCTCGCTCCAGGAGGAGATCGTGCCAGGAGTCAGGTTCAGGAGCCAGGTGCAAGCGCCGTCCTTGAGCGCCATGGGGAACCAATTCACCATGACCCTTTCGTCTTCGTTGGCGGCTACGATGCCCAGCTCGTAGAGCTGCAGGAACTCCACGGGGTCCGTTGTGCCATCGTAGCGGGGAGGGAGGTCAGGCTTGAACTTGCCTGGCCATGTGACGCCGAGCAGCTCGGGGGTGAAGGCGAGGCAGCCCGCCATGGCCACCGGCGCCCTTTGCTGGTGCTGGACATGTTCTTGCGGGTCACCATGCGCCGCCACTGGGAGCAGCGCGGGGTCTTGTCGTGGAGGCGTTGGGGCGCGACCTTGGCACGCCGGCGCTGGGAGCGCGCGGGCACCTTCCCGGGGACGTGGGATCTCTTGGCAGCTCCCTTCTTGCTGCACAGGCGCCGGACGTGGAGGATCCCGCCCTGGGGCTGCGCGCCTTGGAGCCAAGGCACCTTCTTGGGGAGGAGGCGGCGGAGGCGCCTCCTGATCCTCGCCCCCTGCACGGGACGGAGGGCGAGGCAGCGAGAGGGACGGCAAGGGGGAGCCCCCTGCGGCACTGACGAGCTCGGTGATGCGGGCGAGCCAGTCCTCGTAGAGGTCGTCGACGGGGCGATAGTGCAGGAGCTCCCGTGCCAAGAGTAGTGAGGCGTGCGCATCCATGGGTGCGCGACGGGCGTGGGACGACGAGCCAGCTAGAGTCAGCGACGGGGTGGCGGTGCGGCCATCCCGCCGCACCGAAGGATGCTGGGACGAGGCCTGCTGCTCGTTCCCCACCGGGCCGGTGGCGGCGTTGGCGGCGGGCGACGGGAATGACTAGGGGGGCCACCGACGGGCGCCGTTTGGGCGATGCGAGTGGCGCGAGCAGCCCGGCGCTCGGCGCGAGCCCGACGAGCGTCAGCCATGGACACGACGGAAGATCACACGCGAACAGCGGAAGAAAGATTCCGGCGCACCCCTACCTGGCGCGCCAAATGTCAGATTTAGGGTTCCGGCAGACCCTTGAGGTTCGAACACTGGGGTGCGCGCGGAGATCTCTCCCCTACCGATCTACGTCCGATCCTCTCGTGCGAACTAAGATGAAAATGATGAACAACACAAGAGACACGAGGTTTATACTGGTTCGGGCCACCGTTGTGGTGTAATACCCTACTCCAGTGTGTGGTGTGGTGGATTGCCTCTGGGGCTGATGATGGACAGTGCAAGGGAAGAACAGCCTCGCGAGGGATGTTCTTGAGCTGATGTGGTGTGTTCTACTTAGTCTCTAGTGGGTTTTTCCCCTTCTCTCTCTCTCTCTATCTCTCTCTCTCTCTCTTTTCCTTTTCTCCCCTTTCCTGCCTCCTTCTCTCCTGTGGAGGCTAGCTCTATATATAGAGGCCCTGGGCCTCTCCTCGAATAATTGAGCGGGAAGGGCGCCAACAATTGGCCATTTTGAAGGGGAACATCTAGTACAAGTTATCCTGACCAAAGGTGGTCTTCGACTGCCAAAAGCACTGGTGATGACGCCGTCTTGGGCTCCACGGTGACCTCCGTCTGGCCGTCCGGCTGGTCTTGGTCTCGTTGCACCGGAATGGTAACCTTTGCCTGATACCTTGGCCTGTGCTTGCCCCCTTTGCACCAAAGGGGAAACAAGGACCCTGCGTAGGCCGGCGCCCGCCTGACACCCGCCTGGCCTTGATCGTCATGGCTTGCGTCATGGGATCCTCGCGAGGTACCCTTGCATTGATCTCTCCGCCTCCTCGCGAGCCTGCCTGATGAGGCCGCTCTTGAGGAAGCTTCCTGTCGTCCGACCCACGAGGCTTGGCCCCTCGCGAGGGTCTTGAGCTTGGGCTGATGAAGATGGGCCACGCTGGGCCCCCACCTGAGCCACGCCGCAGGCCGCAGGCAGGCAAGTCTGGGGACCGCCGTTCCCAGAACGCCGACAATGGTGTAGACAGAACTGCACATAAATACAATTTGGTTTTTATTGGCCTAATATTTTCAAGGATGCACGTAACTTTGTCCTTTCTTGTGATGAATGTCAAAGAATTGGTAATATTGGTAGACATCAAGAAATGCCCATGAATTATTCACTTGTTACCGAACCATTTGATGTTTGGCGATTTGACTATATGGGACCTTTTCCTTCCTCTAATGGGTATACACATATTCTAGTTGATGTTGATTATGTTACTAAGTAGGTAGAAGCTATTCCAACTAGCAGTGCTGACCATAACACTTCTATTAAAATGCTTAAAGAAGTTTTTTCCTAAGGTTTTGAGTCCCGAGATATTTAATGACTGATGGTGGTTCACATTTTATTCATGGTGCTTTCCGAAAACTTCTTGCTAAATACGATGTGAACCAAAATTGCATCTCCTTATCATCCTCAGTCTTGTGGTCAAGTTGAATTGATTAAGATATAAATCAAATTAATTTTGCAAAAGACCGTTAATAGATCTATAAAGAATTGGTCTAAGAAACTTGATGATGCATTGTGGGCTTATAGAACTACTTATAAGAATCCTATGGGTATGTCTCCGTATAAAATGGTGTATGGAAAAGCATCTCATTTTCCTCTTGAGTTGGAACATAAAGCATATTGGGAAATTAAGGAATTTAACTATGATTTCAAACCTGACGATGAAAATAGGTTATTTGATATTAGCTTGCTAGATGAGTGGAGAACCCAGGCTTATGAAAATGCCAAGTTGTTTAAAGAAAAAGGTAAAAGATGGCATGGTAAAAGAATTCAAAAACAGGAATTCAAAGTAGGTGAGCATGTTGAATTATACAACTCTCATTTCAAATTCTTTGCAAGAAAACTTCTCTCTAAGTGGGAAGGACCATTATTATCGAAGAAGTTTATCACTCTGGAGCTATCAAGATCAATAATGTCGAGGGCACTAATTCGAGGTTGGTCAATGGACAAAGAATTAAAAATTATATCTCAGGCACACCTATTAATGTTGAAACTAATATTACTCAAACTATGACACCAGAGGAACACATAAGAGAAACCTTCCGGAGCACTCCAGAACCATAAAAAAGAGTAGGTATGTGATGCATAAGTAAACCGACTCCCAATATTCCACAAAAATAATTTCTATCTATTTTGGAATATTTGAAAAAATACCAAAATAAGAAACAACCGAGGAGACCCACGAGGAGGTCATAAGGCAGTAGGGTGTGACCCCCTGAGTCGCGCCCTAGTGCCTTGTGGGCCCCCTGTGTGCCTTCCTGACTTCGTTTTCTTCTGGAATACTTGTTTTTCAAGACAAAAATTCTTTTTATATATTCCCGGATGTTTTGACCACCGTATCACGAGAATCTCCTCTGTTCTTGTTTTGTGCTATTTTTTTGTCATATCTCCAAGTCCAGGCATCATGTCTTCTTGCTCTTCCAACAACGTGGGAGATTATGCTTGGTTGTTGCTCATGCCTCACCCTCATATAAAATTGCAATAATGATCACCGGTCTAGTTATCGATCACCTAGGGACAAATGAATTTCCTTTGTGACAAAAGCTATCTACTTTTATTATCTTGCAATTTATTCATAGTTTTATTCTCGCAAAGTACTTCTAGTTTTTTCTCGTTCTAGGTAAAGCAAACATTGAGTGTTCGTAGAGTTGTATCGATGGTCAATAGAACTTGAGGGAATATTTGTTCTACCTTTAGCTCCTTGTTGGGTTCAACAATCTTATTTATCGAAAAAGGCTACAAACGATCCCCTATACTTGTGGGTTATCAACCTTTGTATTTCAATCTTAGCAATGAAAATAATAAAAAGATCATATGCTAATCCCATGAAAAGTAATGACTTTACATAAAGAAAAGTATAATTGATAAATTTGTTGGAGATTAACAAACATAGTATTGGTCAAGGATGCAATTCATGAAAATTTAATAAGGGACGAGAAGATTCACATATAAATATACTATCTTGGACATATTTTACGATTGTGAGCCCCCATTAAATATTCTATGTCAATTTGTTGACATTGGACAAGGAAGACAACATAGTGAGTTATGTTTGCTTGTATTCACATAGAAGTTATATGGTCATGGATCCTCCAACATGCGGTACTTTCTCAATATCTTTGCTAGCCAAAAATCCACACCAAGTAGAGATACTACTTGTGCATCCAAAACCCTTAAACCCAGTTTCATGCCATGAGAGTCCAGTATATCTACCTATCGATTGAATAAGTTCCTTCAAGTAAGTTGTCATCAGTGCATAAAGCAAGAAAAATTGCTCCTAAATATGTATGATATTTTATTGTCAGAGAAAATATGCTTTGTATGATTTTGTGATGGTAAGGAAATAAAAGAGACAAGATGCATAATAAAGGTTGCTATCACAAGGGGCAATATAAAGTGGCATTCCTTTACACTAAGAGCTTGCAGATCCAAAAATTAAAAGCGCATGACAGCCTCTACTTCCCTCTGTGAAGGGTCTATCTTTTACTTTCTATATTTACTTTTTATGCAAGAGTCAATAGTGTTCCTCTCTATTCCTTTTTCCATTTTTTCTCTTTGCAAGCATCATGTGGCGGGGAAATATCTTGGCACATATATCCAGTTGGATATGAGTGATCATGAGTTATTATTGTTGGCATTACCCTTGAGGTAAATGAGTTGGGAGGTGAACTATAAGCCCCTATCTTTCTATATGTATATGTGCTGAGTGTCAGCAATGATACAAGATGAAATGATAGTTGAGTATGTGGACTTACTAAATAAAAATCTCTTACACGAGACCCTTCCTAAGAATTAGATGAACTGTAATTGCTCCGTTGACTAAAAACATAGTTTGTTGGCTTTCAAGAAAGTTTATGCTTTATACTTCGTTATTGTGATGAATTGTTACTTGATCATGAGAAGTTTATGATGATATATTGCTGCTATGATAATGTTCATGATGCTATTATGTATGTATTTGGTTTTTATAGACACCTCTCTCTAAACATGTGGTCATGATTATCGATTTTGGTTTTCACTTGAGGAAAAGTGTACTACACAAGATGCAATTCGATCCCGATCACATGATGAATTCATGATTGGGGTAGAGTCGCATTTCGAGCGCATAGAAAGGTGGATATCATTACAACATACCATTTACTGAATAAATGAGAGTACCAGATAAAGGCTTACACTCGCCACAAGCTACAACATGAATACATCAATACATAACAATTATCATACAAAAGAGCAGGATCCGACTACGGATGAAATCAAATGAAAAAGAAGAACGATATCCACCCTGCTAATCCTAGGCTACCGACCGGGAACCCATCCTACGATCGATGAAGAGGAAGAAGCAGGAGAAGAACTCCAAAAGCAAACACGCATCGCTCTCACGTCAAAGCATCGCTTTACCTGTACCTGCACCTATTGTTGTAGTAATCTGTGAGCCACGGGGACTCAACAATCTCATTACCAAGGGCATCAAAACTAGAAAAGCTTAATGGGTATGGAATGGTTAAGTGGTGAGGCTGCAACAAGCATTAAGAATTTGTATGTGGCCAACTTACGAGTACAAGAATAAGAAGAGTAAACTATGCATAACGAACGTGAACTAGTAACGGTTAAGAAGTGATCCTGAACTACTTACGAGTCAAACATAACCCCACCGTGTTCTCTTCCCGAACACCCTCGAAAAGAGACTATCACAGTTATGCACGCGGTTGGTGTATTTTAATTTGGGTTTAGTGTCAAGTTCTCTACTACTGGATATTATAAAATTCCAGGTCGCCACATAAACGCGGGCACAACTCTCAAAAATAATTAATCCTACAGGGGTGCTCCAAGTAGTACATTATAAATAATGATGCGCATCCAATGGAACATCCTCACATCATGATCACACAATGCTTATGATAAGGAATCCTGGTGGACAAGTCAGTTGTCAAAGTTTAAACTAAACCAGCAAGACCTCCCGATGTGTCGACGATCCCGATAGGAGCCGCGTATCTTGTTCTCAGGACATGGTCGGATGAACAGTCCTTACAAATAAAAGCAGTCTCGAGTTTCCCCGTGGTGGCGTGGCAAGGGGCTCTAGTTTGGACCAGCTCCATAAGCACTGGCCCACCGGTGTTGTGTGGAATAAAGAATCCCCAGGTTCATGATGTCCTACGAGTTAATTAATTAATTTAGTATTATTATGTTGGCACATGTTAAAAAACAATGTTGAGCCTTGCTGGAAGAGTTTTGTCCTAAGCGAATGATCAGGGGGACCCCATAAAACCATACACATGTTAGGAGCGCTCATCAAGGAACATAATACCGGTATTACGAAAACTAGGGCAGCAAGAGTGGAACAAAACACCAAGCAATAGGCCGAGCCTTCCACCCTTTACCAACTATATAGATGCATTAATTAAATAAGAGATATTGTGATATCCCATGATATCCATGTCCCAACATGGAACAACGTGCACTGCACCTGCAACTAGCAATGATATAAGAGGGGCTGAACAAAGCGGTAACATAGCGAAACAATGGTTTGCTAGGATGGTGGAGGTTAGAGGCTTATCATGGCAATTGGGAGGCTGAGAAACAAGTGGTAGGTAGCGCAACATAGCAATAGCATCGAGACAACTAGCAAGCAAAGATAGTAGTGATATCCAAGGTAATGGTCATCTTGTATGAAATCCCGCTAGGAAGAAGGTCGAATCCATGAAGTAGACAGACACACGTAATCGAACGGATCCTCACACTTGCAATGATATCAAAACTACCGAGAATAAGCACAACCAGAAAGAAGCAAACAACATTCACTGGTACAGCGAGGTGCTATACACACAGTTTTTAACCCCTTTCTGGGACATCATTTTGAACTGTCGCCAAGTGGGTGACTGCGATAGGGGGGTCCTCCCACACGACCCAAAAACCGTCGGGGATAGGGAGCCATGATGCATACAGTTGTCCCTATAAAACTGTTTTTGATATCTCGAATATCCCAAAGGCTCCATCCTTGCAACTCATTTGTGCTTGCATTGCTATCACAGTCAGTATTCTATGGTGCTACATTTACGATCCGCGACCCATCACAAACAGTTCATGATTATAGAAGCAGAAAATCACACACATTTACTTTTCCTCGACTGTATGCGATTCGATGTAAGAGCGCATACAGTTGTCCCTACTAAACTGTATGTGAAGGTTGAATACATCCCACACGATTCATGTGTCATACCGGCGTCGGATGAAGACCTATCACACACGTTCTTCTATGACCAAACATTTGCCATGCGCACAACATCATAAACAGTCCATAATTGCGAAGCATGTGTGATAAGGTGACTTTTGCAAACATTTAATAAGAAAGAACTGTGTGCAATGTTGTTGTTAATCACACACGTTTTTTCTTGGCTGATCGTGTGTGCAGTAGAGATTGATCGCACAAGTAGTGGATCCGAGAAACGTGTCTGATCTCCTTGTCTATCACAGATGTTTCTCTTTCGCAAACTATGTGCAGTGTAATCCCTAATTAATCCCTAATTTAATCCCAAATTTCAAAATAACATGTTTTGAATTTGAAAGTAGGCAATCACTTATTTCATATCCAACCAGGCTTATTACAAATATAGGTTCAAGCATGAATGCATAATTCGATGCACAGGTACATATACCGAAGAACTACAGAAGCACCAAGTAAAGAATGATGAACCACAATTGTACTAAAGACTGTAAATAGAGAGGCGAAAGGAATTCTGGTTGCTGGAGAAGGGGATGTAGGGTGGAACCCTATTCGACTGATCTTTCACGAAAGGAGCGGATCCCGTAATGAACACGAAGAACACGAGGGGATACACGAGGGGAAACACGAAAGAGATCACACATATGCTAGATCCTCGAACACAAAGGAGATCACACGATCCAAATTCAACACAGGACGACACATAGGGTAACTGATCTTCTCCAAAGGAGGTCTTGATGGGGCCACCCAAAAGGGGATCTTGAATCCAAGGGGATCTTCTCCGTAGAGGGGCCGCGGTCTCTCTCCCAAGGAGTAGATCCGTATGGATGAGCGAGGCTCTATATCACAAATGAGCTATCACAACGCAGACCCTAGCTAGGAGGAGGGAGAGCTCTATTTATAGTCGTAGTACAAAAGGAGGGTGAAGTGAAGGGGTACATGGGCCTCAGCCCGCAACTGGACACAGCCAGGGGCCGGACGTCCGTAAGGCGTCGGTCGTCCGGAGGCTCGTGGAGGTCCGGACGTCCGTAGATCTCCGAACTTCCGTAGATTACATTCTGTCGTGGAGGTAGCGGACGTACGTGGGAGTCTGGTCGTCCGTTCACCGGTCGTCTGGTCTTCCTCGGATTTCCGCTGGTTTCGTTCGGTTGCAGGGTGCCAGTCGTCCGGAGATGGTCGGTCGTCCGGAGCCTGGGTGGTTGTAACACCCCGAGTGACATGCTATAGTAAACTCCTATTAATGGTGCCACATCATCATAATTAAATTTTACTAATCATCACTTTGTCCCAAACCGACCATAAATTCAAATTTAATATAAAGTCAAATTATTATTTCTTCAAACAGAAAAACTAAAATGTTCATATTATTCTAAAAAATCCATCGACCAGTATCATGTAGAATCCAACATCTTTTGGCTCACAAATAAATCCCTAGGAAATTATAAGTGGTCCAAAAACAACAAATAACATTTTCAAAAATAAAAAATGGTTATATATTTCCAAATGCCCCCAAACTTTGGGTACTTTTTCAAAGTGTTGCATTAGATTTTTGAGCCAACTTTCATGTTCACCAAAAAATGTTTGATACTAAAAGAAAATAGAAAGTGATGCTAGAAAAATAAAACAGAAAAGAATTAAAGAAATAAATAAAAAAGGAAAGGCTACATTGTGCACTGCAGGCCCCTCCTACAGTGCACAACCCAGCCCATCAATTCCCCTCTTCTTCTTTCATGTTCACTCTAGGCGCCGTAGCCGCCTGCAGCACGTCCATGGCGTGGATCCTCCACGCGTAGCTCATCCGCCTTCACCCCTTGGTGGATAAGGACCCCGTGACCCCCCTGTAAACCATAGCTCGATTCCTCCCTTCCCCTCGCGCCGCTAGCACTTCCCTAACCACGCCCGAAGCACCCTCGCCATGGCCGCCGTTGCTCTCGTGTCCACCAAGCTTCTGTCGCGCCTGCGAGCACGTCCAGGAGACTCGCCGACCTTGTCTTCGTCAACCTCGGGCACGGGTTCGAGATGCCTCGTGCCACTACGTCGCCATCGAGGTCGTCTTCTTCCTCGGCCCCGTCGACCTTCACCGTCGAATCCAACCAACTCCGTCCATGCCTCGACTCCATGAGCTGCTCGTTGGGACCCCTGTGAGCTCGCGCACCTCCTTCCCTTCCCGTTTTTCCACGCGCGTCCTCCTAGCTAGCTCCTTGTCGGGCGGCGTCGCGGACGCCAATACCCCTGCCTACCCACGCCGTCTGCAGCCGCCCGCCCGACCGCGCGCTTGCCCACGCCGGCCGGTGCCTGGCTGCACCCAGCGCCGGCGCTGTTTGCGGCTCGCCCTACCCTGCCCCCGACCGAGTGCTCCTCTGCCTTACCGGGTCCACCTACGGAGCCGCCGCGTCCCAGCCCCTGTCGAGGCTGCCCAGTGCTCGTGCCTCGTCGGGGCCGCGCTTGCCGCCTCCAGCCGCCGGAGTCCTCTGGCCGCATCCTCTCACCGTGTCCAGCCGTGAACCGCTGCCCCATGCTCACGCCCGCCACTGCTGCACATCCGCGCTGCCTGCCGCTGCTTCCGTCGCTGACTGCCGTTGTGTCCTAGCTACACCCCCCTCCCCCCGCTCCTGTCGGTGCTCCTCGACGCTGGCTGCCGGCGCCCTGAGCCTGTGTGCGCCCGTGTACAGAGTGAGAGGCCGGCTGGCTCCCTGTATTAGGGGCCAGCCCTATTAGATTAGCTAGAGATAAGTTAGAGGTTAAATTGTGTATTAGGATTAGACTAATATATCACTGACATGTGGACCCACTGTTAGTTTAAAGAAAAACAAATTTTTAGAAAAGTCTAAGTCAATGACATGTGGCCCCTACACTGTTCATATGTTAACAAGTCAACTATTGACTTTGAACCTCACCCCATCTATAATAAACTATGGCTAGAATACCACTAAGTGACAAAACTAATTTCTGTTTTATTTTCGAATTAAAAGAATTCCATACTACTATTAAAACTTCAGAAAATCATATAAAATAATTCGTAACTCGGATGAAAAAGTTTAATATATGAAAGTTGCTCAGAAAAATCTAACGAATCTGAATACGCATTCTATTCGTCCGCCACACGTCCCTAGCATAGCAAACATGCAACAATTCCCCTCTGGTCCGTCTGTCCGAAAACGTCAAACATCGGGAATACTTTCCCGGATGTTTCCCCCCTTCGCCGGTAGCACCTAGTACTGCGTTAGGTCACCCCTAGCACCGCATATTGCCATGTTATGCTTTGTAATGCTTTGACTGCTCTGTTATTTATTGTGTTCCCCCTCTGTTACTTCTTTCCGGTAGACCCTGAGACCGCGGTTGAACCAGTGATCGACTACTTCACCTTCGAGGGTCCGTTTCTTTCTGCAGAGCAACCAGGCAAGCCAACCCCCTTGTTCAACCCGACATCGCCTACTCCTTCCCTCTACTGCTTGCATTAGAGTATTGTTATTGTTTCATCGGTTTGATCCTATACAGCTGCATAGCCTGTCCTTGTTACTACCGTTGATACCTTTACTTGCAATCCTAAATGCTTAGTATAGGTTGCTAGAATTACATCAGTGGCCCTACACTCTTGTCCGTCTGGCGTGCTATACTACTGGGCCGTGATCACTTCGGGAAGTGATTGAGGGATTCCTGGACTAAGGGGTCCTCGGGCGTCCGCCCTGTTGGACATGGGCCGGACTATTGGGCCATGAAGATACAAGATGGAAGACTTTCTCCCGTGTCCGGATAGGGCTCTCCTTTGCGTGGATGGCAAGCTAGGCAGCCGCATGTACTATTTCCTTTCTATGTAACCGACTTTGTACAACCCTAGTCCCCTCTGATGTCTATATAAACCGAAGGGTTTATTTCATAGGGACAATCATCATAATCAGATAGGCTAGACTTCTAGGGTTTTAGCCATTACGATCTCGCGGTAGATTCACTCTTGTAACCCCCATACTCATCAATATTAATCTAGCAGGGCGTAGGGTTTCACCTCCATCGAGAGGGCCCGAACCTGGGTAAACACTGTGTTCCCTGTCTCCTGTTACCATCAACCTCAGACGCATAGTTCGGGACCCCCTACCCGAGATCCGCCGGTTTTGACACTGACATTGGTGCTTTCATTGAGAGTTCCACTGTGTCGTCGTTAGGAGGTTCGATGGCCCCTTCAATCATATACAACAATGTTGTCCAGGGAGAAACCTTCCTCCCCGGACAGACCTACGTATTCAGCGGCTTCGCACTGCGGGCCAACTCGCATGGCCATCTAGAGTAGATCAATAGCTACGCCCCTGGCCGTCAGGTCAGATTTGGAAGCTTGAACTACGTCGCGGATATCCGCGGAGACTTGATCTTCGATGGATTCGAGACCATGGCAGCCGCTCCCGGCCGCCACGACGAACATAACTTAAATCTGTCTTTGGACCATGCCCAGGGGATAGCGCATGTAACTGCCCGGGCCCTGGGTCCAGGGCAGATTGCGCCATCCGAGGATGGGAGGCTCAACCCACCATGGAATTCGCAGACTCAACGGTGTCAGAGCCGCACACTGACCCAACCTCGAGTGGGATCCGTGTCACCGGAATCCCGGACCCATTTTTGGCTACAAGTTCCGAACCATGTACGTCCGTGCACGACGCACTTGATCAGCCATCCATCATCGAATTCAGCTCCGTAGACATCTTTCGGCACTCGCCTCTAGGCGACGTGCTAAACTCATTAAAAACACTCTCCTTAGTGGGGGACTATCAGGCGAATTACATCTGGTTTGAACTGGAGGCTGACGACGGAGAATTCCACTTCCCACCCCCACCCACTTAATGGCCACTATCGAAGACTTAACCGACATGCTCGATTACGGCTCCAAAGACATCGACAGTATGCACGACGATGCCGGAGAGGAGCAGGCCGAAAACCCACCGTTCACCGGACGATGGACGACCACCTCCTCATACGACATATACATGGTAGATGCACCAAAAGAGAATAGTGGTGATGACAAGGAAGATCTAGTTGAGGATAAATCTCCTAAGATACAACCAAAATGCGGGCGTCAGCGGCGCCGCTCAAAATCATGCCACAACGAAGACAGCAACACCGGCACAGGAGAAGATAACACTTCGGACGGTGCCAAATACAATGAAGACCCCGTTGAGGCAACTTCCGAACAAGATGAACGGGAAGATGGGCGAGTCAGCCCTGATGAATAGGCCGTACACGAAGACTCGGAGGATAGTAATTACCTTCCACTCAGCGAGGATGAGGTGAGCCTCGGCACCGAGGATTTCATCGTGCCCATGGAGCCTCTCAAGCAGGAGCGCTTCAAGCGCTGACTGATAGCCACTGCAAGGAGCCTGAAAAAGACGCAGCAACAGCTTCAAGCTGATCAAGATCTGCTCAATGATAGATGGACTAACATCCTGGAAGCCGAGGAATACGGCGTTAAGTGACCACTCAAAAGTTACCCGAAGCGCAAATTACTACCTCAATTCAATGACGAGGCGTGGGAGCCCGTGCCATCAGCGCACAATGCAGCTAACCGACCACCACGTGGTCGGGACAAAGCGGCAACCCAAGCCGAACACTAGACCACACTATCTCGCTGTCAAGGCAGAGACAAAACTGCTCAGGGATACACGTATGATCTCCGTCAGGGCCTGAAGAATAAAGCAGGCCCGGCCAGATCGATCTACGGATCACGGGGGCGTGCCTCGACGCGCGACGATGGCTATCAAGCCGAACACGACAAGCACAATTATGTCCGAGCCGAAAACCGCAGACGGACTCCATCCGAACTACGTCGCGACCTAGCCCGACTTAGAGGAGACGCACACCCCCTCTGCTTCACTGATGAAGTAATGGAACATTAATTCCCAGAAGGGTTCAAACCCATGAATATCGAATCATATGATGGAACCACAGATCCTTCGCTATGGATTGAAGACTTTATTCTCCATATTCACATGGCCGGCGACGATGATCTTCATGCCATCAAATACCTCCCCCTAAAGCTCAAGGGGCCAGCCCCACACTGGCTGAACAGCCTGCCTAAAAACTCTATTGGCAGTTGGGAGGTCTTGGAAGAAGCCTTCCTTGACAACTTCCAAGGTACATACGTTCGACCTCCGGATGCCGACGACTTAAGTCACATAATCCAACAATCCGGAGAGTCAGCCAGGAAATTCTGGACTAGATTCTTAACCAAAAAGAACCAGATCGTCGACTGTCCGGACGCCGAAGCCCTAGCGGCATCTAAACATAGCATCCGGGATGAATGGCTTGCCCGACACCTCGGCCAAGAAAAGCCGAAGTCCATGGCAGCCCTCACGGCACTCATGACCCACTTTTGCGCGGGCGAAGAAAGCTGGCTAGCTAGTAGTAATAACAATACAAGCGAACCTGGCACTTCGGAAACCAGAAATAGCAACGGCAAGCCCCGATGCAACAGACATAAGAGCTGAAGCAATGGTGATAATACCGATGACACGGCGATCAACACCGGATTCAGTGGCTCCAAGTCTGGTCAGCGGAAGAGTCCACATAAAAGAAATAATCAGGGCCCTTCCAGCCTGGACTGCATACTCGATCGCCCATGTCAGATCCATGGCACCCCTGATAAACCAGCCAATCATACCCACAGGAGATGTTGGGTCTTCAAACAGGCTGGCAAGTTAAATGCTGAAGACAAGAAGAAGGGGTCGCAAAGCGAGAACGACAACGAGGAGCCCCGTCCACCGAACATAGGGGGACAGAAAAAGTTTCCTCCTCAAATCAAAACGGTGAACATGATATACGCTACCCATATCCCAAGAGGGAGCGCAAACGCGCGCTCAGGGCGTCTATGCGATAGAGCCAGTCGCCCCAAAATTCAACCCATTGTCATCATGCCCGATCATTTCCGATCGTAGGGATCATTCGACCAGTATCCATCATGGCGGGTCTGCCGCACTGGTCCTCGACCCAATAATTGATGGATTCCACGTCACACGAGTCCTCATGGACGATGGTAGCAGCCTAAACCTGCTCTATCAGGATATAGTGCACAAAATGGGCATCGACCCATCGAGGATCAAGCCCACCAAAACTACCTTTAAAGGAGTTATACCGGGTGTAGAGGCCCGCTGCTCTGGCTCAATCACATTGGAGGTCGTCTTCGGATCTCCGGACAACTTCCGAAGCGCAGAGTTAATCTTCGATATCGTCCCCTTCCGCAGCGGCTATCACACACTGCTCGGACGAATCGCGTTTGCCTGATTCCACGCGGTGTCGCACTATGCTTATCTCAAGCTCAAGATGCCCGGACCACGCGGCGTCATAATAGTCAATGGAAACACGGAGCCCTCCCTCCGTACCGAGGAGCATACCGCTGCCCTGGCAGCAAAGGTACAGAGCGGCCTTCACAAGAAGAACCTTAATTCGGCGGCCATGCTCCTGGACACTGTCAAATGAGTTCAGACTACTCTGCGGTAGGACAGTCCAGCTCGTCAGGAGCTCGATTAGCAATTCGACCTCCGTCTCAACCCCGACCAAGTGGTGGCATACGTTTCGCGGGTACATAACTATGCACTAAAAATACCATGGGCAGAGATGGAGGTATAACCATACTGTGATCCATAATACGGCTCGACCTTCCGGGGACACAACTACGCTTACTTTTCCTTTTATCCCTTCTTTTTAGGTTCCTTTTCACAGGCCCCTCCTGACGGCCCGATAAATTGGTCCTTTTGATGGACGGACACACCAAGGTGACAAGTAGCACAGACATATGGGGAATCTCTAGACGTCCTTCTTAGCGATCATTCTACCTGTTTTCAGGACCCGTACGCAGCTCCCCTTGGTCTTGGAATGTTAAATAGCCACTGTTGCTTATCGCACTTTTTGTTCAAGTACGCTTTGACGTATTAATCAAAATTATAATGGAAACAGTTTGCGGCCCAACATATGTGGCACTAACTTCTTCTTTTTTTTGCTATTTTTATTTTGCATCCGTACACCTTGATACGCCCTAATCCGCCAGGGGCTTTATTGCGCCCCACACTATGGCAACAAGTCCGAACACTTTCACAGTATAGTTCGGCACCCCGAATTTAGCATTATATGCATTGGCTCCGAATCATGTCTTTGGTCAATAGTTGGGTTGCCCGGCAACTGTGCTTACTACCTTACGTTCCGGTATATCATCTAGGGTAGTAAAGGGAGAACTACTGCGATTGTGTCCTGGTTTATCCGGATGAGCACCTCAGTAGAGAAAGCCGAAAACTGACTGTCATGATGTGGCGTGAGCCAGTCACCTCTTTGGAGATTTCAAATCTTTAGCGATTTTACCCGCGTTATGCGACGAATCGGTTCTTATCTGATCAGGTGTTTACAACACCCTAGTCTGGATACTAGGGGTTGGGCCTATATTTTCATTGTCAAACTCCTATGGCTAAGTGAGGGTAATAAAGCCACATAATCCGATTGCGTGGTTTGTTGCGCTAAACACCTCCTTTAAGGACCAAACTCTTGGATAAAGAGTTTCTAGATTCATCCCAAACACCCCCATACTACCTATATGGGGGCTGAAGCCGACGACTGGCCAACTCTCAGATTTGATGAAACGGCCGCACAGGAGGTAAAATTTTAAATAAACAAAACAACAAAGCATTATATTACATATCAAGCCTTGTTTTCATCATACAGGACGGGATTACATGAATGTGTTCATTCAAAAATAATATCCTTAGCACATTGCTCCGCCAGAATGTGGGATCCCTTCAGAACATCTTCAAAATACCGCTCGGGCGTGATGTGCTCCTTGCCCGCGGGCGGTCCTTAGGTCGCGAGCTTGACGGCATCCATCTTCACCCATTGTATCTTGACGCGGGCGAAGGCCATCCGCGCACCTTCTATGCAGACCGACTGCTTGATGGCGTCAAGCCAAGGGCAGGCATTGACCAGTCGCTTCACGAGGCCGAAGTAGCTGCTGGGTATAGCTTCTGCAGGCCACAATCAGATTATTAAATCCTTCATTGCTAGTTCGGCCACCCTATGCAGCTCGACCAACTGTTTTAGCTGGTCGCTAAAGGGCACCGGATGTTCTGGTGCAAGGTATTGCGAACAGAACAGCTTCTTCATTGAGCTCCTCTCTTCGGCTCGGAAGAATTCCGGCGTCGAAAACATTGTGTGGCAAATCCGCAAACGCCCATGGAGAACTCCAAATTCGGGTCAATAAGAGATACCTTTGGCTCACACACTTTCTTTGCATAATAAAAGCCTTACCCGCCGCGATCTTCTTGGCCTCTTGGATCTCCCGAAGGGCGCCTTGGGCTTCGGCCCGGGCCTCTTGTGCGCTTTGGCGGTCCTTAGTGTGTTCGGACTCTTGGTCCGCATTCTGGCGCTCCAAGGACTCGCATTTCTTCGCTCAGTCCTGGAGCTCCTGCTGGACCTCACCAACCCAGGCCTCATGCTTTTCTTGGGTGGATTTTTCCTTTACCGCTTCTCCTCGGCCTCGGCCAGCGCTTTCTTGAGGGCCTCTACCTCGTTCGCCGCCCCTAATAAATGTCATGGCACTATGATCACCATACATCATTCACCCCTTCCGGACATACACAAGATCATTGCATACCTTCGGTATCCTCCAGCTGCTTTTTCGCACGGATGAGCTCTTCCTCGGTCCGTTCCAGCCTCTGCTTCAGTCCGGAGACTTCGGCAGCATGAGAAGTCGCGGCCAGCAGTGACGCTTGCTTATTCACAAAGACATATATGATTAGTCTCCTGCAAAAAACTATTTGATCCTCTGTTCGGCTTTTCTTTCCGAACACCGGACAGAGTCTCGGGGGCTATTATCTATACTGTAACTTTCTTTTCACATAAATGCGGCGCTTACCTCAAAGCCTGTTAGAAGGCTAGCGCAGGCTTCGGTCAGTCCGCTCTTCACGGACTGAATCTTCTCAATCACCGCACCCATGAGGGTATGGTGTTCCTCAATGATGGAAGCGCTTCACAGCGCTTCCAGTAGAGTATCCAGTGCCTCTGGTTGGACAAAGGTCACCGGCGGAATGGGCACACCTCCTTCCGATGAAGGAGGCTGCTTGCCGGATTCCGGAGCCGTATAGGTCTCCGGGACCGTATTCGGGTGGGGGCCGAATTGGACAAGGCCCCCATCACCAGTCTCCATGGGGATCTGCTCCCCCATTTGTCCGGCGGTCGAGGTCTCGCCCTCTGGCGCCGTCTCGACGGCCTCCTGTGTCTCTCCCTGGCCGCGGGTCCTTCGGGACAACACCTCGGCGTCGTCCATGGCCTTGGGAGAGGAGGCCGTTGGAAGGGACCCGTTGTCTATCACCTTCAGATCCAGCAAGTTCCCCGAAGACGAGGATCGCTTGAGGGCGGAACGAGCCGGACTGCAAATGCATGATTCAACATGTTAGAACTATGAAGTGAAAGAGGAGGATATATGAATGTATCAGGGTCTTCGAATACTCACGATTCGGCCAGGGGCTTGTTTCGAGGGCACCGCTCTGGGCTGCTATCGACGTCCCACGCGGAGCCATCCGCGAAGGAAGCCTTTCCCTTCTTGGACGCCTCCGCTTCCAGATCTGTGGAGGCTGCCCTCTTCTTTTCCCCCTTGGGGAGGGGGAAGTTGCTTTCTTCCTCCTCATCGTCTTCGGCGGCGGAGTGAGTTTCGACGTCTTCGGACGCCACGTCCAAAGTACCCTTGGGACGAAGGCCTCCTCTAGTCCCTTTGGCATTCTTCTTGGCCTTCTTCTCTGGCGCCACGTAGGGTGCCGGAACTAGCATCTTCGTCTAAAGTGGGATGGCTGGTTCCTCGGGCAGCGGAGCCGAACACCGAATCCGCTCCGCCTTCTTTGTTCAACCCTGAAAAAGAAAAATAGGGAAGTTGGGACATCCTCCTTGAGAAAGCCAGAAAGGGATACGCCTTGAAGCACGAAAAACTTACCGAACTGGCGGGATTGGCTAGATCGGGCCCACAGTCCTCGGTTGTCTCCGGCCACGTCTCGTTGACCTTGAAGAGCACCTTCCAGATGTCTTCGTGTGTAGTTCCGAATAATTGTCGCAGCGTCTTGTGCTTGGCCGGATTGAACTCCCATAGATGGCAAGCCCGGTTCTGGCATGGAAGGATCCAGCGAATTAGCATCACCTGAATCACATCGATGAGCTTGAAATTCTTGTCCATCATGCTCCTGATGCGCGTCTGAAGCACTGTCAACTCGTCCAATGAAGACCAATCCAGTCCCTTCTCCCGCCAGGAGATAAGCCGCATTGGGGACCCGGATTTGAATTCGGGAGCCGTGGCCCAGGCAACGTCGCGGGGCTCAGTGACGTAGAACCATAGCTTCTCCACCCCTTGACAGTCTCCACGAAGGTGCCTTTGGGCCACGGGATGTTGGACATTTTGCTCACCATGGCGCCTCTGCATTCTGCGTGTTCGCAGCCCACCACCTTCGGTTACACATTGAAGGTCTTCAGCTACAGTCCGAAGTGAGGGGGGATGCGGAGGAAGGCCTGACACACGACGATAAACGCCAAGATGGTGAGGAAGGAATTGGGGGCCAGATCATGGAAATCCAGCCCATAATAGAACATGAGTCCGCAGACGAATGGGTGGAGAGGAAATCCCAGCCGGGGGACGAAGTGAGGAATGAACACGCCCCTCTCATGGGGCTCCAGAGTGGGATGATCTGTCCCTTAGCAGGAAGCCGATGGGCGATCTCCCTGGCCAAATCTCTAGCCTCCCGAAGTTGGGTGATGTCCTTCTCCTTGATGGTGGAGGCCATCCATTTGTCCTGCGCTCCGGACATGGTCGGAGTGCTTTCTTGGGGCAGGAAATATGAGAACTTGGGCGCTGGAGCTCGAGAGTGGGTATGTGAAAAGAGAGAAGGCGTGGGTGGAAGAGATGAATCCTTATCTCCTTATAAAGGCAGTGAATATCAAACGCCTCCCCACTCGCCATGAAACTCTCCTATTCCCCAGGGGCCGTGCGGGCGGCACAATTGGATTACCCATACCCATATTGATGAGAATCCCGCAATAAGGGGACACGATCTCTGATTTGACGAGACGTGCTAATAAAGCCACATCACAAAATATGGAGCGGCAGGCCAAGAAACGGTTCGAAATAATAACCGAGCAGGGACGTGATGTCACGTTACAAAAAGTTGTCAGCAGATGGGAGTCGTGAAATATTATACTCTCTGCGATGATGTGTGGTACTTGTTTTGCAGATTCAGACACGTTCGTTGTTCAAAGATTGTGTCGGAGTATTTGGAGAAGGAACCCACCTTGCAATGCCGAAGACAATCTGCGCACCAGACACCTCGTCATTGAAGCCTGCTTCAGGGGCTACTGAGGGAGTCCTGGACTAAGGGGTCCTCGGCCGTCCGGCCTGTTGGACATGGGCCGGACTATTGGGCCATGAAGATACAAGATAGAAGACTTTCTCCCGTGTCTGTATAGGACTCTCCTTTGCGTGGATGGCAAGCTAGGCGACCGGATGTACTATTTCCTTTCTATGTAACCGACTTTGTACAACCCTAGTCCTCTCTGGTGTCTATATAAACCAGAGGGTTTATTTCATAGGGACAATCAGCATAATCAGATAGGCTAGACTTCTAGGGTTTTAGCCATTACGATCTCGTGGTAGATCCACTCTTGTAACCCCCATACTCATCAATATTAATCTAGCAGGACGTAGGATTTTACCTCCATCAAGAGGGCCCGAACCTGGGTAAACATTGTGTTCCATGTCTCCTGTTGCCACTACTAGAATCAATGATTTTACCTAGGGCGGAATACCATGGTGAAAGCACGAAAACTCTAGGTAAAGGCATTACCTAGAGCTTCCCCTAGGTAAAGGGCACTAGGTGAAGTATAGATGGGAAAGAGGGATTTCCCTACCGTTTTCCATCAGCCCTAGGGGAAGTACACTTTACCTAGGGGCACATGCTCTAGGGAAAGTATACACTGGGTCAGCTTTGCCAATGTGGAAAGTACATATCCCTAGGGTCATATTGCCCTAGGGAAAGCTTGTGGGGCCCTATTTTGATATATAGCAGCAATTTGAATTATAAATATTTGCCATATTACCCTAGTAACACATGCCAAATTTGGATTTATACCAACCATAATTCAAAATTATTCATCATACAACATATTCATACCACCCTGCAATCCAATAAAAAGCTAAATTAAGTTTCATAAAATGGTCAGGACAATTCAACTTGCATATACAATGAACTACAGACCAAACTACATATCAGCTCGTGTTGCTATACCAAAACACTTCTAAACTAACAACACATGCATCACAATGTTGGCCTTGGGAAGCATATGCTCTTAACACCCCTTGAGCACTTGCAACAGATTTCCCATCCAGGGCTTAAAGAGGAACATCTGGCTCACAAAACATGAGGCTGAGTATAAGAATCACAAGTTCAGCACTTTGCTAAAATATAAAAAATAGGCAACTTACGTAAGAACACAAAAATCTGCATCATATTAAAAGTAACACAACAATCATGGACATATAGACCTCATGTCGGCAATAACCTGTAAATAACTGAAAATAAGAACAGAATATTTATCTGTTTATACAAAATACCAGAAAATAAGTACAGTGCTATACGATCTATCTGAGTTACAACGCATGTTTTCAATCCTCTCGAAAGTCTACCAAGCTCGAAATGAAACTGCATGTGTCCAGAAAATAGCCTCTCAATTCCTAAGTTTAATCACATGCAGAAGACACAATTTTTGAACTTTTGCAGCAAAGCATGCGTGTCATGCCTCTCTGTTGCCTTCTGAAATAAAAACCACACTTGACAAACAGTGCAGGAACATGTATGGTATCCCACTTGCTAAGTTACTTTTATAATACAACTACATCATGTTATGTTGCAGTCAATCAACCATTACAGTGCATAAACCACTATAGATGTAAAAGATCATCAAAGGTGCAAAAAAACAACAGATCAAAAAGAAAAAGAACATCACAGCCATCTCAAAAAAGCAGTTACTTGAATTGGCACGTACAAATAACTGAATGTTTTTTAGCCTCACTGAACCCCACTTCTAAATGTCTAAAACCATACATAAGATAATCTTGAACATCATGTGAATATTACTTGAATTAGCAGACGATGGAGAGGAGCTCACCATGGCTATTTTGTAGCTGATGCCAAACAACATCGCCTCAGCCACACGGCACCGGGGCCAACGGAAGATGCCGAGGCCGGAGACCAAGCCTACCACCACACACCTTTCTTGATACAATAAACCCCTTCTCCTCTTCATCGGTGATGATGATGTACCATATCCTGCACAAGGACAAACCCAACATCAGCATTTTACTTGAACGTATATGAGAAATCTGAATCTTCACGAGACATCATTGTAGTTTGTTAGCTTTACAAGTAATTAGACAACCTAGTTTGTTTGTTTTTCTTTGGCGAAATTAGAAAACCTACTTGAGCTATCAGCATACTGCATCTGCATGGTTAACAGTAAGATGTATAAGAATGTAGAGTGTGAGAAAATTGGAATCCTCAGACTAGGCAGATAATATTATATCAGTGAACACACAAACCAACCAACTTGATGCAGATTTAAGAACTTATTTTGAATGCAGAAGGACACAGTCAAGGAATGTAATCAGTAGATGCACAAAAAAAGTAAAGTATGGCTTGGGCATGCTGAATATTCCTATAGGAGGTGTTTGATGCTACAATGGCTGTTTTTTATTTGGAACTCATTTTTATTCCATTAGCCAAAATGCACAGCATAATAGCTGGGCACCAAGTCTTGTACGAAAGTAGGAGCACCTCCTGGCCAAAGGGCTTGGGGATCAACGTCCATCTTTGCACTGAACGACGCAAGGGCGTCAGCTACCTTATTACAAAGTCTGGGACAATGCATAGCCCGAAACGAACAGAAATTAAGTCTAACAAACGCTTTGATCTCTTGGAATAACGTCCACTCGTAGACAGATCGTAGTCGCATGTGTTAATTGCCTGAACCAGCTCCCTTGAACTAAATAAAGTCTAACAAACAGACAGAAATTAAGTCTAACAAACGCTTTGATGCTACAATGGCTGGAGCTAAATAACATCGACAGGACAATATTTATGGTGACCAAGGCCAAGAACATGAACAATGATAGTGTAGTAAACTCCATGATGTCTAAATTTATACAGAAGTACCTTCACATAACCCTGAAACAAGCTTTAAAACAATATTGTTGATGAAAAACAGAATATGTTTGACGTTATATGATGAACGAGGTATGATGAAACCAAGAACATGGCACGATGGCCAGAATAAACAATTCCACAGCTCTATGGCCATGGACACGCATGTCGTGTGTGTGTGTGTGTGCGCGCGCGCACACGTGTGTGTGTGCGTGGGTGCGTGTGTGTGTGAGAGAGAGAGAGAGGGCAGAGGAGAGAACGAGTGGCTTACCACGAGCTATCCCAGAGTGGAAGAAGAATCAGGGCCACCGAAGAGATAGGGCAGGAGGGGTCATAGTGGAAGAAGCCCCGGCCACACCACACGGTAACTCTGTCATGCGCCAAGATCTACATGTTGGTCAATTGGTCAAACAAGCAGCTTCACGACTTAGTTGAGACCATCATGAGGTGAGCAAATATATTGCGTAGATGCACATCTCTCAGTTTCTTGAAATAAAAGAGTGGGATATGAGGACATTTAGGATGAATCCCATATTTGAACTAGTATACGATGAACTGAAGGATGCATGTCCAGATTTCACATGCATGAGAGATGGATCTGCCTTGCACGACCTCCAGGTCCCTAGTAACTAACTTGATTGATCTCAACTTAATGGGGGCAATTTCTTAACAGACCCAAATATCATCTATTCTTTTATTGATGGATGCATCTCACTGCCAATCAGGTGATATGCCTACCAAATAAAAATCTAACATAAAGGCTACAACAAAAAACCATAAATCATGCAACGATTGACTTCACAGAATGACAGAAGTAAGAACACTCCTGTCAAACCTCTCTTTGCCTTCTCAAGTGAAAATCACTATTGAGAAAACAGTGCTGGAACATGAATGTCACCCACTTGCTCAGTTACAATGTCATCATAACTATGTCATGTTATGATGCAGTCTATCAACCATATATAATATTAGTGCGGTTAGAATAATAAACCACCCAATTTCTAACATGTTGAACTGCCGAAATACCATTTAATTATAATGCCAAATGCCTAAATTATGTAGCTCGTGTTTATATCATTATGACATACGAAGAGATATTGGATAACAGAGTCTAGTCCGAACGTGGGCTAGAGAGCGAGGGAATTAACTGAATAAGATCATCACACAAATATTTACCTAGAGATTTTTACAGTGAGTATCAATGACTCATGTTACATATAAACTAATGCCCTGATGCAATGAGCAGTCACAAATCAAATGATAAGAAAATCAATAGCATCTAGAGAATATTGTATTACTAAAATTGGTTCCAACTAGAAGGGGAGATGGAGGACCTTGACAGTGGCCGATGCATGGTGGAAGAATGGACCTTGGGCAGTATGGGGTCGTCGGTGCAGATCCATTGTTGGAGAAGGGCAGAACGCATGGCGAACGGGATGCCACGGCTCCTCCTATAGTGGGGGGCGTTGGATCCGGTGCACCAGGACCTCGCCCTGTGCTCGTCGGCGCAGATCCTTTGGATGGACAAAAGGATTCAGGGAGGCCATGGCTGCTCCAATGATGGGGATGATAGATCTGGTGCACGGGGATCTCGCCCTGTTGGGGCCGATCTAGTTCCGCCGTGCTCCTTGCTTGCTGCAGGTTGGGGCTGAATCGGCATGGGGCGGCTTGAGAGAGAAGGAGGCTGCAGGTTGGGGCTGAATCGGCATGGGGGCGGCTTGGGAGAGAAGGAGAACAGAGGAGAAGGTGGATTTTTGGGCCGGCGGACGGAGATGAGGAAGGTGACCTAAATACACGCGTCCACGCCTTTCTCACTGGGCAGTGGGTCCATGACGAAATATGGCGCAGGCCACCCAAAGAAAGCGCGCGGACAATGAGAAATGAGCGGGAGGCCGTGGCTGCCTTTTTTCCAATGAAAAGTCACACAGGAATTTCCCTTCCCCTAGGGTGTACTGTTCATGGCTATTGTTTCTCTTGAGGAGATCAATGAGCTCTAGGTAAAGAACATGGCCCTAGGTAAAGTCGTTGATTCTAGTAGCGTATCATCAACCTCAGACGCATAGTTCGGGACCACCTACCCAAGATCCAGCGGTTTTGACACCGACAATGATCGCGGGTATATACTTACATACATAATATATGATACCTGTGCTGACTGAAGTCGGGTCGGCTCGTAGAGTACCCACAAGTGATTTTGATGTGGGGGCTGAAAGGACAGGTGGTTCCATCCAGGTAGTGGCAGGCCTGGGTTCCCGACGGCCCCCGACTATTACTTTGTGGCGGAGCGACAGGGCGGGTTGAGACCACCTAGGTGAGAGGTGGGCCTGGCACTGGTCGGCATCCGCGGTTACATCAATTAACATGCTTAATGAGATCTTGGTATTTGATTTGAGTCTGGCCACTAGCCTATACGCATTAACCAACTATGCGGGAACAGTTATGGGCACTCGACGTCGTGGTATTAGCCGAAGCCTTCTTGACGTCAGCGACTGAGCCGCGCGTGCCGGATTGGACTGGAACGCCTGCTCTTGTATTAGGGACGCTAGGTCTGCTTACCGGCCGCGTTCGCAACGTGCAGGTGTGCAACGGGCAATGGGCCCAGACCCTTGCGCGCTTAGGATCTAGATCGGCATGCTGACCTCTCTATTGAGCCTAGGTAGGGCTACGGCATGTTGATCTTCCGAGACCAGGCATGACCCAGGAAAGTGTGTCCGGCCAAAGGGGATGGAGCGTGTTGGGTTATGTGGTGCACCCCTGCAGGGAAGTTTATCTATTCGAATAGCCGTGTCCCTCGGTAAAAGGACGACCCGAAGTTGTACCTTGACCTTATGACAACTAGAACCAGATACTTAATAAAACACACCCTTTCAAGTACCAGATACAATTCGGCGATCACTCTCTAACAGGTCGACGAGGAGAGGACCGCTGAGTAGGATTACGCTATATGATGATACTTGGTGAACTTACCATCTACTCTCTTCTACATGCTACAAGATGGAGGCTGCCAGAAGCGTAGTCTTCAATAGGACTAGATATCCCCCTCTTATTCTGACATTCTGCAGTTCAGTCCATAGATACTACCCATTTCATTTATACCAACGCATATTTAGTGTAGATCCTTGCTTGCGAGTACTTTGGATGAGTACTCACAGTTGCTTTTCTCCCCCTTTTCCCCTTTTCTATACCTGGTTGTCGCAACCAGATCCTGGAGCCCAGGAGCCAGAGGATCCGGAGGATGGTTCTACGTGGAGTTCGACTTTGAGGAGTAGTTAGGAGGTCCCAGGCAGGAGGCCTTGCCTTTTCGATCGTTGCTACTTTTGTGCTAGCCTTCTTAAGGCATACTTGTTTATCTTATGTCTGTACTCAGATATTGTTGCTTCCGCTAACTCATGTCTTTTCGAGCTAATGTATTCGAGCCCTCGAAGCCTCTGGCTTGTAATATAAAGCTTGTATTATTTTAATTTGTGTCTAGAGTTGTGTTGTGATATCTTCCCGTGTGTCCTTGATCTTGATCGTACACATTTGCATGTATGATTAGTGTACGGTCAAATCGGGGGCGTCACAAGTTGTCATCGGAGCCGACTGCCTGTAGGAATCCCCCTTTCCAACTCCTTGGCCGAAGTTGAGTCTAGTCATTGATAAAGTTTTTACTAACATGGTTGTGCGGCTTACGGGCCCACGTCGCCATTGGGTGGTATTAGGATCTTTTATTCCTCGACCTATACTCTAGGAACTCTAATCTCTCTTTTATTAGGGTTAAATCATTTTACTAACACTGACTCTAGGTTCTCGTAACCACTTCCTCCCGGAGAGCCCCTTCATTCCAGATGATGGCTTGATTCATCAGTAGACCTCGAAGATACTCTCCGATGTTGTCCCGAGAACCTGTGCTCATACATGTGCAATTCCCTTCCACCGTTAACCCCAATAGATAACTACATGCCCTTGCCATTCTTACATTCATCCCCAGCTGCTCTACTTATTACAAGATGCATCGAATTATTCTTTGACTTTTAAGAATCTCTTGATCCACTGCCTTACAGATCTTTGCCCCACGAATACCCGTACGGATAATTCCTCGCACTTATCGAGTATCCGCTCAATCCCAGTTGTTCTTATGTTTCGCAAAAGACTTCGAAATACCATTTGATCTTTCGAAAATCCCGAGCAGCCTATTGCTCTTGAAATTCTTGCTTGCTTGCATTATGATTAATCCCATAAGTCTCGTAATCTTATTGGCATCCCTTGTCTTTATCATTTTAAGTCCGTTGATTCAATATGTTGAGGATGCTCGCATTCCTCAACCAAATCCTAGAATTCATCCTCCTGGCTCAGATGTCATTTTGAACAGGAGCTGGTTCTCGACTAATCAAATTACTCTCGATTGTATCCCTAAGTCTACTCAACGTATCCATCCTTAATCAGAGCGTTTGCTTCTGAGCCCTTGATTGGAAATCATAATTCTTTTTGCATTTGAGAATTGAGTTAGTCAGTTGTTTCTATAATTTGATCTCCTTGCATTCTTTCTTCCTCTAGTTTAGTACTTATGCTCAAATCAGATCCCTTGAGGACCATCGGATCCTTTGTCGGATTTTATCCGACAACGTCCTTCATATTCAATAACCTTGTGAGCTTTTCCTAGGATACATATTGCCTTTGTGAAATTGTATCCTCTACTTTCTCAACCATGCTCTGCTTTAGAGTTAGTGATAATTACTCTCGAAGCTTGAGGTATATGTTCCAAGAAGCCCCGATGGGTTGAACCTATGCCTACCTTAATCTATGTGAACCTGAAAGTTTTCATGGGTCATACTCCTCTGGTAATTCACCAGGTAGGTTTTGACATCAAAATCATTTTTATGTAGAGTAGTGAATGAAAGGTTATGCATTGAACAAGTGGAGTCGACCATGAACTTTGTGTTCATGCCCATGGACACGATGTAGATCTTATCATTAAATCTTCTCTTAAATTAATTATTCCCTTGGTATAAGTTCTTATATATGGGATCTGGCCTTTTGCAATCGTGGTTCCGACCATGTTCTCCTTTAAATACCAATTCTCGTACAAGTTTACGCACTTGTCTTCTACAGAGCAATACCCTAGTCCAACCTCTACTTTGATCTGTCGTCGAGTATTACCCCCCTGGTATCTCGAGATTATCTTGGAACTGCATAACTTGAGTTCTTCATCAAGTACTACATTCTCACTGATTACAATTTTTCATGGGCTCTGAGTTATTAAACACTCAAAGACACCGATAACTGAACCGAGTCCGCACTACGGTTCAACAACTCTTAGTAATCTTCTTTAAGTATGAGTTTGTACCCGATCATGCCATTCCTAGCCTGTTTGGCTATATCATTTTCATGATGATTTTAACTGTGCTACCTGGTCCTTATTCTCGGAGCACAACTTTCGGCGATGATCTAAGCTTACGTCGAACTTCCTTGTCTTATCATTTCACCTCGAACAACAAGCTTGATTCCGAGTTGGTGCCGTATCCGTGGTTGCAATAATATTTCGCTCCATCCATTCTTTTGCTCGATGTAGTTGCTATTCGATTCCATCTTCATGGAGCCTCTCGACAAAATTTGTCGGGATCATCATCAACATTTTGACTCCTTCCAGGATATCAATCGAATTCGTGATGATAAGTGACATCCTCATCCCTTGGTAATTTGAGTTACCATCGACTACATTGTTAACTTCCTTTCATCACAAACTTGTTCATGTTATGGATGTAACTTGCTATCCAGCCATGTAATGATCTACCTTGGAGTATTACCATCTTATTTATCAAGAATGTTGTGAGAACTTCACCACATCTTAAGAATTCTTGATACAAGTGATACTTCTAGCCATCTCCATTAATTTCTTGGTCCCTGTGTTGTTTCTAACTGGTATACCGACAAATGGACTGTGATGTGTAAAAGTTCAAAACTTCTAGCAACCCTATTGCTTTGAAGTTATTGGTCGACATTTCATTCTTAGGCCATTGGTTATCGAATCACCATTCTAACATTGGTCATGCTACCTAAGCCCATATTTCAGGTGCACCTTTCAACCAATGTTTAACTGTGTATGTTTTCCTCAAGCATACCTCATTATATCATTTGATATGACAAATGTTATCTCCTTGTTCACATAAGTATGGAAATCCATCTTTTGTAAATCTCAATGAATTTTCGCTGAGTCAATCAGCCACCTCCTCACCTCTCCTTGATGTAATGATGAACTCTTGTTTCGGAACTCGCTTCCATAGTTCAATTCCCGAGAATCTTATAATGTCATCTCGACAATTTGTGTTGCACCTTTCTTCTCAGGCATCCTGAGTCTGAGTTATCTTGACACCAATCAGATCTGAATCTCGGTCAGATATGATGGTTGGAACATATTTCCAAGAGTTATAACAATGGTCTTTATGTGACCCGGTAAGGTGATGTCGTGCCTAGCACACCTGGCCGGAGGCCCTATTGTTATAGATTCCTTTTCAGCAAGTTTATCCATTCTTACATGAGGAAATTGTAAGACTTATTCTATAAGTTGTTTCTGATGGATCCTTTGTATCCAAAGTCTGACCTTTGCTTGAAGACCATGCCAATGCTATCTCGAAGCATGTCTGTGGTACTTCGATCTTCAAAATGCTAAATTTTCTTTATCAATCATCCAAACACCATTGTATGGGTAATGTCATTGAATTCCTCTCCCCTTTTCTAAATGGTTTCTCTACTTTCTATCCTGTCACGGCTATCATGCTGTGCTTGTCTTTGGGAAGGATATACCCCTGGAATATGTGTTTAAACACATTTTCCATTTCATTGTTGATAGAGGCAAAGGTGTCCCGATGTTTCGATGAGATGGTGGCTATCGTTTTCTGTGAGAGTCGACCTTGACGATCCGACTACGAACGTGCGAGACGTCGCGCCTTAGCAATCGCTAAACCAACTTCCCAGGGGTTATTGACCACGCCGGAGCACGATCAACCTGACCACGAGGGCCTGTTTCCTGCGAGCAAACGAAGAACAAGCAAGAAACTGAGATTGCAATCTGGATATTGCGAATATAAGATGAAAGCTTTATTGATCAAGGTGGGGTTCTGTGACGTCTTGGTCTGGTCGTTGGACACAAACGAAGTACGCGAAGTTGCAGCTATGGCGAACTTTTAATCTAAACAAAACCCAAAGTCTAAACGACGCCCTAAGGGCTGTATATATGGAGGAAGAGAGGGGAATTTCGTGGCCCTTGAGGGTGGGGTCCGAAACCAACCCTAACTCTTGTTTCCCCACACATACGGACTCTAAAAATAGCCTATACTTAAGTATTTCGAAATTACATGGGCCTGGCCCATTAATAAGGTGACGCAACACCTAGAATAGCCTATGGACGAATATTATGAAGTGGCATCTTGTATATTTCGTCCATGGCTTCATGCACTCCTTATGGCGGCTTCAAAGTCCTGAAATCATCACTTGTAACTCCGTTCTTGATCCCCTTGCGCATGCCATCAACTTCATGCGTGTTCTTGCTCCAATGTTCATCCTTCTCCAAGCTAGGCCCTTCATTTGAAAGCAAAACAAATGTATCCAATTTAGGCAGCATCATAATCTCATGAACATTAGAATCATTACCAAGAAACGAAAGTACCTGATAATTTAATTGGCGTGCGCGAGCTCTAGCAATTGGTCCAGTATATGTAGCAGTAGGGGTTGTGGGTGTGACAATGGTATTGATGTCCTAATCATCCTCCCCTTCTTGAAATGAAGTCGTCCTTGACGTAAGCTCATCTTCCTCACCGAAATAAGGCTTCAAATCTGCAATGTTAAAAGTGGGACTAACCCCAAAATCTGCAGGTAGCTCAAGTCTATATGCATTATCATTTATTTTCTCTAAAACCTTAAAAGGACCATCAGCACGTGGCATTAGCTTTGATTTGCGCAGATTAGGAAATCTATCTTTACGCAAATGTAACCAAACAAGATCTCCAGGTGCAAACACAACATGTTTTCTACCCTTATCTCCAGCAAGTTTATATTTAGCATTCATACGCTCAATCTTTTCCTTAGTTAACTCATGCATTTTTAAAATCAATTCAGAACGTTCTTTAGCATCAAAATTAACCTTCTCCGAAGATGGAAGAGGCAACAAATCAATAGGTGCACGAGGTAGGAAACCATACACAATTTCAAAAGGGCACATCTTAGTAGTAGAATGCAATGAACGATTATAAGCAAATTCAATATGAGGCAAGCATTCTTCCCACATTTTCTTGTTATTCTTCAAAACAGCCCTAAGCATAGTAGACAATGTTCTATTGACTACTTCAGTTTGTCCATCAGTTTGGGGGTGACAAGTAGTACTAAAAAGCAGCTTAGTCCCCAACTTAGCCCATAAACATCTCCAAAAGTGGCTAAGAAATTTAGTATCACGATCTGAAACAATAGTATTTTGCACACCATGTAAGCGAATAATTTCACGAAAGAACAAATCAGCAACATTAACAGCATCATCGCTTTTATGACATGGTATAAAGTGTGCCATTTTCGAGAACCTATCCACGACAACAAATATGCTATCCCTCCCCTTCTTTGTTCTAGGTAAACCTAAAATAAAGTCCATAGATATATCCTCCCAAGGAACACTAGGTACAGGCAAAGGCATATATAAACCATGAGGATTGAGTCGTGACTTAGCTCTTTGACATGTAGTGCAGCGAGCAACAAAACGCTCAACATCCCGTCTCATCTTTGGCCAAAAGAAATGTGTAGCAAGTATATCCTCCGTCTTCTTGACGCCAAAGTGTCCCATTAATCCTCCTCCATGCGCCTCCTGCAACAACAAAAGACGAACGGAGCTAGCTGGAATGCATAGCTTGTTAGCACGAAACACAAATCCATCGTTAAGAATGAACTTGTTCCAAGTTCTCCCTTCCTTACAATTCTGCAATACATCTTTAAATTCAGCATCATTAACATATTGTTCCTTGATGGTCTCCAAACCAAATATTTTAAAGTCAAGTTGTGAAAGCATAGTATAACGACGAGACAAGGCATCAGCAATAACATTTTCTTTACCCTTCTTGTGTTTAATCACATAAGGGAAAGTCTCAATGAATTCAACCCATTTAGCATGTCGACGGTTCAGTTTTGCTTGACTTTTAATGTGTTTCAAAGATTCATGATCAGAATGTATAACAAATTCCTTGGGCCATAAATAATGTTGCCATGTTTCTAAGGTCCGAACAAGAGCATATAATTCTTTATCATAAGTAGAATAGTTCAGACTAGGCCCACTCAATTTTTCACAAAAGTATGCAACAGGTTTTCCATCTTGTAATAACACACCTCCTAATCCAATTCCACTAGCATCACATTCAAGCTCAAAAGTCTTATTGAAATTAGGAAGTTGGAGTAAAGGAGCATGTGTCAACTTATCTTTCAATACCGTGAAGGCTTCTTCCTGTGCGGTACCCTAAACAAAAGGTACATCCTTCTTTGTAAGCTCGTTGAGAGGTGCAGCAATGGTGCTGAAATCTCTCACAAAACGCCTATAGAAACCAGCGAGGCCAAGGAAACTCCTCACTTGTGTGACCGTTTTGGGCTGCGGCCAACTCTCAATAGCTTCAATCTTGGCTTTATCAACTTCAATTCCCTGTGGAGTAACAACATAGCCAAGAAAAGATACTCGGTCGATGCAAAAGGTGCACTTTCCAAGGTTACCAAACAAACGTGCATCACGTAGAGCAATAAAAACAACACGTAAATGTTCCAAATGTTCCTCCAAAGATTTGCTATAAATCAATATGTCATCAAAGTAAACTACCACAAATCGTCCAATGAAAGCACGTAAAACTTCGTTCATTAACCTCATGAAAGTACTAGGTGCATTAGTTAACCCAAAAGGCATGACTAACCACTCATAAAATCCAAACTTAGTTTTAAATGCTGTTTTCCATTCATCTCCCAATTTCATACGAATTTGATGGTAACCACTACGCAAATCAACTTTGGAGAATAATGTAGAGCCACTCAATTCATCAAGCATATCATCTAGCCTAGGAATAGGATGACGATAACGAATAGTAATATTATTAATGCCTCTACAATCAACGCACATACGTGACATACCATCCTTTTTTGGCACTAAAATGATAGGAACAGCACAAGGACTAAGGGATTCGCGTATATAACCTTTGTCGAGCAGTTCTTGTACTTGACGCATAATCTCCTTCGTCTCCTCTGGATTGGTACGGTATGGTGCCCGGTTGGGTAATGATGCACCGGGAATTAAGTCAATTTGATGCTCAATCCCGCGAATAGGTGGTAATCCCGGTGGCACGTCTTGTGGAAAGACGTCGGCGAACTCCTGCAAAATGTTAGTGACAGCAGGAGGCAAAGAGGAAGGCACGTCCTCGAATGAAAATAATGCCTCTTTGCACACAAAAGCATAGCAAACAGATTTGCTAAAATCTAGATCATTAATATCAGATTTGGTGGCAAGTAAACATGCACTTTTCAATTTAATTTTAGAAGCAACACTAGATTGTTTATTATTATTAGGCTGCATTTGTTGCTCAAATTCTTTTGCCACAATCTGATTTTCACTCTTAGTTTTCTCCTGTTTTGCTTTATTAGCTCTATTAATATCATCTTTCAAAATGGAATCAGGAGTCATAGGAAGCAAAGTAATATTTTTATCCTTATGAACAAGAGTATACTGATTGTTTCTACCATGGTGAATAGAATTTTTATCAAATTGCCATGGTCTACCAAGTAATAAGGAACATGCTTGCATCGGTACCACATCACAATCAACATAATCAGCATATGTAGAGATACTAAAATGCACATGAACAGTACGTGTTACCTTAACCTTGCCGCTGTTGTTGAACCATTGGATGTAGTATGGATGTGGATGTGGTCTTGTGGTGAGAGATAGCTTCTCCACCATCTCGATGCTAGCCAAGTTGTTGCAACTCCCTCCATCTATGATCACGCGAACAGAACGTTCCTTCACAACTCCCTTTGTATGGAACAAATTATGCCTCTGATTTTGCTCAGCTTGTGTAACCTGCACACTCAAAACACGTTGAGCAACTAAACATTCATACCTGTCAGCATCTTCAGGAGCCATGTATTGCATCTCATGATCAGAATCGTCTCCACCGTGTTCGTCACGTGTAATAAGAGCCAAAGTCTCCTCATCATAGTCACTAGCGGACTCATACCCACCATCCTCAGTAACAATCATCACACGCTTAGATGGGCATTCTCTCGCATAATGACCTCCACCCTTGCAACGTCGACAAATAATATCATGTGTTTGCCCTGTTGATGCCATGGATGAAGAAGAGCTCTTTGCAGGCCCAGAAGGTGTGCTCTTGGCAGATAGTGGTGATTGTGCCTGCTTTATTGTATCACGGTTGGAGGTGGAAGCCGACGGAGGCGCCGGTGAAGCAGAACGTGTGGAAGTAGATGATGCACGTGGTGTCCATGATGAAGGTCGACCTGCAGAAAAGTTAGTCCGCGCCAATGCCTGTCGATCCTGCACTTCACGTTCAGCTTTACAAGCAAGATGGAATAAACGAGTGATATTAGTATACTCCTTATACTCTAGAATCGTCTGAATCTCTCTATTTAATCCACCCATAAAACGTGCAAGCATAGCTTCATTCTCCTCAACAATACCACATCTAATCATGCCAGTTTGTAATTCCTGATAATATTCTTCTACAGAATTTTTTCCCTGTCTTAAGCGCTGCAATTTTTGAAGTAATTCACGTTGATAATATGGTGGAACCCAACGAGTACGCATAGCAGTTTTCAAAGCAGCCCAAGTAGCCGGAATAGGATATAATCTACAATGCTCAGACCACCAAACACATGCAAAACTAGTGAAAGCACAAACAGCAGCAGGAACACGTCTCTCCTCGGGATATTGTAAACATGTAAATCGTTGTTCAGTTTCTAACTCCCAAGTAAGATATATATCAGGAACATATCTACCCTCAAATGGTGGAATATTCAATTTTAGTTTAGGGAGATGGTCATGATCTCGTACCTGAGGGTGAGCCCTACCATTGCCATTATTTGCATGTGGACGACCTGATGGTTGCTGTGCTGGTGGTGGCATGTAGTTCTGATTTTGATCAACCTCATCCTCATAATCGCCAGCAAAATCATCCTCCTCCGCATCAGCAGCAGGAGCCACAGAAGTAGCAACAGCAGCACCAACAGTTTGGCCAGGTGCAAGAGGGAGACGGCTCGCTCGGCGGAGGGCTGTTTCACGATGTGTAGGTAGTCGTCGTCGTTGTTGTTGTAGAGGTGCGTTAGGTGCAGCCGGTGGTGGTGGTGGAAGACGCGCGAGCAATTCATTAAACCTGTTATCGAGCTTTGTTTCGAACGTCTTCTCCATGTCATCTATCTTCTCCATGGCCTCTTCAAATCTGTTTAGCACATCCTGCACCTGTCCATTCATCATTTGCTGAAATTTATCATGCAACTCCTGATTCGTCATGTTCTCCCAGTCAGTCTCGTCGGCTTGTGATCCTGCCATGGTTAGCAACAATAGAAAACACACAAGAATATGATCCTACAGAATACTAACAAGAGGTGGTGGTGGCGGGTGTCACAAATCCGTCAAGCAAATCTCAAATTCTTACCAGTTCTTACCCAGCAGCAGGCAGTGATCGGCAACCGTTGTAGTCAAAACTCTCAAAAGTTTGGATAGAGCGATTGCCAGGGAGAGTCAAACGCACGACGTAGAGGTATGTGGAGCTGGGAAGGCTTATAGTATGGTAGCAAAAAGGGTCAGCAATAATCAATTCAGAGATGCAAAGTTGAATAAACGCTCAACGACGGTACTGTGCTGGTCCTAGGCTAGACCGTGCTAGAGACGCGAGCCTAGAACACTAACAAAATCACGGCGCTGCACGTAAATAAGGGAAAAGCACACTCTGGAACTTTTTTTTTCGCTTTTTTTTTGCGCTCCTCTTTTTTTTACGCTCCTCTTTTTTTTTTGCGAAAAATTACTATAATGGCGAGTGTCTCAAAACTCTTCCCTCGTCAAACTGATAGGATGGGCACGAAATTTTTTTTTTCACTTTTTTTTTCGGAAATCAGGGCAGCGACGACGAAAAAGTGCGACAAAAAATCACTATGATGGCACGTGGCTCAAAAGACTCAGAAAAGCCTAAAAATAGGATAGGGAAAAATATTTTTGCCCGTGAAAATTTTGGCCTAAAAACTGCCCGGGGGTCTCCAGACTTTTTTTTTTCGAGACCTACGCAGGCAAGGAAACACGAATCGGAATTGAGATTGATCTCAAGAACAAACCTAATATGAGAAGAACTCGGATTGGTGGTGGATATATGGTTGTGGTATATGGCAGCGGTGGTGGTATATGGTAGCGGTGGTGGTATATGGATAGAGATTGATGGTGGTATATGGATACGGATTGGTAGTGGTATATGGATAAGGATTCAGAGCGGTGGCGGATAAGCAAAAGTGGTAGATGGGCGATGATGATGGTGCGGCGGCGGCGTGACAACTTATGACCAGAACTCGAAACTCTAAAAGACTAGACTCTAAGACCAGCAACTTGACACGACGATGCAACCGCAAATTCAACAAAGCAAAAACCCTAAAAAGATTATGCAAAGGCTCAGATTGGTTCGGATATGATGAACTAACCCTAATTTTTTTTTGTGTGGCTTTTTCGTGGACTGTAGGTATGAAGAACAGACTCGATCTAATCTACGAAAAACTGTAAAATCTCACCGAGCAACCTGGAAATCTGATACCACTTGATAGAGGCAAAGGTGTCCCGATGTTTCGATGAGATGGTGGCTATCGTTTTCTGTGGGAGTCGACCTTGACGATCCGACTACGAACGTGCGAGACGTCGCGCCTTAGCAATCGCTAAACCAACTTCCCAGGGGTTATTGACCACGCCGGAGCACGATCAACCTGACCACGAGGGCCTGTTTCCTGCGAGCAAACGAAGAACAAGCAAGAAACTGAGATTGCAATCTGGATATTGCGAATATAAGATAAAAGCTTTATTGATCAAGGTGGGGTTCTGTGACGTCTTGGTTTGGTCGTTGGACACAAACGAAGTACGCGAAGTTGCAGCTATGGCGAACTTTTAATCTAAACAAAACCCAAAGTCTAAACGACGCCCTAAGGGCTGTATATATGGAGGAAGAGAGGGGAATTTCGTGGCCCTTGAGGGTGGGGTCCGAAGCCAACCCTAACTCTTGTTTCCCCACACATACGGACTCTAAAAATAGCCTATACTTAAGTATTTCGAAATTACATGGGCCTGGCCCATTAATAAGGTGACGCAGCACCTAGAATAGCCTATGGACGAATATTATGAAGTGGCATCTTGTATATTTCGTCCATGGCTTCATGCACTCCTTATGGCGGCTTCAAAGTCCTGAAATCATCACTTGTAACTCCGTTCTTGATCCCCTTGCGCATGCCATCAACTTCATGCGTGTTCTTGCTCCAATGTTCATCCTTCTCCAAGCTAGGCCCTTCATTTGAAAGCAAAACAAATGTATCCAATTTAGGCAGCATCATAATCTCATGAACATTAGAATCATTACCAAGAAACGAAAGTACCTGGTAATTTAATTGGCGTGCGCGAGCTCTAGTAATTGGTCCAGTATATGTAACAGTAGGGGCTGTGGGTGTAACAATGGTATTGATGTCCTCATCAATTGTTCTGTTTAATCTGATAATCACATTTTCCTTTCCATTGTCTTGTTTTAACCTTTCTCGTGGTTTATACGATCTAAGCAGTAATGATTCGTTGCTTATGTAAACACCCTGGTGTACAACCTTGTCAGTAAGACCGTATTACTATTGTTGTTAACATTCCGGTAACCGCCGGTGGACGAGAACTTTGCCTATTGGTCCGACTCGTTTTAACGAGCATGAAAATGGCTCTCTTCGTCCCCCGCCCTTGGTACCGACGTTGTTGCTGACATAGCTGACAAGCTATCCTCTGACATGCCTTGCTATCATGACCATGCAAGATGTAAGCGCCTTCCTACTTTTAACCCACATGGTGGGCCCATAACCCACAGGTCCCAGGATCGAAACCTGACTCTCATGTACACCCCGTTCCCAGTGTTATTCCCCACGCTTGGCCTTGTAGGTAATTCACGAGCCACCTTCCTACAGATCTAATTTGATATTTGGTGCAATAATATTCCTGTTGCTCTAGACCCCTTTCACACTCTGTTCCAGGCAATGAACGATTGCCTATCCGCTTGAAACTTCTTACTGCACCTTCTTACTTTGCTCTCGCTGTCTTTCTTGGATTTCAGCTCCAGAGATGCCTCTATGCGTTATTCACTAAGATAGCCCCCATGTACCTAACATGTGTCGAGCTCCGTCCTTCCCGAGTTTTCCCCCTAATCTTTTCCATAAGTACGATGAAGATCCGAAAGGAAGGACGGCAACTTCATCATGATGCCCTGATGCAGTGACATGAAGACATCCACGTAAGGGATCAACTTCTTCGAGAAGAGCAACCCGAAACGAGAAGATCCGTTAGAATTCTGTAATCAAAACTTCCCCCCTACTCCACCTCTTACATCTCGGGACGAGATTTCTTGTAGTGGAGGAGATTTGTAACACCCCGAGTGACATGCTACAGTAAACTCCTATTAATGGTGCCACATCATCATAATTAAATTTTACTAATAATCACTTTGTCCCAAACCGACCACAAATTCAAATTTAATATAAAGTCAAATTATCATTTCTTCAAACAGAAAAACTAAAATGTTCATATTATTATGAAAATTCCACCAACCAGTACCATGTAGAATCCAACATCTTTTGGTTCACACATAAATCCCTAGGAAATTATAAGTGGTCCAAAAACAACAAAAATAACATTTTCAAAAATAAACAAATGGTTATATATTTCCAAATGCCCCCAAACTTTGGGTACTTTTTCAAAGTGTTGCATTTGATTTTTGAGCATACTTTCATGTTCACCAAAATTTGTTTGATACTAAAAGAAAATAGAAAGTGATGCTAGAAAAATAAAACAGAAAAGAATTAAAGAAATAAATAAATAAAAGGAAAGGCTATACTGTGCACTGCAGGCCCCTCCTACACTGCACAACCCAGCCCATCAATTCCCCTCTTCTTCTTTCCTGTTCACTCTAGGCGCCGTGGCCGCGTGTAGCACGTCCATGGCGTGGATCCTCCATGCGTAGCTCATCCTCCTTCACCCCTCGGTGGATAAGGACCCCGTGACCCCCCTCTGTAAACTTCAGCTCGATTCCTCCCCTCCCCTCCTCCCGTGCCGCTACCACTTCCCTAACCACGCCCGAAGCACCCTCGCCATGGCCGCCGTTGCTCTCGTGTCCACCAAGCTTCTGCCACGCCTGCGAGCACGTCCAGGAGACTCGCCGACCTCGTCTTCGTCAACCACGGGCACGGGTTCTAGCTGCCCCGTGCCACTACGTCGCCATCGAGGTCGTCTTCTTCCTCGGCCCCGTCAACCTTCGCCGTCGAATACAACCAGCTCCGTCCACGCCTTGACTCCCTGAGCTGCTCGTCGGAAACCCTGTGAGCTCGCGCACCTCCTGCTCTTCCCTTTTTTTCCACGTGCGTCCTCCTAGCTAGCTCCTCGTCGGGCGCTGTCGTGGCTGCCGATACCCCTGCCTACCCGCGTCGTCCGCAGCCACCTGCACGACCGCGCGCTTGCCCGCGCCGGCCGGTGCCTGGCTGCACCCAGCGCCGCCGCCATTTGCGGCACGCCCTGCCCTGCCGCTGCTCATGGCCTGCATCATGGCTTGCCCGCTCTCCGCCCCCGACCGAGTCCTCCTCTGCTCGGCCGGGTCCACCTACGAAGCCGCCGCATCCCAGCCCCTGCCGAGGCCGCCCGGTGCTCGTGCCTCGCCGGCCTCGCCGGGGACGCGCCTGCCGCCTCCGGCCACCGGAGTACTCTGGCCGCGTCCCCTCACCGCGTCCGGCCGCGAACCGCTGCCCCCTGCTCGCGCCCGCCACTACCGCACACCCGTGTTGCCTGCCGCTACTTCTGTCGCTAACTGCCGCTGCGTCCTAGCTACCCCCTGCCCCCGCTCCTGCCGATGCTCCTCGATGCTGTCCACCGGCGCCCTGAGCCTGTGCGCGCCTGTGTATAGAGAGAGAGGCTGGCTGGCTCCCTGTATTAGGGGTCGGCCCTGTTAGATTAGCTAGATATAAGTTAGAGGTTAAATTGTGTATTAGGATTAAGACTAATATATCGCTGACATGTGGACCCACTGTTATTTTAAAGAAAAACAATTTTTTAGAAGTCTAAGTCAATGACATGTGGCCCCTACACTGTTCGTATGTTGACAAGTCAACTGTTGACATTGACCCTGACCCCATCTATGATAAACTATGGCTAGAATACCAATAAGTGACAAAACTAATTTCTGTTTTATTTTCGAATTAAAAGAATTCCAAACTACTATTAAAACTTCAGAAAATCATATAAAATAATCCGTAACTTGGATGAATAAGTTTTATATATGAAAGTTGCTCAAAAAAATCCAACAAATCCGAATATGCATTCCGTTCGTCCGCCACACGTCCCTAGCATAGAGAACATGCAACAATCCCCCTCCGGTCTATTTGTCCAAAAACGTCAACACCGGGAATACTTTCCCGGATGTTTCCCCCTTCACCGGTAGCACCTAGTACTGCGTTAGGTCACCCCTAGCACCACGTATTGCCATGTTATACTTTGTGATGCTTTGATTGCTCTGTTATTTATTGTGTTCCCCCTCCATTACTTCTTGCCGGTAGACCCTGAGACCGCGGTTGAACCAGTGATCGACTACTTCACATTTGGGGGTCCGTTTCTGTCTACAGAGCAACCAGGCAAGCCTGTGATGCTTTGATTGCTCTGTTATTTATTGTGTTCCCCCTCCATTACTTCTTGCCGGTAGACCCTGAGACCGCGGTTGAACCAGTGATCGACTACTTCACATTCGGGGGTCCGTTTCTGTCTGCAGAGCAACCAGGCAAGCCAACCCCCCTTGTTCATCCTGACATTGCCTACTCTTTCCCTCTACTCCTTGCATTAGAGTATTGTTATTGTTTCATCGGTTTGATCCTTGTAACGCCCCGGACACACCCGTCGGTGGTCGTTACTCCTGGCGGGATCTAGACTGGCCCCACAGATCAATACTAGTCTTTTCTGCGCACTTTGTCCTCACTCGTGCGCACCCGGGAGCAACTTCCCGGTCGGTCACCCATCCTGACACTACTCCAAGCTGAGCATGCTTAACTTTGGAGTTCTGTCCGAATGGGCTCCCAGAAAAGAAGGAATTCCTTATTGATATGAGTAGTCTATCATCCCTAATAAGCCAGGCTATCACATACACCCCCACTCAGAGGAACCGACGTCCTCGTCGGGCCACAGGAACGTTCCCTCTTGGCACAAATGTCTGTGCTTCCAGTCCGGTACATGTGCCATGTCTAGTCGTTGAACACAAACGAAGTACACGAAGTTGCAGCTATGGCGAACTTTAATCTAAACAACACCCAAAGTCTAAACGACGCCCTAAGGGCTGTATATATGGAGGAAGAGAGGGGAATTTCGTGGCCCTTGAGGGTGGGGTCCGAAGCCAACCCTAACTCTTGTTTCCCCACACATACGGACTCTAAAAATAGCCTATACTTAAGTATTTCGAAATTACATGGCCGGATGTCCGGGGCCAGGGCCGGATGTCCGGGTCCTGGGAGTTGTCTCCGTCTTCTTCCATCGCCGCTTCCAGGATTCCCTCGCGGATGGTGTAGTTGTTCCTTGGCGCTTGCACTCCTCCTCGTCATCCTTGAAGCTCCGACAATTTCTATGCATGCACACGGGAGAAGTGTCAAGTAGTATACCATCCTCGAAGGGGTCAAGTGAGCACGTGTAAAGGAGATGATTCACCTTTGTGTATGTGAAGTAGATGTCGCACGTGTCACTCGCCGAACAGACTCTTGACATGGTGATGTCCATAGGATGCTCCGCATCATCTCCCCTCCCTTGGAAAAGATCCGACCTCGGATCGAAAACCAAATCACCATGGGAAAGAGATGGCTTCTCCGTGTAGAAGTGGACGTTCACCAGGTACTTGCCATCTTGAAGATCGAAATGTGCACTCTCCAATGTCGCACCGTCTCGTGATTCCCTTAAAAGGAGTAAGGACAACAAACACTTGGAAAAATAAATGTGGTTAGCGTTAGTGCAAAACTAAGCATTCAAGAGGTGAGTCACCAAACAAGCGTCGTCGTCATGTAAAGCATATGGTGTGACAAAGGATTGTGACATGGCATGTAAGCATATCAATCGAGCACAAGCAAAGATATCATGGGGACAAGCATGCAATTGTGAGGTAGAGATGCAAATATGTGTAACAAGAGAATAAGCGTCTACCTCAAAGTAATAGCAAGCATGGGCAAAGCGCTCAACGAAAGGTCTATGGTAGGCATAAGAAGCATTCACAACACCAAATAAGATGAGATGTCTAAACACATGGGTCAAGTGCAAGACAATCCAAGCATAACATGCATAGGGTGTAGTGAATATCGTGTGGCACTCAACACAATGGAAAGAGCAATTGTTCATCATGTGTGAGGCAATCAAGACAAGCATATAGCAATCAATGGGACATGGCATATGTGAAGTGATGACATTGTTACAACCAAACATGTGATAGGACCATGTAATCCAAGAATTGGATGCAACACACAAGGCATATATATCATGATGCATGGAATGGTGAAAGTGACAAGTCGAAGCAAGATCTCTAACATGTGTGCAATCAACTGGTCCAAGATGAACAATAAGTCTCATGGTGCATGCAAAAAAAGTAGTATGATCCACAATATCCATGCTCAAGAAAGATGTCACCTTGAAGGCATGTCCTTGTGCGTCCTTCGCAATGCCGAAGTGGTAGGAAAGGTGGTGTAGAAGAGAGTCGTGGTCGAATGTATGAGGCTCACTCTCAAGAGCTCGAATGGTCAACTCACGTGAAGTGGAAGTCGACACAAAGTCCAAGTATCCTACACATGCACAAAAGAAAGCAAAGAATGTATGCGCATGGTATATAAACACATCATCCATCATGATGGTTCTCTTCTGTTGCACATAACCATTAGAAGCACAAGTGCATGAATAATATGATGCAACAATGGCTATATTCATGGAACGGGGTATATGGTGCAAAGAAGGAAGGCAAGCATGCTTCATAAGAAATATGTCAAAATCTCCAAATATATGTGAAAATGCTATGGGGCAATCTCATGAGCAAGAGTAATCATTGTTGCACTCAATACATGGCAAATCGTCTAACATGAGAGTGGTAACACATGGGGATATACGACAAGATGCAATAACAATCATGTGCAAAGCATGTAAATGGTTTTCATCAACCGCATGAAGTGAGCAAGTATAAAAAAATTGTGATGCAACATAAGCAATCATAGTAATCAAGAAACTAGTGGAGCGAATATGCAACACACTAGAGGAAATCATGGCAATCATGTCATGTGAGCAAATAATAGGCAAAGGCAAAGGCAATACACATGACATATCGCAAGCACGAGCACAAAGCAAGATCATAATATCATCATAGGAATGGGTCATAGATGGAACATGGCAATAACAAGTAATATCTCCACCAAGCTTGCAAATACACATATAAGTATGAGAATCAATCACAATGTGTAATGCAAAGCATGGGTCAAAAATGCATGTCGAATGAACATATCATGCAAAGTGAACATGGCAAGATGGGCATATAATATGTAATCGACAATAACCAATAACCATGTGAGGGCCAAGTAGAATGAATGCGCGAAGTCTTTGCACGAAGAGAGGGGTGGGAAAGACAATCCATGGGATCCCAAGTCATCGTTGCTCTCTAGAGCTCGTTTTGTCAACTCGTGAGATTGTGAGGTTGACAAGTATTCATGGGTACCTACATAAAAGGAACACAAGCCAAAGAAATTGTGTGTGTGGTAAATGTACATATCATTGATCATGATGTGTACGTGCACCTGTGAGTTAGCTCAAGGTAAGCATTGCTCAAACAAATTTGATGCATGGTATAAGAACATGTCATCCATCATGAAAGAATAGTTGTTATGTATAACACGATGGGGACGCAAATTGAGCATACAAGTATAGCAAGTGTGTGGCACAACAATAGCATTTTTATTCATGGGGAGCATATTGTGCACACAAGTATTGGGATCATGCAATGAATGGGACGAATCAAAATCTCCTAACATGTATGAGGAAACTATGGGGGTCTGCTCGTGAGCAATGTTGGAAACATCATATGGAGAAAATGGACAACATCCAAAACAATGCATATCCGATGCTAGGTGGTCATGGCATGGCATATGAGATGAATGATGCGAAGGGAGCATATCAATATCATCACAAGAAAAACAAATGTCGATAACCATGGGCTTGTCATCTATGCCATATGTGCAAATTGGGTTTATTTTAATAGCATATGCATAGTCACTATGAAGAGATTTCAAATATGACATATGATTGATCTCATGCATAGCATATGACAAGTCAAGTGGGTTGTCAAACATGATGTGACCTAAATAATTGTCACAAAAAATCCTATGTAACATGGCATCACAACTAATAGAATCCACATGGGAATCATCATACTCATCATAAATGGGTAAATCATCGCATGGGGAAGTCACACTAGCATGAAGCATGGAAATAGGTTGATCAACATCATGCAAGCAATCAATGTCAAGAATGTCCACTAGTGGGACTAGAGCATCACCTTCACCTATGTTACCTTGTTCATTCCACTCTAGTCGTGTAGGTGAGGAGGGTAAGACCAAATGGTGGTCAAGATTATCATCTTGATGGAACCATGTGGGGGGTGCATCATATTCCACCATGGCCATCATCTTGTCCAAAGGTAGGGCGAAGTTGTCGAGAATCGGCGCGTTATCATATATGGGACCTAGCACCAAATAAGAAGACACAATAGAGGTAGAGGTCAAGTCGTTAGTGTGGAAAGTGGCCTCACATGACCTATCAACTATCTCACTCTCTCTATCTGGTGGTTCACTCACTCCCTTAAGGAAGGTGCACTCAATGTCACATATGGTGGAGTCACTCATCTCACTCAAGTGGTGGGGGTGGTGGCTCTCCTCACATGGGAATTGTGGCAACACATCATATAAAGGGCTAGTGGTGAAGTCACTCTCACTCTCAATATGGTGGAAAAAGTCACTCAAGTCATCATATGTCACCCTGGTCGAAGGGAAAATCCCATGCTCAACCATCTCATCGCCGTCGCCGTGGATGAAAGCCGAAGATGGCACATCATCACTCTCGCCTCCTAAGATGCAAGCATCATCCTTGATCATCACCATGTCGCTCGCCTCCAAAGCTTGGTCCTTAATGGTCTCCGTAGTCGTAGTTGTCACCGCACCATCTTGAAAAAGAGTCGAAGTAGACTCGGCATCATCAATGCCACAAAGAGGGATGGCGGTGAAGTAGAACTTGGGAGCGTCGTCTTGGAGCTCGTCGGACTTGGACATCATGGTGGTACTAGCCTCACGATCGTTCTCATGGAGCTTGGTCCCCGTGAAGTGAGCTTGGGGGTGGAGAAGCTTTGGACTTCATGAGTTCTTGTTCCGCCTTGAGAGCACCAATGTAGTTGTCGTCGAGGGACTTGTAGTTCTCGAGGAAGATCGTCTTGGAGATGTCGTTGTGCAATCCCATCATGAAGTGGAACTTCATCGAAATGGGGTCGTCCACGCCGGCTCGCTGTAAGGCAATCTTCATCTCCTTGAAGTACTCGTCGATGGACTTGGATCCTTGGATGGTGTTCTCCAATTGGCGTTGAAGTTGTTTCGTGTAGGTTGGAGGCACAAACTCTTGCCGCAAAGATCTCTTCGTCTTGGGCCAACTCATGTTGTAGCTTTCCGAAGGTGTGTGAAGCCACCATGTGAACACGTAGCCGTGGAAGTTTCTTGTGGCGCACTTCACTTGATCTTTGAGAGGAACTTGATGTAGCTTGAGGTAGTCGTCCATCAAACGTTCCCACTCGAGATACTCCTAGGGTTCTAGAGTTCCATAGAAAGGAATCTCATGGTCGATGTTGCGGTCGTAGTAGCTCGTGGAAGTCGCGGACTTGAGCTTGGGGAGCTTCTCTTGAGCGTAGTCTTGAGGTTCTTGTTGTCGAAGATGCCGTATATCCGAAGATGAAGATGCCTTTAAGTCACTTGGCGAAGATGCCAAGGGAGATGGTGAAGTCGTTGAGCGGTTGTTGGTGTTGAGCTCTTGACCTTCACATTTTTGGTGGTGATGGTGTCGATGCTGACGTGACCTTGCCGGAGATGGTAGCTTGGAAGCATGTGTACTTGAGCGTCTTCCCGAAGATGAGGAAGATCGCTTGTAGGACTTGATGAGGGCTTTGATCTCCTCCATTTGAGCTTGCATCTTGGCGTCGATAGAGTTACTCATTGCATCAAACTCGTCGTTGTTGTTGTAGACCGAAGGTGAAATGCCTTGCCTATCCATCACAAGACTTGAGTAGAGGTGAGTAGGAAATGAGATAAACAATACCAAGTTACCTTTTCCCAAAGTTGAGGATGTATCCCGTCACTCAATGTGAGATGAAAGAATAGTGGAATTGGTACCGGACTTGTTCACTCACACCTACACACTTAAGCTTATGGAGTAGCTCGGTGAGGATAGTGGCACAAAAAGTTAATGCAAAATGTTAGCAAGAGTCAATAATGTTGAAAGAGATTCACAAATTTGCAAGTGGAACAAGTGGACCAATAGCAATGAATGGCACATGGAAACGCACACAGATAGATAAATGGGGTTGTGCAACCAAGGAATGAGCTCAAAATGTGGAATCCATGGAAAATGCTCTTGTTGCACAACTCTAGAGAGACGCTAACACGATTGCTCAATAGGCGGATACGACACTTGTACACAACCTATAGAAGACAAAAATGCAACGACTTCTATCCCAATTATGCTATGTATATATGGTTCCCGATGTTCCTCGCAAGATGATCCAAGATGATCTTATACGCAATGTGGTATGATGCTATGGCTATTGCTTACAAGCTCTTTTCTCTTTCTCTTTTGCTTAAAAGCTTTATTATTATTTTTCTCTCTTTTTTTGGATATGGCCACAATGCGAAATGCACAAACCAAGCTAGCAATTGTGTATATGCGGAAACAATCTTGTGATACAAGAGATGATATGATACCAATATGATATGGTATGTATGCAATGAGAGGTGTAGATCACTAATGTGCACAAGTAACGTTGCCGGCAATACTCAAATGGCTAGTCTCGATAGGCAAGTAACGCAAAATGGGCTAGGGGTTAACAATTCAATTGCAAGGGAATATACATTGGAGGGATACCACGATACCAAGATGATATGGAGGTTACCGTCAAGGGTTTGTTGTTTGTAAGCCACGGACGGATGATGGTGAAGTGGTCAATGTCGATGAAGAACTCGAGGTGATGATGAGTGGCGGTGATCTTGATGGAGATACCAAGATGATGGTGACTCATCCCTAAGTAGCCGAAACACCTTAGGAAACGGAAAAACCGCGAACTCAAAATCTCAAATGTCAAATGGTGGTATCGGGATGTTGTGGTGGTTTTGTGGAAGCTCAATGGACTTGCGGAATGGCAATGATGGGTTGTGGAGTATGCAATGCGGAAATGGAGGGTAAGGTTGGCTATACACGGTGTCGGAGTTGGAAGCATGGTCCCTAAGTAGCCTAAACACCTTAGGAGACACAACTCACAACAAAAACAAAATTGGGTTAAGTTGGGGTGGTGGAAGTGTATGGTGGGCAAGCCTATGTGGGAGTTATGGTGGTGGTGGTTGATGAAGAAGCAATCGTCCATAAGTAGCCTAAACACCTTAGGATACTCGAATCACTACTCAAGCAACAACAAATGCTATAAGGAACAAAATTGGTTAGGTTGCGGAAGTCGGTGGTGGTTATGCGGAGGTTGTGGTGGAAGCCCTAGGCAAAGATGCCAAAGTTCCAAACATTTTATGGAGTCAAATGGTGATGGTAGTATTTTTGTTGGAAGGGGGATGTCAAGAGCTTTTCAACGAGCTAAAGAACATAAAAAACGGACTCCGAATGAATTATTTATGGACAGAACGGTGAAACGGGGATGGCTGAAATGTCAGGGCCGGACATCCGGGCTCGGGGCCAGAAATCCGGGACCTGATGTCTAGAACCGCGCGCGAATTGCGCTCCAGGAGCTGGATGTCTGGCTTGGGGCCCGGATGTCCGGCCAGGTGGCCCGGATGTCCGGCCTGAGGCCCGGATGTCCGGCCAGACGATTCCAGATCGGGATTTGGACTTCAAAACTCGATTTGGGGCAAAAATTGATGAATTTGGGGGCAAAATTTGACGGATTTTGTGGATGGAAGGTGGAGAAAAGTGGGGAGAAACTAGATCTACTCAAGACAAAACGAATCCATGGATCAAAATCAACAAAATATCATCACACCAACAAATCACAAAAAAATTTGGGGGCTATTTTTGTGGGGAATTTGCGAATTTAGGACGAAATCAACAAAATTAGGCTAGAAAACAACGAGGGGAGGCTCCGAAATCGTGTTCAATGTGGCTCTAGATACCAAGATGATGTAGGGTGGAACCCTAGATGGCCGATCTTTCACGAAAGGATCAGATCCCAACTAAGAACACGAAGAACATGGGGAAGAACGGAGAGAAATCACAAGGGGAAACACTCAAGAACAAGTCCAATCACACATCCACTAGACAATCAAACACACAAGATCCACAAGGTACATGAACAACAAAGGTAAATATACAAGGTAAGGTTCATCTCCATGAGGAGGTCTTGATGGTAGAGTTCATCCCAAATCCAAAGGAGATGGGGGCTTGAATCCTAGAAGGATCTTCCCACAAGGGGGTCTTGAATCCAAGGTGGATCTTCTCTGAAGAGGGGTCGCGGTCTCTCTCGTGGAATAGATCCGTAATGGATGAGCAAAGCTCTATTTCTAAATGAGCTACTACTTTTCTAATCCTAAAACGTAGGTGGAGGGGAAGTATATATAGTCTAAGGGGCGAAGGGGTACATGGACCTCGGCCCAGAAGCACTGCACGCAGGCAGGGAGGGACGGATGTCCGGGCATCGGGCCGGATGTCCGGGGCTTCACGGGGAGCCGGATGTCTGGGCTGGCAGGCCGGATGTCCGGGCCAATGGAGCTGGTCACGGTGCTCTCTGGAATGGCTTGTCCGAATTTCCGGGGGCGAGGCCGGATGTCCGGGTGTTGACGAGGCGCCGGATGTCCAGGGCTGACGCCGGATGTCCGGGGCCTATAGCACTTCGGCTGCAGGGTTGCTGCTGTTGTTGACATCTTCAGGGGCCGAATGTCCGGGCTAGGGCCGGATGTCCGGGTCCTGGGAGTTGTCTCCGTCTTCTTTCGTCGTCGCTTCCAGGCTTCCCTCGCGGATGGTGTAGTTGTTCCTTGGCGCTTGCACTCCTCCTCGTCATCCGTGAAGCTCCGACAATACCTATGCCTGCACGCGGGAGAAGTGTCAAGTAGTATACCATCCTCGAAGGGGTCAAGTGAGCACGTGTAAAGGAGATTATTCACCTTTGTGTATGTGAAGTAGATGTCGCGCGTATCACTCGCCGAACGGACTCTTGACATGGTGATGTCCATAGGATGCTCCGCATCAGAAAGTGTGTCCGGCCAAAGGGGATCGAGCATGTTGAGTTATGTGGTGCACCCATGCAGGTAAGTTTATCTATTCGAATAGCCGTGTCCCTTGGTAAAAGGACGACCCGGAGTTGTACCTTGACCTTATGACAACTAGAACCGGATACTTAATAAAACACACGCTCTCAAGTGCCAGATACAACCCGGTGATCGCTCTCTACAGGGCGACGAGGAGAGGATCGCTGGGTAGGATTATGCTATACGATGATACTTGGTGAACTTACCATCTACGCTCTCCTACATGCTGCAAGATGGAGGCTGCCAGAAGCGTAGTCTTCGATAGGACTAGCTATCCCCCTCTTATTCTGACATTCTGTAGTTCAGTCCATAGATACTACCCATTTCATTGATACCAATGCATATTTAGTGTAGATCCTTGCTTGCGAGTACTTTGGATGAGTACTCAGAGTTGCTTTGCTCCCCCTTTTTCCCCTTTTCTATTCCTGGTTGTTGCAACCAGATGCTGGAGTCTAGGAGCCAGAGGATCCCGAGGATGGTTCTATGTGGAGTTCGATTTCGAGGAGTAGTTAGGAGGTCCCAGGAAGGAGGCCTTGCCTTTTCGATCATTGCTACTTTTGTGCTAGCCTTCTTAAGGCATACTTGTTTATCTTATGTCTGTACTCAGATATTGTTGCTTCCGCTGACTCATGTGTTTTCGAGCTGATGTATTCGAGCCCTCGAGGCCTCTGGCTTGTAATATAAAGCTTGTATTATTTTAATTTGTGTCTAGAGTTATGTTGTGATATCTTCTCGTGTGTCCTTGATCTTGATCGTACACATTTGTGTGTATGATTAGTGTACAGTCAAATCAGGGGCGTCACAGAGGTGTCGGACGTCCGGTCCTGGTCGAACATCCGGCCGGTGTAGCTTTCTTTGGTCTGATTTCCTTGGGCTTGACGCTTGGTGTCCTCGCCGTCTTGTCCTATGGATGTAGCTGCTCCATGTGATGAGGCACGAACTAGCGAGATGCTAATTCGCGCGTGTAGATGGCCCGATATTTTATGGCGATGCTTGATCAACAGCTTGTCCCCTTGTTCCTTCTTGCAACCTTCAAGATAATTTTCACCTGTGTATGAAAATACACAAACGAAAATAATGACCCACTCGGATCAGCACGTAGGAATTGATGTGATGATCAACCCTCTGTCGCTAGTAAATTTCCACGATGCGAAAGTCACAGATAATACACAAGATATGGCCGCCCGTAACTCGGACATTTTTCTGTATATCTCATACTCGAAAATAAAGCTCAAAACTAATCTCTACATCGGCCGTGGCCGAGCCCTTTTTATAGGCGATGCAAACTTGTGAAACGGACTCTTCTATAACCAACTAACTAAGGGTTGAACTAATTAATTATCCAGCGACATTGATTACCTTGCAACTAACCTTGACTCAAAACATGTAAATAACTAGTAGTACAACTTGACCCTCACGGCTGCCACGTTCAAGGAAAACTACAAGTCTATGAAATTCACGAGACCTATCTCTACAGATAAATATACTTGATTAAATAAAACATGGAAACATATCCTTTGCAGATCCCATCAAATATATTGGCTTGCATGGAGTTTAAAAAGGAAGCTGCCGATCTTGATCTTCTCTGGAGGTGTACGAAACGTAGGAATTACATCTTTTGGCTTCCATACCTCATTTGCATCCGATCTGAACCTTTTGTTTTATATTCTTCTTGATACATGCACGGTATGATGAGAATCAACATGTGCTAATTCCTTCTCAAATATATGAGCAATTTTTGGTCCACAAAACTGATGCACACGACCATCGTTTCCTCGACAAAATTTGGTCGCATGCTTGATCTGCAACTTTTTCATGACTTGACTCATTAAATGGCTCAGATTTAGTAGGATTATCCATCAACGGTGTCATGCCCGCATCATCCTCCCTTCCTTGAAGAGAAACCGTCCTCAGTTTCAAGTCTATTTTTTGTACAATCTTCCTCCCCGGAACTTGCATCTCTATGATGATTGCACTATCTGCCATTGGTTTCAACACATGCTTCCTTCCATCATGCATAAACGTGTATGTGTTGGATCTCCCATCATGGACTGCATCATGATCAAACTGCCATGGTCTTCCCAACAATAGTTGACACGTATTCATCGGCACAAGATCATAGTCCACCTTATCAATATAATCTCCAACTGCAAACTTCACACGTACCTTACGTGTGATCTTTAATTTTCCGGAGTTGTATATCCACTCCACGTGGTGTGGTTGTGGGTGTCGCCACATGGACAAACCCAATGCTTGCACAAGTCTTTGCTAATGACATTTTTAAAGCTACCACCATCAATTATCAACTTGCAAGCACGATTGTTGATCTTACACTCTGTTTCAAAAACACTCCATCGCTGCCCTTTAGGATCACCATCCTCCTGCACCTTCTTCACTAAGAGATTTAGACCCTTCATCGGTGCATCAACTTCTTCTTTTGTTTCTTCTACCTCTTCTTTTTCGCAAACGATCTTTCCAATCAGCAGCGAACACATCCATTGGCATGCGAATGAAACAAATTTGTTTGCCCTTCAGAGATAAAGAATAACTATTTTTCTTGACATCCTGAACAGCCCCAACACGCTTGCACCATGGGTCCCCAAGTAGCAGATGGCACGACACCATGGACACAGGACAAACATGAAAAAATTCCGCACAACAATATTTTCCCAGATAAAAAATTAGCAAAATCTGATGCGTAATTTTGATTTCACCTTTGAACCACTTCAGCGTGTACGGTCTTTCAAGAGGCGCCATCTTCAGCCCCAATTTTTCCACCACCTCGATGCTCACCATATTGACCGTGGTACTCTCATCGATTGTCAAATTGACACGTCGTTCGTTCACGACGCAACGAGTGTGAAAAAGAGTGACCTCGCCAATGCCTTCCTCCTCCATCAATATGTTCCTGCTCAACATGTTGATGCTTGACTCCGCAGACGATATTACAAACTGAGTTGCTGTGACTAAGCTTTGCTTTGAATACCACTTGATGAGGCACGAACTAGCGAGATGCTAATTCGTGTGTGTAGATGGCCCGATCTTTCACGACGATGCTTGATCAACAGTTTTTCCCCTTATTCCTCCTTGCAACCTTCAAGATAATTTTCACCTGTGTATGAAAATACACAAACGAAAATAATGACCCCCTCGGATCAGCACGTAGGCATCGATGTGATGGTCAACCCTCCGTCGCTAGTAAATTTCCATGATGCGGAAGTCACAGATAATACACAAGATATGGCCGCCCGTAACTCGGACGTTTTTCTGTATATCTCATACTCGAAAATAGAACTCAAAACTGATCTCTACATCGGTCGTGGCCGAGCCCTTTTTATAAGCGATGCAAACTTGTGAAACGGACTCTTCTATAACCAACTAACTAAGGGTTTAACTAATTAATTATCCAGCCACATTGATTACCTTGCAACTAACCTTGACTCGAAACGTGTACATAACTAGTAGTACAACTTGACCCTCACGGCTGCCATGTACAAGGAAAACTACAAGTCTATGAAAATTCACGTGACCTACCTCTACAGATAAATATACTTGATTAAATAAAACATGGAAACATATCCTTAGCAGATCCCATCAAATATATTGGCTTGCATGGAGTTTAAAAAGGAATCTGCCGATCTTGATCTTCTCTAGAGGTGTACGAAACGTAGGAATTAGATCTTCTGGCTTCGGTACCTCATTAGCATCCGATCTGAACCTTTTGTTGTATATTGTTCTTGATACATGCATGGTATGAAAAGACTCAACATGTGCTAATTCCTTCTCAAATACATGAACAATTTTTGGTCCACAAAACTGACACACACGAGCATCGTTTCCTTGAAAAAATTTGGTCGCATGCTTGACATTATTTTCCGCAACTTTTTCATGACTTGACTCATTAAATGGCTCGGATTTTGTAGGATTATCCATCAATGGTGTCATGCCCGCATCACCATGGCTCTCCTCCAAGTACCCGATCACACATAGTGTTTCCGCTTGAGGTAGCAGCCATCTCTCATGCATAGAAATTGGTAGTTCGGAAAGGAGCGAGTTCACCTTATCTTCGATAGCCTTTGCTCGTGCTCTTGTCATTGGTCCAAGTGGTATCGTGGGTGACATAGATAGGTCCATGGGGATGACCTTGGGATGCTCCGTGTTAGAAGGTAAAGCCGAATGCCCATATTGTGCCCTCCTCGATGCGTAATGCACGCACGACTCTAGGCCAACCCCTTGTGATGGTTGCCCGTCCATCCTTCACTATCTTTATTAGGACTTCTCGATGCTCATTGTAGTCTGGATGAAATACTTTAACCTTCATTGCATGTCCATGAATCATGTACTTTGTGACGTAATCTTGAGTGAACTGCTTCGGGAACCACTGCAAACAAAAAAGATTCACACATTGTTGTCTAACAACTCACTATGGGCAGTAAAAAGAGAAGGCTGTAGAGTTTGTAGTTACCATCATACAGCTCACTGTTGTGTTGGATAGAGCATAAACAAATAATTTGCTTGCCCCTGTTCATATCTTTTTGCTAATAATCCTTATCAGTTTCCTCACTTGATGCTTGTTCATGAATATCTCATTGCCCCATACGCAAAAAGGGTCGATGCGTGGATCCTTGCCAAGGGCATATGTACCTACAAGCAACAAGTCAATATTAGATGCTAACAAGTGTCCATGCCTGGATCTATATGCACTACATTATGGAACGACGGGGGGAGTACAAGCCGAGGGATGAAACTAACCTCGGCAGAAAATGGTGGCCACTCCTGTTGTTGTCCTGCATAAGTAGAGGAAAGGCATGATAAGTACAACAACCTTAACATCACAAATATAGCAAAGGTAAACAACATCATCTCCAAATGATAGCTTGAATGTGTTGGTTTCAGCATGCTGTTAAAGAAGATATAAAATGGAAGACAATGTTACCTACAACAGGCTTAACAACCATCGAATATTGCAATTCAAATTGGTATTGTTGAAAATGAATAGAACGTAGGTAATGCTTAAACATCACACTGGATAAATGTGTAAAACTGAAATAAAGGTCATGTGTTAACTACACTAGGCATAACTAGAACGAAATATAACCGTTCAAACTGGTATTGATGCAATCGAGCGGCATAGTTCCAACTTGCACATAATGAACATCACATTGTGAATGACTGAAATACACAAGGCATAAATGATCAGTATAAAAACCGAATATAGCCATCGAAACTGGACAGAGTTCCACTGCAACCAACCTAACAAGCAAATACAGATAAACATGGCATATGCTTGAAAACTGGACAAATGCTCAATGCAACCAACCTAACAAGCAAATACAGATAAACAAGGAATCTGCTTGAAACCTGGACAAATGCTCACTGCAACCAACCTAACAATCAAATACAGATAAACAAGGCATCTGCTTGATAACTAGACAAGTGCTCACTGCAACCAACCTAAGAACCAAATACAGATAAACAAGGCATCTGCTAGATAACTGAAAAAATGCTCACCGCAACCAACCTAACAACCAAATACAGATAAAGAAGGCATCTACTCACTATAAACAACCAAATTTAGCCATTCGTCAAACTGAAATGGACAATTCATACTTAAACATCACATAGCCCTATTGAACAATACATTTTTGCATAACTAAAATAATTAAACACGACACAGTTAAAACACCGCGTGGCAAATGCTACTACAACAAAGGGTACGGGTTGGCAAGCTAGAAAAGGTAAGATTTGCTGATAGGATGATGCCTCACATATCATGGACGAGATCTTTCCAGTTGGATGAGAACAGACCCATGGTGCGCTCTCTGATGTCACAGATGGGCTATTTCACCTTAGAAGAACCTTTGTGGGTGCCCTCCTCGAGGTCGTGGTCGATGAGATCTGATTTGGCAATTGAGGATCCCAAGCCACCGCCGTAGAATGTGTCCCTCAGAAATGACAAAATGGGCTTGATGGCATACAAGGATCGCAAATCCTTGACTGCATGGCGGAGGAGATTAGTGGCAGGGCCGTCGAAGAGATCGACGACGATTGAACCGGTGATGAGGACATCAATACCATTGTTACACCCACAACCTGTGGTGCTATACATATTGGACCAATTACTAGAGCTCGTGCATGCCAATTGAATTATCAGGTACTTTCATTTCTTGGTAACGATTCTAATGTTCATGAGAATATGATGCTTCCTAAATTGGATACATTTGTTTTGCTTACAAATGAAGGACCTAGCTTGGACAAGAAAGATGAACCTTGGAGCAATTTCAAGCATGGAGATGATGGCAAGCGCAAGGGGAACAAGAACAGAGTTACAAGTGATGATTCCAGGGCTTTGAAGCCACCATAATGAGGTGCATGAAGCCTTGGACAAAATATACAAGATGCCACTTTATAAATTTCGTCTTGATAGAGGCGAAGGTGTCCCGATGTTTCGATGAGATGGTGGCTATCGTTTTCTGTGGGAGTCGACCTTGACGGTCCGACTACAAACGTGCCAGACGTCGCGCCTTAGCAATCGCTAAACCAACTTCCGAGGGGTTATTGACCATGATGGAGCATGATCAACCTGACCACGAGGGTCTATTTCCTGCGAGCAAATGAATAACAAGAAAGAAACTGAGATTGCAATCTGGATATTGCGAATATAAGATGAAAGCTTTATTCATCAAGGTGGGGTTCTGTGACGTCTTGGTCTGGTCCTTGAACACAAATGAAGTATGCGAAGTTGCAGCTATGGCAAACTTTTAATCTAAACAAAACCCAAAGTCTAAACGATGCCCTAAGGGCGGTATATATGGAGGAAAGAGGGGAAAATTTCGTGGCCCTTGGAGGAGGGGTCTGAAACCAACCCTAACTCTTGTTTCCCCACACATAAGGACTCTAAAACAGCCTATGCTTAAGTATTTCGAAATTACATGGGCCTGGCCCAATAATAAGGTGACGTAGTACCTAGAATAGCCTGTGGACGAAATTTATGAAGTGGCATCTTGTATATTTCATCCAAGGCTTCATGCACTCCTTATGGTGGCTTCAAAGTCCTCAAATCATCACTTGCAACCCCGTTCTTGTTCCCCTTGTGCATGCCATCATCTCCATGCTTGGTCTTGCTCCAGTGTTCATTCCTCTTATCCATGCCAGGCCCTTCATTTGTAAGCAAAACAAATGTATCCAATTTAGGCAACATCATATTCTCATGAACATTAGAATCATTACCAAGAAACGAAAGTACCTGATAATTTAATTGGCGTGCGCGAGCTCTAGCAATTGGTCCAGTATATGTAGCAGTAGGGGTTGTGGGTGTGACAATGGTATTGATGTCCTAATCATCCTCCCCTTCTTGAAATGAAGTCGTCCTTGACGTAAGCTCATCTTCCTCACCGAAATAAGGCTTCAAATCTGCAATGTTAAAAGTGGGACTAACCCCAAAATGTATAGGCTGCTCAAATTTATATGCATTATCATTATCATTTATTTTATCTAACACCTTAAAAGGACCATCAGCACGTGGCATTAGCTTTGATTTGCGCAAATTAGGAAATCTATCCTTACGCAACTGTAACCAAACAAGATCTCTAGGTGCAAACACAACATGTTTTCTACCCTTATCTCCAGCAAGCTTATATTTAGTATTCATACGCTCAATGTTTTACTTAGTTAACTCATGCATTTTAAAAATCAATTCAGCACATTCTTTAGCATCACAATTAACCTTCTCCAAAGATGGAAGAGGCAACAAATCAATAGGTGCACGAGGTAGGAAACTATACACAATTTCAAAAGGGCACATCTTAGTAGTAGAATGCAATGAACGACTGTAAGCAAAGTCAATATGAGGCAAGCATTCTTCCCACATTTTCTATTATTCTTCAAAACAGCCCTAAGCATAGTAGACAATGTTCTATTGACTACTTTAGTTTGTCCATCAGTTTGGGCGTGACAAGTAGTACTAAAAAGCAGTTTAGTCCCCAACTTAGCCCATAAACATCTCCAAAAGTGGCTAAGAAATTTAGTATCACGATCTGAAACAATAGTATTTGGCACAGCATGCAAGCAAATAATTTCATGAAAGAACAAATCAGCAACATTAACAACATCATCGCTTTTATGACATGGTATAAAGTGTGCCATTTTCGAGAACCTATCCATGACAACAAATATGCTATCCCTCCCCTTCTTTGTTCGAGGTAAACCTAAAGCAATGTCCATAGATATATCCTCCCAAGGAACACTAGGTACAGGCAAAGGCATATATAAACCATGATGTGAGTGCATCTAGTTCCCCTTAGTGATTTTGGTGTATTGAAGACATATGGGTTAAGGGACTGATGCGTTTGTGAGTGTACGCATGTCTATAAGTCTATGAGGAGTTTGATATTTACAGAGAAAGTTGACCCCTAAAAATGAAGTTCTTCGACTAAAGACTTTGGATTTCTGAAGACTTTCCGAAGACTTTGAAAGTGAAGAAATTGGTGTAATCCTGGAGACTTGGTATTCATTCGAGGAACATGAAGCATGAAGACTTTTGTTTTCGTAGTTTCATTTTCTCTTTCTTGAGTCATAGGAAACATCGTACTGTTAAAGGGGGTCGAGGAAATACTAAGGAAAAATTTCCAAGTGATGCTCAACACAAATCCTACACCTACCAATCCCTTCGAGTGAAGCCATTGGAAATCTCATACAACTCAGTCAATTTCTTCAGTGACAGAGACGAAGTTCTTCTGGTCTCTGAGGAATTTGTTCTGGCTGAGGAGTTAGGAATTCTCTAGTGCAGATTGCCTACACAGTGAGGAACATGATAGCACTAAGGAATTTGGTACTCAAAATTCCGCCCGTTGATGTGCTATGTGCCAGCTGTCCCAAAATATCTACCCACCTAACGGTCATATCATTGAAGCACATTTATCTCTTATCATGTCGGACTGCTCCCTAGGCTATTAATAACCGCCCCCTACAACCACTACCTGGTTGGCTGCTCTGAGAGAAACTGACACTTGTCATTTGAGAGCATCCCATCCTCCGAGGACTCTGAGTGAAAATCATCAAGTGAGGAAAACCCAAACCCAAACACCTACAAACCCCAAGTGATTGAGCATCACTGAAGAGATTGATCCTACGTGGATCCGACGCTTGTCACCTTTGAAGACTGTGCATCTTCCAGACGGTTAGGCATCATGGTCTAGAGCATCCTAGAGGAAATTGTGGATCACCGAGTGACCGAGTCTGTGAAGGTTTGGAAGTCACCTGAAGACTTACCACGAGTGATTGGGCGAGGTTTGTGTGACCTTAGCTCAAGGGGAATACAGTGAGGACTAAGTTTCCTGAGCTGCGTGTTCAATACTGGGTGTCCGGGACTGTATGTCCTCAGGTTTAAATACCTAGCCGCCCTAACCAGACGTACAACTGTCATAGCAGTTGGAACTGGTCTACCAAATCATTGTGTTCACCGAGCTAACTGGTTCCATTTCCTCAACCCTTTCATTTCCTCATTTCTGTGTTGTGTGCTTGTTCATATCTGTTTGAAGACTTCGACTAAAGACTTTCTCTATTTCCTCAGCTCAATCTCTTCAGTCTATTTGTCTTCATTCCGTTTATCTTGTGATTACGCTTTCTGTACTCTGTTCTTGTTTTCATTTCATCATGAAGAGCATGCTCATGCTCTGTTATGTTTACCTCTGAGTACTTATTCCGCTGCAAGTAGTTCTTCACTCAGGAATTTCCTCACCCGTAAATTCCTCGGTGAAGAATTCATCAAAATCGACTATTCACCCCCTCTAGTCGATATAACGCACTTTCAATTGGTATCAGAGCAAGATACTCCCTTGTTCTGTGTGATTTTGGTTTAACCGCCTGGAGTTTTAGTTATGTCGACCGCAGGTATGATCAAGGTTTCTGCTGGGTGTCCTACCTTCGATGGGACGGACTACCCCTACTGGAAGAATAAGATGCGCATGCATCTTGAGGCAATTGACAATGATCTCTGGTACGTTGTGGAAAATGGCATTCCCTCTGTCACTCCTACCATCAACGCTGCTGATGTGAAGAGATTCAAGTAACTCGACTCTCAAGCGAAGAACATCATATGTGGCCATCTGAGCAAAGGGTAGTATGGCAGAGTGAGTGCTTTGGAGAAAACAAAGCTTATCTAGGACAGGCTGTCCAAGGTCAATGAGGGAATCTCAACACAGCATGACTCACGAGTTGACATTCTTCGCAATCTCTTCAACCGCTTCAAAAGACTCGACAATGAAAATGTTCAGCAAACCTTCGATCGCCTCACTGACATCTCAAATGAGTTTCAAGCACTTGGTGCCACTGATATCACCAACCATGAGGTGGTTAAGAAATTGCTGAGATGGCTTGATTCCTCATTTCATAACTTGGCATTGATGATACAAGAATGTAAAGACTATAAGTCACTAGATCCCGCTGATATCCTCGAGAGACTAAACACTCATGAGTTCTAGCTTGCTGATAAGAGAGATCTCTATGGACCAAGATATGGTAGATCATGGGCTCTGAAGGCCAAGGCAGTGTCTGAATCTGAAGGTGAAGATTCTGGCAGCAGCCTGGTGACCCTGAAGAACTGAGCCAGGAGCTAGCAATGCTCGTAAGGAAATTCCAAAAATTCTCAAGATGTGGTCGCTTTGGTAAATCCTCAAGAAGTGGTGATTTGAGATCAGATTCCTCATCCCATGATTACAAGAAGAGACTCTGTCACAAATGCAAGAAACCTGGACACTGCATTCAAGATTGTCCTCAGTGGGAAAGGGAATCAAAGAAGAAGTACAAGGATTACAGTTCTGATGATTCAAAGAAGAAGAAGAAATCTTCAAAGTCCTCGTCATCAAAATCTTCAAGGTCCTCATCTCACAAGAAGAGGAGCTCCAAGAAGGCTCGGGCATTCATTGGCAACAAAATGGACTCTGAGGCTGAATCTAAGGAAAAATGAGGAAGAGGAGGAATCTGAGGAGTCAGACTCTGGTGTGGCGAGCCTAGCCCTCGCTACCGCGTTCGTCAGCAAGTCCATCTTCAACTCTGAAGAAAAGGACCTCCCCAACACTACTGATGACGGTGATGAGGACTACGCTCCCACATATTGCTTCATGGCAAAAGGCTCAAAGGTACACAAATATCCCTCCTCTAAATCTAGTGAGGATGAATCTGATGAAAACCTCAAACCCAGCTATTCTAAACTTGCTAAGATTGCTGTGAAACTGCAAAAGGCTCTGGAAAAGGTTCAAAACATGCTAGATAAAAGCGATGATATGTTGGGCGAGGAAATGGACCGCACTAAAATTTTGACTGAAAATCTTCAGAGACTTTAGTCCAAGTTTGACAATCTTCAAGGTCATCATAACACTCTCCTATCTGATCATGAGAAGCTTTCTTATGAATTTCTTCAAAGAAAGCAAGATCATGAGAAGTTAAGAGTTAGTTATGAAGATCTTCAGAAGGAGCGTGATTCATTTCTTGCTCAACCGATCAACGTTACTCAGGATGAATTTGTTCCTCCATGTTTAAAGTGCATAAAACGTGAAACTGCTAATTCTTCACCTGAATGCTCAAATACTTCCATTGCTGCAAATTCTTCAACTGCCTCTGCTATCACTAATTCCTCATCTGAGGGCAGTGCTAGTATCACTGATGATGCAGGGTTGAAGGAATTGTATATCATAGGCATGTACAAAAGCCTCAAAGGGCATCAGGCTCTTTGTGACGTGCTTAAAAAGCAGATCCTCAACAGGAACCCTAGGAAAGAGGGTATTTCCTTTGAGAGGAAACTTAATGCTGATGGGACCTACTGGAAACCTGAGCAGTATCCCAAAACCTCATGGGTTGCTGCAAAGGGACCTTCAGTGGATCCATCTACTTTATCTGGCTTTACATGTGAATCTTCATATTCTTCTGATGAGTCAATTCACTCCAACTATAAACTGTTCAAAAATCAGAACGGTGAAGTATTTGCTAGATATGTTGGCACTAACTGCAGGAACGGCTCTCCTATGAAGAAAATCTGGGTTCCCAAAAGGTTCCTTGAAAATCTTCAGGTGAATGTCATCATGACACCACCTGTGAAGAATAGGAACCCCAGATCAAATTCTTCATATGGATCCAAGTCCTCATACGGACCAAACTCCCCACATGGATCAAATTCCTTAAAAGGATCAAAGTCCTCATATGAACATCATCGTGCTAACCCGTCTGTTTCGCAGGGAAGATCTAAGGATTATGGATATGTGCATTATTCTTCAGATCATTATGTTCAAAAGTCCTCAAAGAATTTCTCTGCTTACTCTTATGCTTACCCTAATCCCTCTTATGTGAAACGAAGTGGATTGGCATATATGCCACCTTTCTCTTATGGAGCTCGCAGAATGATGAACTCTTTGCCACCCCTTCAGATGTGGGTGGTGAAGAAAAATAATTAATCTCTTATGCAGGGTCAGGTCTCCAGACGAGCTTAATCGTCTGAAGAATTTGCTAGAGACCTGAATGTGCTTGAAAGGATGCAAGCTAATCATGAAGAAATGAATTTTCATTTCTCACGTCCTCATACTGCTTTATCTGTTCTATTGCTTGATGAAATTGATCTGATGAAATTGATACCATATTCTTCACTAATGAAGTATATGAGTTCGTAAGCTACACTAATTCATCTGTAAGATGATCAACCCAAAGCCACTGAGTGGGTCCTCGATAGTGGATGTACAAATCACATGACTGGTGACTGGAGCTTATTGATGGACTCTTCTTTATCTCCATCACATCTGAAGGATATCACCTACGCTGACAAAGGCAAAAGCAAGGTATTGGGTCTAGGTAAGGTTGCAATCTCAAAGGATGGACACATGGACAAAGTCATGCTTGTCGAGTCCTTAGGGTTCAACGTCATGTATGTCTCAATGCTTTTTGATCTTGATATGGTTGTTGCATTTGGCAAGTATCGTTGTGTTGTGATCATGGAAGCTGACAATTCCAAAGTCTTCGAAGGCTTTAGGAGAGGAGATTTGTATATTGTTGATTTCTCTATAGGACCACAACCTAGTACATGTCTACTTGCAAAAGCTTCAGAAGGCTGGCTATGGCATCGATGACTTGGTCATGCTGGCATGAGGAATCTGCACACGCTCGCGGAGAAGAAGCATGTCATTGGCATTGAGAATGTCAAATTCCTCAAGGATCACTTATGCGGAGCCTGTGAGGCTGGAAAGATGACCAAGGCCAAGCATCCAACGAAGACTATCATGACTACTACTCGACCATTTGAATTGCTTCACATGGATCTCTTTGGCCCTACTCACTATGCCACATTTACTAATGCTGCATCCTTATATGGCTTTGTCATTATTGATGATTATTCTCGATATACATGGGTCCATATCATCACTTACAAAACTGAAGTGCAGGAAGTCTTCAAACGATTTTCCTCGAGGGCTTCAACCAACTTTGGTGTAAAGATCAAGCACATCAGAAGTGATAATGGAACTGAGTTCAAGAACACTAGTCTTGACAACTATCTTGATGAACTTGGTATTACTCATGAGTTATCTGCTCCTTATACTCCTTAGCAAATGGCGTCGTGGAGCGCATGAACATGACTCTTGTTGAGCTGGCCCGCACTATGCTTGATGAGCACAAGACGCCTCCTCGCTTCTGGCCTGAGGCAATTGATACTGCGTGCCACATCATCAACATGGTATATCTTCACAAATTCTTCAAGAAAACTGCATATGAACTACTCACTGATAAGAAACCCAATGTGAGTTATTTCAAAGTCTTCGGTGCTAAATGCTGGATTAGAGATCCTCATCACAGTTCTGAATTTGCATCGAAAGCACATGAAGGTTTTATGCTCGGTTATGGTAAGGACTCGCACACCTACAGAGTCTTCAACACCTATCACCACAAGGTTGTTGAAACTATAGATGTGCGGTTCGATGAGACTAATGGCTCGCAAAGAGAGCAACTACCTCCTGTGACAGATGAAATACCTCCTGAGGAATCTATTAAGTTCAAGGCTACTGAGGATGTCATTCCTACCGAAGAATCTGCTGAAGAAGTCATTTCAGAACATGAAGAACGTCATGCTGATGCACCTGAGGAAAATGGTGCTGAAGAAAATGCTGATCAAATTCCTCAACGACAACCCGCTCATCCTTGCATTGCAAATGAAGTGCAAATTGAGAAAACCATCAGCAACATCAACATTCTAGGTCCTCTCGCATGCTCAAGAGCTTCACATTTATCTAACTTTTATGGGCACTTTGCTTTCGTCTCTATCATAGAGCCCACTAAGGTAGATGAAGCATTTTTGGAGCCTGAGTGGATTCAAGCTATGCAAGAGGAATTACATCAATTCGAGCTCAAAAATGTCTGGGAACTGGTCAAACGTCCAGATCCTCGCAAGCACAATATCATCGGCACAAAGTGGATCTACCGCAACAAGCAAGATGAAAATGGTCTTGTGGTGGGGAATAAGGCACGGCTTGTAGCTCAAGGCTACACATAGGTTGAAGGAATTGACTTCGATGAAACTTCTGCACCTGTTGCTAGACTTGAAGCTATTCGCATATTACTTGCTTATGCTAACCATCATGATATCATCTTATATCAAATGGATGTGAAAAGTGCATTCCTCAATGGTAAGCTTGAGGAAGAATTATATATTGCTCAGCCCCCCAGGTTTTGAAGATCCAAAGCATCCTGACAAAGTCTTCAGACTCAATAAGGCACTCTATGGCCTCAAGCAGGCCCCTCGGGCATGGTATGATACTTTGAAGGAATTCCTCATGAAGAAAGGCTACAAACCCGGTTCACTTGATCCAACTCTTTTCACTAAATCTTATGATGGCGAATTGTTTGTGTGCCAAATTTATGTTGATGATATCATTTTCGGCTGCACTGACCAACATTACAGTGATGAATTTGCCTATATGATGAGTGAAGAATATCAAATGTCTATGATGGGAGAATTGATATTCTTCTTAGATCTTCAGATTCGTCAACAACGCAATGGCATATTCATATCTCAGGAGAAATACCTCAAGGATGTACTAAGGAAATTCGGCATGCAAGATTACAAAGGAGTCAAAATACCTATGCCCACAAATGGCCATGTATGCACTGATGAAAATGGTATTGACTTCGGTCAAAGGTATACCACTCCATGATTGGTTCTTTATTGTACTTATGTGCATCTAGGCCAGATATTATGCTTAGTGTTTGCATGTGTGCCCGATTTCAAGATACACCGAGGGAATGACACCATAAGGCTGTGAAGCATATTCTTTGATATCTAGCTCACACACCAGCACTTGGATTATGGTACCCCAAGGGCTCGGCTTTTGATCTCATTGGATATTCAGACTCTGACTATGCTGGTGATTGTGTCGACTGCAAGTCAACATCTGGCACATGCCATTTCCTCGGATGATCTTTGGTCTGTTGGTCCTCGAAGAAACATAGCTGCGTAACACTGTCTACTGCTGAAGCTGAGTACATTGCTGCTGGTTCTTGTTGTGCTCAACTGCTATGGATGAAGCAAACTCTCAAGGACTATGGCGTCAACGTGAAGAATGTGCCACTCTACAGTGACAATGAGAGTGCCATCAAGATTGCTCATAACCCAGTTCAGCACTCGAAGACAAAGCACATTCAGATTTGTCATCATTTTCTTCGTGATCATGTGTTGAAGGGAGACATCTCTATTGAGCATGTGAAGACTGAAGAATACCTAGCCGATATCTTTACTAAGCCCTTGGATGAGAAGTGATTTAGCAAGTTGCGGTGTGAGCTAAATATCCTAGAATCTTCGAGTGTTCTTTGAAAAGAACACACATCCTAACACTTACGCAAAATTGATGACTTAGATGTGCAACACATGAAGAAATGTTTTTCTTCAATCAATGAAGACTAACACTCTAAGTGTGAACAAATTAGTGAATAATTTGATTCTCAGAACCCTACGACAATTGTACATGGTGTCTGAAATCATCATTCTTATACGGTGGGTCACGCTGCCACCAAAAGTTGAAAATCTTCAATTCGAGTTTTTCCTCAGCTTTGAAATTCCTTAGTTGTTTTTCAACTTGCATTGTCTTCACTCTTTCCGTTGTTCTTCTTCATTGGCTATATATATATATGAGTTTATGTCCTCTACAACATTCATTTATTGCTATTTCTTCAAGTTGCTTGTTCTGCTAAGTGAATGTAATCGGACCCTTCCCCCTCTATGCTAAACTCAACCCAGTCTATTCACAAATTCTTCATGTGTGTTCTATTTGAAACTCGTTCAAAATCTTCACTGTGTCCTTGTCAGCTAAAGAAATTGCGAACGGAACTTTAAAACTTATCTTATCTAAATTTTTGGCTTTTGCCGCTCAAACCGTTACACATTCCACGATAATACTTATCCTGTTCACCCACGATCGCACACGATAGTCACCTCTCAGTACGTGGGTGACACATGTCACACGAATGAGAAGGGTCAGGAGTGCGTTCGTCCAATTTCCTCGGGCGAGTAGTTTTTCACTTCGGCTATAAATACGCCTCTCCCTTCCTCACTTCATTTTTACTCTGCTCGACTTCACTCCCTCGCTCGAGCTCACAAACCCTAGCACCGTCGCTACTTCCATCATCGCCGGTGAGGAAGAGCTTCACTGCCTCGACCTTGTCGCCTCCGTACTCAAGCCGGCCGTGGATTTCTTCACTCTACCGCCGCCGTAGTTGTCTTCCTCAGCCAAGTTAGGGTGTGGAAGATCTGAACCAACGAGCTTCAAATCTACACTTCACAGTTCATCGTGTTCTTCGTCCAGGGTAATTAAAAGTTACTTTTACTGTCCTCTTTGATTCAAATGTTTTCCTCAAATCTTCAAAAGGTTTTTATTCCTCAACTCTTCACACACTAAACACCGCACATAACATCTGTTCTTGATCTGTTTCTCTAAGCAAATTTTTCTTCATGATTCCTCAATTGTGTGGATTTTTCAATCTGTACAACTCTGGAACCTAAGTCAAAGAACACTTAGTGAACTTCTTCAAGACTCAACTGGTCAAATTCCTCAAACTTGTTCTTATTGCAAAACCTTTTGAGAATGCATATGACCTCTCCAAATTCCTCGCAACTATACCCTGTTCACAGGTACACATGTTCGTTGCTGAATCACTAGGTTCTCATCAACTTAACTCATTTGCAGCGTTCCTCGAAGAAAAGTTGCACACCTCCTCAGAGAATTCCATTGCTCAAATTCCTCAGTTGAAGAAAATGGCTGACGGTAAGAAGCCACAGAAAGGAGGAAAGAGGCATGAGGTTAATACTGCTTTCGAGGTTCCTGATGACATATACAAGGATTATTGCACTCCTGATGAGGCCAAACATGGCAAGGAGGACAAAAATCAGCGCAAGGTGCGCACACAAAGGATAGAGAGGAGATGGGCACGGGAATGGAGGGAGTACAGATATGTTACTCCCAAGTATATGAAGAAATTTGCTCTTAATCCTCCATGCCCAAGACCTCCATTGGCACCTGGCCAAGAAGCTGATCCCACCAGCCTCAAGCGTGGTGAGGACTATCCTGATGAATGGGCCAAGTGCCAGGCCAAGCTAGCCAAAGTAGCTAAGGAAGCAGTGAGGAAATTTAATGAAGACTCTCCTGCTTCTGCTACCACTGTTGAGGCCTCTGCAAGCAAGCCAAAGAAGGCCATGGCAAAGAAGCCTGCTCATAAGCCAAGTGCTTCAACCCCAATGCCCTCACGACCAACTTCTGCTAAGCCCTCACGGCCAATTCCTCAAGCCGCACCCGCTCCTCCAAAGTTCTCAGCTCCTCCGTCAAAATCCTCAGCACATGTGCATCTCGCCACGTGCCAAAGGACAACAGGCATCTCTATTGCCTCAAGGACTTCTGCTAGTTCTTCAGCTGCACCAAATTCATCAACTGGCCCCTCTCTGCTGAAGACAAAGGCCACTGCTGGACGAGGCTCTCGACCATGTACTCACAAGAAGCAGGTCTCCTTTCAAGAACCATCCGAAGATGACGAAGCTGATGATGAGGAGCTTGCTGAAATCAACAGAGACAGGCAGCTCAGGGCCGCTAGAGCCAAAGGCAGCAATGTGCCATTGATGCTGGATATGAAGTTGATCCTAGACTTCATTGACTTGTGGCACAAGGACCCCAACACACCTCTTCCTGAGCTGAACCTCACTCCTGGTCAAAGTCATGTACTGAATCACTTCTTTGATGAAGAAAAATGGAAATTTGAACAAGGAAGGAGGGTGAAGAATGCGCAGTACAAGAAAGAGCGTTTTCTAAAGAAAAACGTTCTGAAGCTTTCACCTGAAGAACTTGTTGCTCTTTAATCTAAAATCAAGAAACTGAGTGGTGAATTAGATCATTACTACGCTGACTGGCTTGGAGCCAAAATCAGATTTGTAAAGATAACTAAACAATTCACTTCCAATGTTGCAGCCCCAACGCAACAAGAAAATCCTCAGGTTGAAGCATCTGCTCAGCCTACTGAAGAAAATGCTAGTACCAGGGTTGATGACTGCATTCCAGCTGCTGATGAAACTGCCAGGGCAACCACTAGTGTTGCGCCTGAAGAAAATGAAGAAGTCAGGCCAACTGCATCAGTTGTGCCTGAAGTTATTCAACCAAATTCCTCTGCTCCTCCTGCACCTACCCCAACTTCGATTCTTCCTTCTGCATCAGAAGCTAAGAAGACCAAGGCTGCGGAGCCTGCAGCTGTGAAGAAAAGGAAAGGATCAACTTCATCAGACTCTTCAGCTCCGAAGAAGATGAAGAAATTGACCAGCTCGTTTGAAAATCATATTGATGTTGTTCCAATCTCAACCATGCCATCAAAGGAACTCGTTCCTTTTGATGAAGAATACGTGATCCCAAGCGGAACCGATGAAGACATTCCTTCTGCTGCTTCCTCAGAGTAGTTGTATGAAGAAATTGAAGTGGATGCAATCCCTTCAACCCCAGTTGTTTCTATCGGCGTTCTGGGAACGGGGATCCCCAGACTTGCCTGCCTGCGGCCTGCGGCGTGGCTCAAAAGGGGGCCCAGCGCGGCCCATCTTCATCAACACAGACCCAAGACCCTCGCGAGGGGCCAAGCCTCGCGGGGCGGACGACACGGAGCTTCCTCAGGCATGGCCTCATCAGGATGGCTCACGAGGAGGCGGAGAGATCAAGGCGGGGTACCTCACGAGGTTCCCGTGACGCAAGCCATGACGACCAAAGGCGCCAGGCGGGTGCCAGCCGCGCAGTGTCCTCCTTTCCTCTTTGGTGCAAAGGGAGCAAGCGCAGGCGAGAGCATCGAGCAAAGGCACCCGTTTCGGTGAAACGAGACCAAGACCAGTCCAACGGCAGGGAGGAAGTCATTGTGGAGCCCAAGCCAGCGTCACCACCAGAGCCTTTGGCAGGTGAGGACCAACTTTAGTCAGGATAAGTGTACCAGATGTTCCCCTTCAAAATGGCCAATTATTGGCGCCCTTCCCGCTCAATATTTGGGAAGAGGCCCAGGGCCTTTTCCTATAAATAGGACTAGCCACCCCCAGGGTTGGGGGGCAATCAAGAAGGGAGAATCTAGAAGCCAAGAGAGAAACTAGCTAGGATCGGATCGAGTAGCATCACAGAGAGAGAGAGAGAGAAGGGCGACTGAACTCCTCCTAGCAGTTCATCCCCCCAGCCGAGAACAGACCCTCGCGAGGCTGTTCTTCCTTGTATTGCTCATCATCATCAGCCCAAGAGGCAATCCACCACACCACACACTGGAGTAGGGTATTACACCACAACGGTGGCCCGAACCAGTATAAACCCTGTGTCTCTTGTGCTGTTCTTTCCATAGCTTAGTTCTTAGCGAGGCGGAGGGGTGCAGGTAGGTAGAAGGCGAAATCTCCGCGCACACCCCAGTGTTCAAACGTCAAGGGTCTGCCAAAACCCGAAATCCGACATTTGGCACGCCAGGTAGGGGTGCGCCGGAATTCGTCTTCCACCACCCCGTTCTCCTCCGACCATCGCGTCCATGTCTGACGCTTGTCGGGCCCGCGCCGAGCGCCGGGCCGCCCTCGCTTCCCGCGTCACCCAGACGGCTCCTGTCGGCGGGTGTCCTCGTCGTTCCACGTCATCTTCCGTCAACGCCGCCACCGGCCTGGCGGGGAACAAGCAGCAAGCGTCATCACAGCATCCATCCGTGCGGCAAGACAGCCGCACCGCTACTCCCTCGCTCACCCCAACTGGTTCTTCGTCCCGCGCGCTCCGCGCACCCATGGAGGCTCGAGCTATGCTCATCGCGGCAAACGAGCTCCTGTGCTACCGTCCCATCGACGACGTCTACGAAGAATGGCTCGACCGCGTCGCCGAGCTCGTCCGCGCCGCAGGGGGCTCTCCTGCGCCGTCCATTCCGCCGCACCGCACCCCGCCCCGCGCGGGCGACGAAGCTCCGGGGGCGCCCCAGCCGCCTCCTCCTCAAGAAGGCGCCATGGCTCCAAGGCGCGTGGCCCCTGGGCAGAACCCGCTCCGTCAGGTGCCAACGAGGCAAGAGCAGAGCTGCCGAGAAGTCCCTCGCCCGCAAGAAGCTGCCCGGGCGCTCCCTGCTCCAGCACGTCGCGACCATGCTCCTGCTCCCGCACGTCAAGACCCCGCGCTGCTCCCAGCTGCAGCGCGTGGGGACATGCAAGACCAAGCTCTCTGTCACCCAAGGCCTCCCGTGGCCACAGCAGGCTGCCGTGCCTTCACCATCGAGCTACACAACGTCGCGTGGCCCGGCAAGTTCAAGCCAGACCTGCCTCCTCGTTACGACGGCATGGCTGACCTTGCGGAGTTCCTCCAGCTCTATGAGCTGGGCATCGAAGCTACCAACGGAGACGAGAAGGTCATGGCAAACTGGTTTCCCATGGCGCTCAAGGACGGGGCCCACACCTGGCTCCTGAACCTGGCTCCAGGCATGATCTCCTCCTGGGACGAGATGCGCACCCGCTTCATCGCCAACTTCCAAGGTACTCGTGACCGGCCACCCGCCGTGAGCGACATGCGCCGCATCAAGCAACAACCCGGAGAGACCCTGCAGAAGTACATCCAGCGCTTCAACAACGCACGCCTCAAGATTCCCAAGGTGACCGAGGAGGCCATCATCTCAGCCTTCTCCGACGGCGTGCGCGATGTCAAGATGAAGGAGGAGCTGGCGATGCATGAAGACCTGTGCACTTCCTTGGAGTTGTTCAACTTGGCAACCAAGTGCGCCAGGGCTGAGGAAGGGCGTCTCTCCCTCCTCGAGCTGCTTGCCGCAGACCCAGAAGAGAAGAAGCCCAAGGCCAAGGATGTGAAGCGCAAGGGGGCTGCCATGCTCGCAGCAGAACCAGACACCAAGCGGGGCAGAGATCAGCCTGAATCTTCAAAGGGCAGTAGGTACTGTGTGTACCACGACCTCCACACCCACAACATCAACGAATGTTAAGAGCTCCGAGCCGTGCGAGAAGGAAGGATCGGCCGTCGCCCCGACCGCGGTGACCTGGGCTATGGTCGAGGAGGAGGAAGGAACGTAGGACGCTGGGAAGACCACTGCCCGCGCCAAGGGTGGCGCAATCGACCTCGCGAGGATCGCTGGCAAGACCTGCCTCGCGAGGGAGACTGGAGTGATCAGCCTTGCGAGGATCGCCCGCAAGGCAACGCAGGACTCTCTCTGCTGCCGCCGCAGCCAAGGGGAAACGAGGACCGCCATCAGGACGAGGGGCTGGGGGCTTCCAGGAGCCGCGCGCGATCGCCTGCATCCTGGGCGGGGCTCAAGCCCCAGCCTCTCAACGCATCTTCAAGCAGTTCGCCCGCGAAGTGAATGCAGTCCTCCCCAAGCTCGAAGCCACGCGCCCTCTCAGGTGGTCGGCGTGCGCCATCACGTTCAGCTCAGCAGATCAGCTCAAGTGTGCAGCCACAGCCAGAGTCCTCCCGATGCTTTGTTCCCCAATCATCAGCAACGTGGTGGTCACCAGGACCCTCATCGATGGCGGGGCAGGGCTCAACGTCCTGTCCGTGGAAACATTCAACAATCTCCAAGTGCCCTACAACCAGCTTCAGCCGACCAAGCCTTTCTCCGGAGTCACCGACGGCTCCACGGTCCCGATTGGGCAGGTCCGCCTCCCTATCACCTTCGGGGCACGCGACCACTACCGCACCGAGCTCATCGACTTCGACGTCGCTCACATCCGCCTGCCGTACAACGCCATCCTTGGGTACCCAGCGCTGGCCAAGTTCATGGCCGTAACTCACCATGGCTACAATGTCCTCAAGATGCCAGGAAGTGGCGGAGTCATCATGGTGCCCTCTGAAGAGAAGGACGCGGTGTGTTCCCTGGAACGAGCCTTTCAGGCCACATCACTGGAAGACCCGGATCGCAGAAGCAGGAGGCTTCCCGAGACCGCCCCCAAGAAGAAGAAGACATCGTTCGGCCTGGCCCCTCAGGAGGCAGGCCCCTCAGGGCCCGCGCCTGCCCAGGGGGAACCTCCTTCCATTGCATAGGAAAGCGCGCCTGACGCCCTCCTCAGGCAGGGCTCGGGGGCTCTCCCCTGGAGGGCCATCGACCTGGCTAAGGTCACGAGGGAGGCGCTTGGGCACCACATGGAGGCATGTTTTGAAGCACGTTTCCCTCAAGAAGGAGTAAGGCAAGGAGAGCCAGACCCTCAGGAGTTCGTCAGCAAGGCCATTCAGGAGCTACAAGAGTCAAGAGTCATGAAAGGCGGCCGCCCCCTACCAGCTGTGGCTCCCGATCCAGGCAAGGATGGTGGGCTGCGCGTCTGCATCGACATACCAGGGCTCAATTGAGTCGCCTCTCTGGAGCGCCTCTGGCCCTCGCGAGTGGGGCGCTGCGAAGGTCCACCCCACAGCTACGTTCGCATGCCTTACGGCTTGCCGAACGCGGCTGCCACGTACCAGCGCCTCACGGCGGGCATCATGGAGGCTCAAGAGGCCAGGCGTTCCGCTGCCCTGGCGGAGATGGAGATGGTCCGCGAGGAGCCACCAGCGCCTCCGGAGCCTCCCGAGGCCCCTGGGCCTGGGGGCTCGTGAGGATCGGCTTCCGCAGCCCACCGAGTCTGCTACGCCAACACTCCTTCGTCCTCAACATCATCAGGTGACATCTTTCAAGTTTCATTTCCAGCTGGGAGCGCCCCCCAGGGCTGCATTATTCCCAGGCCGCGTGGGTCCGTCCCTGCGGCATGTATCCCTTTTATTTCACGTTGTTAGCTTACCTTGTTGGGGGCGCCCCTCGGGCTGCATCATCCCCCAAGTCGCTCGGGCCAGACCCAGCGGCATGTATCCGTTTTGCGTTTATTTCCGGCTATGCATTCGACCCACCATGCTTGATTATTTGATGCCTGTCCACGACACCTCTTCTTCTCCATGCCGACCACTTGCACGTTAAAGGGGGGGGGTACCTGAGCATCGCAACTCAGGGCTCTTACTGGCTCTCCAGCACTCACCCTCTGGCCTTGTCCACTGCATTGCGACCTGGCATACCAGCGACAACTGAGACCTGCTCGAGGGCCGGGACCCGAGGACGTAGAGTGCCGGCACCTAACCAAATTTGCAGGGACACATCACAAGATAAGGCCCAGTGCCAGGCGCAACCCGCCTAGAGGTAGGGCCCCGTAAGTCCCGCGCTAGCTCACGGGTGCCCAGATACACCTCGCCAGGCCCTACCGTGCCAGCCACGTGTCAGGGCGGGGCTGTACACGCCCCGGGGGCTCCTCCTGGAGGGGAGCCCCCTCCCACGTACCAGTGGAAGCACCATGCTCCGCGCTGGCTGACGACACTGCCGAGGAGCGGCTATGCCCGTACACATACGGAAGCGCTATGCTCCGCGCTGGTGATAAACAACTAAGGGCGGCCCCCGGGCTGCATCAACCTCAGGAAGCCCAGAGCTCAGTGTCTAGCCTCATCGTAACGCCTCCCTTCGGGAGTGCTGCACGAGGGGGCTGGGCACGGGGGCTGCGCCTGGGTCACGCCCAGACGCACGCCACCCAGCCAGGCCCCCAGGCCTGGTTCGTCGCGCGTCTCTCCCCGAGCGGAGCCAAGGTACGAAGGCCGTTTGAGCGTCAAGGGGGACTCTTGAGCATCGCGACTCAGGAGCCTAACTGGTCACGTAGCCCCTCACTCCTTAGTTCCGAAAGGCTAACGGCGGTTCAAGTATGCGCGCGACCGGGCTCTGCAGACGTAGAACGGTAGATCCACCCACATCACACCTCCCTACTTGCTGTTCGTGCGCCAAGGGGGACTCCTGAGTATCGCGACTCAGGAGCCTAACTTGTCACGTAGCCCCTCACTCCTTGGTCCCGTCCTGGTTTCCGGTCGGGGCTAACGGCGGCTGAGGTATGCGCGGGGCCGGGCTCTGCCGGCGTAGAACATAAGCAAGTAGGAAGGAAAAGCGTAAATTTCAAGGAATTCAAAAGCAAATATTACAGTCCACACTGTTATCTCAATGCCAAATGCAAGTTTAAACGCCTCCCCGAGGCATGTACATGTGCAGGAATTAAAGGCAGGACAGGAGCCACAACGGAGTCACTTGTTGGCGGTGGAGCAGGGCGGAGTGGGTTCGCCTCATGGAGCAGCGGGGTCGGCAGCGCCTTGCTTCGGCTTGGTGCTGAAGGCCCGGAACTTCCCCAGCAGAGCCTCCGCGCGACCCTTCACGGCCTCGGCAGCGGCAGCGGCACGCTCGCCGCTTACTGGCTCCAGCAGGCTGTCGAGGTCGACGCCGGGATCGCGAAGGTAGATGTGGGTGAGGACCCGCGTCAGCGCTGCAGAAGACAGGACACGCGCCTCGGCCTCGGCCGTGGGGCCAAGGCCAAGGGCGACATCTTCAAGAGCGCGAACCAGGAAGGGAAGCAGCTTGGCGGGGTCGTCCTCGGCGCCAGCTAGCGGGCTCTCCAGGCCGCTGTCGTAAAGCGTCCTCAGCGAGGAGCGAGCCTTCGCCTCCATCTCCGTGAAGGCCATGCGGTCCTCGGCAAGAACCTGGGCCTTGTCGTCCAGCTCGACCTTCCTCGCCCCCAACTCCTGCTCCAGCGCGCCTAGGCGGTCACGGCGCCTCCTGAGCTTGACCTCCCTCTCCTTGACGGCCGCCTCGCGAGCCTTCACGCCTTCTTCCTGCTCTTGGAGAAAGCGGGCCTCTTTCGCGAGCTGGTCCCGCAGGCCTTGCAGCTCGTCCTCCAGCGCCTTGCAGCGACCACGGATGTCGACCACCTCCCCCAGGGCTGCGTCACGAGCAGCCTTCGCCTCAAGGACGGCCTGCCTCTCCTCATCGCAAGCCGTCGAGGCCTGGACCAGGGCCGCCCGAATCGAAGCGTCGGAGCGAATCCATCCTGAAGCCAGCTCCAAGCGCCCGGCCACCAAGCGAGGGTCAGTGCCAAGAAGATCCTGCCGTAGCTGGTCTAGCTCAACAGCAGCACGATCCAGAACGGCAGGAGGAGTCGGAGAGAAAGCAGTCGGTGGAGTAGGAGGAGAAGGCGGCAGCGCGACCACAGCATCCTGAGGCGGAGCCTGGTGCGCCCCAACGGCTGTAGTGGCGGCAGCAGGCAAAGGCACCTCGGGAGTCACTTGGGCCATGGGAGCTGAGCTCGCCCCAGCCGGCTCAGCCAGGCCTCGCGAGGACGACCGGGCAGGAGAAGCCCGTGCGTCGCGGTCACCTTCCTTCACGGGCAGAGGCGCTGCCACAGATGGAACCTCAGGAGCTCCCTTCGGCTTCTTTGCTGCGGGCGCCAGCCTATCCAAGAGATGTGGACGTCAAGCCTCAGCAGCAGAACAAGAAATAAATACAAGAGTCAAGCGCTTACGGGTCGTCGCCAATGAGCTCAGGCAGCCTCTGGCCAAATTTGGAGCCTGAAAGCCGGCTGGAAGGGTCAACCTTGGGAAGCTCGGGAGCAGAAGGCGCGTCTGTGGTCCGCCTCGGGGCCGGGGCAGACCCGCGGGAGATCAGCCCGGTCCTGTCCTTCTTCGGAATCGGGGGCAAGCTCCCGCCGCCCTGCTAGTCATCATCCTCGTCGTCATCGCTCGAAGAGAGGCGGAGAGCGCGGGACCTGCGCCGGGGGAGGGGAGCCCTCGACTCTCCGTCAGTCGCCTCGGAGTCAGGCCCTTTTTCCCGCTCCCCTCCTTCCTCCTCTTCGCTGGAGTCGTCGGAGGACACGTCCACCGATTCCCCGGGAGTTTCCATGGGCACGGGCCCGTCCCCGTTGAAGACGGGCATGGACTCCACTACCTGCTCCCAGTCGTCGCGGAGGAACAAGGGCGTAGGAGCGCCCTCCAACCTCGCCACATCGCCCCCGACCAGAGATTGGAGGACTGCAGCCAGATCTTCGTCGGCCAAGGCCGCGGGGCTCGGATGGGGCCTCCACATCGGAAGTGAGTACTGCCAAAGCGGAGCCAGCTGGTGCTCCAGGAATTCCCTCAGCAGCGACGCGCCGGTCAGCTTCGCCGCCGCCATGTTGGCCGGCCTCAGATCCGCGTCCATCTTCTCCAACACCAGCTTCGCGCGGGGGTCCGCGAGCTCTGCTCGACCCCAATCGCTGGAGCTCGTGGGTTGCTCCGTGGGCAAGATCAGCCGAGGGTGGATGCGCCCAGCATCTGCCAAGACCCACTTGCTCCTGAAGCCCTCAATCCTTTTCCCGGGGTTCGAAATGGCAATGGCGCCACCGTACGCGATGAAGCTCGCGCACGCGGAAGCAGGACCGCGAGAGGTCCGGAGGTAGAAGTAGTGGTGCAGCAAGGCCACTGAGGGCTGAACCCCTACGTGAGCCTCGCAGTAATAGATGAAGATTGCCAGGAGAAGGACGGAGTTGGGGTGGAGATGCAGAGCCTGTAGCTTATAATGGCGGAGGACGGAGAAGAAGAACTCGGAGAAGGGAGGCACCAGGCCAGCAACAATGGCGCTTACAAAGAACAGATAGAAGGTGCTCCCTTGGCCCTCAGGGGTGGCGGAGTCGGCCTTGAACACCTTCGCCCCGTCGATGCCCTGCGCCGCCGGCATCCAGCGCAACCGGGCGAGGCTCGCCTCCGACACGTTCGGCGTGTCCAGGGCAGACGAGTACCAATCTCCGGCCGGGGACTGACGAGGCGCCATGGCTTCCTAGGTCACGCGGTCAGAGTAGATCTGGAAATTTTGGAGGAAGGAAGGAGAGGCGCAAGAAAGGGGATCTGAGCAGCAACCGGAGAAAGCAAAAAAAGCAAAGCCTAGGCAGATGCCGCTCCCTTATCAACTCGCGCGGTTGCTGAGGCGCCCACGTCCAGTCAACCGCCATGCGGCGCCCAAGGCCGCAGGCTGTTAGGGCCCGCGGCGCTTCGCTCTTGCCCTTTCGCCTCCCTGCACGGCCAAGTCCGGGCGCGCCTTGGGCCCGGGGGCTACTATCGGCGTTCTGGGAACGGGGGTCCCCAGACTTGCCTGCCTGCAGCCTGCGGCATGGCTCAAAAGGGGGCCCAGCACGGCCCATCTTCATCAACACAGACCCAAGACCCTCACGAGGGGCCAAGCCTCGCGGGGCGGACGACACGGAGCTTCCTCAGGCACGGCCTCATCAGGATGGCTCACGAGGAGGCGGAGAGATCAAGGCGGGGTACCTCACGAGGTGCCCGTGACGCAAGCCATGACGACCAAAGGCGCCAGGCGGGCGCCAGCCGCGCAGTGTCCTCCTTTCCTCTTTGGTGCAAAGGGAGCAAGCGTAGGCGAGAGCATCGAGCAAAGGCACCCGTTTCGGTGCAACGAGACCAAGACCAGTCCAACGACAGGGAGGAAGTCATTGTGGAGCCCAAGCCAGCGTCACCACCAGAGCCTTTGGCAGGCGAGGACCAACTTTAGTCAGGATAAGTGTACTAGATGTTCCCCTTCAAAATGGCCAATTGTTGGCGCCCTTCCCGCTCAATATTTGGGAAGAGGCCGAGGGCCTTTTCCTATAAATAGGACTAGCCACCCCCAGGGTAGGGGGCAATCAAGAAGGGAGAATCTAGAAGCCAAGAGAGAAACTAGCTAGGATCGGATCGAGTAGCATCACACACACACAGAGAGAGAAGGGTGACTGAACTCCTCGTAGCAGTTCATCCCCCCAGCCAAGAACAGACCCTCGCGAGGCTGTTCTTCCTTGTATTGCTCATCATCATCAGCCCAAGAGGCAATCCACCACACCACACACTGGAGTAGGGTATTACACCACAACGGTGGCCCGAACCAGTATAAACCCTGTGTCTCTTGTGCTGTTCTTTCCATAGCTTAGATCTTAGCGAGGCGGAGGGGTGCAGGTAGGTAGAAGGCGAAATCTCCGCGCGCACCCCAGTGTTCGAACCTCAAGGGTCTGCCGGAACCCGAAATCCGACAGTTTCATCGCCCATGCCTCAGTTTACTGCTAAAGAGGCCGGCGTTGAAGAAATGAGTGGAGAAGATGAGGATGTGGACATTGGGTGCACAACGCCAGTTCTGAATGATGACTTTTAGGAAAGTCAGCACCCCAATTCGCCGTTGTTCACTCCTCTGCAACAAATTACTCAGTCCCCAGTGACTACTGAAGTTCAAATGGGTTCTGAAGAACCACACCCCACTCCGTCCATCCATGAAGAGATTCCAGCCACTAGCGCTGATAACATTACTGCTGAAGAATTGAAGTCCCAGGCTGCCACTGAAGAAGAAACTGAACTTTCTCAGCCTGTGGAACCTGAGATCGTGATCCCCGAGGTTGTGATGCAATTGACTGACACTCCTCACCCCAAGCCAAAGGATCCCTTCTCGAAGAAGCAGAAATTCAAGCCTGATGACTTCTTCGGGGAGCATGTGTTCTTCACAGACTATAACCCTTATGACTCTACTCGTCTTAGAAGGAAGCGCTTCAGGATTGCCAGCCAAGCAAACTTTTATTCTTCACTTCTTGTCAACAAGGACAAAGTCTTCGACCATGAGCATATTCCTCACGTGGACATGGAATCACTGCCTCGCTTCACCCCAGTCCTCGGTGTGCTTCATGATGTAGGACTGCTCAACTTTTGCACAGATATTTGCGATTGGAATGAAGAGCTCATTCTTCAATTCTATGCAACTCTACATATCACAAGCGATGCTGACGATGTGAACTCTTGGGTTTTGGACTGGATGACAGAAAACACACATTTCAAAGCACCGGCCTTCGAATTACTTCATGCCCTGCCTGTCAGTCCTCCCCTTGAAGGCGCTCGTTGCATCTATCATGAACCTGAACTCACTGCCCATTACATGCAAGTGCTAATGAAGCCTCTGAAGCTAGGTCAAGCTCCAAGGACCAAATTCCTCGTGAAGGAATTGTTGCTTGTGCCTAGAACTGTCTATCGCATTCTGACGAAGACAATGGGTCCAATCAAAGGCCATGATTCAAATGATGAAGAAGTTGTTGGCATCATGAAGAATCTGCTATTCAATATCATACATGGCATTCCTATCAACTACCATGATTTATTCATGAGGACTCTGGCAAATGTTGCCCTCTCTTCGTTTGAGTTGAAGCCTTACGCTCCCTGGATTATGAGATTCCTCAAATCAAGGTTTTCACTCAACTACAAGGCTGATTTTCAGAATCATGTCAGTTACCGGCCCCCAATAGAAGTCCTCAAGCGGACATTTTCCTCATCTTATGAAAAGGGCAAGGCCACTTCTGTTATTGATGAAGGCATTCGTCCATTGGATGGTCAGTTTCGCAAAGCTGCATCTTACTCCACTAATGATGATTCTGCTACTCATGATTCTGCCGCTAATGCATCAAAGCCAAATCCTCAAGCAACAGCTCCCCGGGTGATGACTAACCGTGAGCTACTTCTTAGTCTTCACCAAAAGGTGGATCGAAACCACAAATGGGTTAAGCGTCAGTTTGGTTCTATTCTTCACAACATGACTGCTACACACAATGCAGTGAAGAAAAAACATTACTACCTCCATGAAGTCTTCGGTCGCACTTGGGCTGTTTTGTCACATCTGTATGGTGAAGAAGATCTGAAGCAAATGGGTTTCAAGCAGGACTTTGAATGGTCTCAGCCTCCACCGGCGAAGAAATTCAAGAAGACCAAAGTTCCTTCCTTGGTGGCTAGCTCATATTCTTCATCACGTGAAACTGATGAGCATGAAGACTTGGACGACACTGCGGCAGGCCCTACAACAACAAACGACCCCAACAACGTTGGCGCTCCTCCATCAACTTGATATGCTTCAGGGGCGTTAGTCCTCATTTTTCGTCCATTTTGGTCATTTGATGACAAAGGGGGAGAAATTTGAGTTAGTCTTCAAGCGGGTCTACTTATTTGGGCGTTTTTTCTAAGTTACAACTCTCGTTCTTCTGAGACATTATTCGATCGAGTTGTAAACTTAAACTCTATGGTGGTTTGATACTTTTGTTGAGTTTTCCTGCATGCTTATTCCTCATTAATGTTAATGCACGCATGCTGAATTACATCAGTCACCATATTTCATCATGCATTTCAAATTCTTCATATTATATGATAAATGTGTGTATGGATTACAAGATATAGGGGGAGATCTCCATGATTCTACTCTTCAAAGTGTGCATTGTTCAATAGCAAATTCCTCACTTTGCACATCTTTAGGGGGAGTTCTTCTATATCTTGCAATCAAATTCTTCAATCTCAGTATTTACACTTCATATGTTTATCCCCGTTGAAAACTTAACCTATATTGTCATCAATCACCAAAAAGGGGAGATTGTAAGTGCCTCTAGTGCCCCTTAGTGATTTTGGTGTATTGAAGACTTATAAGCTAAGGGACTGATGCGTTTGTGAGTGTACACAGGTCTATAAGTCTATGAGGAGTTTGATATTTACAGAGAAAGTCGACCCCTAAAAATGAAGTTCTTCGACTAAAGACTTTGGATTTCTGAAGACTTTCTGAAGACTTTGAAAGTGAAGAAATTGGTGTAATCCCGAAGACTTGGTATTCATTCGAGGAACATGAAGCATGAAGACATTTGTTTTCGTAGTTTCATTTTCTCTTTCTTGAGCCATAGGAAACACCGTACAGTTAAAGGGGGTCGAGGAAATACTAAGGAAAAATTTCCAAGTGATGCTCAACTCAAATCCTACACCTACCAATCCCTTCGAGTGAAGCCATTGGAAATCTCATACAACTCAATCAATTTCTTCAGTGACAGAGATGAAGTTCTTCTGTTCTATGAGGAATTTGTTCTGCCTGAGGAGTTAGGAATTCTCCAGTGCGGATTGCCTACACAGTGAGGAACATGATAGCCCTGAGGAATTTGATACTCAAAATTCCGACCGTTGTTGTGCTATGTGCCAGCTATCCCAAAATATTTACCCACCTAACGGTCATATCATTCAAGGGCATTTATGTCTTATCATGCCGGGCTGCTCCCTAGGCTATAAATAGCCGCCCCCTACAACCACTAGCTGGTTGGCTGCTCCGAGAGAAACTGACACTTGTCATTTGAGAGCATCCCGTCCTCCGAGGACTTTGAGTGAAAATCATCAAGTGAGGAAAACCCAAACCCAAACACCTACAAACCCCAAGTGATTGAGCATCACTGAAGAGATTCATCCTGCGTGGATCTGACGCTTGTTACCTTTGAATACTGTGCATCTTCCAGAAGGTTAGGCATCATGGTCTAGAGCATCCAAGAGGAAATTGTGGATCGCCGAGTGACCGAGTCTGTGAAGGATTGGAAGTCACCCGAGGACTTACCACGAGTGATTGGGCGAGGTCGGTGTGACCTTAGCTCAAGGGGAATACGGTGAGGACTAAGTGTCCTAAGCTGCGTGTTCAAGACTGGGTGTCCTCAGGTTTAAATACCTAGCCGCCCTAACCAGACATACAACTGTCACAGCATTTGGGACTGGTCTACCAAATCATTGTCTTCACCGAGCTAACTGGTTCCATTTCCTCAACCCTTTCATTTCCTCATTTCTGTGTTGTGTGCTAGTTCATATCTGTTTGAAGACTTTGACCGAAGACTTTCTCTATTTCCTCAGCTCAGTCTCTTCAGTCTGTTGGTTATCATTCCGTTTATCCTGTGATTACGTTTTCTGTACTCTATGCTTGTTTTCATTTCATCATGACCATGCTCATGCTCTGTTGTGTTTACCTCTGTGTACTTATTCCGCTGCAAGTAGTTCTTCCTGAGCAGTGAAGAATTCATAAAAATCGCCTATTCACCCCCCTCTAGTTGATATAACGCACTTTCACATGAGGATTGAGTTGTGACTTAGCTTTTGGACATGTAGTGCAGCAAGCAACAAAACGCTCAACATCCCGTCTCATCTTTGGCCAAAAGAAATGTGTAGCAAGTACGTCCTTCGTCCTCTTCATGCCAAAGTGTCCCATTAGTCCTCCTCCAAGCGCCTCCTTCAACAACAAAACATGAACGGAGCTAGCTGGAGTGCATATCTTGTTAGCAAGGAACACAAATCCATCATTAACGACGAACTTGTTCCACGTCCTTCTTTAAAATTCTGCATTACATCTTTAAAATTCGCATCATGCACATATTGATCTTTGATGGTCTCCAAACCAAATATTTTGAAGTCAAGTTGTGAAAGCATAGTATAGCGACGACACAATGCATCAGCAATACCATTTTATTTACCCTTCTTGTGTTTAATAACATAAGGGAAAGTCTCAATAAATTCAACCCATTTAGCATGTCTATGATTCAGTTTAGCTTGACTTTCAATATGTTTCAAAGATTCATGATCAGAATCTTCAACAAATTCTTTGGTCCATAAATAATGTTGCCATGTCTCTAAAGTCCGAACAAGAGCATATAATTCTTTATCATAAGTAGAATAATTCAGACTAGGCCCACTCAATCTTTCAGAGAAGTATGCAACAGGTTTTCCATCTTGTAATAACACACCTCCTAATCCAATTCCACTAGCATCACATTCAAGCTCAAAAGTCTTATTAAAATCAAGAAGTTGGAGTAAAGGAGCATGTGCCAACTGATATTTCAATACCGTGAAATGATGTAGGGCTGAACCCTAGATTGCTGATCTTTCACGAAAGGAGCGGATCCCGCAAAGAACATGAAGAAAATGAGGGGAAACACGAGGGGGAATCACAAGGGGAACACAAGAGAACACTCAAACCAACAAGTACGATCACACATGTGCTAGATCCATGAACACAAAAGGAGATACAAGATCCATGATCAACAAGGGACGATACACGGTAAACGGTTCTTCTCCAAAGGAGGTCTTGATGGGGCCACCCAAAAGGGGGTCTTGAATCAAAGGGGATCTTCTCCGAAGGGGGGCCACGGTCTCTCTCATGGAGTAGATCCGTAATGGATGAGCAAAGCTCTATCTCTAATGAGCTACTACTTTGCTAACCCTAAAACATAGGTAGGAGAAGACTATATATAGTCTAGATGGGCGAAGGTGTACACATGCCTCGAGCCCATACACTGTGCGCAGACAGGGGAGGCCGGACGTCCGGGCTACGGTCGGATGTCCAGGCGTTCGCGGAGGGCCGGATGTCTGGGCTGGAAGGGCCGGAAGTCCGGGCTGGCATGGACGGTCTTGCTGCCTTCTGGATCGGGGGTTCCGGATTTCTGGGTCAGGGCCGGATGTCCGGGCCATGTAGACTTGGCCACGGGTCCGTTGGTGCAGGTGACACCTCCAGGGGCCGGATGTCCGGGGTCCTGGCCGGATGTCCGGGTCCTGGGGGCTATTCTTGTCTCCTTCCATTGGATCTCTTCATCAGTGGACATGGGGACTTGTTCATCTTCACGAGGGTCCTTTTGGTACCTTATCATGCACAACATCTCGGATTTAGGTAGTAGCCATGTCTCGAGAGGATCATATGTAATATCACTAAGGAAAGAAGTCACCTCGGTCTCGAGAGCTCTAGCTCGTGTCATAGGTCCTCTTGGCTCTTGATGGGACGATGGTAGTTCCATGGGGATGACCGTAGGATGCTCTGCATCATGAAGGCTTCTTCCTGTGCGGTACCCTAAACAAAAGGCACATCCTTCTTTGTAAGCTCATTGAGAGGTGCAGCAATGGTGATGAAATCTCTCATAAAACACCTATAGAATACAGTGAGGCCACGAAATCTCCTCACTTGTGTGACCGTTTTGGGCTACAGCCAACTCTCAATAGCTTCAATCTTAGCTTTATCAACTTCAATTCCCTGTGGAGAAACAACATAGCCAAGAAAAGATACTCGGTCAGTGCAAAAGGTGCACTTCCGAAGGTTACCAAACAAACGTGCATCCCGTAGAGCAATAAAAACAACACGTAAATGTTCCGAATGTTCTTCCAAAGATTTTATATAAATCAGTATATCATCAAAATAGACTACCACAAATCGTCCAATGAAAGCACGAAAACTTCATTCATTAGTCTCATGAAAGTACTAGGTGCATTAGTTAACCCAAAAGGCATGACTAACCACTCAGATAATCCAAACTTAGTTTTAAATGTTGTTTCCATTCATCTCCCAATTTCATACGAATTTGTCGGTATCCACTACGCAAATTAACTTTGGAGAATATTGTAGAGCCACTCAATTCATCAAGCATATCATCTAGCCTAGGAATAGGATGACACGATAATGAATAGTAATATTATTAATGCCTCTACAATCAACACACATATGCGACGTGCCATCCTTTTTAGGCACTAGTATAATAGGAACAACACAAGGACTAATAGATTCGCGTATATAACCTTTGTCGAGTAGCTCCTGTACTTGACGCATAATATCCTTCCTCTCCTCTGGGTTGGTACGGTATGGTGCACGGTTGGGTAGCGATGCACTAGGAATTAAGTCAATTTGATGCTCAATCCCTCGAATAGGTGGTAATCCCGGTGGCACGTCTTGTGGAAAGATGTCAGCGAACTTCTACAAATGTGAGTGACAGCAGGGGGCAAAGAGGAAGGCACGTCGTTGAATGAAAATAATGCCTCTTTGCACACAAAAGCATAGCAAACAGATTTGCTGAAATGTAGCTCATCAATATCAGATTTTGTGGCAAGTAAACACAGACTTTTCAATTTAATTTTAGAAGCAACACTAGATGGTTTATTATTAGGTTTCATTTGTTGCTCACATTCTTTTGCCACAATCTAATTTTCACTCTTATTTTTCTCCTGTTTTGCTTTATTATCTCGATTAATATCATCTTTCAAAATGGAATCAGGAGTCCTAGGAAGCAAAGTAATATGTCTATCCTTATGAACAAGAGTATACTGATTATTTCTACCATGGTGTATAGAATTTTTATCAAATTGCCATGGTCTACCAAGTAATAAGGAACATGCTTGCATGGGTACCACATCACAGTCAACATAATTAACATATGTAGAGATACTAAAATGCACACGAATAGTACATGTTACCTTAATCTTGCCACTGTTGTTGAACCATTGGATATAGTAAGGATGTGGATGTGGTCTTGTGGTGAGAGATAGCTTCTCCACTATCTCCATGCTAGCCAAGTTGTTGCAGCTCCCTCCATCTATGATGACGCGAACAGAACGTTCCTTCACAACTCCCTTTGTATGGAACAAATTATGCCTCTGATTTTTCTCAGCTTGTGTGACCTGCACACTCTAAACACGTTGAGAAAATAAACATTCATACCTGTCAACATCTTCAGGAGCCAAGTATTGCGTCTCATGATCACAATTATCTCCACCGCGTTCTTCACATGTAATAAGAGCCAAAGTCTCCTCATCATAGTCACTAGCGGACTCATACCCACCATCCTCAGTAGCAATCATCACACGCTGAGATTTGCATTCTCTCGCCAAATGTTATCTTCCCTTACAATTATGAGAAATAATATCACTTGTGTGCCCTATTGATGCCATGGAAGAAGAAGAACTCTGTGGAGGCCCGACAGGTGTGATCTTGGCAGATAATGGTGGTTGTGCCTGCTTCCTTGTATCACGGCTGGAGGTAACAGCTAATAGAGGTGTCGGTGCAGTAGAATGTGTGGAAGAAGAGGATGCACACAGTGTCCATGATGAAAGTCGACCTGCAGAAAAGTTAGTCCGCGCCAATGTTTGTCGATCCTGCACTTCACGTTCAACTTTACAAGCAAGATGGAGTAAATGAGTGATATTATTATACTCCTTATACTCTAGAATGGTCTGAATATCTCTATTTAATCCACCCATAAAACGTGCAAGCATGGCCTTATTCTCCTCAATAATACCACATCTAATCGTGCCAGTTTGTAATTCCTGATAATATTCTTCTACAGGTTTTTTTCCTTGTCTTAAGCGCTGCAATTTTTGAAGTAATTCACGTTGATAATATCGTAGAACCCAACGAGTATGCATAGCAGTTTCCAAAGCAGCCCAAGTAGCTAGAATAGGATATAATCTACAATGTTCAGACCACCAAACACATGCAAAACTAGTGAAAGCACAAACAGCATCAGGAACACGTCTCTCCTCGGGATATTGTAAACATGTAAAACGTTGTTCAGTTTCTAACTCCCAAGTAAGATTTATATCAGGAACATATCTACCCTCAAATGGTGGAATATTCAATTTCAGTTTAGGAAGAAGGTCATGATCTCATACCTCAGGTGGTGGTGCAGCCCTACCGTTGTGATGATATACCTAAGGACGACCTGCTGGTGGTGGTGCTGGTGGTTGCACGTAGTTCTGATTTTGATTAACCTCATCATTGTAATGGTCCTCCACCTCTACAGTAGCAGCAGGAGCTACAGAAGCATCATCATCGGCACCAGAATATTGCCCAGGGTCAATGGGAACGCGCAGTGCTCGTCCCACTTGATTTGGAAGGTGAAGTTGTTGTTGTTATTGTTGTTGTTGTTGTTGTTGTTGTTGTTGTTGTTGTAGAGGTGCGACAGGTGCAGCCGACGGTGGTGGTGGAAAACGCGAAAGCAATTCAGTAAACTTGTTATCGAGCTTTGTTTCGAACATCTTCTCCATGCCATATATCTTCTCCATGGCCTCTTCAAATCTGTTTAGCACATCTTGCACCTGTCCATTCATCATTTGCTGAAACTTATCATGAAGCTCCTTGTTCGCCAAGTTCTCCCAGTCAATCTCATCGGCTTGTGATCCTGCCATGGTTAGCAACAATAGAAACACACAAGAATATGATCCTACAGACTACTAACAAGTGGTGGTGGTGGGTGTCACAAATCCGTCAAGCAAATCACAAATTCTTACTAGTTCTTCCAGAGCAGCAGGCGGTGATCGGCAACCGATGTGGTCAAAACTCTCAAAGCTTGGATAGAGCGATTACCAGGGAGAGTCAAACGCACGATGTAGATTTATGTGGAGCTAGGAAGGCTTATAATATGGTAGCAAAAAGATTAGCAATAATCAATTCAGAGATGCAAAGTTGAATAAACGCTCAACAACGGTACTGTGCTGGTCCTAGGCTAGACCGTGCTAGAGACGCGAGCCTAGAACACTAACAAAATCACGGTGCTGCATGTAAACAAGGGAAAAGCACACTCTCGAATTTTTTTTCGCTCTGTTTTTTTTATTTTTTTGGCACTCCTCTTTTTTTTGCGAAAAATAACTATAATGGCGAGTGTCTCAAAACTCTTCCCAGGTCAAACTGACAGGATGGGCCCGAATTTTTTTGATTTTTTTTCGAAAGTCAGGGCAGCGACGACGAAAAAGTGCAACAAAAAATCACTATGATGGCACATGGCTCAAAAGACTCGGAAAAGCCAAAAATAGGATAGGGAAAAATATTTTTGCCTGCGAAAATTTTGGCCTAAAAACTGCCCGGGGGTCTCCAGACTTTTTTTCCGAAACCTACTCAGGCAAGGAAACACGAATCGGAAATTAGAGGGATCTCAAAAACAAACCTAATATGAAAGGAACTCAGATTGGTGGTGGATATATGGTGGTAAGATATGGCAGCGGTGGTGGTATATGGATACAGATTGGTGTTGGTATACGGATACAGATTGATGATGGAATATGGAGACGAATCAGTGGCGGATAAGTGTTTGTGGTAGATGGCAGGGGCGATGATGATGGTGCGGCGGCGGCGTGACAACTTATGACCAGAACTCGAACTCTAAAAGACTAGACTCTAAGACCAGCAACTAGACACGATGATGCAAAGGCTATGCAAAGGCTCAGACTGGTTCGGATATGATAAACTACACTAATTTTTCTGGCTTTTTCGTGGACCGTAGGTATGAAGAACATAATCGATCTAAACTACAAAAAAACTGTAAAATCTCACCGAGTAACCTGGAAATCTGATACCACTTGATAGAGGCGAAGGTGTCCCGATGTTTCGATGATATAGTGGCTATCGTTTTCTATGGGAGTCGACCTTAACGATCCGACTACGAACATGCGAGATGTCGCGCCTTAGAAATCACTAAACCAACTTCCGAGGGGTTATTGACCATGCTGGAGCACGCTCAACCTGACCACGAGGATCTGTTTCCTGCGAACAAACAAAGAACATCAAGAATCTGAGATTGCAATCTGGATATTGCGAATATAAGATGAAAGCTTTATTGATCAAGGTGGGATTCTGTGACGTCTTGGTCTGGTTGTTGAACACAAATGAAGTACAAGAAGTTGCAGCTATGGAGAACTTTTAATCTAAACAAAACCCAAAGTTTAAATGATGCCCTAAGGGCTGTATATATGGAGGAAAGAGGGGAAAATTTCATGGCCCTTGGAGGAGGGGTCAGAAACCAACCCTAACTCTTGTTTCCCCACACATACGGACTCTAAAAATAGCCTATAATCTAGTATTTCGAAATTACATGGGCCTGACCCAAAAATAAGGTGACGCAGCACCTAGGATAGCCTATGGACGAAATTTATGAAGTGGCATCTTGTATATTTTGTCCAAGGCTTCATGCACTCCTTATGGTGGCTTCAAAGTCCTAAAATCATCACGTGCAACCCCATTCTTGTTCCCATTGCGCATGCCATCATCTCCATGCTTGGTCTTGCTCCAGTGTTCATCCCTCTTTTCCATGTCAGGCTATTCATTTGTAAGCAAAACAAATGTATCCAATTTAGGTAGAATCATATTCTCATGAACAATAGAATCATTACCAAGAAACGAAAGTACCTGATAATTTAATTTGCGTGCGCGATCTCTAGTAATTGGTCTAGTATATGTAGCAGTAGGGGCTGTGGGTGTGACAATGGTATTGATGTCCTCATCACGTCCAAAGGCTATTCTAGGTGCTGCATCACCTTATTTTTGTGCCAGGCCCATGTAATTTCGAAATACTTGATTATGCGATGTTTTTAGAGTCCGTATGTGTGGGGCAACAAGAGTTATTGTTGGTTTCGGACCCCTCATCCAAGGGCCACGAAATTCCCCCCTCTCTCCTCCATATATACAACACTTAGGGCATCGTTTAGACTTTGGGGTTTTGTTTATATTAAAAGTTCGCCATAGATGCAACTTCGTGTACTTCGTTTGTGTTCAACAACCAGACCAACGCGTCACAGAACCCCACCTTGATCAATAAAGCTTTCATCTTATATTCGCAATATCCAGATTGCAATCTTAGTTTCTTGCTTGTTCTTCGTTTGCTTGCAGGAAATAGACCTTCGTGGTCAGGTTGATCGTGCTCCGGCGTGATCAATAACCTCTCGGAGTTGGTTTAGTGATTGCTAAGGCATGACGTCCTCGCACGTAGTCGGATCGTCAAAGTCCACTCCTCTGAAACGATAATCACCATCTTATCGAAAGACGTGACACCTTTGCCTCTATCAAGTGGTATCAGATTTCCAGGTTGCTCGGTGAGATTTTACATTTTTTCGTAGTTTAGGTCAAGTTTGTTCTTCATACCTATAGTCCACGAGAAAGCCAAAAAAATTAGGGTTAGGTCATCATATCCGAACCAATCTGAGCCTTTGCGTAGTCTTTTTAGAGTTTTGCTTTGTTGAATTTGCGGTTGCATCATCATGTTGAGTTGCTGGTCTTAGCGTCTAGTCCCTTTGAGTTTCGAGTTCTGTTCACAGGTTGTCACACCGCCGCTGCACCATTGTCATCATCATTGCCATATACAACCAACCCACCATATACATCGCCGCTGCCATTTACAACCACCAATCTAAGTCCACATATACCGTCGCCATATACAACCACCAACCCGAGTCCACATATACCATCGCCATATACCACCACCAATCCGAGTCCAGATATACCATCTCCATATACAACCACCAGTCCGAGTTCCACCAGATTCATCTCCGCCACCAGTCCTAGGCCAAGTCCAGTATTTGTTGCTTTGTTTTAGATTTCCAGATCACGCCATACTCCGAGTCATGACAGAGTAGGATTCCCGAAATTCCGTGTTACCCGCGGTAGAAAAATAGTTCCAGTTTCAAAAAATATTATGGCTAGGCAGTTTTTAGACCATTTGTAGACTTTTTCAAAAAAAATTGTTGCGGAGCAAAAAAAGAGGAAAAATAGTGCAAAAAAAGTGAAAAAAGGAAAAAAAATTAGAGAGTGCTCCTCCCTTGTTTACGTGTCGCGCCGTGATTTGTTCATGTTCTAGGCTCGTGTCTCTAGTATGGTCTAGCCTAGGACCAGCACAGTACCATCGTTGAGCGTTTTTTCAACTTTGAATCTCTGAATGGAGTATTGTTGATCCTTTTTACTACCATATTATAAGCCTTCCTAGCTCCACATACAACATTTTACAAGTTCACAATATCCCGAGGAGAGACGTGTTCCTGCCGCTGTTTGTGCTTTCACTAGTTTTGCATGTGTTTGGTGGTCTGAACATTGTAGATTATATCCTATTCCAGCTACTTCGGCTGCTTTGAAAAATGCTATGCGTACTCACTGGGTTCCACCATATTATCAACGTGAATTGCTTCAAAAGTTGTAGCGTTTGAGAGAAGGAAAAAATTCTGTAGAAGAATATTATCTGGAATTACAAACTGGTATGAATAGATGTGGTATTGTGGAGGATAATGAAGCTATGCTTGCAAGTTTTATGGGTGGATTAAATAAAGAGATTCAGACCATTCTAGAGTATAAGGAATATAAAAATATCACTCGTTTATTCCATCTTGCTTTCAAAGCTGAACATGAAGTGCAGGATCGACAAACATGGGCGCGAACTAACTTTTCTGCAGGTCGACTTTCATCATGGACACCGTGTGAATCCTATACTTCCACACGTTCTGCTACACCGGCAGTTCCGTCAACTGCCACTGCCAACCATGATACAAGAAAGCTGTCACAACCACCACTATCTACCAAGAGCACACCTTCTGGGCCTGCACAGAGCTCTTCTTCATCCATGGCATCAACAGGGCAAACACATGATATTATTTGTCGTCGTTGCAAGGGTGGAGATCATTATGCAAGACAATGCCCATCTAAGCGTGTGATGATTGTTACTGAGGATGGTGGGTATGAGTCCGCTAGTGACCATTATGATGAGACTTTGGCTCTTATTACAAGTGAAGAACACGGTGGAGATGATTCTGATCATGAGTCACAATACATGGCTGCTGAAGATGCTGACAGGTATGAATGTTTTGTTGCTCAACATGTTTTGAGTGTGCAGGTTACACAAGTAGAGCAAAATCAGAGGCATAATTTGTTCCATACAAAGGGAGTTGTGAAGGAATGTTCTGCTCGCGTCATCATAGATGGAGAGCTGCAACAACTTGGCTAGCATGGAGATGTTGGAGAAGCTATCTCTCACCACAAGACCACATCCACATCCTTACTACATCCAATGGTTCAACAACAGCGGCAAGGTTAAGCACGTACTATTCGTGTGCATTTTAGTATCTCTACATATGCTGATTATGTTGATTGTGATGTGGTACCTATGCAAGCATGTTCCTTATTACTTGGTAGACCATGGCAATTTGATAAAAATTCTGTACACCATGGTAGAAACAATCAGTATACTCTTGTTCATAAGGACAAAAAAATTACTTTGCTTCCTATGACTCCTGATTCCATTTTAGAAGATGATATTAATAGAGATAATGAAGTCAAACAGGAAAAAATAAGAGTGAAAATCAGATTGTGGCAAAAGAATTTGAGCAAATGAAGTCTAATAATAAACCATCTAGTGTTCCTTCTGAAATTAAATTGAGAAGTGCATGTTTACTTGCCACCAAATCTGATATTGATGATCTAGATTTCAGCAAATCTATTTGCTATGCTTTTGTGTGCAAAGAGGCGTTATTTTCTTTCAAGGATGTACCTTCCTCTTTGCCTCATGCCGTCACTAACATTTTGCAGGAGTTCGCTGACGTCTTTCCACAAGACGTGCCACCGGGATTACCACCTATTCGAGGGATTGAGCATCAGATTGACTTAATTCCCGGTGCATCGCCTCCTAACCGTGCGCCATATCATACCAATCCAGAGGAGACGAAGGAGATTATGCGTCAACTATAGGAGCTGCTCGACAAAGGTTACATACGCGAATTTCTTAGTCCTTGTGCTGTTCCTATTATACTAGTGCCAAAAAAGGATGGTACGTTGTGTATGTGTGTTGATTGCAGATGCATTAATAATATTACTATTCGGTATCGTCATCCTATTCCTAGGCTAGATGACATGCTTCATGAATTGAGTGGCACTACAATATTCTCCAAAGTTGATTTGCGTAGTGGATACCATCAAATTCGTATGAAATTGGGAGATGAATGGAAAACAACATTTAAAACTAAGTTTGGATTATATGAGTGGTTACTCATGCCATTTGGGTTAACTAATGCACCTAGTACTTTCATGAGATTAATGAACGAAGTTTTACATGCTTTCATTGGACGATTTGTGGTAGTCTATTTTGATGATATACTGATTTATAGCAGATCTTTGGAGGAACATTTGGAACATTTACGTGCTATTTTTATTGCACTATGTGATGCACGTTTGTTTGGTAACCTTGGGAAGTGCACGTTTTGCACCGACCGAGTATCTTTTCTTGGATATGTTGTTACTCCATAAGGAATTGAAGTTGATAAACCCAAGATTGAAGCTATTGAGAGTTGGCCGCATCCCAAAACGGTCACACAAGTGAGGAGTTTCCTTGGCCTCACTGGTTTCTATAGGCGTTTCGTGAGAGATTTCAGCACCATTGCTGCACCTCTCAACGAGTTTACAAAGAATGATGTGCCTTTTGTTTGGGGTACCACACAGGAAGAAGCCTTCATGGTATTGAAAGATAAGTTGACACATGCTCCTTTACTCCAACTTCCTGATTTTAATAAGACTTTTGAGCTTGAATGCGATGCTAGTGGAATTTGATTAGGAGGTGTGTTATTACAAGATGGAAAACCTGTTGCATATTTTTTTGAAAAATTGAGTTGGCCTAGTCTGAAATATTCTACTTATGATAAAGAATTATATGCTCTTGTTCGGACTTTAGAGACATGGCAACATTATTTATGGCCCAAAGAATTTGTTATACATTCTGATCATGAATCCTTGAAACATATTAAAAAGTCAAGCTAAAATGAATCGTAGACATGCTAAATGGGTTGAATTCATTGAGACTTTCCCTTATGTCATTAAACACAAGAAGGGTAAAGAAAATGTTATTGCTGATGCATTGTCTCGTCGCTATACTATGCTTTCACAACTCGACTTCAAAATATTTGGCTGGAGACCATCAAAGATCAATATGTGCATGATGCTGATTTTAAAGATGCAATGCAGAATTGTAAAGAAGGAAGAACATGGAACAAGTTCGTCGTTAATGATGGATTTGTGTTCCGTGCTAACAAGCTATGCATTCCAGCTAGCTCCGTCGTCTTTTTTTGTTGCAGGAGGCGCATGGAGGAGTATTAATGGGACACTTTGGCATCAAGAAGACAGAGGACGTACTTGCTACACATTTCTTGTGGCCAAAGATGAGACGAGATATTGAGCATTTTGTTGCTCGCTGCCCTACATGTCAAAAAGCTAAGTCATGACTCAATCCTCATGGTTTATATATGCCTTTGCCTGTACCTAGTGTTCCTTGGGAGGATATATCTACAGACTTTGTTTTAGGTTTACCTCGAACAAAGAAGGGGAGGGATAGCATATTTTTTGTCGTGGATAGATTCTCAAAAATGGCACACTTTATACCATGTCATAAAAGTGATGATGCTGTTAATGTTGCTGATTTGTTCTTTCATGAAATTATTCACTTGCATGGTGTGCCAAATACTATTGTTTCAGATCGTGATACTAAATTTCTTAGCCACTTTTGGAGATGTTTATGGGATAAGTTGGGGACTAAACTGCTTTTTAGTACTACTTGTCACTCCCAAACTGATGGTCAAACTGAAGTAGTCAATAGAACATTGTCTACTATGCTTCGGGGGCTGTTTTGAAGAATAATAAGAAATTGTGCGAAGAATGCTTGTCCTTTTGAAATCGTTAATTGCATTCTACTACTAAGATGCGCCCTTTTGAAATTGTGTATGGTTTCCTACCTTGTGCACCTATTGATTTGTTGCCTTCTCCATCTTCGGAGAAGGTTAATTATGATGCTATAGAACATGCTAAATTGATTTTAAAAATGCATGAGTAAACTAAGGAAAACACTGAGCGTATGAATGCTAAATATAAACTTGCTGGAGATAAGGGTAGAAAACATGTTGTGTTTGCAGCTGGAGATCTTGTTTGGTTACATTTGCATAAGGATAGATTTCCTAATTTGCGCAAATCAAAGCTAATGCCACGTGCTGATGGTCCTTTTTAGGTGTTAGAGAAAATAAATGATAATGCATATAAACTTGAGCTGGCTGCAGATTTTGGGGTTAGTCCCACTTTTAGCATTGCAGATTTGAAGCCTTATTTGGGTGAGGAAGATGAGCTTCAGTCGAAGACGAATTCATTTCAAGAAGGGGAGGATGATGAGGACATCAATACCATTGTTACACCCACAACCCCTGCTGCTATACATAGTGGACCAATTACTAGAGCTCGCGCACGCCAATTGAATTTCCAGTTACTTTTGTTTCTTGGTAATGGTTCTAATGTTCATGAGAATATGATGCTGCCTAAATTGGATACATTTGTTTTGGTTACAAATGAAGGGCCTAGCTTGGACAAGAAAGACGAACCTTGGAGCAAGTTCAAGCATGGAGATGATGGCATGCACAAGGGGAACAAGAACGGAGTTACAAGTGATGATTCCAGGGCTTTGAAGCCACCATAATGAGTGCATGAATCCTTGGACAAAATATACAAGATGCCACTTCATAAATTTCATCCAGAGGCTATTCTAGGTGCTGTGTCACCTTATCTTTGGGCCAGGCACATGTAATTTCGAAATACTTGATTATAGGTTGTTTTTAGAGCCCGTATGTGTGGGGAAACAAGAGTTAGGGTTGGTTTCGGACCCCTCATCCAAGGGCCACGAAATTCCTCCCTCTCTCCTCCACATATACAACCCTTAGGGCATCGTTTAGACTTTGGGGTTTTGTTTAGATTAAAAGTTCACCATAGCTGCAACTTCGCGTACTTCATTTGTGTTCAACAACCAGACTAAGGCGTCATAGAACCCCACCTTGATCAATAAAGCTTTCATCTTATATTCGCAATATCCCGATTGCAATCTTAGCTTCTTGCTTGTTCTTCATTTGCTTGCAGGAAATAGACCTTCGTGGTCAGGTTGATCATGCTCCGACGTGATCAATAACCTCTCGGAGTTGGTTTACCCATTGTTAAGGCGCGACGTCCTCGCACGTTCGTAGTCGGATCGTCAAAGTCCACTACTCCGAAATGATAATCACCATCTCATCGAAAGACAGGACACCTTTGCCTCTATCAATCGGAGGGGTTAGGGATGGACCACTTAACCTGTGACATGGCCTGCGTGAAGTCGTCGCTGTCGACGAGCTTGATGTCATAGCGAGCTTTCCCGAGATACAGTAATACGCTAGCCCGCTGTCGTGAAGGCTTCTATATGGCAACATAGTCAATGTCTTCGTCGGCTTTGTCGGCAAGGTGTTACTCCGTGATCGACAGATCGGGGCGAACAGTGGCCACCTCGCCAACGTCCGCCAAGAGGCCATGATAAACCTGTTCTTGATCAAATGCTCGTCGGGCTCCCCGGGATACTTGGTTGAGCTTAGGCTACGGCATTTTGGAGCAGGGGATGTGGATTTGGCGGGGAGGGATACCGCAGGCCTCATCTAAAAACTCAGGGGAGTGGGGCGACGGTATGGGAATCGCTAGGTAACCTGAACTTTATTATCTAAGCTAGGAGGAATGAGTAGTCCGGCAGGGGTTGGCGGTGGCAGCGACGACGATGAGCTAGGGTTCAATGGGGGGGGGGGTAAGGGGGCCGGGTGGGGGGACTGTAGAGGGGGGGTTGTTAAGGCATATCTCTCTTGATGTAGTTTTGGTGATTGATGACAACATGTTTGCGGTCTAATCGTGTGCTTTGAGCATTTCAGAGTTTCATCCTTTGGCACGAGACGATTTCTTTCCCCTCAGAGTGTTATTCAAGACGGTGTAACTCTTTCATTTCTATTTTGGTGGACTAGTTTCGTAGGAGGCACCGTACTATCAAGAGGGGGTCCGCTTTGGTAAGGCTAGGGTGGAATCAACACGTACATATCTTTATAACACCCTCTGAGCCTTTCCGCTTCAATGGAGAGCTCATTCCCCTTCCTTTGTGCTTGTTTTGGGTCCCAGCGGTAGTACCGCTCAAGAGCCACAGGCGGCAGTATCGCTCGGCAGTGGTAGTACCGCCTGTGGGTCCTCATCCGTAGTACCGCTGCGGCACTGGGCTCCTACCACGTTGATTCGAGGGGGTCGCCTCTCGTGTCGGATTGTGCCGTAGTGCCGCTCGAGAGCGGTAGTACGGCCCTACCACCGCGGTAGTACCGCGCAGGGGTCCGAACGGCAGTACCGCATGGGGGAGCGGTAGTACCGCTGCCCTCAGCGGTAGTACAGCTGCCCTCAGCGGTAGTACCGCCCTCCGCGGGGCTGTTCAGGGGGGTAACGGTTGGATTGTTTCCCCCACTATATAAGGGGGTTTTCTTTCCCAAAGTTGACTTACCTCTTACCCCAAATCTCCATTAATGCTCCAAGCTCCATTTTCGCCCGATCTCTCTCCCTAGCCAATCAAACTTGTTGATTTTCTCGGGATTGGTTGAGAAGGCCCCGATCTACACTTCCACCAAGAGAAATTTGATTCCCCCAATAATCCCTAGCGGATCTTGTTACTCTTGGGTGTTTGAGCACCCTAGACGGTTGAGGTCACCACGGATCCATAGTCCATTGTGGTGAAGCTTCGTGGTGTTGTTGGGAGCCTCCAATTAATTTGTGGAGATTGCCCCAACCTTGTTTGTAAAGGTCCGGTCACCGCCTCCAAGGGCACCAATAGTGGAATCACGGCACCTCGCATTGTGTGCGGGCGTGAGGAGAATACGGTGGCCCTAGTGGCTTCTTGGGGAGCATTGTGCCTCCACACCGCTCCAACGGAGATGTACTTCCCCTCAAAAGGAAGGAACTTCCGTAACACATCCTCGTCTTCACCGGCTCCACTCTTGGTTATCTCGTACCTTTACTTATGCAAGCTTATTTGTGTTACTTCCCTTGCTTGCTTCCGTCACCTTATGATCCCGCTAACAAGGTGACAGATGCTAACTCCGACAAGGGGGAAGCTACGAGTGAAAAGGCTCCTTCTTCTAGTGGTAAAAATGGCACCAGCATCTTTGCCCTGTGGAACCTCCACTTGTTTATGGTGGACCGATCCCCTCCACTCATTTGAATCATGTTGGTCCTCCCCCTAAGATTGTGAAGAATGAGGACTTTGATTCTTGGTTCTATCGGTTTAAGTGTCATTTAAATCATGTGAATACTAATCTTTGGAGAATCATTGAAGAAGGTTTCTATCCACATGACCGATGCAACTTCACTCCAAGAGAAGCTGCGGATAATCAATTCAATGAGAATGCTCTCTTCATCATCCAAGATGCAATTCCACCTGAAGATCTTCCTCACCTCTGGCCCTACGCCATAGCCAAAGATACATGGCATCAAGTTGTTTCCCTCTACCGGGGAAGCGCAAGCATTCAACGCTCCAACTATGAAGTGGTGCAAGATGAAGCCAATAAGTTTGCAATGAAAGAAGATGAAGAACCTCGTGAGCTTTATTGAAGAGTAACCAAACTCGCGGTTTCCCTCCGAGATCATGGGAGCAAGGACATGGATGACAATTGGATCAAGCGCAAATTCCTCAAGGCAATGATGCCTTACCACAAGGCCATGTCCTCCGTCATTCGTCAAAGGCCAGACTTCCACACCTTGTCCTCAAGTGAAGTGTTGGATGAGTTTGTGGCTATGAGAATCTTGGACAAGACCGCCGACAATGCGGTGCTTCGCTCTCAAAGGGAAAAGAATCCCAACCTTGCATTCAAGGCCAAGGTTTGTGTTGAAGAAGAAGGAGAAGAGGAAGAAGAGGAAAGCAACCCCGAAGATACAAAGTATGCCTATCATGAACACATGGCACTTGATTCAAGGCAATTTTGGAGCAAGAGAAACTCAAGGCCAAACTTCAACAAGAACAACTCAAGTGGCATGAAGAACAAGCAACGTGTGAGGACTTGCTATAATTGTGGCAATGTGAGACATTTTGTTGCGGAGTGCCCGTATGAGAAGAGGGAAGACAATGGTGGCAAGCTCATCCAAAAGGACAAAGCCAAGTCTTTCCCAAACAAGAGCAACTTCACCAAGAAGACTTCTCACAAGGCGTTGGTGGTACAAGAAGAGTACCATGAGGATGAAGATGGTGAGTCGGTTGCCATGGCCTCCTTTGCCATTGCAACAACTCCACGGGTGTCTCTCTTTGACTCACCTAATGAGAACATCACCGCCAAGTGCCTCATGGCTAAAGCCACCAACATGGTAACCCCCAACATCAAAACTACCATCATTAATAATCCCTCTTTGTCGGATTGCATTGATAAACATGCGGGGTCTAATGGGGAGGAGAATGAGTTTGAGTCTTTTATGGCTAAAGTCTTATTAAAATTAGGAAGTTGGAGTAAAGGAGAATGTGTCAACTTATCTTTCAATACTGTGAAGGCTTATTCCTGTGCGGTACCCCAAACAAAAGGCACATCCTTCTTTGTAAGCTCGTTGAGAGGTGCAGCAATGGTGCTGAAATCTCTCACAAAATGCCTATAGAAAACAGCGAGGCCAAGGAAACTCCTCAATTGTGTGACCCTTTTGGGCTGCGGCCAACTCTCAATAGCTTCAATCTTGGCTTTATCAAATTCAATTCCCTATGGAGTAACAACATAGCCAAGAAAAGATACTGGGTCGGTGCAAAAGGTGCACTTTCCAAGGTTACCAAACAAACATGCATCACATAGAGCAATAAAAACATCACATAAATGTTTCAAATGTTCGTCCAAAGATTTACTATAAATCAGTATATCATCAAAATAGGCTACCACAAATTATCCAGTGAAAGCACATAAAACTTCGTTCATTAATCTCATGAAAGTACTAGGTGCATTAGTTAACCCAAAAGGCATGACTAACCACTCATATAAACCAAACTTAATTTTAAATGCAGTTTCCCATTCATCTCCCAATTTCATACGGATTTGATGGTTTCCACTATGCAAATCAACTTTGGAGAATATTGTAGAACCACTCATTTCATCAAGCATATCATCTAGCCTAGGAATAGGATGAAGATAACGAATAGTAATATTATTAATGCCTTTATAATCAACACACATACGCGATGTACCATCCTTTTTCGGCACTAGAATAATAGGAACAACTCAAGGACTAAGCGATTCGCGAATATAACCTTTCTCGAGCAACTCCTGGAATTGACACATAATCTCCTTCGTATCCTCTGGATTGGTATGGTATGGTGCACGGTTGGGTAGTGATGTCTACTACACAACCTTCTTCTTGTAGACATTGTTGGGCCTCCAAGTGCAGAGGTTTGTAGGACAGTAACAAATTTCCCTCAAGTGGATGAACTAAAGTTTATCAATCCGTAGGAGGCGTAGGATGAAGATGGTCTCTCTCAAGCAACCCTGCAACCAAATAACAAAGAGTCTCTTGTGTCCCCAACACACCCAATACAATGGTAAATTGTATAGGTGCACTAGTTCGGCGAAGAGATGGTGATAGAAGTGGTATATGGATGGTAGATAAAGGTTTTTGTAGTCTGAAAATATAAAAATAGCAAGGTAACTAATGATAAAAGTGAGCGTAAACGGTATTGCAATACGTTGAAATAAGGCCTAGGGTTCATACTTTCACTAGTGCAAGTTCTCTCAACAATAATAACATAATTGGATCACATAACTATCCCTCAACATGAAACAAAGAGTCACTCCAAAGTCACTAATAGCGGAGAACAAACGAAGAGATTATGGTAGGGTACGAAACCACCTCAAAGTTATTCTTTCCAATCAATCCGTTGGGATATTCCTATAAGTGTCACAAACAACCCTAGAGTTCGTACTAGAATAACACCTTAAGACACAAATCAACCAAAACCCTAATGTCACCTAGATACTCCAATGTCACCTCAAGTATCTGTGGGTATGATTATACGATATGCATGACACAATCTCAGATTCATCTATTCAACCAACACATAGAACCTCAAAGAGTGCCCCAAAGTTTCTACCTGAGAGTCAAGACGAAAACGTGTGCCAACCCCTATGCATAGATTCATGGGAGGAACCCACAAGTTGATCACCAAAACATACTCAAGTGGATCAATAGAATACCCCATTGTCACCACAGGTATCCCACGCAAGACATACATCAAGTGTTCTCAAATCCTTAAAGACACAATCCGTTACGATAACTTCAAAGGGAAAACTCAATCCATTACAAGAGAGTAGAGGGTGGAGAAAACATCATAAGATCCAACTATAATAGCAAAGCTTGCGATACATCAAGATCGTACCACCTCAAGAACACGAGAGAGAGAGAGAGATCAAACACATAGCTACTGGTACATACCCTCAGCCCCGAGGGAGAACTACTCCCTCCTCGTCATGGAGAGCCCCGAGATGATGAAGATAGCCACCGGAGTGGGATTCCCCCTCCGGCAGGGTGCCGGAACGGGTCTAGATTGGCTTTCAGTGGCTACGGAGGCTTCTGGCGGCGGAGCTCCCGATCTATTGTGCTCCCCGATAGTTTTAGGGTATATGGATATATATAGGCGGAAGAAATACATCAGGGGAGCCACGAGGGGCCCTCGAGGGTGGAGGGCGCGCCCAGGGGGTGCGCCCTGCCTCGTGGCTTCCTCGTTAATCCCCTGACGTGCACTCCAAGTCTCCTGTATTGCTTTCTTTCCAAAAATAACTCTTCTGAAGGTTTCATTCCGTTTGGACTCCATTTGATATTCCTTTTCTGCAAAACACTGAAACAAGGGAAATACAGAAACTGGCACTGGGCTCTGGGTTAATAGGTTAGTCCCAAAAATCATATAAAATAGCAAATAAATGCATATAAAACATCCAAGGTTGATAATATAATAGCATGGAACAATCAAAAATTATAGATACGTTGGAGACGTATCAGCATCCCCAAGCTTAATTCCTGCTCGTCCTCGAGTAGGTAAATGATAAAAACAGAATTTTTTATGTGGAATACTACCTAACATATTTCTCTAAGTAATTCTCTTTATTGTGGCAAGAATATTCAGGTCCATAAGATTCAAGACAAAAGTTTAATATTGACATAAAAATAATAATACTTCAAGCACACTAAGAAAGCAATTATGTATTCTCAAAATAACATGGCCAAAGAAAGTTATCCCTACAAAATCATATAGTCTGGCTATGCTCCATCTTCACCACACAAAGTATTTAAATCATGCACAACCCCGATGACAAGCCAAGCAGTTGTTTCATACTTTTGATGTTCTCAAACTTTTTCAATCTTCACGCAATACATGAGCATGAGCCATGGACATAGCACTATAGGTGGAATAGAATGGTGGTTGTGGAGAAGACAAAAAGAGAGAAGATTGTATCACATCAACTAGGCGTATCAACGGGCTATGGAGATGCCCATTAATAGATATCAATGTGAGTGAGTAGGGATTTCCATGCAACGGATGCACTAGAGCTATAAACTTATGAAAGCTCAACAAAAGAAACTAGTGGGTTGTGCATCCAACTCGCTTTCTCACGAAGACCTAGGGCGTTTTGAGGAAGCCCGTCATTGGAATATACAAGCCAAGTTCTATAATGAAAGATTCCCACTAGTATATGGAAGTGACAACATAGGAGACTCCCTATCATGAAGATCATGGTGCTACTTTGAAGCACAAGTGTGGTAAAAGGATAGTAGCATTGCCCCTTCTCTCTTTTTCTCTCATTTTTTTATTTTTTTATTTGGGCCTTCTCTTTTTTATGGCCTGTTTTTTTATTTGGGCTTCTTTGGCCTCTTTTTTTCGTCCGGAGTCTCATCTCGACTTGTGGGGGAATCATAGTCTCCATCATCCTTTCCTCACTGGGACAATGCTCTAATAATGATGATCATCACACTTTTATTTACTTACAACTCAAGAATTACAACTCGATACTTAGAACAAAATATGACTCTATATGAATGCCTCCGGCGGTGTACCGGGATGTGCAATGATGCATGAGTGACATGTATGAAAGAATTATGAACGGTGTCTTTGCCACAAATACAATGTCAGCTACATGATCATGCAAAGCAATATGACAATGATGAAGCGTGTCATAATAACGGAACGGTGGAAAGTTGGATGGCAATATATCTCCGAATGGCTATGGAAATGCCATAATAGGTAGGTATTGTGGTTGTTTTGAGGAAGATATATGGTGGGTTTATGGTACCGGCGAAAGTTGCGCGGTACTAGAGAGGCTAGCAATGGTGGAAGGGTGAGAGTGTGTATAATCCATGGACTCAACATTAGTCATAAAGAACTCACATACTTATTGCAAATATCTATTAGTTATCGAAACAAAGTACTACGCGCATGCTCCTAGGGGGATAGATTGGTAGGAAAAGACCATCGCTCGTCCCTGACCGCCACTCATAAGGAAGACAATCAATAAATAAATCATGCTCCGACTTCATCACATAACGGTTCACCATACGTGCATGCTACGGGAATCACAAACTTCAACACAAGTATTTCTCAAATTCACAACTACTCAACTAGCATGACTCTAATATCACCATCTCCATATCTCAAAACAATTATCAAGTATCAAACTTCTCTTAGTATTCAATGCACTCTATATTAAAGTTATTATTATACCCCTCTTGGATGCCCATCATATTAGGACTAAATTCATAACCAAAGAAATTACCATGCTGTTTAGGACTCTCAAAATAATATAAGTGAAGCATGAGATTTCATCTATTTCTACAAAATAAATCCACCGCCGTGCTCTAAAAAGATATAAGTGAAGCACTAGAGCAACAACAAACTACTCCGAAAGATATAAGTGAAGCACTAGAGCAACAACAAACTACTCCGAAAGATATAAGTGAAGCTCAATGAGTAGTCGAATAATTATGCAACTATGTGAAGACTCTCTAACATTTAAGAATTTCAGATCTTGGTATTTTATTCAAACAGCAAGCAAAACTAAATAAAATAAAATGACGCTCCAAGCAAAACACATATCATGTGGCGAATAAAAATATAGCTCCAAGTAAAGTTACCGATGAACGAAGACGAAAGAGGGGATGCCTTCCGGGCCATCCCCAAGCTTAGGATCTTGGTTGTCCTTGAATATTACCTTGGAGTGCCTTGGGCATCACCAATCTTAGGCTCTTTCCACTCCTTATTCCATAGTCCATCGAATCTTTACCCAAAACTTGAAAACTTCACAGCACAAAACTTAACAGAAAACTCATAAGCTCCGTTAGCGAAAGAAAACAAAATGCCACTTCGAGGTACTGTAACGAACTCATTATTTATTTATATTGGTGTTAAACCTACTGTATTCCAACATCTCTATGGTTTATAAACTCTTTTACTAGCCATAGATTCATTAATATAAGCAAACAACACACGAAAAACAGAATCTGTCAAAAACAGAACAGTCTATAGTAATCTGTAACTAACGCAAACTTCTGGAACCCCAAAAATTCTAAAATAAATTTCTGGACGTGAGTAATTTATCTATTAATCATCTGAAAAAATAATTAACTAAATATCATTCTCCAATTAAAAATGGCAGCAAATCTGGTGAGCGCTAAAGTTTCTGTTTTTTACAGCATGATCGCAAAGACTTTCCCCAAGTCTTCCCAAAGGTTCTACTTGGAACAAACACTAATTAAAACATAAAAACTCAGTAATAACAGAGGCTAGATAAAGTATTTATTTCTAAACAGGAGCAAAAATCAAGGAACACAAATAAAATTGGGTTGCCTCCCAACAAGCGCTATCGTTTAATGCCCCTAGCTAGGCATGATGATTTCAATGATGCTCACATAAAGGATAAGAATTGAAACATAAAGAGAGCATCATGAAGAATATGACTATCACATTTAAGTCTAACCCAATTACTATGCATAGGGATTTTGTGAGCAAACAACTTGTGGGAATAATAATCAACTAGCATAGGAACGTAAAACAAGCATAACTTCAAAACTTTAAGCACATAGAGAGGAAACTTGATATTATTGCAATTCCTACAAGCATATATTCCTCCCTCATAATAATTTTCAGTAGAATCATGAATGAATTCAACAATATAACCAGCACCTAAAGCGTTCTTTTCATGATCTACCAGCATAGAAATTTTACTACTCTCCACATAAGCAAAATTCTTCTCATTCGGAATAGTAGTTGGAGCAAACTCAACAAAATAATTATCATGTAAGGCATAATCCAATTGAAAACTAAAATCATGATGACAAGTTTCATGGATATCATTATTCTTTATAGCATACAAGTCATCACAATAATCATCATAGATATCAACTTTGTTCTCATAATCAATTGGAACCTCTTCCGGAATAGTGGATTCATCAGAAAATAAAGTCATGACCTCTCCAAATCCACTTTCATCAATATAATCATCATAAATAGGAGGCATCCTTTCATCATAATAAATTTGTTCATCAAAACTTGGGGGACAAAAAATATCATCTTCATCAAACATAGCTTCCCCAAGCTTGTGGCTTTGCATATCATTAGCATCATGGATATTCAAGGAATTCATACTAACAACATTGCAATCATGCTCATCATTCAAATATTTAGTGCCGAACATTTTAATCCATTCTTCTTCTAACACTTCGGGAAAATTTTCCTTTCCATCATACTCATGAAAGATATTAAAAAGATGAAGCGTATGAGGCAAACTCAATTCCATTTTTTTTGTAGTTTTCTTTTGTAAACTAAACTAGTGCTAAAACAAGAAAAAAAAGATTCGATTGTAAGATCTAAAGATATACCTTCAAGCGCTAACCTCCCCGGCAACGGCGCCAGAAAAGAGCTTAGTTGACGGGGTGTTAATGCCTCTTTCCCCGCCTCCCCGGCAACGGCGCCAGAAAAGAGCTTGATGTCTACTACACAACCTTCTTCTTGTGGATGTTGTTGGGCCTCCAAGTGCAGAGGTTTGTAGGACAATAGCAAATTTCCCTCCAGTGGATGACCTAAGGTTTATCAATCCGTAGGAGGCGTAGGATGAAGATGGTCTCTCTCAAGCAACCCTGCAACCAAATAACAAAGAGTCTCTTGTGTCCCCAACACACCCAATACAATGGTAAATTGTATGGGTGCACTAGTTAGGCGAAGAGATGGTGATACAAGTGGTATATGGATGGTAGATAAAGGTTTTGTAATCTGAAAATATAAAAACAGCAAGGTAACTAATGATAAAAGTGAGCGTAAGCGGTATTGCAATGCGTTGAAGTAAGGCCTAGGGTTCATACTTTCACTAGTGCAAGTTCTCTCAACAATAATAACATAATTGGATCACATAACTATCCCTCAACATGCAACAAAGAGTCACTCCAAATTCACTAATAGCGGAGAACAAACGAAGAGATTATGGTAGGGTACGAAACCACCTCAAATTTATTCTTTCCAATCAATCCGTTGGGCTATTCCTATAGGTGTCACAAACAGCCCTAGAGTTCGTAGTATAATAACACCTTAAGACACAAATCAACCAAAACCCTAATGTCACCTAGATACTCCAATGTCACCTCAAGTATCTGTGGGTATGATTAAACGATATGCATCACACAATCTCAGATTCATCTATTCAACCAACACATAGAACCTCAAAGAGTGCCCCAAAGTTTCTACTGGAGAGTCAAGACGAAAACGTGTGCCAACCCCTATGCATAGGTTCATGGGCGGAACCCGCAAGTTGATCACCAAAACATACATCAAGTGGATCAATAGAATACCCCATTGACACCACGGGTATCCCACGCAAGACATACATCAAGTGTTCTCAAATCCTTAAAGACTCAATCCGATAAGATAACTTCAAAGGGAATACTCAATCCATTACAAGCGAGTAGAGGTGGGAGAAAACATCATAAGATCCAACTATAATAGCAAAGCTTGCGATACATCAAGATCGTACCACCTCAAGAACACGAGAGAGAGAGAGAGAGATCAAACACATAGCTACTAGTACATACCCTCAGCCCCGAGGGAGAAATACTCCCTCCTCGTCATGGAGAGCACCGGGATGATGAGGATGGCCAACTGAGAGGGATTCCCCCTCCGGCAGGGTGCCGTAACGGGTCTAGATTGGCTTTCGGTGGCTACGGAGGCTTCTGGCGATGGAACTCCTGATCTATTGTGCTCCCCGATAGTTTTAGGGTCTGTGTATATATAGGCGGAATAAATACATCTGGGGAGCCACGAGGGGCCCACAAGGGTGGAGGGCGCGCCCCTTGCCTCGTGGCTTCCTTGTTGATCCCCTGACGTGCACTCCAAGTCTCTTGTATTGCTTTCTTTCCGAAAATAACTTTTCCGAAGGTTTCATTCCGTTTGGACTCCTTTGATATTCCTTTTTCTGCGAAACATTAGAACAAGGGAAAAACAAAAACTGGCACTGGGCTCTGGGTTAATAGGTGAGTCCCAAAAATCATATAAAATAGCATATAAATGCATATAAAACATCCAAGGTTGATAATATAATAGCATGGAACAATCAAAAATTATATATACGTTGGAGACGTATCAGGTAGCGAAGCATCGAGAATTAAGTCAATCTGATGCTCAATCCCACAAATAGGTGGTAATCCCGGTGGCACATCTTCTGGAAGGACGTTAGTGAACTCCTGCAAAATGTTAGTAACAGCAGGAGGCAAAGAGGAACGCATGTCCTCGAATGAAAATAATGCCTCTTTGCACACAAAGCGTAGTAAACAGATTTTCTGAAATCTAGATCATCAATATCAGATTTGGTGGCAAGTAAACATGCACTTTTAAATTTAATTTCAGAAGCAACACTAGATGGTTTATTATTAGGCTTCATTTCTTTATCAAATTATTTTGCCACAATCTGTTTTTCACTCTTATGTTTCTCCTGTTTTGCTTTATTAGCTCTATTAATATCATCTTTCAAAATGGAATCAGGAGCCATAGGAAGCAAAGTAATATTTTTGTCCTTATGAACAAGAGTGTACTGATTATTTCTAACATGGTGTACATAATTTTTATCAAATTGCCATGGTCTACCAAGTAATAAGGAACATGCTTACGTAGGTACCACATCACAATCAACATAATCAGCACATGTAGAGATACTAAAATGCACACGAACAGTACGTGTTACCTTAACCTTGCTGCTATTGTTGAACCATTAGATGTAGTAAGGATGTGGATGTGGTCTTGTGGCGAGAGATAGCTTCTCCACCATCTCCATGCTAGCCAAGTTGTTGCAGCTCCCTCCATCAATGATGATGCGAACAGAATGTTCCTTCACAACTCCCTTTCTATGGAACAAATTATGCCTCTGCTTTTGCTCAGCTTGTGTAACCTCCACACCCAAGACACGTTGATCAACTAAACATTCATACCTGTGAGCATCTTCAGCAGCCATGTATTGCGTCCCATGATCAGAATCATCTCCACCGTGTTCTTCACTTGTAATAAGAGCCAAAGTCTCCTCACAATAGTCACTAGCAGACTCATACCCACTATCCTCCGTAACAATCATCACATGCTTAGATGGGCATTGTCTCGCATAATGACCTCCACCCTTTTAACGATGACAAATAATATCATGTGTTTGCCCTATTGATGCCATGGATGAACAAGAACTCTGTGCAGGCCCAGAATGTGTGCTCTCGGCAGATAGTGCTGGTTGTGCCTGCTTTCATGTATCATGGTTGGCGATGGCAGCTAACGGAGGCACCGGTGGAGCAAAACGTGTGGAAGTAGAGGATGCACGCGGTGTCCAAGATGAAGGTCAACCTGCAGAAAAGTTAGTTCGCGCCAATGCCCGTCGATCCTGCACTTCACGTTCAACTTTGCAAGCAAGATGGAATAAACGAGTGATATTATTATATTCCTTATACTCTAGAATGGTCTGAATCTCTCTAATTAATCCACCCATAAAATGTGCAAGCATAGCTTCATTCTCCTCAACAATACCACATCGAATCATGCCGGTTTGTAATTCGTGATATTATTCTTATACAAAAAAAAATTCCTTGTCTTAAGCGTTCCAATTTTTGAAGTAATTCATGTTGATAATATGGTGGAACCCAACGAGTACGCATAGCAGTTTTCTAAGCAGCCCAAGTAGCTGGAATAGGATATAATCTACAATGTTCGGACCACCAAATACATGCAAAACTAGTGAAAGCACAAACAGCAGCGGGAACACGTCTCTCCTCGGGATATTGTAAACATGTAAAACGTTGTTCAGTTTCTAACTCCCAAGTAAAATATATATCAGGAACATATCTATCCTCAAATGGTCGAATATTCAATTTTAGTTTAGGAAGATGGTCATGATCTCGTACCTCAGGTGGTTGTGCAGCTTTACCATTGCGATGATATGCATGAGGACGACCTGGTGGCGGTGGTGCTGGTGGTTGCACGTAGTTCTGATTTTGATCAACCTCATCCTCATAATGGTCCTCCACCTGTGCTGATGCGGAGCATCCTATGGTCATCCCCGTATACACTATGACAACTCCCCAATACCCAAGAGGACATATGACGAGACCTCAAACATACGCCATTGGACACAAGGTGAACTCGCTCCTCTCCGAACCATCACTTTCCACATGTGAGACATGGCTACTACCTCAAACGTATATGTTATACATGATCAGGAACCAAGAGGAAGACCATGGAGCATCGGATGAGAAGGCGAGGAAGCAGAGCAAGAGAAGGAGCTGCTCGGAAGCTTCAGCCACCAGCGACCGAACAACGCCGGACGTCCGACGCCTAGACACTCAGCCAGTCAGAAGGGCCAGCCGACAGAAGCTATAGTGGCCGGACGAATGGCAAGTACCAGACGTCCAACACACTCCAGCGAGTACCGGGCGTCCGGACCCTCGCGAGCCACCGGACGTCCGGTACCCGTCGGACGTCTGAAGCCTGTCCGCGCACAGTGTATCGGGCCTAGCCCATGTACCCCTTCGCCCTCACTTACCCCTTCATGGCCCTAGACTATATATACTCCTCCACCTCCACCTAGTTAGGGTTAGCAAAGGATTAGCTCATGTTGTGAGAGTGTTTTGCTCATCCACTTGGTTACCTTCTCCTCGGAGATCTCGCCTCCTCGTAGAAGATCCCCCAAGCAGATTCAAGACCCCTTCATGGGAAGAACTCAAGGCCTCCTCACGGAGAAGAACCAGTTGCCTCTTGTATCGTCCCTTGTTGACTTTGGATCGTGTGATCTCTATGTGTACTCGAATCTAGCCTATGTGTGACCGTATCTTGTTGGTTTGAGTGATTATCTCGTATTTCTCCTCGTGTTTCCCCTCGTATTTCCCCTTGTGTTCTTCGGTTTCTTCACGGGATCCACTCCTTTCATGAAAGATCGACCATCTAGGGTTCCATCCTACATCATCTGCAGTAGCAGCAGGAGCTACAGAAGCATCAGCAGCGGCGCCAGAATTTTGACTAGGCTCAAGGGGAATGCGCAGTGCCCGTCCCACTTGATTTGGAAGGCAATTTTGTTGTTGTTGTTGTTGTTGTTGTTGTTGTAGAGGTGCGTTAGGTGCAGCCGGTGGTGGTGGTGGAAGATGCATGAGCAATTCATTAAACTTGTTATCGAGCTTTGTTTCGAACGTCCTCTCCATGCTATCTATCTTCTCCATGACCTCTTCAAATCTGTTTAGCACATCTTGCACCTGTCCACTCATCATTTGCTGAAACTTATCATGAAGCTCCTTGTTCGTCAAGTTCTCCTAGTAAATCTTGTCGGCTTGTGATCCTGCCATGGATAGCAGCAATAGAAACACACAAGAATATGATCCTACAGACTACTAACAAGAGGTGGTGGTGGGTGTCACAAATCCGCCAAGAAAATCTCAATTTTTTACCAGTTCTTACCTAGCAGGAGGCGGTGATCGGCAACCGTTGTAGTCAAAACTCTCGAAGCTTGGATAGAGCGATTAGCAGGGAGAGTCAAACGCATGACGTAGATTTATGTGGAGCTAGGAAGGCTTATAATATGGTAGCAAAAAGGGTCAGGAACAATCAATTCAGAGATGCAAAGTTGAATAAACGCTCAACGACGGTACTGTGCTGGTCCTAGGCAAGACCGTACTAGAGACGCGAGCATAGAGCACGAACAAAATCACGGCGCGGCAGGTAAACAAGATAAAAGAACACTATGGAAAATTTCTTTTTCTCTCTGTTTTTTGGCGCTCTTCTTTTTTTTCGCTCCTCTTTTGTTTTGCGCTCCTCTTTTTTTTTGCGAAAAATCACTATAATGGTGAGTGTCTCAAAACTCTTCCTAGGTCAAACTGGCAGGATGTGCATGAAATTTTTTTGACTATATTTTTCGGAAATCAGGGCAGAGACGATGAAAAAATGCGACAAAAATTCACTATGATGGCACGTGGCTCAAAAGACTCAAAAAACCCTAAAAATATGATAGGGAAAAAATATTTTCGGTCGCCAATTTTTTTCCAAAACATACTTAGGCAAGGAAACACAAATCGGAAATTAGATGGATATTGAAAACAAACCTAATATGAAAGGAACTCGGATTGGTGGTGGACATATGGTGGTAGGATATGGCAGCGGTGTTTGTATATGGCAGCGATGGTGATAGCGGTGGTGGTATATGGATACGGATCGGTGGTGGTATATGGATACGCATCGGTGGCAAATAAGTGGTGGTGGTAGATGGAAGGGGCGATGATGATGGTGTGGCGGTGGCGTGACAACTTATGACCAGAACTCGAAACTCTAAAAGACTAGACGCTAAGACCAGCAACTAGACACGACGATGCAACCGCAAATTCAACAAAGCAAAAACCCTAAAAAGACTATGCAAAGGCTCAGATTAGTTCGAATATGATGAACTAACCCTAATTTTTTTGTGGATTTTTCATGGACTTGTAGGTATGAAGAACATACTCGATCTAAACTACGAAAAACTGCAAAATCTCACCGAGCAACCTGAAAATCTGATACCACTTGATAGAGGCAAAGGTGTCCCGTCTTTCGATGAGATGGTGGCTATCGTTTTGGAGGAACTCAACTTTGATGATCCGACTACGAACGTGTGAGGAGGTCGTGCCTTAGCAATTGCTAAACCAACTCCGAGAGGTTATTGACCACGCCGGAGCACGATCAACCTGACCACGAAGGTTTGTTTCCTGCAGGCAAATGAAGAACAAGCAAGAAACTAAGATTGCAATCTGGATATTGTGAATATAAGAGGAATGCTTTATTGATCGAGGCGCGGTTCTGTGACTCCTTTGTCTGGGCGTTGAACAGAAATGAAGTACGCGAAGTTGCAGCTATAGCGAACTTTAATCTAAACAAAACTCAAAGTCTAAACGATGCCCTAAGGGCTGTATATATGGAGGAGAGAGGGGGAATTTCGTGGCCCTTGGAGGAGGGGTCCGAAACCAACCCTAACTCTTGTTTCCCCACACATACGGACTCTAAAAATAGCCTATAATCAAGTATTTCCAAATTACATGGGTCTGTCCCAAAAATAAGGTGACACAGCACCTAGAATAGCCTCTGGATGAAATTTATGAAGTGGCATCTTGTATATTCCGTCCAAGGCTTCATGCACTCATTATGGTGGCTTCAAAGTCCTGGAATCATCACTTGTAACTCCGTTCTTGTTCCCCTTGCGCACGCCATCATCTCCATGATTGAACTTTCTCCAAGGTTCATCTTCCTTGTCCAAGCTAGGCCCTTCATTTGTAAGCAAAGCAAATGTGTCCAATTTAGGCAGCATCATATTCTCATGAACATTAGAATCGTTACCAAGAAACGAAAGTACTTGGAATTTAATTGGCGTGCGCGAGCTCTAGTAATTGGTCCAGTATGTATAGCCGCAGGGGCTGTGGGTAATAGAGGCGAGGGTCCCGATCTTTCAATGAGATGATAAGTATCGATTTTGTGGAGTCGACTTTGACGATCCGACTACAAACGTGCACGGTGTTGCACCTTAGCAATCGCTAAACCAATCTCCCGAGGTTACTGATGATGATGGAAGCACGATCAGCCTGACCACGAAGGTCTATTCCTGCACGCAATCAAAGAACAAGCAAGGATACGATAATGCAATCTGAATATTGCGAATATAGATGAAGTATTGATAAAGGTGGGGATCCGAAAGCGGTCTTGGTCTGGTCGTTGGACACAAACGAAGTACACGAAGTTGCAATGGCTAACTTTTAGCTAAACAAATCCTAAGGGAAAAGCTACTAGATGGATCTACTTATATAGGAGCAAGGGGTGACGACCAAGGAGGTGGGAGGACGTCCCAAGGCATCCTAAAACCAACCCTAGTTCGTACAAGGCCAATGGGCCCGTGTGGAGGTGATGTAACACCTTTGGACTTGTAGTTTGACTCGGATTCTGCTGCAGCATCAGATTGTTTCGTCCATAACTCAACGCTGCGGACGAATTTAAAGGTGAATCCAAATGTGTTGCAAAGTGCACGAAATCTACTTTCCAACAAAAAAGGAATCACCCAATTCGGAGTCCGTATGAAAGCGTAATTGACATTCTGAGTCAGGTATGTCTCTGTAGTTCGAATCTGAATCCAGGACGTGAGAGATTTGGACTCTATTTTCTCTTGGCCCAAAAGTGACGTGAGAGGACTTTTTGAACAACACATAAACTTCTATTTTTCCCTTATCTTCATATGTGGATTGTACAAATGTCCCATCACCTGCAATTAGACATGGCAGAAAAGTCCGTGATGTATTTTTTTCCTGGATGACATAAATAAATTATTGCATAGTTTGCATTAGAAATCACCTCACAAATATACATGTATGCAATATTTTTGGTCGTATCCAAGGTAGTCATGTCCTCATCATCCTCCCCTTCTTGAAAACAAAGCCGTCCTCGGCGTTGCTTAATCTGAAATGTGGCTAACAAAAGAGATAAGGTGTACATGTTGTATATGTATATGTCATCCGTTTTTACTTCCCTTGATTTTTTCACATATGACACATGTATACATGAGTAACTTTTATAGTACATAAAATCTAAAGCCAAAAAATTATCACAAGAAATGGAAGACATGAAAATATTGCAACTCAGTTTGCACATATAAGTGAAGCTCTTATTCATTTCAAAAGATTGACAATGTTCATCATTAAACCATCCAACATTGGTGAATAAACCTTACTTGCATCAAATTTACATGCTACAACATGCTTAAATAAGAGAACATGCAATAAGTCATTGGACACATAATCATCACCAAGATTAGAGGTCATATCAAAATGATTAAACATTGGTTATTTTGCATCAACAGTTAATTCAATGGGTGCACTCAAAATTGTTGGTATTTTAGTTGTTTGATCACATGACGCATTCATGACAGTAACAAGATTCTCTAAAATAGGTGGTGTGCTCAAATCAACAGGTAACTCAACACATGATGCATTCAATTTAACTAGGCATGCATCATTCTCAAATGAAGTTATATCATAAATACCTTTACTGTTTGCTTGTCGCAAAGACGTAGCTGATGTAGGTACGGACGTTGACAATGTACCATACTCTTGAGATGATGTCGCGCTCACAATCCGAGGTGGGGCTGCTCTAGTAGATGCAACAGTGGAGGAACCAACTGGCGGTGGTGAGCATGAACTAGAATAGTAGTTGTTGTAATCACCCAATGCATCATCCTGTATCTCTCTCTCAAAGGTACAAGCGCGCACATACATACCAGTAATGCAATGAGGAATATACTGAAATCTTGCACGGATATCATGGTTCAAACCATCAGAAAATCTATTCATTGTATCATCTTCAGATTCTTCTATGTCACAACGACGCATTTAAGATTTGAACTCTTGGTAGTAAGCATGAACAGTTTTACTGCCTTGTTTTAATTGTTCCAATTTGCGAAGCAATTCACGATGATAGTAAGGAGGAAAAAATTGTTGTCTCATTACAACTTTCAAAACTTACCAGGTTGTGGGTTGGTTATCAATGTTTTTCTTACAATGTACACTCCACCAAACAGAAGCAAAACCAGTAAATGCTCTAGTGCTAGCTCGTACTCTCTCAAGTTCAGAAAAATCATGGTGACTAAAAACTTGTTCTATTTCAAGCTCCCAAGCTAGATAAATAGCAGGATCAAATCTACACTCAAATGATGGTAAAGAGATAACCTGACCATATGCTTGTGTGTGTTGTCCCACCTCTCGTGATGGTGAAGATGTATCTATCGTCCAATAACTTCTATCTTCAGACCCTATCATGATTAGTAGAAACAAGAAACAAAATTCAAGAATAATGTTCCTATGAACTACAAGGGTGTGGTGGTAAAGCGCTCACAGTAAAGCAAATATCAATATCTTACAAGTTCTTATCAAGTAGCAGGTGGTGACAGGCAACCAGCGGTTTCAAATAACTCCAAAGATTGAGTAAATCGATTGCCAGGGGAACGTATGTTTACACGGTGTAGAAATATGTGGATCTTGGAAGGCTTAAATATATGGTAGCAAAAGATTAGCAATAATCAATTCAGAGATGCAATGTTGAATAAACGCTCAACGACGTTACTATGCTGGTCCTAGGCTAGACCGGACTAGAGACGCGAGCCTAGAACACTAATGAGGTCACGGCGTAGCAAAACTAGCATCAATAAAGCATACAAATAGCTCTGGACAGCAAGATATAAGTGAAGATCACAATGGCAGTAAAGATAATAATGTGAAACAACTGCCCAGCAGGATATACCAACAACTTTCTCTCCCACTTTCCTCTAGAAAAGTTTGTGTCAATTTTTTGATAATTTTTCTCAAGAATGGCGCTAACTCAAGGTTACAAAAGCAAAAAGAATCACTCAATTCTGAGTTGATATGAGGAGTCAACAAATTCTAAAACTGACCTGAAAAACAGGAAAAGCTGTGTTTGCGAACTTCGAAGGGAAAAAAGACCTATTTAGAAGCCGATTTTGAGGTGCCAAATATTGAACTAGCTTCTGTAACTATTTAGATGCGCCTCGTCGCTAGCTTTCATTCGAGTACTCACGGAGCCAAAACGGACTTCGTATGACGAAGTTATGCCTGTTTTATTGAACAGTGCACAAAACAGATTCCAATCCGAATTCAACTACGAGATTGAGTCTAGATAGATCCAAATTTTGGTTTTTTTTCTTCTCTTTTTTACTCACATTTTTTTTTGTTTTCTTTCTCTCTCTTTTTCTCTATCTTTTTTTAATTTTTTCTCTTTTTTTTCTCTGTCTTTTTTTCTCTCTCTTTTTCCAAAACAAACTAGATAAGATGTAGATTGGATCAAGCGAAGATGTAAACGACCTCAACTATGATTGTGACAATGAACGATGGGTAGCATGTGGTGGAAATTGATGGATGGGGTGGTGGACAGCGGAAGGGATAATGATGAAGCGGCGATGTGACTAATGTGAACAGAACTCGGAACTCTAAACGAACTCGACACACTAAGACCAGCAACTTGACACGACGATGCAACCGATAATTCAACTATGCAAGCAATGAAAAGAAAATTGCAAAGGCTCAGAATGGCTTGGTCAAAGGATGAATAGATCTAACATTTTTTGGCTTTTTCTTGGACAATAGGTAACAAAATAATCTATTCTAGGAAAAACTGGAAATTCTCGCCGAGCAACTTGAAAACTGATACCACTTAATAGAGGCAATGTTCTCGATCTTCCGATGAGATGGTAACTATTGATTTGGTGGAGTCGACTTTGATGATCCGACTACAAACATGCACGATGTTGCGCCTTAGACATCGCTAAACCAATCTCCTGAGGTTACTGATGATGCTGGAAGCACGATCAGCCTGACAACGAAGGTCTTTCCTGCACGCAATCGAAGAACAAACAAGAATATGATAATGCAATCTGAATATTGCGAATATAGATGAAGTATTGATAAAGGTGGGGATCCAAAAGTGGTCTTGGTCTGGTCGTTGGACACGAACGAAGTACACGAAGTTGAAATGACTAACTTTTATGTAAACAAATCCCAAGGAAAAATCTATTAGATGGATCTACTTATATAGGACAAGCGGTGACGGCCAAGGAGGTGGGAGGACATCCCAAGGCATCCTAAAACCAACCCTAGGTCGTACAAGGCCAATGGGCCCATGTGGAGGTGATGTAACACCTTTGGACTTGTAGTTTGATTCGGATTCTGCTGCAGCATCAGATTATTTCATCCATAACTCAATGGTCCGGATACATTTTAGGGTGAATCCAAATGTGTTGGAAAGCGCACGAAATCTACTTTCCAACAAAAAAAGAATCACCTAATTCGGAGTCCGTATGAAAGCGTTATTGACGTTTTGAGTCAGGTATGTCTGTGCAGTCCGAATCTGAATCCAGGACGTGAGAGACTTGGACTCGACATTTTCTTGGCCCAAAAGTGACGTGAGAGGACTTTTTGAACAGCACATAAACTTCTCTTTTTCCCTTATCTTCATATGTGGATTGTACAAATGTCCCATTCACCTGCAATTAGACTTGGCACAAAAGTCTGTGAAGTATTTTTGTCCTGGATGACATAAATAAATTATTGCATAATTTGCATTAGAAATCACCTCACAAATATACATGTATGCAATATTTTTGGTCGTATCCAAGGTAGTCATGTCCTCATGAGTGGGTGTAACAATGGTATTGATGTCCTCATCAACGGTTAAGCCATTATACCCGTGTCCACTGAGCATCATCAGTCTTTGCAGCAAAAAAAATGTTAGAGAGGGTCAGAAGACAGCCACACCAGCATGTGGACCAAATATATATATATATATATATATATATATATATATATATATGAGTGAAAAGGGTGATCTGTGATGTTGAAAATTCCAATGCACAACTTTGACCGCACGGGCCCATGGTTGGGCGCGTCGTCAAAGATCGATGAGAGGAGCCAGAAGTCAAGAACCACCTGGAAGTGGCCAAATATATGTAGGAATATAGGGTGTGATGTTTAGAAGTTTAAATACACAATGCACAACTTTGGTGGCACATGCCTCACAAACCCGAAAGTACTCTTGGATATATCTATAATGACATAATGTCATAGCTAGTGAGGGTGCTTGACCCATCTTCCACTCCGTGTCACTGGGGCGGGTGCACGTAATGATACTTTGGTCATACATGCATGTCGCCATGACCTACCATAAGACGGACCAGTGAATCTATCGTTTGGTCAAATGACAACTATTGTGGATTTCAAACGGCAGATGCCCTTGTGAAAGGACTTAGGTGTGGAGCCATCGCACCTAAGTTAGCTTGAAGTGGTTGAACGGGACAAAGGCCACAAGGAGTTTGATGCGGAGCATCCTACGGACATCACCATGTCAAGAGGATGGTATGTGACACGTGCGACATTTACTTCACATACATAAAGGTGAATCATCTCCTTTAGACATGTTCACATGACCCCTTCGAGGATGGTATACTACTTGACACTCCACTCGTGTGCATGCATAGGTATTGTCGGAACACTGCGGATGACAAGGAGGAGTGAGAGCGCAAGTGTACAACTACACAATCCGCCAGGGAAGCGTGGAAGCGAAGATGGAAGAATACGGAGCTGCGGAGTCTACAGCGGCCGGACGACCGACGCGCCACCGGACGTTCGACACTCTACAACGCCCGGACGACCGGTGTCGACCGAACGTCCAACACACCTTCCACCCAGCCAGACGAAGACGCTACAGCGGCTGGACGACCGACGCGACAAAGGACGTACGATGACCTCCAGCGACCGGACAACCGACATCGTCCGGAAATCCGACGCCACTTCAACCGAGCCAAAACGTTGGACGTCCGACCCATACCGAACGTCCGGTACTTCATGAGCCATCAGACGTCCGACACCGACTGGACATCCAGAACCTGCCTGTGCGCAGCCACGGGCCTTTGGCCTTGTATCCCTCTCCCATTTACACTTTCGTGGCTTAGACTATAAATAGACCACCCCCACCCCTTTTCTAGGGTTAGCAAAGTGATAGCTCATTTGTATGTGAGCTTTGCTCCTACCTTCCTCTACTCTTGAGAGAGAGAGAGAGAGACCACAACTCCTATGGAGTTCAAGACCTCCATATGACAAGATCCTGCAGGATATATCGTCAAGACCCCTCATGGGAAGATACGTCTAGGCTACCATCAAGACCTCCTCTTGGAGATTAACTTTACCTTACATCTTTCCTTTTGTTGTTCATGTACCTTATGGATCTTGTGTGCTTGATTGTCTAGTGGATGTGTGATTGGACTTGTTCTTGAGTGTTTCCCCTTGTGATTTCTTCCCGTTCTTCCCCGTGTTCATCATGTTCTTCGTGTTCTTCGAGGGAATCCACTCCAATCGTGAAAGATTGACCTACACCGGGTTAGCCCCGCATCATATGGTATCATGAGCCAGGCTGATCACGTATTTGGAGTCCCTCCCATCATTTTCTAGCCTTCTTTTGCTTGATTTCGTCCCCCAATTTCGAAAATTCCCCACCAAAAAATAACCCCGATTTTTTTTGTGATTTGTTGGTTTGATGAACTTTTGTTGGATTTGATCCATTGATTTTCTTGGTTTTGAGTGGACCTAGCATCTCCCCAAGTTTCCCCATCTTTAATCCACGAAATCTCATCAATTTCGAGCCCCAAATCCCCAATTTCATCCCAAAATCGCGTCCCGAAACTCGCATCTCGTGTTGACCCAGACCCACCGGATGACAGACACTTTCTCGAACGTCCGACCACCTAGAACCACCGGACGTCCGACCTTTACCGGATGACCGGAACCCCTAACCCGAGCTGAAATATTAGATTTCAGGCCTTTCTGGACGTCTGACCACCTGACATCCGACCATTACTGGACGTCCGACTCCTGTAGATTCTAACTTCGGCTGATTTTTGTTTCGGCCGTAACTAATTCATACGAACTCCTATAGATTCTTTAGCTTAGTTTGAAGCTATTGACATCCCCCTTCCCACAAAAATACTTCCAACATCATTTGACTCCATCAAAGGTTTGCAACTTTGGTATTTTGCCTAGGGCCTTCACCACATCTTCCACATTACCACCATAGCCTTCTGCAACCTAAGCCATTTTGTTCACCATAGCATTAGTGGTTGCTTGAGTAGTGATTCGAGTCTCCTAAGGTGTTTCAGCTACTTAGGGACGGTCGCTTCTTCATCAACCACCACCATAACTTCCGCATGGGCGTGCCCACCATACACTTCCGCCACCCCAACTTAACCCAATTTTGTTTGAGTTGTGAGTTGTGTCTCCTAAGGTGTTTCGCCTACTTAGGGACGGTGACCCTCAACTCTAACTCACATAACCCAATAACCCTCCACTTCTGCCTTTCCTACTCGCATAACCCATCATTGCATTTCCGCAATCCCATTGAGCTTCCGCAACACCACCATCGCATCCCGCCACTACCAATTGACATTTTAGATTTTGAGTTAGCGGTTTTTCTGTTTCCTAAGGTGTTTCAGCTAATTAGAAACGGTTCTACATCAAGAACACCACCACTCATCATCGCAACAGACAATAACCTTGACGACACCATTATATATTCCCCTTGCAATTGCATTGATAACCCCTAGCCCATTTTGCGTCACTTGCCTATCGAGACTAGCCATTTGAGTATTGCCGGCAACATTACTTGTGCACATTGGTGATCATTGGTCTACACCTTCCATTACATACATACCATATCATATTGGTATCACCTTCGTATCATATTATATCTTATGTCACAAGTTCCCGCATATACACAATTGCTATCTTGGTTTGTGCATTTCGCATGGTGGCCAAAAAAAGAATAAGCTTTTAAGCAAAGAAAAAGAGTGAACAAAGAGCTTGTAAGCAAGAGCCATAGCATCGTATCATAGTGCTTTACAATATATCATATGGTATCATACTTGATCATCTTGGATTATCGTGTGAGAAACACCAGGAACCATACATATATAGCATACTTGGGATAGAAAGTTGATACATTTTGCATCCTATAGGTCATGCACAAGTGTCGTATCCGCCTATGGAGCAATCGTGATAGCGTCACTCTTGAGTTGTGCAACAATAGCCTTTTCCGTGGATTCCACATTTTGTGCTCATTCCTTGGTTACACGACCCCATTTATCTATCTCTGTGTGTGTGTTTCTGTGTGCCATATTGTTATTGGTCTACTTGTTTCACTTGTGAATCTCTTTCAACATTATTGACTCTTGCTAACATTTTGCATTAAAATTTTTGTGCCACTATCCTCACCAAGCTACTCCATAAGCTTAACTTGATAGGTGTGAGGGAACAAGTCCGGTACCAATTCCACTATTCTTTCATTTCACATTGAGTGAAACGGGATGCATCCTCAACTTTGGGAAAAGGTAACTTGGTATTGTTTATCTCATTTCCTACTCACCTCTACTCGAGTCTTGTGATGGATAGGCAAGGCATTTCACCTTCGGTCTACAACAACAATGATGAGTTCGATGCCACGAACAACTTGAATGCCAAGATGGATGCTCAAATGGAGGAGATCAAGGCCCTCATCAAGTCCTACAAGCAATCTTCCTCATCTTCGAGAAGACGCTCAAGAGCACATGCTTCTGAACTACCACCTCCGGCAAGATCACATCGGCATCGACACCATCACCAACGAGCACTCAACACGAACAACAGCTCAACGAGTTCACCATCTCCCTTGGCATCTTCGCCAAGCGACTTCAAGGCATCTTCGCCTATGGACATATGACATCTTCGCCGACAAGCACCTCAAGACTACGCTCAAGGGAAGCTCCCCAAGCTCAAGCCCGCGACTTCCAAGAGCTACTACGACCTCGACACCGACCACGAAATTCCTTTCTATGGGACTCTAGAACCCGATGATTATCTCGAGTGGGAGCGCTTGATGGACGACTACCTAAACCTACATCAAGTGAAGTGCGCCACAAGGAACATCCACGACTACGCGTCCACATGGTGGCTTCACACACCTTTGGAGAGCTACGACATGAGTTGGCCCAAGATGAAGAGAGATTTGCAGCAAGAGTTTGTGCCTCGAACCTACACGGAACAACTTCTACGCCAATTGGAGAATACCATCCAAGGATCCAAGTCCATCGACGCGTACTTCAAGGAGATGAAGATTGCCTTGCGACAAGCCGGCATGGACGACCCCATTTTGATGAAGTTCCACTGCATAATGGGATTGCACAACGACATCTCCAAGACTATCTTCCTCGAGAACTACAAGTCCCTCGACGACTACTACATTGGTGCTCTCAAGGCGGAACAAGGACTTATTAAGTCCAAGGCTTCTCCACCCCAAGCTCACTTCGCGACGACCAAACTCCATGAGAACGAGCATGAGGATAGCACCACAAATATGTCCAAGCCCGACGAGCTCCAAGACGATGCTCCCAAGTTCAACTTCACCGCCATCACGCTTTGTGGCATTGACGATGCCGAGTCTAGATCGACTCTTTTTCAAGACGGTGCGGCGACGGGTACGACTACGAAAACCCTCAAGGACCAAGCTTTGGAGGCGAGCGACAAGGTGGCGAGCAAGGATGATTCTTCCATCTTTGGAGGCGAGAGTGATGATGTGGCATCTTCGGCCTTCATCCACTATGAGAACGAGATGATCGAGCATGGGATTCTCCCTTCAGTCATGGAGGAGAGTGATGACGCGCCATCTTCGGCCTTCATCCACGGCGACGACGACGAGACGGTTGAGCATGGGATTTTCCCTTTGACCACGGTGACGTATGATGACTTGAGTGACTTGTGCCACCATATTGAGGATGAGAGTGACTTCACCACTAGCTCCATATATGATGTGTTGCCCCAATTCCCATGTGAGGAGAGCCACAACCCCCACCACTTGAGTGAGATGAGTGACTCCACCATACGTGAGATTGAGTGCACCTACGTTGAGGGAGTGAGTGAACTACCACATAGAGAGAGTGTGATAGTTCATAGGTCTCGTGAGGCCATTTGCATTTATAACAACTTGATCTCTACCTCTATTGTGTCTTCTCATTTGGTGCTAGGTCCCATTTATGATGACGCGCCGATCCTCGACGACTTCGTCCTCCCTTTGGACAAGATGGTGGCCATGGTGGAATATGATACACCCCCCACATGGTTCCATCATGATGAAGATGACCACCATTTGGTCTTTCCCGCCTCACCTACACCACTTGAGTGGAATGAAAATGGTAAAATAGGTGCGGTGATGCTCTAGTCCCACTAGTGGACATTCTTGACATTGATTGCTTGCATGATGTTTATCAACCTATTACCATGCTCCATGCTAGTGCGACTTCCTCATGTGATGATTTATTGCCCACTTATGATGAGTATGATGATTGCCATGTGGAGTCTATTAATTGTGATGCCATGTTACATAGGATTTCTTGTGACAATTCTTTAGGTCACATCATGTTTGACAATCCGCTTGACTTGTCATATGATATGCATGAGATCAATCATATGTCATATTTGCAATCTCATCGTTGTGACTATGCATATGCCATTAAAATAAACCCAATTTGCACATATGGCATATATGACAAGCCCATGGTTATTGGTATTTGTTTCTCTTGTGATGATATTGATATGCTCCCTTTGCATCATTTATCTCATATGCCATGTCATGACCACCTTGTTTCAGATATGCATTGTTTTGGATGTTGTCCATTTTCTCCAAATGATGTTTCCAATATTGCTCATGAGGAGACCCCCATAGTTTCCTCACACATGTTAGGAGATTTTGATCCATCCTATTGTTGGGGAACGTAGTAATTTCAAAAAAAATTCCTACGCACACGCAAGATCATGGTGATGCATAGCAACGATAGGGGAGAGTGTTGTCCACATACCCTTGTAGACCGAAAGCGGAAGCATTATCACAAGGCGGTTGATGTAGTCTTACGTCTTCATGATCCGACTGATCAAGCACCGAACGCACGGCACCTCCGAGTTCTGCACACGTTCAACTCGATGACGTCCCTCGATCTCCGATCCAGCCGAGCTTTGAGGGAGAGTTCTGGCAGCACGACGGCATGGTGACGACGATGATGTTCTACCGACATAGGGCTTCGCCTAAGCACCGCTACGATATCACCGAGGTGGATTATGGTGGAGGGGGCACCGGACACGGCTAAGAGATCCAAGGGATCAATTGTTGTGTCTATGGGATACCCCCTTCCTCCGTATATAAAGGAGGGAGGGAGAGGTCGGCCCTAGAGAGGGCGCGCCAAGTGTGGGGAGTCCTACTAGGACTCCCAAGTCCTAGTAGGATTTCCCTTTCCTTTCCGGAGTAGGAGAGAAGGAAAGAGGGGGAGAGGGAGAAGGAAAAATGGGCTGCACCCCTTGTCCAATTCGGACCAGAGGGGGGGGGGGGCGCACACTTCCTTCCTTTTGGCCACTCTCCTCTATTCCCGTATGGCCCAATAAGGCCCAATACTTCTCCCGGTGAATTCCCGTAACTCGTCGGTACTCCGAAAATACCCAAATCACTCGGAACCTTTCCGATGTCCGAATATAGTCGCCCAATATATCGATCTTTACATCTCGACCATTTCGAGACTCCTCGTCATGTCCCCGATCTCATTCGGGACTCCGAACTACCTTCGGTACATCAAATCACATAAACTCATAATATAACTGTCATCAAAATTTAAGCGTGCGGACCCTACGGGTTCAAGAACTATGTAGACATGACCGAGACACGTCTCCGGTCAATAACCAATAGCAGAACCTGGATGCTCATATTGGCTCCCACATATTCTATGAAGATCTTTGTCGGTCAAACCACATAACAACATACGTTGTTCCCTTTGTCATCGGTATGTTACTTGCCTGAGATTCGATCGTCGGTATCTCAATACCTAGTTCAATCTCGTTACCGGCAAGTCTCTTTACTCATTCCGCAATACATCATCCTAGAACTAACTCATTAGTTACAATGCTTGCAAGGCTTATAGTGATGTGCATTACCGAGTGGGCCCAGAGATACCTCTCCGACAATCCGAGTGACAAATCCTAATCTCGAAATACGCCAACTCAACAAGTACGTTTGGACACACCTGTAGAGCACCTTTATAATCACCCAGTTACATTGTGACGTTTTGTAGCAAACAAAGTGTTTGTCCGGTAAACGGGAGTTGCATAATCTCATAGTCATAGGAACATGTATAAGTCATGAAGAAAGCAATAGCAACAAACTAAACGATCATCGTGCTAAGCTAACTGATGGGTCAAGTCAATCACATCATTCTCTAATGATGTGATCCCGTTAATCAAATGACAACTCATGTCTATGGTTAGGAAACATAACCATCATTGATTCAACGAGCTAGTCAAGTAGAGGCATACTAGTGACACTATGTTTGTCTATGTATTCACACATGTATTATGTTTCCGGTTAATACAATTCTTGCATGAATAATAAAAATTTATCATAAATTAAGGAAATAAATAATAACTTTATTATTGCCTCTAGGGCATATTTCCTTCAGTCTCCCACTTGCACTAGAGTCAATAAACTAGTTCACATGGCCATGTGATTGAACACCAATAGTTCACATCACCATGTGATTAACACTAACACCCATATTTCACATCGTCATGTGACCAACACCCAAATGGTTTACTAGATTCATAATCTAGTTCACATCATTATGTGATTAATATCCAAAGTGTACTAAGGTGTGATCATGTTTTGCTTGTGAGAGAAGTTTAGTCTATGGGTCTGCCACATTCAGATCCGTATGTATTTTGCAAATTTCTATGTCAACAATGCTCTGCACGGAGCTACTCTAGCTAATTGCTCCCACTTTCAAAATGTATCCAGATTGAGACTTAGAGTCATCTGGATCAGTGTCAAAATTTGCATCGACGTAACCCTTTACGATGAACCTTTTGTCACCTCCATAATCGAGAAACATATCCTTATTCCACTAAGGATAATTTTGACCGTTGTCTAGTGATCTACTTCTAGATCACTATTGTACTCCCTTGCTAAACACGGTGTAGGGTATACAATAGATCTGGTACACAGCATGACATACTTTATAGAAACTATGGCTGAGGCATAGGGAATGACTTTCATTCTCTTTCTATCTTCTGCCGTGGTCGGGCTTTGAGTCTTACTCAATTTCACACCTTGTAACACAGGTAAGAACTCTTTCTTTGACTGTTCCATTTTGAACTACTTCAAAATCTTGTCAAGGTATGTACTCATTGAAAAAACTTATCAAGCGTCTTGATCTATCTCTATAGATCTCGATGCTCAATATGTAAGTAGCTTCACCGAGGTCTTTAATTGAAAAAATCCTTTCAAATACTCCTTTATGCTTTATAGAAAATTCTACATTATTTCCGATCAACAATATGTCATTCACATATATTTATCAGAAATGTTGTAGTGCTCCCACTCACTTTCTTGTAAATACAGACTTCACCACAAGTCTGTATAAAACTATATGCTTTGATCAACTCATCAAAGCGTATATTCCAAATCTTAGATGCTTGTGTCGGATTTCGGGTTTCGGCAGACCCTTAGGTTCGAACACTTGGGTGCGCGCGGAGATTTCGCCTTCTACCTACCTGCACCCCTCCGCCTCGCTGAGATCTAAGCTATGGGAAGAACATCACAAGAGACACAGGGTTTATACTGGTTCGGGCCACCGTTGTGGTGTAACACCCTACTCCAGTGTGTGGTGTGGTGGATTGCCCCTTGGGCTGATGATGATGAGCAATACAAGGAAGAACAGCCTCGCGAGGGTCTGTTCTTGGTTGGGAGGATGAACTGCTAGGGGGAGTTCAGTCACCCTTCCCTCTCTCTCTTCTCGATTGCGACCCTAGCTAGTTTCTGGGTTGGCCGATTCTGGATCCCCCCTACCCTGGGGGTGGCTAGTCCTATTTATAGGCAAAGGCCCTGGGCCTCTTCCCAAATATTGAGCGGGAAGGGCACCGACAATTGGCCATTTTGAAGGGGAACATCTGGTACACTTATCCTGACTAAAGTTAGTCCTTGCCTGCCAAAGACTCTGGTGGTGACGCTGGCTTGGGCTCCACAATGACTTCCTCCCTGCCGTTGGACTGGTCTTGGTCTCGTTGCACCGAAACGGGTGCCTTTGCTTGATGCTCTCGCCTGCGCTTGCTCCCTTTGCACCAAAGAGGAAAGGAGGACACTGCGCAGGCTGGCGCCCGCCTGGCGCCCTTGGTCGTCATGGCTTGCGTCACGGGCACCTCGTGAGGTACCCCGCCTTGATCTCTCCGCCTCCTCGCGAGCCAGCCTGATGTGGCCGTGCTAAGGAAGCTCCGTGTCGTCCGCCCCGCGAGGCTTGTTCCCTCGCGAGGGTCTTGGGGTTGTGTCGATGAAGCCGGGCCGTGCTGGGCCCCCTTTGAGCCACGCCGCAGGCTGCAGGCAGGAAAGTCTGGGGACCCCCGTTCCCAGAATGCCGACAGTATCCCCCGGGCCCAAGGCGCGCCCGGACTTGGTCGTGCAGGGAGGAGAAAGGACAAGGGCGAAGCGCCGCGGGCCCTAACAGCCTGCGGCCTTGGGCGCCGCGTGGCGGTTGATTGGACGTGGGCGTCTCCACTTCCCCATGGCGCCTCGGCAACTGCACGGATTGTACATGTCCCTGCATGCAAAGAGGGTCATGATTACCTACGGTCGTGGAGGTCGGCGGTTGGCCTTCGCCGGCCATAAGTACGGAACGACGCGCGCCCTTCTAGTCCATCCCTTCTTGCTTATCCTTCTTCCCGGTCCTTGCTCCGTCTTGCTGCGATGGCTCCGATCCGCCGGTTCTCGTCGGCAGAGAAGGGAAAGGCTCCCTGAGAGGAACCAGACCCGCTCCCGCCGAAGAAACGGCTCGCCCTCCACGGCCCGTACGAGGGGGCCCATCAGGTGGTGTCGAGGCCCTGGTGCGAGCGGGCACCGCCGGGGTTCCCGCTTCCCTTGTACACCCACATCGAGGGCCCTGAAGGAGTTGATGTTGATCGCCACGGGCGGCGCCGCCGTCGGCGCCGACGGGTCACGAAGGTGTGGGTCGTCCCCCCTGGGGTCCACACCGAGGGCTCCTCCCTAGAGTTCGTGCTCCGCGCCGCCATGCCTCCTTAGTCTTGGATTCACCTTCCTCCCTTCTTCGCCTCCATCATCCCGCAGGGAGAACTCCTGGAGCTTTGGCTGCAGCACGCCGGCTACAGCACCCTCGCGACCGAAGCAGAGGTCGCGGTCGTTGCTCCGGGCGAGGTCTTCATGACTCGAGGCTGGAGCGAGATCGCCCGGGTTTGTAGGACAAGAGGCGCCTTCGTGATCCACTTGGAGTATGATGGTGCTTCGGTGATGTTCTTCAAGGTCTTCGATGCGAACGGGCGCCTGCTAGAGTGCTGCCCCGAGAGAGGTGGTCGGGACCCTACTACGGCGAGGACTGGGCCCGCCGACCGCTCCCTTGGCGGCTCCTCAGGCGGCGGAGGCATCGAAAGTTCCAGCGACTCGGCGAGCTCTTCGCGACTCCGGAGACGAGCGACGACAGCTACGAGCCCCTGAGCCGGTGCCGCTCCTGGAGCAGGGCGGGCTCGTCAGGCCGTCGCCGACTCTGATCTGGATGGGGTTGGCGCCGGTGCTTGACGGCCCACTGTTGATGATGGCGTCTTTTGCAGGGGCGCGTGTAGTTAGCGTCCCTTTAGGATCTGTTCCCTGCGAGGAATCAAAGACGCGTCCCGTGGGGGCTTGTAAGGTGCCTGTGATCCTGTTTTGTTAATATAACCCTTGTCGTAGAATTGTGCGAGTTGCTCATTCCGTCTTAGCTCAGTTCTCCCTTTCGAACCTCATGAGGGCATGGTGCTCTGCACCGACAGGTCCCAGTCCCAAGGCGGCTTCAGCCGTCGCTGGTATGCCAGGTCGCGATGCCGTGGTCAAGGCCAGGAGGTGAGTGACCCGGGGTCCGGTAAGAGCCCCTGAGTCGCGATGCTCAGGAGGTCCCCTTTGGCGCTCAAGCAGCCGTTGTTCGGTGAGAAAGGGGAGCGGCGTCGCTAACACGGGATTGCATTAGGTGCGGGAATGGTGCCACGGTAGCTGGTGCTTCCGGGTGGTGACTTATCTCGAGAATCAGGGGCCGTTCTCTGGTGTGTCGCCGGGTCCGTGCATCGGCAGGCATGAGGTTGCTCGGCGAGGTCCTCGCGTGTCCCTCCCCTCTCGCCTTTGCTCCCCTTTCTGCTCTACGTCCTCGGGTCCCGGCCCTCGAGCGAGTCTCAGCCGTCGCTGGTATGCCAGGTCGTGATGCCGTGGACAAGGCCAGAGGGTGAGGGCTGGAGAGCCAGTAGGAGCCCTGAGTCGCGATGCTCAGGCACCCCCCCTTTAACGTGCAAGCGGTTCGCGTGGATGAGAGTAAAGGAGACACCGCAAGGGCCTCGCCTGACGCAGGTCCTTTAGGAGATCTTGTAGACCTATCATAGAAAGAACGAGGGGTTGCCATGACAATTGACAGTCAGCCGTTGGTTGCTTCCGAGGGGCGATGAGGCACTGAAGGCTTGACGAGGTGGCGCCATGTGGGGATGCCGCGGCCAGAGCTCAGCCATTCAGGTTTGTCGGCGTTGCAGGGACGGACCCATGCGCAAGCGTCGTGCCATTTGGGAGCAGCTCCGTCAGTTGGCGTCAATTGAGCGGGCAACTAGGTCAAACTCATTAGCCGCAAAGGAGTGGATTCATTCAAGTAGATGCTGGGAAGGCGGACATCACTGGGTCTGGCCCGAGCGACTTGGGGATGATGCAGCCTGTGGGGCGCCCCCTACATGGTAAGCTAACAACATGAAATAAAAGGGATACGTGCCGCAGGGACGGACCCACGTGACCTGGGAATAATGCAGCCCTGGGGGGCGCTCCCAGCTGGAAGTGAAACTTGAAAGATGTCACCTGATGATGTTGAGGACGAAGGAGTGTTGGTGTAGCAGACTCGGTGGGTTGCGGAAGCCGATCCTCATGAGCCCCCAGGCCCAGGGGCCTCGGGAGGCTCTGGAGGCGCTGGTGGTTCCTTGTGGACCATCTCCATCTCCGCAGGGGCTGTGGAACGCCTGGCCTCTTGAGCCTCCATGATGCCCCTCGTGAGGCGCTGGTACGTGGCAGCCGCGTTCGGCAAGCCGTAAGGCATGCGAACGTAGCTGTGGGGTGGACCTTCGCAGCGCCCCACTCTCGAGGGCCATAGGCGCTCCAGAGAGGCGACTCGATTGAGCCCTGGTATGTCGATGCAGACGTGCAGCCCACCATCCTCGCCTGGATGGGGAGCCACAGCTGGTAGGTGGCGGCCGCCTGCCATGACTCTTGACTCCTATGGCTCCTGAATGGCCTTGCTGACGAACTCCCGAGGGTCTGGCTCTCCTTGCTTTACTCCTCCTAAGGGAAACGTGCTTTGAAACACGCCTCCATGTGGTGCCCAAGCGCCTCCCTCGTGACCTTAGCCAGGTCGGTGGCCCTCCAGGGAAGAGCCCCCGAGCCCTGCCTGAGGAGGGCGCCAGGCGCGCTTTCCTACGCGATGGAAGGAGGTTCCCCCTGGGCAGGCTCGGGCCCTGAGGGGCCTGCCTCCTGAGGGGCCGGGCCGGACGATGTCTTCTTCTTCTTGGGGGCGGTCTCGGGAAGCCTCCTGCTTCCGCGATCCGGGTCTTCCAGTGACGCGGCCTAAAAGGCTCGTTCTAGGGAACACACCGCGTCCTTCTCTTCACAGGGCACCGTGATGACTCCGCCACTTCCTGGCATCTTGAGGACATTGTAGCCGTGGTGAGTTACTGCCATGAACTTGGCCAGCGCTGGGTACCCAAGGATGGCGTTGTACGGCAGGCGAATGTGAGCGACGTCGAAGTCGATGAGCTCGGTGCGGTAGTTGTCGCGTGTCCCGAAGGTGACTGGGAGGCGGACCTGCCCAATCAGGACCGTGGAGCCGTTGGTGACTCCGGAGAAAGGCTTGGTCGGCTGAAGCTGGTTGTAGGGCACTTGGAGATTGTTGAATGTTTCCACGGACAGGACGTTGAGCCCTGCCCCGCCATCGATGAGGGTCCTGGTGGCCACCACGTTGCTGATGATTGGGGAACAAAGCATCGGGAGGACTCTGGCTATAGCTGCATACTTGAGCTGATCTGCTGAGCTGAACGTGATGGCGCACACCGACCACCTGAGAGGGCGCGTGGCTTCCAGCTTGGGGAGGACTGCATTCACTTCGCGGGCGAACTGCTTGAAGATGCGTTGAGAGGCTGGGGCTTGAGCCCCGCCCAGGACGCAGGCGACTGCGCGCGTCTCCTGGAAGCCCCCAGCCCCCTCGTCCTGATGGTGGTCCTCGTTTCTCCTTGGCTGCAGCGACAGCGGAGGGAGGCCTGCGTTGCCTTGCGGGCGATCCTCGCGAGGCTGATCCCTCCAGTCTCCCTCGCGAGGCGGGTCTTGCCAGCGATCCTCGCGAGGTTGAACGCGCCACCCTTGGCGCGGGCCGCGGTCTTCCCAGCGTCCTGCGTTCCTTCCTCCTCCTCGACCGTAGCCCCGGTCACCGCGATCGGGGCGACGGCCGATCCTTCCTTCTCGCACGGCTCGGAGCTCTTGACATTCGTTGGTGTTGTGGGTGTGGAGGTCGTGGTACACATAGTACCGACTGCCCTTGGGAGATTCGGGCAGATCTCTGCCCCGCTTGGTGTCTGGTTCTGCCGCGAGCACGGCAGCCCCCTTGCGCTTCACATCCTTGGCCTTGGGCTTCTTCTCTTCTGGGTCTGCGGCAGGCAGCTCGAGGAGGGAGAGACGCCCTTCCTCAGCCCTGGCGCACTTGGTTGCCAAGTTGAACAACTCCAAGGAAGTGCACAGGTCTTCATGCATCGCCAGCTCCTCCTTCATCTTGACATCGCGCACGCCGTCGGAGAAGGCTGAGATGATGGCCTGGTCGGTCACCTTGGGAATCTTGAGGCATGCATTGTTGAAGCGCTAGATGTACTTCTGCAGGGTCTCTCCGGGTTGTTGCTTGATGCGGCGCATGTCGCTCACAGCGGGTGGCCGGTCGCGAGTACCTTGGAAGTTGGCGATGAAGCGGGTGCGCATCTCGTCCTAGGAGGAGATCGTGCCTGGGGCCAGGTTCAGGAGCCAGGTGCGGGCCCCATCCTTGAGCGCCATGGAAACCAGTTCGCCATGACCTTCTCGTCTCCGTTGGCAGCTTCGATGCCCAGCTCATAGAGCTGGAGGAACTCCACAGGGTCGGCCGTGCCGTCGTAACGAGGAGGCAGGTCTGGCTTGAACTTGCCGGGCCACGCGACGCTGTGTAGCTCGGCGGTGAATGCACGACAGCCTGCTGTGGCCACGGGAGGCCTTGGGTGACGAAGAGCTAGGTCTTGCATGCCCCCACGCACTGCAGCTGGGAGTAGCGCAGGGTCTTGACGCGCGGGAGCAGGAGCATGGTCGCGACATGCTGGAGCAGGGAGCACCCGGGCAGCTTCTTGCGGGCGAGGGACTTCTTGGCAGCTCTGCTCTTGCTGCGCTAGCACCCGACGGAGCGGGTTCCGCCCAGGGGCCACGCGCCTTGGAGCCATGGCACCTTCTTGAGGAGGAGGCGGCCGGGGCGCCACCGGAGCTTCGTTGCCCGCGCGGGGCGGGGTCCGGTGCAGCAGAACGGACGGCGTAGGAGAGCCCCCTGCGGCGCGGACGAGCTCGGCGACGCGGTCGAGCCATTCTTCGTAGACATCGTCGACGGGATGGTAGCGCAGGAGCTCGTTTGCCGCGATGAGCGCAGCTCGAGCCTCCATGGGTGCGCGGAGCGTGTGGGATGAAGAACCAGCTGGGGTGAGCGAGGGAGTAGCGGTGCGGCCGTCTTGCCGCACGGACGGATGCTGAGACAACGCTTGCTGCTCGTCCCCCGCTGGGCCGGTGGTGGCGTTGACGGCAGGTGACGGGGAACGGCGAGGACGCCCACCGACAGGAGCCGTCTGGGCGACGCGGGAAGCGAGAGCGGCCCGGCGCTCGGCGCGGGCCCGACGAGCGTCAGACATGGACGCGATGGTCGGAGGAGAACGGGGTGGTGGAAGACGAATTCCGGCACACCCCTACCTGGCGCGCCAAATGTCGGATTTTGGGTTCCGGTAGACCCTTGAGGTTCGAACACTGGGGTGCACGCGGAGATTTCGCCTTCTACCTACCTGCACCCCTCCGCCTCGCTGAGATCTAAGCTATGGGAAGAACATCACAAGAGACACAGGGTTTATACTGGTTCGGGCCACCGTTGTGGTGTAACACCCTACTCCAGTGTGTGCTGTGGTGGATTGCCCCTTTGGCTGATGATGATGAGCAATACAAGGAAGAACAGCCTCGCGAGGGTCTGTTCTTGGTTGGGAGGATGAACTGCTAGGGGGAGTTCAGTCACCCTTCCCTCTCTCTCTTCTCGATTGCGACCCTAGCTAGTTTCTGGGTTGGCCGATTCTAGACCCCCCCTACCCTGGGGGTGGCTAGTCCTATTTATAGGCAAAGGCCCTGGGCCTCCTCCCAAATATTGAGCGGGAAGGGCGCCAACAATTGGCCATTTTGAAGGGGAACATCTGGTACACTTATCCTGACTAAAGTTAGTCCTCGCCTGCCAAAGACTCTGGTGGTGACGCTGGCTTGGGCTCCACAATGACTTCCTCCCTGCCGTTGGACTGGTCTTGGTCTCGTTGCACCGAAACGGGTGCCTTTGCTTGATGCTCTCGCCTGCGCTTGCTCCCTCTGCACCAAAGAGGAAAGGAGGACACTGCGCGGGCTGGCGCCCGCCTGGCGCCCTTGGTCGTCATGGCTTGCGTCACGGGCACCTCGTGAGGTACCCCTCCTTGATCTCTCCGCCTCCTCGCGAGCCAGCCTGATGTGGCCGTGCCTGAGGAAGCTCCGTGTCGTCCGCCCCGCGAGGCTTGGCCCCTCGCGAGGGTATTGGGCCGTGCTGGGCCCCCTTTGAGCCACGCCGCAGGCTGCAGGCAGGCAAGTCTAGGGACCCCCGTTCCCAGAACGCCGACAGCTTGCACCAGTCCATAGATAGATCGCCGGAGCTTGCACATTTTGTTAGCACCTTTAGGATCGACAAAACCTTCTGGTTGCATCATATACAACTCTTCTTTAAGAAATCCAGTAAGGATTGTAGTTTTGACATGCATTTGCCAGATTCATAAAATGTGGCAATTTGCTAACATGATTCGGACAGACTTAAGCATCGCTATGAGTGAGAAAATGTCATCGTAGTCAACACCTTGAACTTTGTCAAAACCTTTTTCGACAAGTCTAGCTTTGTAGATAGTAATACTACTATCAGCGTCCGTCTTCCTCTTGAAGATCCATTTATTTTCTATGTCTTGCCGATCATCAGGCAAGTCAACAAAAGTCCACACTTTGTTCTCATACGTGGATCCCATCTCAGATTTCATGGCCTCAAGCCATTTCGCAAAATCTGGGCTCATCATCGCTTCCTCATAGTTCGTAGGTTCGTCATGGTCAATTAACATGACCTCCAGAACAGGATTACCTTACCAATCTGGTGCGGATCTCACTCTGGTTGAACTATGAGGCTCGGTAGTAACTTGATCTGAAGTTACACGATCATCATCATTAGCTTCCTCACTAATTGGTGTAGGAGTCACAGAAACAGATTTCTGTGATGAACTACTTTCCAATAAGGGAGCAGGTACAGTTACCTCATCAAGTTCTACTTTCCTCCCACTCACTTCTTTCGAGAGAAACTCCTTCTCTAGAAAGGATCCATTCTCAGCAACAAATATCTTTCCTTCGGATCTGTGATAGAAGGTGTACCCAACAGTTACTTTTGGGTATCCTATGAAGACGCACTTCTCTGACTTGGGTTTGAGCTTATCAAGATTAAAAATTTTCACATAAGCATCGCAACCCCAAACTTTAAGAAACGACAGCTTAGGTTTCTTGCTAAACCACAGTTCATACAGTGTCATCTCAAACGGATTTAGATGCTGCCCTTTTTAACGTGAATGCAGTATAACCCCAAAACGATAGTGGTAAATCATTAAGAGACATCATAGATTGTACCATATCTAATAAAGTACGGCTATGATGTTTGGACATACCATTATGCTGTGGTGTTCCAGGTGGCGTGAGTTGCGAAACTATTTCGCATTGTTTCAAATGAAGACCAAACTCGTAACTCAAATATTCTCCTCCACGATCAGATCGTAGAAACTTTATTTTCTTGTTACGATGATTTTCCACTTGACTCTAAAATTATATGAACTTTTCAAATGTTTCAGACTTATGTTTCATCAAGTAGATATACACATATCTGCTCAAATCATCTTTGAAGGTCAGAAAACAATGATACCCGCCGTGAGTCTCAACACTCATTGGACCGCATACATCGGTATGTATTATTTCCAATAAGTCAGTGGCTCGCTCCATTTTTTCGGAGAACGGAGTCTTAGTCATCTTGCCAATGAGGCATGGTTCGCAAGCATCAAAATGATACATAATCAAGTGATTCCAAAAGCCCATCAGCATGGAGTTTCTTCATGCGCTTTACACCAATATGACCTAAACGGCAGTGCCACAAATAAGTTGCACTATCATTATTAACTTTGCATCTTTTGGCTTCAATATTATGAATATGTGTATCACTACGATAAAGATCCAACGAACCATTTTCATTTGGTGTATAACCATAGAAGGTTTTATTCATGTAAACAGAACAACAATTATTCTCTAACTTAAATGAATAACCATATTGGAATAAACATGATCAAATCATATTCATGCTCAACGCAAACACCAAATAACATTTATTTAGGTTTAACACTAATCCTGAAAGTAGAGGGAGTGTGCGATGATGATCATATCAATCTTGGAACCACTTCCAACACACATCGTCACATCACCCTTAACTAGTCTCTGTTCATTCTGCAACTCCCGTTTCAAGTTACTACTCTTAGCAACTGAACCAGTATCAAATATGGAGGGGTTGCTATAAACACTAGTAAAGTACACATCAATAACATGTATATCAAATATAGCATTGTTCACTTTGCCATCCTTCTTATCCACCAAATACTTGGGGTAGTTCCGCTTCCAGTCACCAGCCCCTTTGCAGTAGAAGCACTTAGTCTCAGGCTTACGTCTAGACTTGGGCTTCTTCACTTGAGCAGCAACTTGCTTGCCGTTCTTCTTGAAGTTCCCTTCCTTTCCCTTTGCCCTTTTCTTGAAACTAGTGGTCTTGCTAATCATCAACACTTGATGCTCTTTCTTGATTTCTACCTTCATCGATTTCATCATCATGAAAAGCTCGGGAATCATTTTCGTCATCCCTTGCAGACTATAGTTCATCACGAAGTTCTACTAACTTGGTGATGGTGACTAGAGAATTATGTCAATCACTATTTTATCTGGAAGATTAACTCCCACTTTATTCAAGCGATTGTAGTATCCAGACAATCTGAGCACATTCTCACTGCTTGAGCTATTCTCCTCCATCTTTTAGCTATATAACTTGTTGGAGACTTCGTATATCTCAACTCGGGTATTTGCTTGAAATATTAACTTCAACTCCTGGAACATCTCATATGATCCATGATGTTCAAAACGTCTCTGAAGTCCCGATTCTAAGTTGTTAAGCATGGTGCACTAAACTATCAAGTAGTCATCATATTGAGCTAGCCGAACGTTCATAACGTCTGCATCTGCTCCTGCAATAGGTCTGTCACCTAGCGGTGCATCAAGGACATAATTCTTCTGTGTAGCAATGAGGATAATCCTCAGATCACGGATCCAATCCACATCATTGCTACTAACATCTTTCAACTTAGTTTTCTCTAGGAACATATAAAAAATAAAACAGAGGAGCTAAATGCGAGCAATTGATCTACAACATAGATATACTAATACTACCAGGACTAAGTTCATGATAAATTAAAGTTCAATTAATCATATTACTTAAGAACTCCCACTTAGATAGACATCTCTCTAATCCTCTAAGTGATCACGCGATCCAAATCAACCAAACCATGTCTGATCATCACATGAGATGGAGTAGTTTCAATGGTGAACATCACTATGTTGATCATATCTACTATATGATTCACGCTCGACCTTTCGGTCTCAGTGTTCCGAGGCCATATCTGCATATGCTAGGCTTGTCTAGTTTAACATGAGTATTCCGCGTGTGCAACTGTTTTGCACCTGTTGTATTTGAAGTAGAGCCTATCACACCCGATCATCACGTGGTGTCTCAGCATGAAGAACTTTCGCAACGGTGCATACTCAGGGAGAACACTTATACCTTGATAATTTAGTGAGAGATCATCTTATAATGCTACCGTCAATCGAAGAAAGATAAGATGCATAAAAGATAAACATCACATGCAATTAATATAAGTGATATGATATGGCCATCAGCATCTTGTGCTTGTGATCTTCATCTCCGAAGCACCGTCATGATCACCATTGTCATCGGCGCGACACTTTGATCTCCATCGTAGCATCGTTGTCGTCTCACCAACTTATGCTTCTACGACTATCGCTACCACTTAGTGATAAAGTAAAGCATTACAGGGCGACTACATTGTATACAATAAAGCGACAACCATATGGCTCCTGCCGGTTGCCGATAACTTGGTTACAAAACATGATCATCTCATACAATAAAATATAGCATCATGCCTTGACCATATCACATCACAACATGCCCTGCAAAAACAAGTTAGACGTCCTCTACTTTGTTGTTGCAAGTTTTACGTGGCTGCTACACGTTGAGCAAGAACCATTCTTACCTACGCATCAAAACCACAACGATAGTTCATCAAGTTAGTGTTGTTTTAAACTTCTCAAGGACCTGGTCTAGCCACACTCGGTTCAACTAAAGTTGGAGAAACTTACACCCGCCAGCCACCTGTGTGCAAAGCACGTCGGTACAACCAGTCTCGCGTAAGCGTACTCGTAATGTCGGTCCGGGCCGCTTCATCCAACAATACCGCCGAACCAAAGTATGACATGCTGGTAAGCAGTATGACTTGTATCACCCACAACTCACTTGTGTTCTACTCGTGCATATAGCATCAACGCATAAAACCTGGCTCGGATGCCACTGTTAGGGAATGTAGTAATTTCAAAAAAAATTCCTACGCACACGCAAGATCATGGTGATGCATAGCAAGGAGAGGGGAGAGTGTTGTCCACGTACCCTCGTAGACTAAAAGCGGAAGCGTTAGCACAATGCGGTTGATGTAGTCGTATGTCTTCACGATCCGACCGATCAAGCACCGAATGCACGACACCTCCCAGTTCTGCACACGTTCAACTCGATGACGTCCCTCGAACTCCGATACAGCCGAGCTTTGAGGGAGAGTTCCGTCAGCACGAGACGATGATCATGTTCTACCAACAAAGGGATTCTCCTAAGCACCGCTACGATGTGACCAAGGTGGATTATGGTGGAGGAGGGCACCGCACACGGCTAAGAGATCAAAGGGATCAATTGTTGTGTCTATGAGGTGCCCCCTTCCTCTGTATATAAAGGAGGGAGGGAGAGGCCGGCCCTAGAGGGGGCGTGCCAAGTGTGGGGAGGACTCCCAAGTCCTAGTAGGATTCCCCTTTCCATTCCGGAGTAGGAGACAAGGAAAGAGGGGGAGAGGGAGAAGGAAAAGGGGGTTGCACCCCCTGTCCAATTCGGACCAGAGCGGGGGCGCGCGCCTCCTTCCTTTTGGCCTCTATCCTCTATTCCCGTATGGCCCGATAAGGTCCAATACTTCTCCCGGTGAATTCCCGTAACTCCCCGGTACTCCGAAAATACCCAAATCACTCGGAACCTTTCCGATGTCCGCATATAGTCGTCCAATATGTCGATATTTACGTCTCGACCATTTCGAGACTCCTCGTCATGTCCCCGATCTCATCTGGGACTCTGAACTACCTTCGGTACATCAAGTCACATAAACTCATAATATAACCGTCATCGAACTTTAAGCGTGCGGACCCTACGAGTTCGAGAACTATGTAGACATGACCGAGACACGTCTCCGGTCAATAACCAATAGCGGAACCTGGATGCTCATATTGGCTCCTACATATTCTACAAAGATCTTTATCGGTCAAACAGCATAACAACATACGTTGTTCCCTTTGTCATTGGTATGTCACTTGCCCGAGATTCGATCGTCGGTATCTCAATACCTAGTTCAATCTCGTTACCGGCAAGTCTCTTTACTCATTCCGTAATACATCATCCTGCAACTAACTCATTAGTTACAATGCTTGCAAGGCTTATAGTGATGTGCATTACCGAGTGGGCCCAGAGATACCTCTCCGACAATCAGAGTGACAAATCCTAATCTTGAAATACGCCAACTCACCAAGTACCTTCGGAGACACCTGTAGAGCACCTTTATAATCACCCAGTTACGTTGTGACGTTTGGTAGCACACAAAGTGTTCCTCCGGTAATGGGAGTTGCATAATCACATAGTTATAGGAACATGTATAAGTCATGAAGAAAGCAATAGCAACAAGCTAAATGATCATCGTGCTAAGCTAACTGATGGGTCAAGTCAATCACAACATTCTCTAATGATGTGATCCCGTTAATCAAATGACAATTCATGTCTATGGTTAGGAAACATAACCATCATTGATTCAACGAGCTAGTCAAGTAGAGGCATACTAGTGACACTATGTTTGTCTATGTATTCACACATGTATTATGTTTCCGGTTAATACAATTCTTGCATGAATAATAAACATTTATCATAAAATAAGGAAATAAATAATAACTTTATTATTGCCTCTAGGGTATATTTCCTTCGCCTATCCATTGCATGATCCCAATACTTGTGTGCACCATATCCTCCCCATGAATAAAAATGCTATTATTGTGCCTTATACTTGTATGCTCAATTTGTGTCCCCATCGTGTTATACATAATAACTATTCTTTCATGATGGATGACATTTTCTTATACCATGCATCAAATTTCTTTCAGCGATGCTTATCTTGTACTAACACTCACATGCACATACACATCCTGATGGATGATGTGTACATTTACCACGCACACAATTTCTTTTATTTGTGTCTCTTTCTTGTAGGTACCCATGAATACTTGTCAACCACGCAATCCCACGAGTTGACAAAACGAGCTCTAGAGAGCAACGATGATTTGGGATCACATGGATTGGTTTTCACACCATTCCCATTGCACCATGATTTCACGCATTTCTTCTACATGGCCCTCACTTGGCTATGGGTTATTGTCCATTACACATTCTATGCCCATCTTGCCATGTTCACTTTGCATGATATGCTCATTCCATTGCCTTTGCCATGCATTTGTGACCCATGCTTTGCATTACACATGATGATTGATTCTCATACTTGTATGTGTATTTGCAAGCTTGGTGGAGATATCTCTTATTATTGCCATGTTTGCTTTGTGCCCCATTCCTATGATGATACTATGATATTGCTTTGTGTTCGTGTTTGCGATATGTCATGTGCATTGTCTATGCCTATTAATTGCTCACATGAAATGCTTGCCATGATTTACTCTAGTGTGTTGCATCTTCGCTCCACTAGCTTGCACGACTTGATTACTACTTTCCTTCTTGCATCACTGATGATTCATACTTGCTTATTTCATGAGGTTGATGACAACCATTACAATGCTTTGCACATTATTGTTGTTGCTTCTTGTCATATATATCCATGTGTTGCCTCTCTCATGCTAGATTTGACATGTATTGAGTGCAACAATGCTTTTCATCTTGCTAATGTGATTGCCCCCATAGCATTATCGCATATGTTTGGAGATTTTGACATATTCCTTGTGAAGCATGCTTGTCTTACCTCTTTGCACCATATACCTAGTGCCACGAATATAGCCATTGTTGCATCATATTATTCATGCACTTGTGCTACTAATGGTTATGTGCAACAGAGGAGAACCATCATGATGGATGATGTGTTTATCTGCCATCCGCATACGTTCTTTGCTTTGTTTTGTGCATGTCTAGGATACTTGGACTTTGCGTCGACTTCCACTTCACGTGAGTTGACCATTCGAGCTCCTGAGAGCGAGCCTCATACATTCTACCACAACTTGCTTCTACATCGCTTTTGCTTGCGCTTCGGCATTGTGAAGGATGCACAAGGACATGCTTTCAAGGTGATGTCATTCTCTTTCGAGAAACCCCAAACCATGAGCATGCATATTATGGATCATACTACTTGTGTTGCTTGCACCTTGAGACTTATTTGTCATCTTGGACCCCTTGATTGCGCACATGTTAGTGATATTGATTTCATTCACGTTCGCCACTTTGCCATGCTTCATGACATATATACCTTGTGTGTTGCATCCAATTCTTGGATTACTTGCTGCTATGATATGCTTGGTTGCAACATTGTCATTTCTTCACATATGCCATGTTCCATTGATTGTCCCATGATTGACTTGATTGCCTCACACATGATAAACACTTGCTCTTTCTACTGTGTTGAGTGCCACACTATATTCACTACACCCTATGCACATTATGCTTGGATTGTCTTGCACTTGACCCACGTGTTTAGACACTTCATTTTATTTGGTGTTGTGAATGATTCTTATGCCTACCATAGACCTTTCATTGAGAAATTTGTGAATGCTTGCTATGAACTTGAGGTAGATGCTTATTCTCTTGTCACACATATTTGCCTGTCTGCCTCACATTTACATGCTTGTTTCCATGATGTCCTTGATTGTGCTCAATTTATGCGCTTATATGCCATGTCACAATCCTTTGTAAAACCTTATGCTTTGCATGATGACGACACTTGTTGGGTGAATCACCACTTGAATGCTTGGTTTTGCACTAACACTAACCACATATGTTTTTCCAAGTGTTTGTTGTCTTTGCTCCTTTTGAAGGAATCACTAGACGGTGCGACATTGGAGAGTGCCCATTACAAGCTTGAAGATGATGAGTACTTGGTTAACGTCCACTTCTACACGGCGAAGCCATCTCTTTCCCATGGTGATTTGGTTTTCGATTTGAGGTCGGACATTTCCCAAGAAGGGGGGGGGGAGATGATGTGGAGCATCCTACGTATATCACCATGTCAAGAGTCCGCTTGGCAAGTGACACGTGCGACATCTACTTCACATACATAAAGGTGAATCATCTCCTTTACACGTGTTCACTTGACCCCTTCGAGGATGGTATACTACTTGACACTCCACTCATCTGCATGCATAGGTATTGTCAGAACGCTGCGGACGATGAGGAGGAGTGCGAGCGCAAGTGTACAACTACACCATCCGCGAGGGAGGCGTGGTAGCGAAGACAGAAGAAGACGGAGCTGCGGAGTCTACATCGGCTGGACGACCGACGCGCCACCGGACGTTCGACATTGTACAGCACCCGGACGACTAGTGTCCACCGGACGTCTGACACACCTTCCACCTAGCCAGACGAAGACGCTATAGCGGCCAGACGACCAACGCGACAATGGACGTCCGACGACCTCCAACGACCGGACAACCGACATCGTCCGGAAATCCAACGCCACTTCAACTGATCTGAAACGTTAGACGTCCGACCCGTACCGGATGTCCGGTACTTCATGAGCCATCGGATGTCCGACACCGACCGGACATCCGGTACTTGCCTGTGCGCAGGTGCGGGCCTTTGGTCTTGTATCCCTCTCCCACTTACCCTTCGTGGCTTAGACTATAAATGGATCACCCCACCTCTTTTCTAGGGTTAGCAAAGTGATAGCTCATTTGTATGTGAGCTTTGCTCCTACCTTCCTCTACTCTTTAGAGAGAGAGAGAGACCACCACTCCGATGGAGTTCAAGACCTCCATGTGAGAAGATCCTGTGGGGTATATTGTCAAGACCCCTCACGGGAAGATCTGTCTAGGATACCATCAAGACCTCCTCTTGGAGATGAACTTTACCTTGTATCTTTCCTTTTATTGTTCATGTACCTTGTGGATCTTGTGTGCATGATTGTCTAGTGGATGTGTGATTGGACTTGTTCTTGAGTGTTCCCCTTGTGATTTCTCCCCGTTCTTTCGTGTTCTTCGTGTTCTTTGAGGAAATCCACTCCAATCGTGAATGATCAGCCTACACAGGTTAGCCCCACATCAGAGTTTACCCAGGTTTGTCCCTTCTCAACGAGGTAAAATCCTACGCCCTGCTTCTAGTTGTATTTCTTGAGTTTTGATTACAAGGGAACGAATACGCTTGAACTAGTTCTCGGTTGGTTGTTTCTTGAGTTAACCCGCCACCGAGTCTCACCTTTATATACACAGGTCAAGACCCGGAGGCTTACAAAGTCCCAGATGGCTCAGACAATGTGAGTGGCTCAGTTTCTAACTAATTATGCCCTACAAGGCAAGTCATCATACGGCGGGTCATAGGCCTGGGTCTTGGGCTCTCACCAGTCCTGCCTCCATGAGCCGCCGTCTTCACACTTCTCTTTGGGCCTCCTTGGACCTTCTTTATATTAAGCCGCCAACGGTGTAACCCGACCACTCCTGGGCGGGTGATGCGGAGCCTCCGTCGATCATCCCCATGTACACTATGACTACTCCCCAAGCCCCAAGTGCCCTCATGTTGAGACCTCAAGCATATGCCATTGGACACAAGGTGAACTCGCTCCTTTCCGAATCTTCCATTTCCGCATGTAAGACATGGATGCTACTTCAAGCGCGGACCTTGTTCATAGTCAGGTACACTCGAGGAGACCATGGAGAACCCAAGGACCAAGGCCAAGCGTGCACAGAAGCAAATGAAGGAGAAGGAAGAAGAGCCAGCTGCTACAGGCCCCGGACATCCGGCCCCAGCCCGGACATCCTTACCGACTCCCGGAAATCCGGCGCCCATCACAGAACGCACACGAAGCTAAACCCCGTCAGCCCGGACATCCGGCTCTTCCCGAGCCGCCAGACATCTGGCCCCCAGCCCGGATATCCGTACCCCGCCTATCTAGAGAGCTCCAAGACCGGCCACTCCATCTCGGACATCCGGCCTGCAAGCCTGGACATCCGGCCTGCAAGCCCGGACATCCGGCACCTCGCAAAGGCCCGGACATCCGGCCCGACGCCCGGACATCCGGCCCCCTGCCTGCATGCAGTGCATCTGGGCCAAGGCCCATGTACCCATTCGCCCCTTAGACTATATATATACTCCTCCTCCACCTACGTTTTAGGGTTAGCATTGTGTTAGCACATTGGTGAGATAGAGCTTCGCTCATCCATCCGGATCTACTCCACGAGAGAGAACGCGACCCCTCTTCGGAGAAGATCCACTTGGATTCAAGACCCCTTTACGGGAAGATCCCCTTGTGGATTCAAGACCTCCTCATGGAGAAGAAACGGTTACCTTTTGTATCGTCCTTTGTTGACTTTGGATCTTGTATATCCTCTCGTGCTTCGAGGATCTAGCACATGTGTGAGTTAATCTTGTTGGTTTGAGTGTTTCTCTTTGTACCCCTTTCTGATTTCCCCCCGTGTTTCCCCTCGTGTTCTCCGTGTTCATCGCGGGATCCTCTCCTTTCGTGAAATATCGGCCCCTTGGGTTTCCACCCTACACCATCTTGGTATCTAGGGCCATGTTGATCATGGTTTTGGAGCCTCCCCGTTGTGTTATCTAGCCTTGTTTTGTTGATTTTGTCCCTAATTCGAAAATTCCCCCCAAAAAGCCCCATTTTTGTGATTTGTTCATTTGATGATGTTTTGTTGGATTTGATCCACGGATTTGCTTGGTTTCAAGTGGATCTAGCATATCCCCAAGTTTCCCCACTTTCCATCCACGAAATCTTATCAATTTTGCCCTTGGAATCATCAATTTCCGCCCCCAATTCAAAAATTCCCGCCCCAAACAAGATCTGGAATCGTCAGGCCGGACATCCGGCTCCTGGAGCGCCAAATTTGCATGGTTTTGTACACTGACCCCTGGATATCCGGCCCCTGGGAATTCAGCATCTCCCGTTTCACCGTTTTTTACATAACTAATTCATTCGGATTCCGTTTTTGACGTTCTTTAGCTCGTTTTAAAGCTATTGACATCCCCCTTCCCACAAAAATACTACCGTCACCATTTTTGGAAATTTGGCATCTTTGCCTAGGGCTTCCACCATATCATCTGCATAACCACCACCGACTTCCGCAACCTAACCCTTTTTGTTCCTTATAGCATTTGAGGTTGTTTGAGTTGTGATTTGAGTCTCTTAAGGTATTTAGGTACTTAGGGACGATTTATTCTTCATCAACCACCACCACCACCATAACTTCCGCATAGGCTTTCCCACCATACACTTCCACCACCCCAACTTAACCCAATTTTGTTTGTGTTGTGAGTTGTGTCTCATAAGGTGTTTCGGCTACTTAGGGACCATGCTTCCAACTCCGACACCATGTATAGTCCACCATCTTACTCTCCATTTCCACATTGCCTACTTCAAAACCCAGCATTGCCATTCCGCAATTCCTTTGAGCTTCCACAAAACCACCATCGCATCCGCTACCACCATTTGACATTTGCCTTTGAGATTTTGAGTTCGCGGTTTTTACGTTTCCTAAGGTGTTTCGGCTACTTAAGGACGGGTCTCCATCATCTTGGTATCTACATCAAGAACACCGCCACTCATCATCGCCACAGACGGTAACCCCCATATCATCTTGGTATCGTGGTATCCCTCCATTGTATATTCCCTTGCCATTGCATTGATAACCCCTAGCCCATTTTGCATCACTTGCCTATCAAGACTAGCCATTTGAGTATTGCCGGCAACATTACTTGTACAGATTACTGATCTACACCATACATTGCATACATACCATATCATATTTGGTATCATATCATCCCTTGCGTCACAAGATTGTTCCCGTATATACCGAATTGCTACCTTGGTTTGTGCATTTCACATTGTGGCCATATAAAAGAATAAGCTTTTAAGCAAAGAAAAAGAGTGAACAAAGAGCTTGTAAACAAGTGTCATAGCATCATACCACATTGCATATAAGATTGTCATATCCGATCATCTTGGATCATACCACCGGAACATCATACATAGCATACTTGGGATAGAAAGTTGATACATTTTGCATCTTATAGGTTGTGCACAAGTGTCGTATCCTCCTATTGAGCAATCGTGCTAGCGTCTCTCTTGAGTTGTGCAGCACGAGCATTTTCTGTGGATTCCACATTTTGAGCTCATTCCTTGGTTGCACGAGCCCATTTATCTATCTGTGTGTGTGTTTCTGTGTGCCACATATGCTATTGGTCTACTTGTTTCACTTGCAAATTTGTGAATCTCTTTCAACATTATTGACTCTTGCTAACATTTTGCATCAAATTTTTGTGCCACTATCCTCACCGAGCTCCACCATAAGCCTTATTTGTGTAGGTGTGAGAAACCGACAAGAATTGGTACCAATTGTGCTATTTCCTTGTTACATCATTGAGTGATCATTGATCCATCTTCAACATCAGTCAAGGTACATTTGGTATATTTCTTCTCCTTTCTACACTCATATTTGCTCGAGTATTGTGATGGATAGGCAAGGCATTTCATCTCCGGTCTTCGACAACAATGATAGCGTGAACAACTACATCATCAAAGCGTCAATCTTCGTTCTACAATGACAAATTCAAGGCGCACAATCAAGATCGCGAGAGCGCATCGAGAACCTCTCCATCGACATTTGTCACTCCGAAGCAAGGAAAATGGACTACATTGACAACAAGCTTTCCACACAAAAGGAGGAGCAAGATGGAAGGATGGAGGAGATTAGGACCTTGTTGATCAACCGTTCTTCCCCTTCATCATCCTCAAGGAGGCGACATTCAAGTCACAAGTCTTCGGAGCGCAAAAATGATGCAAGCGCAAGTTGTCCATGTCTACATCTCCATGGCGACCACCATCACATTCGTGATCCACATCATCATGAAGGACAAGTCACCTCCATGTATCATGTGCACGACGACGACGAACGATATCTACATCGAGCTAAAGCATGACAACGACACCATCATCATGAAGATGCTCCACAAGCACAAATGCACAAGTCCCAACGAGCCCTACTTCACACCAAGTCCAAGCTTCATGAGCAAAAGAGAAGACCGCAAGATGACCACAACCAAGACGACGCTATGGCTACAACACCCACTTCGGCATCTTCGCCAAGTGTTATCAAGGCATCTTCGCCTTTGGACGTACGACATCTTTGCCTACTTCCCATGAGTTCGCCTACATCGACATCTTCACCAATGAGGCGACCACCTACAAGTGAGGGCGACACTTCCATCTTCAGAAGCCCCTCAAGGAAGATGGACGATCATGGGAATTTCCCTTCGGTCATGGAGATGATCTACGAGGTGCCACATCATATGGGCCTCCAACAACAAGACGATGACAAGACGGTCGACCAAGGGCCATCCTCTTCGACCATGGCGACGATCATGAACCTCTTCAACAACATGAAGACGGTGCCCATATTGGACGCACACTCCGAGTCAAGCTACGAGACCGCACATGAGACCTTATCTTTGGTCTTAGAGGAGAGTGATGATGTGCCATCTTTGGCCTTCATCCACAGCTACGACTACAACATGATTGAGCATGGAGACATTTGCACCAACATCTCTCCGACACCCACATGTGACAAGATGCCCCAATTGCCATGTGAGGAGAGCCACCAACATATGAGTGAAATGAGTGACTCCACCATATATGACATTGAGTGCATTTCCGATGAGAGTATGAGTGTGACCACCACTAGCCCCACACTTGAGAGCATGCCACACATCCTATGTGAGGTTGAGAGCCATTTGAGTGACTCCACCAACCATATGAGTGAGAGCATCTGAGAAGGAGTGAGTGAGCCACAACACTTAGTGAGTGAGGTAGTCGACACGGCATGTGAGGCCACTATGATTTCTAATGACTTAACCTCTACTCCGAGTGTGTTTTCTTCTTTGGTGCTAGGTCTCCTACATGACGACATGCCTACCCTCGACGAGTCCATACCTACAACGACAACGATGGCCATGGTGGACGATGATGCACCCCCACATGGTTCCGTCAAGATGAAGATGACAACAAGTGGATCTTTGACACCTCACCTAGAACACATGAGCGATTCTCTAAAGGTAACATAGGTGATGGTGCTTCTCTTGTCCCACTGGTGGACAATCTCATGATTGCTTGCATGATGTTGATCCACCTATTCCCATGCTTCATGCTAGTGAAACTTCTTCATGTCATGACTTACCAATTTATGATGGATATGATGATGAGCATGTTGAGGTGCCTAGTTGTGATGCTATGCTCCATAGGATATCATGTGAAAATTCTTTTGGTCACATCATGTTCGACAACCCTTTAAACTTGTCATATGCTATGAGTGAGATCTCCCATATTGCATCATTTCAATCTCAACATAGTAACTATGCATGTCCAATTCAAATAGATCCCATTTGCACTTATGGCATAGATGACTAGATGATGGTCCTTGGCTTTTGTTTTTCTTGTGATGATATTGACATGCTTCCTTTACATGATTTGCGCAATTCATCTCCTATACCATACCATGATCACATTGTTCCAAATATGCACTGTTTTGAATGTTGTCAATATTCTCCAAGTGATGTTTCCATTAATGCTCATGAGGAGACCCCCATAGTTTCCTCATACATATTAGGAGATTTGATGCATTCCATACTTTTCATGATTCTCATAATTGCTTGCACCATATGCATTCCACTCATAACAACGCTCTAGATATTTCCCATGATGCATTACACAACTTGAGTCTCCATTATGCTATACATAACAACAAACCTCTCATAATGGATGACATGTTTCTATATCATGCCTCTCATTTATTTGAGCATTGGATATTTTGTGCTAACCAACACAAGCACATATGCATCATGATGGATGATGTGTACATATACCACACACACACAATTTTCCCTTTGTCTTTGTTTTGTGTAGGTACTCACGTATACTCGTCAACCTCTCAATTCCAAGATTTGACAAAACGAGCTCTTGAGAGCAACGGCGATTTTGGATCCCATGGATTATCCTTCCCACCGTTCTCCTCGCGCAACGACTACGCGCATCTCTTTTACATGCCTCTCACACGACTTTGAGCTATATATCACTTGTTATGTTATGCCCATTTTCTCGTGTTCACTTTGCATGCTATGCCTCTTTCTATGATTTTGCCATGCAATTGTGACCCTTGCTTGCATCTACCCATGATTCACCGTTATGCTACTCCTTTGTGTATTTGCATGCTTGGTGGAGATCCTTGTTGCTATTGCCATGTTTATCATGTGCCTCATGCTATTGATGCTTGTTGTGTTGGGAGAGCCAGATGTTCCATTGCTATTTCCATATGACCTCTTGCCAATACAATGATGATACCTTCCTCATATCTTGCTTTCATGCTTATGCTATGTCATGTGAATTATTCATACCCACTATTTGCACACATGACATGATTGCCATGATTACCTCTAGTACGTTGCATCTTCGCACTACTAGCTTGCTTGACTTGATCACTTTGATTTCTTGCTTTATCGCATCACCCATGTTCCACTATTACTCGCTTTCTTGGGTTGATGACATACATGTTCATGCCTCTCACATGATACATCTTGTTCATTGTCACTTGTCTCCAATTGTTGCATCTATGCTCATTGATCTCGGAGACTTGGACACTTTACTTGTGATGCATGCATGCTTGATTGAGCCTATTGTATTTGGTTGTTCTCACATCATATGCCTCCATACTATGAAATGCTCCCTTGTCCTTTCTTATGATAAGAATGATGAAAACACTTGTTGGGTATCTCCCCATTCGAATGATAGGTTTTGCACTTCCGCTAACCTCATTTGTTTTTCCGAGTGTTTGTCATGTTCTTTCGTTTTGAAGGATTCACAAGGCGGTATGATCACGAGACATTTTGGTTATGTGAAGGCGTACATGATGCACAACACCAAAATTTTTGACATCCTCATAAAAGTGAACTTATTCCCTTTGAGCCACCCTTAAATACGCATATTGGATGGGTCACTCTTTCATTGTTGTCTCCTTCTTGTTGTCTACATGATAGATCTCGCGAACGGAGGAGCAACATTGGAGATTGGCTCTATGGACCTTCAAATTGAGGAGCGCTCGGACTTATTGGATGCACCTTCGAACCTCCACGCATGCCACGACATCGAGCATTGGTACTCCAACACCTCCATATTTATTGATTGTGCTCACACATGTCATGCTCGATGGACATATCATACACATGACAAATTTGCGTCTTATGCATGGATTGACCCACATTATGATTGCCTTGTTGCCCCTATTCCCATGTCATCCATGATATATGAGCTTGTGCATTTCCTTTGCAAATTTGTTGTGATCTTTCTTGATGGCATATTCATGCATCATGATCATATTGCCTACCATCAATTACATGATAACTTATTCATATTGAGCATCCACTACCATATTCATGCTATTGATAAACCGTCACACTATGACATCATTTTGCACCGTGATTGCATTGATCATATTCACAACACATTTGTGTGCATAATGAATGCTTTGCATACCATTACATATCTTTTGGATAAGCTTCATGCACCTTGTCATGATCAATCTTGTCACACAGACTCATTCTTACATGATGGACACTTTGTGTGCGCTAACCATTGTATTTTCGAGTGTCGTTTGTGTTTGCTCTTTGTGAGTACTTGGATTGCGCCATGTCTTCCACTTCGTCCAACTACAAGTCCATCCACGACAACCGTTTCCATGGTGATGAGGTTTTCGATACGAGGTCGGATCTTTCCCAAGGGAGGGAAGATGATGCGGAGCATCCGATGATCATCCCCATGTACACTATGACTACTCCCCAAGCCCTAAGTGCCCTCATGTTGAGACCTCAAGCATATGCCATTGGACACAAGGTGAACTCGCTCCTTTCCGAATCTTCCATTTCCGCATGTAAGACATGGATGCTACTTCAAGCACGGACCTTGTTCATACTCAGGTACACCCGAGGAGACCAAGGAGAACACAAGGACTAAGGCCAAGCGTGCACGGAAGAAAAGGAAGGATAAGAGAGAAGAGCCATCTGCTACAGGCCCCGGACATCCGGCCCTAGCCCGGACATCCGGCCCGACCCCCGGAAATTTGGCGCCCATCACAAAACGCACCCGAAGCTGAACTCCGTCAGCTCGGACATCCGGCTCTTCCCGAGCCGACGAACATCCGGCTCTTCCCGAGCTGACGGACATCCGGCTCTTCCCGAGCCGATGGACATCCGACCCCAGCCTGGATATTCGGACCCCGCCTATCCAGAGAGCTCCGAGACCGGCCACTCCAACCAAGACATCTGGCCCGCCAGCTTGGAAATCCGGCTCCTCGCGAGGGCCCGGACATCTGGCCCGACGCCCGGACATCCGGCCCCCCTGCCTGTGTGCAGCGCATCTGGGCCGAGGCCCATGTACCCCTTTGCCCCTTAGACTATATATACTCCCCCTCCACCTACATTTTCGGGTTAGCATTGTGTTAGCTCATTTGTGAGATAGAGCTTCGCTCATCCATCCGGATCTACTCCACGAGAGAGACCGCGGCCCCTCTTCGGAGAAGATCCACTTGGATTTTAGACCCCTTTACGGGAAGATCCCCTTGTGGATTCAAGACCTCCTCATGGAGAAGAATCGGTTACCTTTTGTATCGTCCTTTGTTGACTTTGGATCTTTTATCTCCTCTCGTGTTTCGAGGATCTAGCACATGTGTGATTTAATCTTGTTGGTTTGAGTGTTTCTCTTTGTGCCCCTTTGTGATTTCCCCTCGTGTTTCCCCTGGTGTTCTTCGTGTTGATCGCAGGATCCGCTCCATTTGTGAAAGATCGGCCCCTAGGGTTTCCACCCTACACCAGCAGGTCACACCTCGGGGCTATATCCTCAACATTAGGCCCTAGATTGATTTGAACTTGTTCATGTCAATCTTCAATCTTCAATCAACAACTCCTTTGAATTTTCTTAACTCTTAACCTGACAAGCTTTATATAACTCTCCATAACAAAAATATGACATCACGTTATAAATTCCATAAAAAACCTTATGACATCACCATGGATCTTTGCATTAATCCTTCATTTCGAGAATCGAGGCACTTTTGCTGTTAAGATAATGATCATGCCCCCTCGATTTCTGCGCCTGGCATTTACTTGTCACCTTTTCCCCTTATAAATATCATGGGGGCGGGAGGGGGGGGTCCTCTCTTTCACTTTTTACCCCTACCCCTTTCTCTTCTTTCTCGCGTAACCGAAGTCTCCGGAGCTCCACCGCCGCAATAGACCTCCACGAGAACTCTGACCTGGCCGCTGCATCAACCCAATTCCGTCCAGAAAATGGGGCACCCCTCCGTTGTTCATCAGCATCACCAGGTATGCGTCTCCCCCTACTTTAGATATGTATTAGGGCTACCTTTGTTCATCAGAGTTCATCACTTTTGCCTGTAGTTCTTCGAACATACTACTTATTAGGATCTTAGTAAAACATAAAAATCATGTGGGAGCAACTTTTAGTAACTGCCTCTCATCGTAGATCCATTCCCTTATTCCAAGATTCATTTTCCAACATAGTAGTTCGTCATCCATGTTTTAGGTTTTAGAATAACTTTTTTTTTCTGAACTGCCATAGATCCATGAATATAGTTGTAATCTGGGAAATCTGTTCATGCAACACTTAGTAGAATTTCCAGAACCTTTAGCTTCATAAATTACTGACCCGCTGTACCACGCATGGAGGCTTACATAAAATTCCTATTACCCGCCAGCTTCTGGCCGGCTTAAAACCTAAGAACAGCTTTGCGCTGCAATACTGTATTTACTGTATCTATTTCCTGCTCATAGTTTTGCTACCTCCGGCTCACCATGACAAAGACACTCGAAACTTTCGATTGGATCCCCTCCCAAGTTACTAAAGAAACCCTCAACAAATATGTGTCCATGGGTGTTTTACCTGCCAAAGAAGTTATTCATTGGCGGGTTCCTGGTCCTGAATGCCCCCCTGAACCTCAAGAAGGTGAAGTCATAGTTTTCACAGATCATCTACTCCGCGGCTTTTCTCCGCCCGACTCAAAATTCTTTCGAGACGTTCTACGCTTTTATAACCTTCACCCCCATGATATTGGTTCCAAATCTGTCTCCAACATATGCATTTTCAAGTTTTCTATGAGGTATATCTTGGCGAAGAACCCTCTATAGATCTGTTCAGAGATCATTATTACATCAATCGCCAAACTGAGATGCCCGATGGGATTAGCTATGAACTTGGAGGTGTTTCAATCCAAAGATGGAGAGATGTGACTTTTCCACCAGCCGCCCTGCCGAGTCATCCCAAGGACTGGAATTTCACCTGGTTCTATTGCGAAGACACCTCTCCGGAGGGAGAAAATCCCCTTCTGGGTTACCGTCCACATCGACTTCCTACCAGCGGCCCACTACTAGGCCGGTTGACTACTATAGAATGTGGTCTTTATTCTTCCACCTTTTCGAAGATCTGTGCCTTTATTGCAAACGGCTTAACTAGAGTAGACCTTGTCCGCTGTTGGGTTTCGTGGAGAATTCTGCCTTTAAGCCGCCGCCCCAGCTTAATGTGCGAATATACTAGAAATCCAACGAATCCATTGCGTTAAAATTCTATAGAGCTCTCTGAAAAGGAGATCAACGAAGCTTTCAAAACAGTCCTTGGCGAGTCATTGGCAAAATGCAGCAAAATGGGCCTCGCCCCTTATTATACTCTTTACTCGCAGCCAACTGTAAGTATCCTTTTTACTCATTGTTTATTTGTCGATTCGCCTGGTTTCCATCTTACTATTTATATATATCCGGGCCGACTCTCCTTTTTGGAAAAGGGAGATAGAAACCACCACCGCTCCCTCCAAAAGGACCAAGACCAACGGTCGCAGCTCGGGCCGTCCCAAGAAGCCTATAGCGCAAGAACAACTTGCACTGGACAATTCAGAGGTAGAACTTGATTCACCTACTATTTTCTTTATATAACTTATTGATGCCGATTCTCTCCTCAGGAGGAAACGGAGACAAGCCAAGCAGACGGCACTGAGGTAGTTCCTGTCTCCTCTACGGCACCCCAACTCAGAGCAACCGGTTTACCATGCATTGCCAGCCCAGAGACCATGTCTTCTGGCAACACACAACATCTTGGTACAGAAAACAACCGCTTTATTGATGCTAGCGGATCGAAGTTTATATTACAACAGGTAACGAGGCCAAGTGGCACACACGGTGCGGCTGAACAATATGTACATTATTTAGTGAACATAAAGGGGCCTCGATCATAACAACTACGCGGTAGCGGAACAACGTCGTAGCGGAACTCAATAGCATAGGGACACCGATGTGGACACGATCTAGACTCGGACATCACTCCTTTCCAATGAGACTTTCCTGAAATCTGGCATGACATGCCAGGTCAGTACATTGAATGTACTTGCAAGATCACAACAAACATAATGACAAACAATATCATGATAATTAACCAATTATTAATAATGCAACAATATAGCCAACATGATGTGATCATGCTCTTGTGAGAAAAATCTCTCGGACTGGCTTACCAACGGTGATCGCTCTTGGATCACAAATGTACCAACCTCAAACTAGGGATGTCTCGTGATCTTTCCGGCGACCACAACCATGACCAATATTTGGTCTCAAACGCTGATCCTTCCGGTGATCACAACCATGACCAACACTTGGTTTCAAACAACAAGATGACCTTCCTGCCATCATCAACATTGCAAAGTTCATAACTTAGTGTGCAATATTTATTAAACATTGACCCATGGTGTGACCTACTTTCGAGTGTGTCCGTAACCGTGGACTCGGCTATCGATAGATTAATACACTTTGTAGAGGTAGCACACTTTACCCACACCACGGAACCCATGGCCTTGCACTCCCATTCGGGTGGGCCAATGGCATTCCGACGAAACCCCTCCATTGTCATGACACTCTCCCGACCACTCTGACTCACTCCCCACTGGGCTAGTCATGGGTGGCCCCGTGTCAACCAAAGACACAACGACCACCGTCGTCGCCAAAACATAAACTGTCCCACACGGGGACACGGTACCAAAAATCCCAACAACGGGAACACAAGGTTATGTCTGCTTACCGGGCCAGGGTACCGCATGCCCATAACCTTCCCTCGTTGGAGGCACCGACCAGAGGCATGGCAACAGACCGAATAAAGGCCTTCCCATAAAGGCAAATGTGGTTGCACAGGGAAAAACTTGATTCGGTGGCACCATGACCCGGTCAACGATATATTCAAGTTGAGTTATTATCAGGTTAAACTTAGAGTGAAAATAACCGGGGTCATAGTATGCCATGAAATGCAACACTAACATATGTTTCACATATCAACAGAAATGACTGAGTTAACTATATCCACACTAAGCATAAACATCAACAACTCATGACACTTCTCTGGTTAGGAGTAAACCTTACTTTAAACAGAATCTTTTCTAGCAAATTTATCATTTTTCTCATGCAAGAAAAATAACTCCATAAATTACTTATATCCACAACTATATTACTCTTTCATAACAAAAATTAATTCTAGTTTCTTTACCAACTTAGTTATCTTTAAACTATCTATAAATCAAGCATATTAACTTAAACAAGCAACTAACATAATATAAATAACATAATAGTGATTTAAATGCATGGATTAAATCATTCATTCAAGTAGGAAAATCACAAATATTGTAATGGCACCATGAAAATGTTGCTGTGGCTTGCCTTAGTGCAGATGAGGTTCACAAGCCTCCTGGTGATCCTCAAGACAAGCCTCACCCTCTGAAAATATTTATAAACACAAAAAGAAAACATCAAGAACCCTTTTGAAATTCACCAGAAAATCAAGACAGCAGGGGAAAATCCCATTTTTAGTGAGCTCCTAGATTTCTTTACAAAGAACACAATGCAACAAAGAATCAATTCATTTGGACTTATGGTTAAAGATTTTTGGCTGTTTGAAGCACTATGGAAAAATATGAAATGTGAATTTTAATAAAAACAGACTCGGGGGGGGGGGGGGGTGGACATCGAAGGCGTAAAGCCTCGGGGCGCCACCACTCGTACCGCTTCGCGCGCGTACTGAGTGGCTGACTAGCGGGCCCCGCTAGTCAGGTGACGGGGAGAGGGAGAAGGAAACAGAGGACGACGCGGCTTCGCCGGAGCACACGCCGACAACGAGGGCTTCTTGGCCAAAATGAGAGGGAGGGATAGAGCGAGGAGATGGAGGCGCACCTGCCCGTACCCGTAGAGTAGGTAGGGGTGGTCGGATGGCGTCGGCATCAACCTCTCTAGCGGAGACGAAGACGACAGCGAATAGAGGCGATTCCAGGGGCTCCAACCAGGCAGAAAAGCACCACCGGAGAGCGGCGGAGGCCCTGGAAGGGTTTCCCAGGCCTGGGAGGGGCTGGAGCTACGGAGACGGCCTGAGGGGATCATCGGTGAGCTCGAGCTCGGGGACGGCGGCCCGCGGCCTGTGCGGCCGGGCTACGGCTATCAACGAGATTGTGAAGTGTGTGGGAGGCGTGGATGGTGCTCGAGGAGGATGGGGAGGGCTGCATTTATAGACGAGCGTCGAGGGGGGTTCGGGCTCCGCCGGTGGACACCTGGACACGGCGCCCGGCGACGAACGACGTCTGTGAGAGGAGAAGAAGGCGACGCAGCTCACGCGGGGAGTGTGGGCGAACGTGGACAAGCACAGGGGCACTGGGATGACGACGAGCACAGTGCTCACCACACTGTTATGTTGGACGGACCACGCCCGTGCTCGCTGCGGCGAGCTCCAGCGTCAGTGTAACACCCTCGATGCGGCTATATCTCCCACGTGTCGAAGCATGACTTAGAGGCATAACCGCATTGAAAGCAATGTCGCAAGTGAGGTAATCATCACACAACCCATGTAATACATAAGGGAAAGAGATACATAGTTGGCTTACAATCGCCACTTCACACAATTACATGAATAAAGCATTACATCATCCAAATACAATCAAGGTCCGACTACGGAACCAAAATAAAAGAAGAACCCCAAATGCGACACGGTCCCCGATCGACCCCAACTGGGCTCCACTACTGATCAACTAGAACGAAACAACACAAAGGACAAGATCTTCATCGAGCTCCTCTATGAGCTTGGTTGCGTCATCTGCACGGTTCAACGGCACCTGCAAGCTGGTTTGGAAGTATCTGTGAGTCACGGGGACTCAGCAATCTCGCACCCTTGCGATCAAGACTATTTAAGCTTATGGGTAAGGTAAAAGGTATGAGGTGGAGCTGCAGCAAGCGATTAGCATATATGGTGGCTAACATACGCAAATGAGAGCGAGACGAGAAGGCAAAGCACGGTCGATAAAAGTATGATCAAGAAGTGATCCTAGAACAACCTACGTCAAGCATAACTCCAACACCGTGTTCACTTCCTGGACTCCGCCGGAAAGAGACCATCACGGTTACACACGCAGTTGATTCATTTTAATTAAGTTAAGGTTCAAGTTATCTACAAACGGACATTAACAAATTCCCATCTGCCCATAACCGCGGGCACGGCTTTCAAAAGTTCAAATCCCTGCAGGGGTATCCCAACTTAGCCCATGACAAGCTCTCACGGTCAACGAAGGAATAGACCTCCTCCCGAGACATTCCGATCAGGCTCGGTATCCCGGTTCTACAAGACATCCTCGACAATGGTAAAACAAGTCCAGCAAGACCACCCGCTGTGCCGACAAATCCCGATAGGAGCTGCACATATCTCGTTCTCAGGGCACACCGGATAAGCTAAGCGTAAAGGAGCCGATGTAACCCAAGTTGCCAAGGGATGGCCCTGCACGGTGCTCTGGGTTGGACCAACACTCAGAGGAGCACTGGCCCGGGGGGGGGGGGTTAAAATAAGATGACCCTTGGGCTGGCCTAACCCAAGGGAAAAAGAGGCTAGGTGGCAAATGGTAAAACCAAGGTTGGGCCTTGCTAGAGGAGTTTTATTCAAAGCGAACTGTCAAGGGGTTTCCATTATAACCCAACCGCGTAAGGAACGCAAAATCCGGGAACATAACACCGATATGACGGAAACTAGGGCGACAAGAGTGGAACAAAACACTAGGCATAAGGCCGAGCCTTCCACCCTTTACCAAGTATATAGATGCATTAATTAAATAAGATATATTGTGATATCCCAACAAGTAAACATCTTCCAACAAGGAACAACATCTCCATGTTCCAACAAGGAACAAACTTCAATCTTCACCTGCAACTAACAGCGCTATAAGAGGGGCTGAGCAAAGCGGTAACATAGCCAAGCAACGGTTTGCTAGGACAAGGTGAGTTTGAGGCTTGGTTCAACAATATGGGAGGCATGATAAGCAAGTGGTAGGTATCAAAGCATAGGCATAGCAAAAGAGCGAGCAACTAAGCAAGCAAAGATAGAAGTGATTTCGAGGGTATGATCATCTTGCCTGAGATCCCGCAAGGAAGAAGAACGAGTCCATGAAGAAGACAAACGGACGTAGTCGAACGAATCCTCACAACACGACGTTATCGAAACCAACCCGAAGAAGCAACACCGGAAAGAAGCAAACAATCATGGTGAACAAACATCACATAAGCATGGCACGATGCGCAAACAAGTATGATGCATGTCCGGTTTAATGATAAATGGCATGGCAAAATGCACAAGCAATACTACAAATTAAGTGGAGCTCAATATGCAACTCCGTTGCATATTGACGAAACACCACGTGACTTATTAAGTTCGATTTTGTTTATGTACCCAGCAATATTAAATTTTGTTAAACATGGCAAGAAGGTGAAGCAAAGAAAACTACCTATCTAGTCAAGTTTAAATGAGGCCGGAAACAACGAACAACAATTTCCGGAAACTCCTCATATGCATATATTAGGTTCGGTACTGTTCTGCCCTAAACACAATTTTAGGGTTGTTAAACATGCAAAGAGATTCCACCATGTTGAACTATGCAAAATTCTACCCCATTTACATATAAAGATTATTAAATTCTGAGTTACGGTTATTTAGTTATGAATTAAGTCATTTTAGCATGGCATAGGGGCAAATTAAAACAAACAACATTTTAAACATGGATGGAAATGACATATTATGAAACTACACAAAATTCTAAGCAACTTTCATATATAAATCATTTTATTCCGGTGCATAGATGATGAGTTATTATATGCATGAAACAGGAGGGTTTTTCTGTAAAAACTGCTGACTCTGGAAAAAATAGACAAATTGCAGAACTGAAAAAAAACAGAGGCGGGCCAAAACACAGAAGGCTGGCCCAACCGGAGGGAAAAGAAAAAAAACAAAAGAGGGGCGCAGGTGCCCTCACCATGGGCTTCGACCCAGTCAGTGCAGCGGGCCGGCTTGCGCTGGCGGAACTGGACCACGAGGACGCAGCCCACGCGGACGCGGTCAACGGTGACGGGCGATCTCCTCCCATTCGAAGCAGAGACGGGAACAGGCACGACGGCGGTGGTGGTCCGGCGAGGACGTCGACGGGGCAAGACGAGGAGGCCGGGAACGAGCAGATCGGCGCGTGGGGAACTCAGATCCGGCGACGGATGCAGTCAACGCTCGAGGACGAGCGCTGTGAAGCACCGCTCGACCTGAAGCAGAGGAGATGCACGGGAAGCAGGGCATCGATGGTGCGGGCGGCGATGTGACTTGCTCCGGCGGAGTTTGCAGGTCGGGAGGCGCGGGGAGGACCGGGAACGGTGGAGATGCGGTTCCATGGCGGCGATTTCGACCTACAGAGGGCGACGGAACGACGACCATGGCAGCAGGGGCGTCCTCCTGTTGCTCCTGCTCCTGGCGAGAGAGAGAGAGAGAGAAACTGAGATAGCGAGAGAGAGAGAAGGGAACCAGATGAAAGGAAGGGCGCGCTGCGACCTGGAGAGACGAGGCGGCCGACGGCGGCCATGGGAGCTCGTGCTCCTAGTTGCTGCTCGGGATGGTCTGCTGTTTGCTGCTGCTCGCCGGCAGCGGCTGGGTCGACGACAGGGTCGAGGTGCGCCCCGGCGCCATGGAAGCTACGAGAGAGGTAGGCGCACGGGCGAAGGAGCTCTGGCTCCTGTAGGATTTGGGCGACGGCGGTGGTTGGACGGGAGGGGAAAACGAGGAGAAAGTGGAGGCTCAGCGGAGAGATTGGGTGGAGATGGATCCCGAGGTGGGAGATGCTGGCGGCGGGTGAATGGAGAAGCCTCCTAATTTCTAGGGTTGGGCAATATATATACACCAGGTGGATTAGGTTAGGCGCTACCTCATCCCTACGATCGTAATCGGATGGTCGCGAATAAAATAGTTAGGGAGCCCAAATAAGAAAACGATGACGTTTTGTAGATGTTTGGGGATGATCCGGACACAATGGTGGCGACAGTCCGGGTCGGGTCCGGGACAACTTTTCGGACGCACGCGCGAGGGGGTTTGATGCACTGAGTAGAGAGGGTTTGGTAGGGTCTGACGGTGAGTAGAGGACTATGCAGAAGGCCTCAGGTTGAGACAAGAGAAGAGAGAAAGTCCCGGCGACTGTTTCCGGAGACCGAAAACGTCCGACGATTTGACCGACTATATTGCCGCTATAGTTTATCGGTTGAGCTATCAAACGAACTCCGAATGCGATGAAACTTGGCAGGCGGCCTATCTACACCATAAAAAGACCACACGCCAACTTTCATCCCATTCCGAGAACATTTCCGGCCACTTATAAAATAATATTTCGGACATGCCGCGGGCGCATGCAAGTGTGTCTGGGCTCAGAACGGACAACGGATGGAACGAGGAGACCGGGACGGATGCAAGTTTCGAAAACATGATGATGCAATGCACATGATGACACGACAAGATGCAACACGCAAGCAAAAGACATGGCAACAACAGCGAATAACTGGACGACACCTGGCATATCGGTCTCGGGGCGTTACAGTCGGCGAGCGCTAGGAGGGAGTTAAGAGAGCTGGGAGGAAGATTGTGGCAAAGTTTGGCAAGCCTAGGCAGTTGGGGCAGCGAGCACGCGAGCAACAGAAGCTCGGGCGCGATGCAGAGCGCGTCGACACGTAGGTTGGCATCGTGTACATGCGTGGTCACTGCGTGAGCTCTGCCCTCAGGCCGACCTAAGTCCAAATTTCGTGTCTGGCTTGTTGTTCGTGGTAGTTTTGAAGATTACCACGCTTTGGTTTGTATCCAGACGCAGTAGGATAGATTTCAACTGCTAGTAAGTTTTTGATCAGTAACTTTGAGAGCTTGCAGTGGTCAAACGGCTAGGAGTTGGGAGCTAGGCTTTGGAGGTTAGAAATCATCTACTAAGGTTATGATGCACAAGAAAAATCAGCCAAAATGGAGCAAGTAAAATGGTAGTTGCTGTAGAAACCACCATTTCTGTCTAGAACAGAAAATATTTTCTGTTGCAAAAATACTCCAAAAAGTGATGCAATATTTTTGCTCAGGAAGGTGCCCTAGGGTTCACAGAATATTTGTGAATTTTCTCAGGTTTTTGTGGGCAAGAAAAATTGGGGTTGCTTTGGAGCACATTGAGCTAGCTATGGTTTAAGAGAGGGAAATGAATATTTTTCATTTAAGAAAAATATTCCAAATATTTTTTTGGGGTGAACAAGAGTGGGAATGATGGTTAGAGAGGGAAATGGGACACTTGGGTGAAAGCCAAGGGGTACTCAAGTGTTTAAGTCCATATGAAAAGACTTAAAACTCCAAATTTCAAATTCATACCAACTGAAAATCAGGCAAAGAAAAGAGGGCAAAAACCAGGCTGTCACAAACCTCCCCCACTTAGAATGAATCTCGTCCTTGAGATTCGGTTGCTTGTGAAAACCATTCTGGATAATGTGCCTTTAGAAATTCTTCCCGTTCCCACGTTGATTCTGACTCTGTGTGATGCTCCCACTGAACCTTGTAGAACTTCCTTACTTTACTACGAGTGACCCTTTCCATCTGATCCAAAATTTTAACCGGCCTCCCTTCATATGTTAAGTCCTTTGCCAACTCTATTTCAATCATAGCAGTATTTTTCTCATGCGGCGATATGCATCGCCTCAACTGTGAAACATGAAACATGTTGTGCACGTCCGACAATTCAGGGGGTAGTTCCAACTAATATGCAACAGTACCCACTCGTGACATAACTGGAAATGGGCCAATAAATCTGGGTGCCAACTTTCCACGAGTCTGGAATATTTTGATTCCTTTCATAGGAGTGACTCGAAGGTATATGTGTTCTCCAGGTTCAAAACTGATCGGTCGGTGCTTTACATCATAATAACTCTTCTGTCGAGATTTGGCCAATTGCAATTTGTCTCTGATTTCCTTAACTTGTTTCTCAGCTTCCATCATGAGATCTGTTCCGAAGATACGGCTATCTCCAGTTTGAGACCAATTTAAAGGAGTGCGGCACTTACGACCATACAAAGCCTCATATGGTGACATATTTAGACTGGTCTGGAAGCTATTGCTGTAAGAGAACTCGACATACGGCATGCAGTCTTCCCATTTAGGTCCTTGGGTCAAAGCACAGGCTCACAGCATATGTTCGAGTATTTGGTTTACCCGCTCTATCTGTCCATCAGTCTGAGGATGATAAGCAGTATTGTATTTCAGCGCTGTCCCCAAGGGTTAATGGAGACGTGACCAAAAAGCAGAGATAAAAAGTGAACCTCGGTCAGAAGTGATGGTTCGGGGTACTCCATGCAGACTGACTATTCTGGATACATATAGCTGTGCAAGTTGATCCGCTCGATATGGGGTTCTGATCGGGATAAAGTGAGCAACCTTGGTCAAGGTGTCCACTATGACCCAGATTGCATCATTGCCTCGCTGAGTCTTAGGTAGTCTTGTGATGATATCCATGCAGACATCATCCCATTTCCATTGTGAAACTGGCAACGGTTGGAGAAGTCCGGCTGGCTTCTGATGCTCTGCCTTCACCTTGTTGCATATGTCGCAACATGCCACAAAATAGGCAATGTTTTTCTTCATTCCGTCCCACCAGAATATTTGTCGAAGGTCTTCATACATTTTCGTACCTCCAAGGTGAATGGAATGCGAAGATTCGTGTGCTTCTGACAGGATTTTTTGCTTTAAATCCGCTTGATTGGGTACAGAAATCCTTCCACGGAAGCGAAGGGTACCAAATTGATCCTTCGAGAAATCTGAAGTCTGTCCTGCTACCATATTCTTCGCACGTTTCTGCAGGCGGTGTCAGCTGGCTGGGCCTTGCGGATCTCTTCCTCAAGTGTGGGGCCATTTCCAAAATATTAGCAAGGCCGGTATCAACTATGACCAGGTTGAGATGAGCAATCTCCTCTTGAAGTTCAGGAGGCAAGGATTTCAATATGAAATTTAGGCTGACAGGCTTTTGACTGAGTGCATCGGCGACCACGTTAGCCTTACCCGGGTGGTAATTTATTCCAAGATCATAATCCTTGACTAACTCAAGCCATCTTCGTTGACGGAGGTTTAAATATGGCTGAGTAAATATATACTTCAGACTTTTGTGATCGACAAAAATTTGACACCTCTTCCCGATAAGATAGTGTCTCCAAATTTTTAGAGCATGAACTACCGCGGCCAATTCCAGATCATGAGTAGGATAATTTCCTTCGTGGGGTCGTAGCTGTCGTGATGCATAGGCTACTACCTTTCCATCTTGCACAAGTACACATCCAAGTCCTTGTCTGGAGGCGTCACAGTATACATCAAAACTGCGGTAGATATCAGGAAGAGTCAACACAGGTGCAGTCGTCAGTTGTATCTTTAACTCATTGAAACTTTTCTCACAGTCCTCAGTCCATTCAAACTTATTATCCTTTTGAGTAGCTCCATCATGGGTTTAGCAATCTTGGAAAACCCTTTAATGAAACGATGGTAGTAAGCGGCTAATCGAAGAAAACTCCGGATCTGTGATAAGGTTGTGGGTGGCAACCAATCGAGCACATCCTTTACTTTGCTCGAGTCCATGGCTATACCTTCGGCGGATAGCACATGTCCAAGAAATCCAACTTGCTTGAGCAAAAATTCGCATTTACTGAATTTTGCGTATAGCTGATGGTCGCGGAGTCGTTGTAACACTGCTCGGAGGTGTTCTTTGTGATCTTCTTCACTTCTTGAGTAAATAAGTATGTCGTCGATGAAGACTACCACGAACTTATCAAGGAAGTCCATGAATACTTTGTTCATCATATGCATGAAGAAGGCAGGGGTGTTGGTGAGACCAAAGGACATAATTGTATATTCATAAAGACCGTATCGAGTGGTGAATGCGGTCTTAGGAATATCTTCCCTTTTAATCTTGAGTTGATGATATCCTGTCCGTAAATCAATCTTTGAGAATACCTTGGCCCCACTAAGCTGATCAAATAGGTCATCAATCCTTGGCAGCGGATATTTATTTTTGATGGTGACATCATTTAGCTAACGGTAATCTACACACATGCGGAGGCTGCCATCCTTGGTAGTCCATGGCTATACCTTCGACGGATAGCACATGTCCAAGAAATCCAACTTGCTTGAGCCAAAATTCGCATTTACTGAATTTTGCATATAGCTGATGGTCGCGGAGTCGTTGTAACACTTCTCGGAGGTGTTCTTTGTGATCTTCTTCACTTCTTGAGTAAATAAGTATGTCGTCGGTGAAGACTACCACGAACTTATCAAGGAAGTCCATGAATACTTTGTTCATTATATGCATGAAGAAGGCAGGGGCGTTGGTGAGACCAAGGGACATAACTGTATATTCATAAAGACCGTATCGAGTGGTGAATGCGGTCTTATGAATATCTTCCTTTTTAATCTTGAGCTGATGATATCCTGTCCGTAAATCAATCTTGGAGAATACCTTGGCCCCACTGAGCTGATCAAACAAGGCATCAATCCTTGGCAGCGGATATTTGTTTTCGATGGTGACATCATTCAACTGGCGGTAATCCACACACATGCGGAGGCTGCCATCCTTTTTGTCCACGAAGATAGCAGGTGATCCCCATGGTGAAGAGCTGGGACAGATATATCCTTTCTGGAGCATTTCATCAAGCTGTTTCTTTAGATCCACTAATTCTGATGAGGGCATCCGGTAATACTTCTTGTATAACAGTGCGGTTCCGGGGACAAGATCTATTGCAAACTCAAACTCTCGATCTGGTGGCATGCCTGGCAGCTCTTCTGGAAATACAGCAGGAAACTCACTGACCACGGGAACTTATTCCAATTCAGCCACAGCGGTGAAGACCATTTCTTTCTTGGGTATGCTTCTGCGAGCATAGAATTTGGTAATCTGCCCCTTCTGACTGGTCAAACTGACTTCTCGGGTCATGCAATTTATGCATACTTGGTATTGAGTCAGCCAGTTCATACCCAAGATAATATCCAACTTAGCAAACTCAATAATGATCAAAGAAGTTGGAAACCAGACTCCCTTGATATTGATTTCTAGATTACGGCAGACCAGATTGCTCTTGATTAAGGATCCCGGGGTTTGTACCAGCATATTCTTGCCAAAAAGCGAACAAGGCAATTTGTTTTGGGCAACAAAACTCCGAGAAATAAAAGAGTGGGAAGCCCCAGAGTCAAATAAAATTACTCCAGGTATGTTATTAACAGAAAACATACCAATGACGACTTTGGGGTTCTCTTGGGCTTCATCAGCTGAGAGGTGATGAACGTGCCCAGTGATGTTTTGCTGGTTCGGGCATGATTCCATAATGTTGACTTGTGGCCTGAATAGGGCATTCGCCTTGTTGTTCTTGCGACACTGTCTGGCATAATGTCCGGTTTGCCCACAACTGAAGCAAGAATTGTTGCGCTGGCCCTCCTCGTGCACTGGGTTGGTCACGACATTCTTGACTTGGGTGGTGGTCTTGTTACATTCCGTTGCCAATTGGGCATGTATTCCACCTGAGTCTGCTGCCAGGTACGAGCCTTTTGCACGGGTTGCCCATCCTTCTTTGGCTCAAACTTGCGCTTGTGGTTGTTGTTAGCAGGCCTATTATCCGATACAAGCTTGTGTTCCCTTTCTGCAATGAAAGCCTTGTTCACCAGAGTTTGGAAATCTGGGAAATCAAACATACTGAGGGTACACTGGTGTTGCGGGTTTAATCCAGCAAGAAATAGACTGATTTCCTTGGAGAAGCACGAGAAATTCACGCTGCTTAGTCTTCATAATTCCAGTAGGGATATGATATTTCCGGAACTGGTCCTTGAATTTTGACTAGGTGATTTCTTCATCAACATGCCCCATGGCTTTTATATTTTCCCACCATATGGCAGCAGCGCCTTCAAGATAATGAGTTGCAAATGGAACTTTATCATCTTCTTCAGTACGAGCAATTTCAAGTTTCCTCTCAATGGTTCACACCCAATTGTCTGCATCCCAGGGGTTAATAACCTGACTGAAACTGGGAGGCTTGGTCCTCTGAAAATCTGACAGCTTGGAGTGATGACCGTTCTTATTTCCATTCTGTCCAACCATAGTTTGCACGCTTCTTAATATTTCAATCAGATCATTATTCTGTCTTTCCTCAAACATACGCAGAATTTTCTCGGTGGAGGGCGGATTTGGCGGTGGAGGCGGTGGTGGAACGTACGGCTCGGGGGAGTGTCCTGCCTGTCATGCGGAATGACGTATAGGAGTACCCTCCCGAACGTTGCTACTGCTGCCTCCCTGCGGCATCCTATTGTTGATTTTTCCAAAGACAATGCAATAGAGATGAGAAACATTCAAAATAAATTGGGGAAAAGCCAGCAACAAAAGCTCGAGAAAAAATGAAATGACGACGAAAATACGGCGAATAAAATAGAGTTCCAACATAATTATACATAGACTCATACATGAAAGATAAACAACATGCCATGTTCAACTACTCTCATACATGAAACGAAACCTGATGACTCGTATGACGACGCTCATACACCATCCTAAAGACTGCAAATACTCAGAAGCTCCACTGCTCTGCTGGTGCTGCAGGGTCCTCTCCTGAAGCTGACTCGGATCCTAAACTGACGAGGTTAACTGAGACCTCCAGGTTAAAGGTAACACGACGACGCTGCCTCGAGGGCTCTCCCTCAGGGGCAGGTGTAGGGTGAAGCATCGGGCCTACATGAGTAGTGGGAAGTGAAACCCACTCAGCAGGGGCCCTGAGAGGATTCACGGTCGCGGCGCTCGAGCTACTCGGAGGAGTAACCGGTGAAACAGGGGAACTAGAACTGGCTGGAATATAAGGAGTAAATCCCAGGGAAGATGGAGAAGTGGCAGATCTAGTAGAGACTAAAGAACAGGCTAAAGCGGTACGAGCACGAGTTAGCTCTCGAGCAAGCTCGTGGATCATAAGATAGCTAGCGGTGATATAACGAGCAAGGTGGCTAGCAACACTATCAGACTCCGGATCAATGATAGGGAAACGGACACGACCATTGTCATGCAGAGAAGGATAGTAGTAGAAACCTGGGTGGTTCTGCATCCGGACCTCGTTGTAACGAAGCTCGACAAGGACCTCGAACGCTGCAAACTGGACAGCCTGAGAAGCGGTAGAAGCCTAACCGCTCCGAGAGGTACAAGTGTAAGTGCTGGAATCGGAACTGGTGCGCAGAGTAACCACTGTGTGATACTCATACACTGAGTCCGCTAGACACTCCCGGTACACATGATAGACTGGATCGTCACCGAGGGGGTACAGCCAATGCCACACATTATGAAGGAGATGCGGCGACATGAACGGCATCAGCTGCAACTGGCACGGATACGGCACCGGAGCCATCTACACTCACAACCATTAGTAGGTTAGCATAAAAATAAAACAAGTGCATGCAATGCAACAACCAGCTACAAATGCTACCGACACTCAACTTAAACTCGTACCTAACGTCCAGTTAACACGTCGTAGTCTAGCATGGCCTATAGTCAGTGCGGCTCTGATACCAAGCGTTGTGGCACCCCGGCTCAGAGCAACCGGTTTACCATGCATTGCCAGCCCAGAGACCCAGTCTTCTAGCAACACACAACATCTTGGTACAGAAAACAACCGCTTTATTGATGCTAGCGGATCAAAGTTTATATTACAATAGGTAACGAGGCCAAGCGGCACACACGGTGTGGCTGAACAATATGTACATTATTTAGTGAACATAAAGGGGCCCCAATCATAACAAATATGCGGTAGCGGAACAATGTCGTAGTGGAACTCCATAGCACAGGGACACCGATGTGGACATGATCTAGACTCGGACAGCACTCCGTTCCAACGAGACTTTCCTGAAATCTGGCATGACATGCCAGGTCAGTACATTGAATGTACTTGCAAGCTCACAACAAACATAAACATAATGACAAACAATATCATGATAATTAACCATTTATTAATAATGCAGCAATATAGCCAACATGCTGTGATCATGCTCTTGTGAGAAAAATCTCTCAGACTGGCTTACCAACAGTGATCTCTCTTGGATCACAAATGTAGCAACCTCAAACTAGGGATGTCTCATGATCTTTCTGGCGACCACAACCATGACCAATATTTGGTCTCAAACGGTAATCCTTCCGGCGATCACAACCATGACCAACACTTGGTTTCAAACAACAAGATGACCTTCCTGCCATCATCAATAGTGCAAAGTTCATAACTTAGTGTGCAAGATTTATTAAACTTTGACCCATGGTCTGACCTACTTTCGAGCATGTCTGTAACCGTGGACTCGGCTATCGATAGATATATACTCTACAAAGGTAGCACACTGTACCCACACCACGGAACCCATGGCCTCGCACTCCCATTCGGGTGGACCAATGGCATTCTGACGAAACCCCTCCATTGTCATGACACTCTCCATGCCACTCCGACTGACTCCCCACTGGGATAGTCCTGGGTGGCCCCGTGTCTACCAAAGACACAACGACCACCGTCGTGGCCAAAACATAAACTGTCCCACACGGGGACACGATACCAAAAATCTCAACAACGGGCACACAAGGTTATGTTGGCTTACCGGGCCAGGGTACCGCACGCCCATAACCTTCCCTCGTTGGAGGCACCGACCAGAGGCATGACAACGGACCGAATAAATGCCTAACCATAAAGGCAAATGTGGTTGCACTAGGAAAAACTCTATTCAGTGGCACCATGATCCGGTCAACGATATATTCAAGTTGAGTTATTATCAGGTTCAACTTAAAGTGAAAATAACCGGTGTCATAGTATGCCAAGAAATGCAACACTAACATATGCATCACATATCAACGGAAATGACTGAGTCAACTATATCCACACTAAGCATAAACATCAACAACTCATGACACTTCTCTGGTTAGGATTAAACCTTACTTTAAATAGAGTCTTTTCTAGCAAATTTATCATTTTTATCATGCAAGAAAAATAACTCCATATAATTACTTATATCCATAACTAAATTACTCTTTCATAACAAAAATTAATTCTAGTTTCTTTACCAACTTAGTTATCTTTAAACTTTCTGTAAATCAAGCATATTAACTTAAACAAGCAACTAACAGAATATAAATAACATAATAATGATTTAAATGCATGGATTAAATCATTCATTCAAGTAGGAAAATCACAAATATTGTAATGGCACCATGAAAATGTTCTTGTGGCTTGCCTTAGTGCAGATGAGGTTCACAAGCCTCCTAGTGATCCTCAAGACAAGCCTCACCCTCTGAAAATATTTATAAACACAAAAAGAAAACATCAAGAACCCTTCTGAAATTCACCAGAAAATCTAGACAGTATGGAAAATCCCTTTTTTGGTGAGCTGCTAGATTTCTTTACAAAGAACAGAATGCAAAAAGCATCAATTCATTTGGACTTATGGTTAAAGAGTTTTGGCTGCTTGAAGCTCTCTGAAAAAATATGAAATTTGAATTTAAATAAAAACAGACTGGGGGTGACATCGAAGGTGAAAAGCCTCGAGGAGCCACCACTCGTACCGCTTCGCGCGCGTACTGAGTGGCTTACTAGCGGGCCCCGCTAGTCAGGTGAGGGGGAGAGGGAGAAGGAAACAGAGGACGGCGCGGCTTCGCCGGAGCACACGCCGGCGACGAGGGCTTCTTGGCCAAAACGAGAGGGAGGGATCGAGAGAGGAGATGGAGGTGCACCTGCCCGTACCCATAGAGTAGTTAGGGGTAGTCGGACGGTGTCAGAATCAACCTCTCTAGCGGAGGCAGAGAGCGGAGGTCGCCGGAGACGAATATGACGGCGAACAGAGGCGACTCCAGGGGCTCCAATCAGGCGGATTAGGACCTCCGGAGAGCGGCGGAGGCCTTGGAAGGGTTTCCCAGGCCTGAGAGGGGCTGGAGCTATGGAGACAACCCAAGGGGATCGCCGGCGAGCTCGAGCTCGGGGACAGCGGCCTACCCGACCGGGCTACCGCTATCTACGAGATTGTAGAGTGTGTGGGAGGCGTGGATGGTGCTCGAGGAGGCTAGGGAGGGCTCCTTTTATAGCCGAGTGTCGAGTGGGATTTGGGCTCCGCCGGTGGACTGTGAGCGTCAGTGAGAGGAGGAGAAGGCGACGCAGCTCACGCGGGGACGAGCACAGGGGCACTGGGGTGACGATGAGCACAGTGCGCACCGCACTGTTACGTTGGCTGGACCGCGCCTGTGCTCGCTGCGGCGAGCTTCGGCGTCGGCGAGCGCCAGGAGGGAGTTAACAGAGCTGGGACGAAGATTTTGGCAAAGTTTGGCAAGCTTAGGCAGTCGGGGTAGCGAGCACGCGAGCAACAGAAGCTCGGGCGCGACGTAGAGCACGTTGCCACGAAGGTTGGCATCATATACACGCGCGGTCACTGCGTGAACTCTGCCCTCAGGCCAACCTAAGTCCAAATTTCATGTCTGGCTTGTTGTTCGTGGTAGTTTTGAAGATTACCACGGTTTGGTTTGGATCCAGACACAGTAGGATAGATTTCAACTGCCTAGTAAGTTTCTGATCAGTAACTTTGAGAGCTTACTATGGTCAAACGGCTGGGAGTTGGGAGCTGGGCTTTGGAGGTTAGCAATCATCTACTAAGGTGATGATGCACAAGAAAAATCAGCCATAATGGAGCAAGTAAAATGGTAGTTGCTGTAGAAAACACCATTTTTGTCCAGAACAGAAAAACATTTTCTGTAGCAAAAATACTACAAAAAGTGATGCAATATTTTTGCTTAGGAAGGTGCCCTAGGGTTCAAAGAATATTTGTGAATTTTCTTAGATTTTTGTGGTCAAGAAAAAATGGGGTTTCTTGGACCACATTGATCTAGCTAGGGTTTAAGAGAGGGAAATGAATATTTTTCATTTAAGAAAAAATTCCAAATATTATTTTGAGGTGAACCAGAGTGGGAATGATGGTTAGAGAGGGAAATGGGGCACTTGGGTGAAAGCCAAGGGGTACCCAAGTGTTTAAGTCCATATGAAAAGATTCCAAACCCCAAATTTCAAATTCAAACCAACTGAAAATCAGGCTAAGAAAAGAGGGCAAAAACCAGGCTGTCACATCCTCCGACTAAAAAATTTACCAAGAGAGAAAACACGGTGGGTTGTCAGAAAAGTATGGTTTTCCCATCCTCTTGCTCACTTCGATCCAAAATTTCTTTTGAAGAAACAGCAGCATGAGACCAGGCGGCATACTCGCAACAGCGGCCAAGAAGAGCTTATGGCCGACTTACCCAACACACTAGCACGCAAGTGTCGGCATGAGGTGCCTCATAGCCCTACCTCTTCTCTTTCACGAGCTAGTCTTATACAGCAACCTCCTAATTCGTCTGACTCGGCATATCAGGATACTTCTAATTCTTCTAGCGATTCAAACAGTTCATAGATCCCCACATTTGTGGTTAACCTGGCGTAATTATCATTATTTACTGATTAATCATTGCTTCTATTTTAGAGTTATCAATCTGACTATCTTGATCATAGGGCTAAGTCCAAGATGGGTAAAAAACCGAAAACGGCTAGGTCTTCAAAAGCCCCTGATGCTGCTGAACCCGAAAAACAAGCATCCGAGCCTGACGAGACTCAACTTCGAAACCCCGAAGACTCTGAGAAGCAACAGGATGAACCGCCTCCATAGGCTGACCCGGCTCCAACTGTTAATGGCGAATCAGCGGTCATCCATGACCCGCCATGTCCTAAACCGCTTTCTCCTATCAAAACTCCTGCTGGTAACCATACTGAGGATGTGCTTGTCACATGATCAATTTTTAAGCCGCCTTGGGCGCCAAAATTACTTGCCAAGCATTCTGCCAAGGATGAAGTACTTGCCTCTGAAAAGAGCAAAATCAAGTTTGACATTGCAAGTTGCTCAAACTTGGATGTCAATGAATTATACTCCAACTATTTGAGCCGTCTGCATACCAGTTGTGACCTAGAAGCCGATTTGGTTCAAAAAATACGACAGAAGTATGAGGTATGAATATATACTCAGCCCCCAAGTCTTATCCATAGGAAAAAAAATGTGTTGAGTATGTGAAAGTGCAACTAATACCTAGGTGGTTTTGGTAATTATTAACAACATATAGCTCATTGAACTAATATCCATTCAATATAATCTTTTCAGGAAGTTCAATGATTGGCATGGCATGGACTAGAGATGTGGTGATGAGGACATCAATACCATTTTTACACCCACAGCCCCTGATGCTATACATACTGGACCAATTACTAGAGCTCGTGCACGCCAATTAAATTATCAGGTACTTCCGTTTCTTGGTAATGATTCTAATGTTCATGAGAATGTGATGCTGCCTAAATTGGATACATTTGTTTTGCTTACAAATGAAGGGCCTAGCTTGGAGAAGGATGAACATTGGAGCAAGAACAAGCATGGAGTTGATGGCATGTGCAAGGGAAACAAGAACGGAGTTTCAAGTGATGATTTCAAGACTTTGAAGCGACCATAATGAGTGCATGAAGCCTTGGACGAAATATACAAGATGCCACTTCATAATTTTTGTCCAGAGGCTATTCTAGGTGCTGCATGACCTTATTATTGGGCCAGGCCCATGTATTTTCGAAATACTTAAGTATAGGCTGTTTTTAGAGTCCATATGTGTGGGAAAACAAGAGTTAGGGTTGGTTTCGGACCCCTCCTCCAAGGGCCACGAAATTCTCCCCTCTTCCTCCATATATACAGCCCTTAGGGCGTCGTTTAGACTTTGGGTTTTGTTTAGATTAAAAGTTCACCATAGCTGCAAGTTTGCGTACTTCGTTTGTGTTCAATGACCAGACAAAGGCGTCAAAAAACCCCACCTTCATTAATAAAGATTTCCTCTTATATTTGCAGTATCCAGATTGCAATTTCAGTTTCTTGCTTGTTCTTCTTTGCTCACAGGAAACAGACCCTTCTGGTCAGGTTGATTGTGCTCCAGCGTGGTCAATAACCCCTCGGATGTTGGTTTAGCGATTTCTAAGGCGCGACGTCTCGTACGTTCGTAGTCGGATCGTCAAGGTCGACTCCCACAGAAAACGATAGCCACCATCTCATCGAAACATCGGGACACCTTCGACTCTATCAAGTGGTATCAGATTTTCAGGTTGCTTAGTGAGATTCTACATTTTTTTGTAGTTTAGATCGAGTATGTTCTTCATACCTACAGTCCACAAAAAAGCCACAAAAAAGTAGGGTTAGTTCATCATATCCGAACCAATCTTTGCCTTTGCATAATCTTTTTAGGGTTTTTGCTTTGTTAAATTTGCGGTTGCATCGTCGTGTCTAGTTGCTGGTCCTAGCATCTAGTCTTTTAGAGTTTCGAGTTTTGGTCATAAGTTGTCACGCCGCCACCGCACCATCATCATCGCCCCTGCCATCTACCACCACCACTTATCCGCCACCGCTCTGAATCCGTATCCATATACCACCACCAATCCATATCCATATACCTCGACCGGTCCGTATCCATATACCACCACTGCTGCCATATCCTACCACCATATATCCACCACCAATCTGAGTTACTTTCATATTAGGTTTGTTTTTGAGATCCATCTAATTTCCGATTCGTGTTTCCTTGCCTAAGTAGGTTTCAAAAAAAGAGAGTCTGGAGACCCTCGGGCAGTTTTTAGGCCAAAATTTCGGCGACCGAAAATATTTTTCCCTGTCCTATTTTTAGGCTTTTCTGAGTCTTTTGAGCCACATGCCATCATAATTATTTTTTGTCGCACTTTTTCCTTGTCGCTGCCCTGATTTCCGAAAAAAGTCAAAAAAAATTCGCGCCCATCCTGTCAGTTTGACCTGGGAAGAGTTTTGAGACACTAGCCATTATAGTGATTTTTCGCAAAAAAAGTGGAGCGCAAAAAAAGAGCGCCAAAAAACAGAGCAAAAAAAATCCAGAGTGTGCTTTTCCCTTGTTTACGTGTCGCGCCATGATTTTGTTCGTTTTCTAGGCTTGCGTCTCTAGTACGGTCTAGCCTAGGACCAACACAGTACCGTCGTTGAGCGTTTATTCAACTTTGCATCTCTGAATTGATTATTGCTGACCCTTTTTGCTACCATATTATAAGCCTTCCTAACTCCACATACATCTACCATTGTGGTTATTATTCCCTCCATTACCATTACCATTACCTCTACCATTGCCATTGTTGCTCTTGTGACCATTGTGATGATGGTGGCCATTACCTCCATGATGATTATGATGCCCATTACCTCCATGATGATTATGTCCATTACCTCCATTACCATGATAAGAAGTTTTTGGCTTCTGCTGTGGTCCTCAATTATCCCTGTTATTATTGTTGTACTTCCTGTTGCTATTCTCTATGGCCTGTTGCTTTCCCTCCAGCACAATAGCCTTATCAATCAAATCCTGGCCATTCCTAAAAGTGGCCACTGTCAACTGAACGCTCAACTCATCATTTAGGCCCTCGAAGAATTTCTCCTACCTAGCTGCATCAGTGTTAACATCATTAGGAGCATAACGTGCAAGATTATTAAATTCCACCACATACGCATTAACCGTGCGACCTCCCTGGCACAAACTTCGAAACTCCTTCTTTTTCAAACTCATAACACCAGCAGACACATGTGCAGCATGGAAATCATCCTGAAACTGAGGCCATGTGATAGTAGCAATGGGATAACTTACCAAGTAGTTGCCCCACCAAGTTGCGGCAGGACCCTCCAACAAATGTGAGGCAAACCTCACCCTCTCTGCATCAGTGCATACAATCGTCTGCAGGTTCCTATTGACTGCATAGAGCCAATCATCAGCCACAATAGGTTCAGGGGAACTGGAGAACATTTGAGGATTCAACCTCAAGAACCTGGTAAACATATCCACAGGTGGCAATGGCGGCGGATTGTTGTTGTTATTGTTCTGGTTCTGAGCAAGCAACTGGATCAACTGGGTCTGTCCCTCAATAACCTATTGTATGTATGGTGGTACTCCACTGCCATTGTTATCTCCTCCTGTAGCAGTGCATCTAGTATCACGCCTCGGCGGCATCTGGTGGGCAAGAATAGAAGAGTTATAGATATAATAGGGCCAAAACTATGTATATATAAATATATTTTACCCATATGCATAATATCATCAACCAACAAAACAAAACAACGAATAACACCAACAAACAAACAACAAACAACAAACAATATTATAAAATTATATATAGATAGTTGAATAATTTCGATAAGATATAATTCAACAAATAAACTGCCAATCAAGCAAACAATCTAGTATCTTCATACCACGAAGGTGGACATAATCAGATACGCTATCACGATAACGTTGCAATGTAAAACACGCATGAATAGTGGCCTCAGCACTAGTTCCAACTTAACTGGTCAAGATACTTGAGGGGTTTAACTACTAAATAGCCAGAAGTATACCAAGTTTATAAAATATTTTTCACTCCTATGGCGTTTCTAATCCATTTTCTAGGGTCACGTGTTACAGTCAACACACTGCTCTCATGCCATCGGTAACGACCAAACCTCAAAGGATTTGAGTCTCTGTGCTTACCGTGCTAGTCCCTGGATCGAACTCGCTAGCACATATAGTATAGATGAATACCAGAATAACAAGTGCATCATTTATTACAATGTATTATCCAGAATGTATAAAATAAAGCAATCTGCATAGCACTTGGCTAGCTTTATTCAATCAAACAGCGGAAAAGTAGCAGAAAATAACGATGAGTCCCATCATAGCCCACTGGCGATGCTGTGTGTAGACTCGCAACCCTAACGGTACCTTACTCTTCGTCTGAATATCTTGCAACATGAGACGTTGCAGCCATATAGGTCAATACTTTGAGTGTATTGGCAAATTACACAGGAGTAATAACATAGCAGACCTACATGTATATGCATAGTATAACAAAAGGAAGGCTTGAGGGTTTATTTTTGCAGAAAGCTCATTTTGTCCTCATAGCTACCTAATAGTCAAATTTTTATTTAGTTCTTTTATTACTACAATTAAATACACAAGGTTGAGCTGGCAAAATCAACTCCAACCTACCCTTTATTAAGTTTTCCCACAAATATTATTAAGTGTCACATCTGTCAAGATCATCCAACAACTGTAATGGCATAGTCGGTCAAATTTGTCCATAACCGGGAACACGGCTAATCACAATTAGTTTTTAATACTTTGCAGGGTTTTGCATACTTTACCAACTAGACTCAACCTGAAGATTGAGACGAAGTCTTTCAGATGTAGTCACCTCCACCCACCGGTAGCCGGTACACCTACTTATATCTACATCTACTAGCTTACCTGGGCGAGGATCCCACAACCTACTCAACTAAGCCAGAGCCCATTTAGCTAGTGGTTGTGCATGGAAGCTACTAGTCACTAAGTCTGTCTGATCATTTTGAGCCTGGGCGGCCGTCCACTTACATTCAGAGGGTATAAACCATGATGTTCTTGAAACCACCCATCAATACCAGTTCCGCCCATGGGTGAGTTAAATCCTTTATTACTACTTAATTTGTTATAAATATAATCCTCACATAATCTCAATGGATACACGAACCACCCCGTCTACAAAGCATAGCAAACTACAACTACCACGATTTGCAAAAGACGGGAAGATAGCTCAACAACATAGCAAAATTATAGTAATCCTATACATGCATATATTCATAGTGTGATATAACTACATGCAGAGAAAATAATAGGTAAAGGATGATCAACATGTAACTTGCCTTGGTTCTCGTTCAAAAGGTCACACTCGTGACAATAGCTCAGGTCGCACTCCGGACAATCTACATGTTTCACACAATCAACAAATCAATCATCGAAACTCCAATAAAGCCAAAATAAAACCAACAGCAAGAAAATCATTTTAAAAATTCAACAACAGCAACATATGATCACATAAATTGCACTATGGTAACAACGCAAAAAGAAACACTTAAAACCGACAAACGGTTTGAGAGTTACGGCCTCCGGAAGGTTTATTTCAAATTCAAACAAATTCAAATTTGAAAAGTGCAAACATGAGAAATTTTGGTACTATGATAAAGTGCTGAATTTTGTGAGTGCATAGGAAAAAGAATTATCAAATTTGGACTTATACACTAAAAGATATAGCTAAAGAAGTTTTGGTTGAAAACCTGAAAAAGACAAAAAGAACAGCAGAAAACAATACAAACCCCCTGGTTCCTGTGCGGCGACGGAAGGAATCGAGATCAGGGGTGCGGAGTTTGTCGAGGACGTGGGCGGCGCTAGGCAACTCGGGCGTGCGGGGTCAACCAGGGCGCCAGGTCGAGTTGGCCTCGGCTGTGGCTGTGCGTTCGGTTCGGTGCGGTGTGGCGGTATCCGGCTCGGAGGAAGGGGAAAGGGGTGCGGGGTCCACCCGTCAGGGAGAGAGGGGCAGCCGGTCGGGTGCGGGTCGGGCGCGGCTGCGCGCTGTGCTTACCGCTTCGCTGGGGCTAGAGGCGCGGGGCTTCGGTCGGCTGGGCTGGGCCGACCTATCGCGCGCTGGCAGTGGGCGGCTACGAGAAAAGGTGTGCCGCAGCAGGCTTGCTGGGCCCTGGTGTGTCTGGCTGGCAGTGGTTAGCTTGCTGCTGCTTCCTTCTTTTTTAAACACAACTATAGGAACAAAAATAACTAAAATAAAAACAACAAAATAAAAACTAAACAAGATTATATATACACACAGTAAAAATAGTAATACTAATATAAACTACAAGAAAGTAATTCCACATCTAATGCAATTTTTGTAAATTTATTTTTATGCAATAGATGACACAAACAGTAACAAAACAGTCAAATAAAATATTTTTGAGATTAAGAAAAATACCAGAACATAACAGGTGAACTGGAAATAAGATTCTGGACATTATGATCATCTTTAAAACTGGGGAGAAGTCATGTTATCTCCAATCCAATAAATTGCCTTTAGTTGCATAATGATTCGAATATTTCAGAAAAGCAAATAATGCATGGAAAAATATGAGATGCATATGAATGATCTATTAACATCCTAATTTAGGAAAATTGGGATGTTACAAAACCTACCCCCCCTTAAGATGAATCTCGCCCTCGAGATTCGGGCTGGCTAGCAAATAGGTGTGGGTGATCCTGCGTGAGATCCTCCTCTCGTTCTGAGGTAGCTTCCTCCTCTGTATGATGATCCCACTAAAACTTGCATAACCTGATTGTCTTGGTGCGAGTAACTCTCTCTGTTGTCTCCAAAATCTTAATAGGCTTCTCCTCATATGTCAAATCACTCTCAGCTGAGTTGCCTCAAGTGGCACTGTGTCCCTCAATGGAACATCCGTCATCTCTACATGAGACTTCTTCAACTGAGATACATGAAACACATTATGAACTCCACACAAGGATTCTGGCAACTCCAGCTGATAAGCTACCTCTCCTCTACACTCCAAGATCTTGTAAGGCCCCACAAAGCGTGGTGCTAACTTACCTTTGATTCCAAACCTCTTACTTTTGTCAATCGGGTCCTACACCCGACAAGATTACCATTGTACCCATGGGGGGTAGGCCTATATAAACCCCCCAGGGCACCCATGCAAAGGGTTCCCAACACTGTTAGATCTAGACACACATAGAGAGAGGAGAAAGCGAGCCATGCCTTCTTCCACCTCTCGCATATAGCTCCAGGAGCACCATTGTACTTACTAGTTTCTTAGTGATCATGAGGAGACCCCGCAGAGCAGGACTAGGGGTGTTATCTCCTAGGAGAGCCCTGAACCTAGGTAAGATCCTCCGGCGTGCATGTCTTTGCCTCATCCCGTTTCTTGGCACCGGCAATGTCTTACTAGCCCCCATCATGATTAGCCATCCCTTGGCATATGTCACACCAAACACATGACAACTATTGCAACCCAGCGACACCCGCTAAGAAGGATCTGAGTCATGTCACCTGTTACAGAGTGCCGGAAGACTGGGCACTACGCCAATGATTGTTCTCAGTTGAAGAATGGCAACGGAAATGGAAGCTCTGGGAAGAAGCCCAACCCTTTCAACAAGGGACAGGTGAACCACGTTAACGTGGAGGAGGTTGAAGAGCAGCCAGATGCAGTTATAGTTATGTTTTTGGTTAAGTCATTTACTGCAATCGTTCTTTTTGATACTCGTGCATCGCATTCATACATTTTGAGGGGGTTTGTGGACAAGTATAAGTTGCCCACCAAATTTCTTAAGACACCTATGTTAGTAAGCTCGCCAGGAGAGGAGTATATGGCAAGCCAAGGATGTCTTCAAATGCCATTGACCATATGTAGGAACGTTTTTCCCTCAGACCTAATAATTCTGGAGTCACAAGGATTGGATGTGATACTAGGCATTGACTGGCTATCGATGTATGGAGGAAACATTGATTGCGCTAGTATGTCAATTCTACTCACCACCCCAGAAGGTAAACAGATTAAGTATGTGTCTCGGCATGCGCCGAAGAGGACCCAAGTTAACTCGCTCTCAGGAGTTATTCAGGAGGAAGTGCCTATGGTGAAGGATTACCCAGATGTATTTCTAGAGGAACTACCAGGCATGCCGCCAGATCGAGATATAGAGTTTTTGATAGAGCTGTTGCCAGGCACCGGACCAATATCGAAGTTATTGGAGAAATGTTACATTCGACCAAGTTCGTACATTGGGAGCCCCAGTGCTCTTAGTTGAAAAGAAGGATGGATCATTAAGAATGGTTGTTGACTATCATACATTGAATGAAGTGACGATCAAGAACAAGTACCCACTGCTGATGATCAATGATTTGTTTGACCAGCTGCAAGGAGCAGAAGTATTTTCCAAGATCGATCTGCGATCAGGATACCACCAGCTGAAGATCCGAGAACAGGATATACCTAAGACAGCTTTCACCACAAGGTACGGGCTATGTGAGTACACGGGTATGTCATTTGGATTGACAAATGCCCCTGCCTATTTCATGAGTATGATGAATAAGGTGTTCATGGAGTTCTTGGATAAGTTTGTTGTGGTGTTCATTGACGATATTTTGGTATACTTGAAGAATGAAGAGGAGTACAAGGAGCATTTGCGTTTAGTTCTCGAGAAGCTCAGGGAACATCAGTTATATGCGATGTTCAGCAAATGTGAGTTTTTGATGCGGAGCATCCTACGATGATCCCCATGTACACACAAGCATACGCCTTTGGACCTAAGGTGAACTCGCTCCTTTCCGAATCTTCCCTTTCCTCATGTAAGACATGGATGCTACTTCAAGCGCGGACCTTGTGCATACTCAGGTACACCCGAGGAGACCATGGAGAGCCCAAGGACCCAGGCCAAGAGTGCACGGAAGTGAAGGAAGGAGAAGGAAGAAGGGCCAGCTGCTACAGCAGTCGGACATCCGGCCCTTGTCCCAGAAATCCGGCATCGGCTATCCAGAGAACATCGGAAAGGACCAGGGGAGCCCGGTCATCAGGCCACCATGCCCCAGACATCTGGCTCCTCCCGAAGCCCCGGACATCCGGCCCCTTCGCTTGGAAATCCGGCCCCTCATCACAGAATGCAACCGAAGCCGGCAAGTTCAGCCCGGACATCCAGCTCTTTGTGAGCCGCCGGACATCCGACCCCCAGCCCGGACATCCGGCACCTGCCTGTGCACAGAGATTGGGCCAAGGGCCCATGTATCCCCCCTTTCACTTACCCCTTCATGGGCTAGCACTATATATACTCCCCCACCTCCTCCTAGTTAGGGTTAGCGTTGGTTTAGCTCATTTCGAGAGATAGAGCTTCGCTCATCCACATCGGATCTACTCATCGCGAGAGTCCGCGGCCTCTTCGGAGAAGATCCCTTTGGATTCAAGACCTCCTCGCGGAGAAGAACATCAAGACCTCCTCACGGAGAAGACCGTTACCCTTGTATCGTCCTTGGTTGATTGTGTACCGTGTGAACCCTATGTATTCAAGGATCTAGCGCATGTGTAACTTGTTCTTGTTGGTTTAGTGTTTCTCTTTTGTTTTCCCGAGTTTTCCCCTCGTGTTCTTCGTGTTCATCGCGGGATCCGCTCCTGTCGTGAAAGATCGGCTGATTAGGGTTCTACCCCATATCATTTTGGTATCATGAGCCACGTTGATCACGATTTCAGAGCCCCCTCTTTGTTTTCTAGCCTAATTTTGTTGTGTTCTTCCCCAAATTCGAAAATCCCCACCAAAAATAGCCCCAATTTTTTTGTAATTTGTTGGTTTGAGAAAGTTTTGTTGGATTTGATCCATGGATTTGCTTGGTTTCGAGTGGATCTAGCATATCCCCAAGTTTCCCCACTTACCATCCATGAAATCTCTTCAATTTTGCCCCTAAAATCATCAATTTCCGCCCCCAATTCAAAAATTTCCGCCCCAAACGAGATCTGGAATCGTCGGGCCGGACATCCGGGCCCCAAGCCGTATATCCGGCTCCTCGAGCGCCAAATCTGCATGGTTCTGGACATCAGGTCCCGGATTTCCGGCCTCGAGCCCGGATGTCCGGCCCCTGACATCCCAGCAATCCCTGTTTCACCGTTTTGTCCATAACTAATTCATCCGAAGTCCGATTTTCGCATTTTTTAGCTCGTTGAAAAGCTCTTGACATCCCCCTTCCAACAAAAATACTACCATAACCATTTGACTCCATAATTGTTTTGGAACTTTGGCATCTTTGCCTAGGGCTTCCACCACAACCTCTACATAACCACCACCGACTTCCTCAACCTAATCAATTTTGTTCCTTATAGCATTTGTGGTTGCTTGAGTAGTGATTCGAGTCTCCTATGGTGTTTAGGCTACTTAGGGACGATTGCTTCTTCATCAACCACCACCACCACCATAACTCCCACATAGGCTTGTTCACCATACACTTCCACCACCCCGACTTAACCCAATTTTGTTTGTGTTGTGAGTGTGTCCCCTAAGGTGTTTAGGCTACTTAGGGACGGTGCTTCCAACTCCAACGCCGTGTATAGTCCACCACCTTACCCTCAATTTCCGCATTGTGTACTCCACAACCCGTCATTGCCATTCCGCAATTCCATTGAGCTTTCACAAAACCACCACCGCATTCCCGCTACCACCATTTCACATTTGACATTTGAGATTTTGAGTTCGTGGTTTTTCCGTTTCCTAAAGTGTTTCGGCTACTTAGGGATGAGTCTCCATCATTTTGGTATCTCCATCATGATCACCGCCACTCATCATCGACACGGACGGTAACCTCCATATCATCTTGGTATCATGGTATCCCTCCATTGTATATTCCCTTGCCATTGCATTGATAACCCCTAGCCCATTTTGCGTCACTTGCCTATCGAGACTAGCCATTTGAGTATTGCCGGCAACATTACTTGTGCACATTAGTGATCTACACCATACATTCCATACATACCATATCATATCGGTATCATATCATCTCGTGTGCCTCAAGTTCGTTCCCGCATATACACAATTACTATATTGGTTTGTGCATTTCGCAAAGTGGCCATATACAACAAAAATAATAAGCTTTTAAGCAAAGAAAAACAAAAGAAGCTTGTAATCAAGTGCCATAGCATCATACCCCATTGCATAAGATTGTCATATCCGATCATCTTGGATCATACCATCGGAACATCAAATACATAGCATACTTGGGATAGAAGTCATTGCATTTTTGTCTCCTATAGGTTGTGCACAAGTGTCGTATCCACTTATTGAGCAATCGTGCTAGTGTCTCTCTATAATTGTGCAACACGAGCATTTTCCGTGGATTCCACATTTGAGCTCATCCTTGGTTGCACGACCCCATTTATCTATCCGTGTGCCACATATTGCTATTGGTCTACTTGACTTGCGAATTTGTGAATCTCTTTCAACATTATTGACTCTTGCTAACATTTGCATCAATTTTTTTGTGCCACTATCCTCACCGAGCTCCACCATAAGACTTACTTGTTTAGGTGTGAGAAATCGACAAGAATTGGTACCAATTGTGCTATTTCCTTGTCCACATTGGAGTGATCATTGATCCACTTTCAACTTCGGTCAAGGTACATTTAGTATTCGTTCTTCTCTTTCTACCATTCACATTTTTGTCTTGGAGTGATGGATAGGCAAGGCATTTCATCTCCGGTCTTCCACAACAACGATGGCATAAACCATTACATCACCAAAGCGTCAATCTTTGATCTACAACGACAAATGCAAGGCGCAGAATCAAGATTGCGAGAGCGCATCAAGAACCTCTCCATCGACATTCGTCACTCCGAAGCAAAGGAAAAGTGATTACATCGACAACAAGCTTTCCGCACAGAAGGAGGAGCAAGATGCAAGGATGGAGGAGATTCGGACCATGTTGATCAACCGTTCTTTACCTTCATCATCCTCAAGGCAGCGACGTTCAAGTCACAAGTCTTTGGAGCGCAAAATGATGCAAGAGCAAGTCATCCATGTCCACATCTCCATGGTGACCACCATCACGTTCGTCATCCACCTCGTCATGAAGGGCAAATAACCTCCAAGCAACATGTGCACGACGACGACGAACAACATCTACGACGAGCTCAAGTGCGACAACGCCAACATCATCATGACGATGCTCACCAAGCGCAAATGCACAAGTCCCAACAAGAACTACTTCACGCCAAGCTTCAAGAGAAAAAGAGAACACCGCGAGACGAGCACCACCAAGACGGCGCTACGGCTACTACCACCATCACTTTGGCATCTTCGCCGAGTGCTATCAAGGCATCTTCGCCTTTGGACGTACGTCATCTTCGCCTACTTCCCGTGAGTTTGCCTACATCGACATCTTCAACAACGAGGCGACCCTCTTCGAGCGAGGGTGACACTTCCATCTTCGGAAGCCCCTCAATGAAGATGGCCGAGAATGGGAATTTTCATGCGATCATGGAGACGAGCCACGAGGTGCCACATCATATGGGCCTCCAACAACAAGACGACGACAAGACGGTCGAGCTAGGGCCATCCCCTTCGACTACGGCGATGAGCATGAACCTCTTCAACAACATGAAGACAATGCCCATATTGGAATCATACTCCGAGTCAAGCTACGAGACCGCACATGACACCTTATCTTTGGACTTAGAGGAGAATGATGATGTGCCATCTTCGACCTTCATCCACGGCTACGACAACGACATGATTGAGCATGGAGACATTTGCACCTACATCTTTCCGACACCCATATGCCATGAGATGCCCCAATTGCCATGTGAGGAAAGCCACCAACACATGAGTGACATGAGTGACTCCAACATACATGAAATTGAGAGCATTTCCTATGAGAGGATGAGTGTGACCACCACTAGCCCCACACTTGAGAGCATGCCACATGTCCTATGTGAGGTTGAGAGCCATTTGAGTGACTCCACCAACCATATGAGTGAGAGCATCCAAGAGGGAGTGAGTGAGCCACCACACTTAGTTAGTGAGGTAGTTGACATGGCACGTGAGGCACTATGATTTCTAACGACCTAACCTCTACTCCGAGTGTGTTTTCTTCTTTGGTGCTAGGTCTCCTACATGACGACACGCCTATCCTCGCCGAGTCCATACCTCAAGTGGAGACGATGATGGCCATGATGGAAGAAGATGCACCCCTACATGGTTCCATCAAGATGAAGATGACCATGACTTGGTCTTCGACACCTCACCTACAACACATGAGCGATGCTCCAAAGGTAACATAGATGATGGTGCTTCTTTTGTCCCACTAGTGGACTATTTTACGAATGATTGCTTGCATGATGTTGACACACCTATACCCATGCTTCATGCTAGTGCGACTTCTTCATGTCATGACTTACCTATTTATGATGAATATGATGATGAGCATGTCGAGTTTCCTAGTTGTGATGCTATGCTCCATAGGATATCATGTGAAAATTCTTTTGGTCACATCATGTTTGACAATCCATTAACCTTGTCATATGCTATGAGTGAGATATCCCATATTGCATGATTTCAATCTCAACATAGTGACAATGCATGCCCCATTCACATAAATCCCATTTGCACTTATGGCATAGATGACGAGATGATGGTCATTGGCTTTTGTTTCTCTTGTGATGACATTGCCATGCTTCCTTTACATGATTTGCGCAACTCATCTACTATGCCATGCCATGATCACAATGTTCCAACTATGCATTGTTTTGGATGTTGTCAATATTCTCCATGTGATGTTTCCACTAATGATCATTAGCAGACCCCCATAGTTTCCTCATACATATTAGGAGATTTTGATGCATTCCATACTTTGCATGATTCTCATAATTGCTTGCACCATATGCATTCCACGCATAACAATGCTCTATATATTTCCCATGATGCATTTCATAATTTGAGTCTCCATTTTGCTATACATACAACAAACCTATCATGATGGATGCCATGTTTCTATATCACGCATCTCATTTATTTGAGCATTGGATATTTTGTGCTAACCAACACAAGCACGTGCGCATCATGATGGATGATGTGTACATATACCACGCACACACAATTTTCCCTTTGTCTTTGTTTTGTGTAGGTACTCATGTATACTCGTCAACCTCTCAATCCCAAGAGTTGACGAAACGAGCACTTGAGAGCAATGATGATTTGGGACCCCGTGGACTACCATTACCACCGTTCCATTCGCGCAAGAACTACGTGCATCTCTTTTACTTGGCTCTCACACGGCTTTGGGCTATTTACCATTTGTCACCTTATACCCATTATATCGTGTTCACTTTGCATGTTATGCCTGTTTACATGATTTTGCCATGCAATTGTGACCCTTGCTTGCATCTACCAATGATTCACCATTATGCTACTTCTATGTGTATTTGCATGCTTGATAGAGATCCTTGTTGCTATTGCCATGTTTACCATGTGCCTCATGCTATTGTTGCTTGTTGTTTTGGGAGAGTCATGATGCCCCATTGCTATTTACATATGGCCTCTCACCAATACAATGATGATATTTTGCTCACATCTTGCTTACATGCTTGTGATATGTCATGTGCATTATTCATGCTCAATATTTTCACACATGACATGCTTTCCATGATTCCTCCTAGTACGTTGCATCTTCGCACTAGTGGCTTTCTTGACATGATCACTATGATTACTTACTTTGTCGCATCACCCATGTTCCACTATTACTCGCTTTCTTGGGTTGATGACATATATGTTCGTGCCTTTCACATGATACATCTTGTTCATTGTCGCTTGCCTCCAATTGTTGCATTTATGCTCATTGATCTTGGAGACTTGGACATATTACTTGTGATGCATGCTTGTTTACTTGAGCCTATTTTCTTTGGTTGTAGTCGCATCTTATGCTTTCATACCATGCCACATATTGTACTTTCTTATGATAAGCATGATGACAACACTTGTTGGGTATCTCACCATTCGAATGATAGGTGTTGCATTTGCACTAACCTCATTTGTTTTTCCAAGTGTTTGTCATGTTCTTTCATTTTGAAGGATACACATGGTGGTACCATCATGAAACACCTTGGTCATGTGAAGGCGTACATGATGCACAACGCCAACATTTTCGACATCCTCATAAAGGTGAACTCATTCCCTTTGAGCCATCCTCAAATACGCATATTGGATGGGTCACTCTTTCATTGTTGTCTCCTTGTTGTCTACATGATACATCTCACGAATGGAGGAGCAACATTGGAGATTGGCTCGATGGACCTTCAAGTTGAGGAGCACTCGGACTTATTGGATGCACCTTCGAACCTCCACTCATGCCACGACATTGAGCATTGGTACACCAACATCTCCATATTTGTTGATTGTGCTCACACATGTCATGCTCGATGGACATATCATACACATGACAAATTTGCATCTTATGCATAGATTGACTCATATTATGATTGCCTTGTTGCATATTGTCTTTCTATGTCATCCATGATATATGAGCTTGTGCATTTCCTTAGCAAATTTGTTGTGATATACCTTGATGGCATATTCATACATCATGATCTTATTGCCTACCATCAATTGCATGATCACATCACATTGAGCATCCATTACCATATTCATGCTATTGATAAACCGTCTCACTATAACATCATTTTACACCGTGGTTGCATTTATCATATTCACAACACATTTGTGTGCATAATGAATGTTTTTGCTCCCATGAATGCTTTGCATACTATTCCATATCTTTAGGATAAGCTTCATCCACCTTCTCATGATCAATCTTTTAGCACGGACTCATTCTTACATGATGGACACTTTGTGTGCTAACCATTGTATTTATGAGTGTCGTTTGTGTTTGCTCTTTTTGCATGTGTACCACTCCGGAGACACCATGGAGTACTTGGATTGCGCCATGTCTTCCACTTCGTCCAATTACAAGTCCGTCCACGACAACCGTTTCCATGGTGATGAGGTTTTAGATCCGAGGTTGGATCTTTCCCAAGGGAGGGGAGATGATGCGGAGCATCCTACGATCATCCCTATGTACACTCAAGCATACGCCTTTGGACCTAAGGTGAACTCGCTCCTTTCCGAATCTTCCCTTTCCGCGTGTAAGACATGGATGCTACTTCGAGCGCGGACCTTGTGCATACTCAGGTACACCCAAGGAGACCATGGAGAGCCCAAGGACCAAGGCCAAGCGTGCATGGAATTTAAGGAAGGAGAAGGAAGAAGGGCCAGCTGCTACAGCAGCCGGACATCCGGCCCTTGCACCGGAAATCCGGCATCGGCTATCCAGAGAACACCGGAAAGGAACAGCACAGCCCGGACATCCGGCCACCATGCCCCGGACATCCGGCTCCTCCCGAAGCCTCGGACATCCGGCCCCTTCACTCGGAAATCTGGCCCCTCATCACAGAATGCAACCGAAGCCGGCCAAGTTCAGCCCGGACATCCGGCCAGAAGCCTGGACATCCGGCTCTTCGTGAGCCGCCGGACATCCGGCCCCCAGCCCGGACATCCGGCACCTACCTGTGCGCAGAGATCGGGCCAAGGGCCCATGTATCCCCCTCTCACTTACCCCTTCGTGGGATAGCACTATATATACTCCCCCACCTGCTCCTAGTTAGGGTTAGCGTTGGTTTAGCTCATTTCGAGAGATAGAGCTTCGCTCATCCACATCGGATCTACTCCTCATGAGAGACCGCGACCTCTTTGGAGAAGATCCCTTTGGATTCAAGACCTCCTCGCGGAGAAGAACATCAAGACCTCCTCATGGAGAAGACCGTTACCCTTGTATCGTCCTTGGTTGATTGTGTATCGTGTGAACCCTATGTATTCGAGGATCTAGTGCCTGTGTAACTTGTTCTTGTTGGTTTAGTGTTTATCTTGTGTTTTCCCCTCGTGTTCTCCGTGTTCATCGCGGAATCCGCTCCTTTCGTGAAAGATCGGCCGATTAGGGTTCTACCCCATATCAGTTTTGGTTGAAGGAAGTAGGATTTCTTGGACATGTTATATCAGGAGAAGGTATAGCAGTAGACCCTACCAAGGATGAGTCAGTCACTGAGTGGTTGGCACCCACCTCAGTTGGAGAGAACCGCAGTTTTCTCGGACTCGCATGATATTATCTGAGATTCATTGAGAATTTTTCCATGATTGTGAAACTCATGACGGAGTTGTTGAAGACAGACACCAAATTTAAGTGGACCAAAGAATGCGAGGCCATTTTTCAGGAGGTGAAGAAACGTTTGGTTACAGCCCAGTGCTAATTCTTTCGGATATACGCAAGGATTTCCAAGTGTATTGCGACTCTTCTCGCCAAGGACTTGGAGGTGTACTTATGCAGGACAGAAGAGTTGTTTCATATGCCTCACATCAGCTTTGACCGCATGAGTTGAATTATGCCATGCATGATTTGGAGTTAGCAGCCGTAGTGCATGCGCTCAAGACCTGGAGACATTTTCTTATTGGAAATCGCTGTGATGTGTACACAGATCATAACAGTTTGAAGTACATTTTCACTCAGAAGGAGTTGAATCTCCAATAGAGGAGATGGTTGGAGCTTATAAAGGATTATGATATGAAGCTGCATTATCATCCAGGAAAGGCCAATGTCATAGCGGACGCTTTGAGCTAGAAGAGTTATGTCAATACCCTCGTAAGCAGAGGATTACCGCAGGTGTTAGTTGACGATCTCAAGGAACTTTGTTTGGAGATACTTCCAAGAGGTTTTGTCGTAGCAATGGAGGTTCAGTCAACATTATTGGGAAAGATTTGAGAAGCTCAGAAGGATGACAAAGAAATTGCTGAGATAAAGGAGAAAATGAGTAAAGGAAAAGCCAAGGGTTTTCGAGAGGATGAGCACGAAACCTTATGGTTCCAGGACCATGTATACGTACCCAATAATGCAGAGATCAGGAAGTTAATACTTGAGGAAGCTCGTAACTCGCCATACTCGATACACCCCGGAAACACCAAGAAGTATTTGGATTTAAAGGGGCGTTTCCGGTGGACTGGTATGAAGAAGGATATTGCCGAGTATGTAGCCATGTGTGATGTATGTCAGAGAGGGAAGGTAGAACATCAGAAGCCAGCAGGATTACTGCAACCCATGTTGATAACCAAACGGAAGTGGGACAAGCTTGGCATGGATTTTATCACCGGATTACCCAGGAGCCGATCGGGATATGACTCTATCTGGGTAGTAGTGGATCTTTTGACCAAAGTGGCTCAATTTATCCCAGTGAAAACCACTTATACGAGTGCGAAGTTGGCCAGGATATACATGACCAGGATCATATTTCTGCATGGAGTTCCGAGGACCATCGTATCAGATAGAGGAACACAATTTACATCAAAGTTTTGGCATCAATTGCATCAGACTTTGGGTAGGCTAGAGTTTAGTACAACCTTTCATCCGCAGACAGATGGATAGATCGAGAGAGTTAATCAGATTCTGGAGGACATGTTGAGAGCTTGTGCATTAGACTATGGATCCAGTTGGGATGATCATTTGCCTTAGGCGGAGTTCTCATACAACAACAATTATCAAGGTAGTTTGAAGATGGCACCTTTCGAAGCTTTATATGGAAGAAGGTGCAGGACACCGTTGATGTGGGATGAAGTTGGATACCGCCAGTTGTTTGGACCAGATCTGATCAAGGAATTTGAAGACAAGGTTAAGTTGATTTGCGACAGACTAAAGGTAGCCCAATCCAGGCAGAAGAGTTATGCAGACTCCAAACACAAGGAGGTAGTCTATGAGATCGGAGACAGAGCATATCTTCGTGTGTCACATCTGCGAGGAGTTAAATGATTTGGGGTTAAGGGAAAGTTAGCCCCGAGATTTGTAGGACCATAGCGAGTTTTGGAACGTATGGGAGAAGGGGCCTACAAGTTGGAGTTACCCGAAGGATTGTCAGGAGTTTATGATGTGTTCCACGTTTCCCAGTTGAATAAGTGCCATGCAGAGATGGCCGATATTCCTTTGAAAGATACAGTGCCCCTGGAAGCAATTCAGTTGGACAGTGACCTAACTATGAGGAGAAACCCGTCAAGATTCTCAAGTTTGCCAGCCGAGTTACGCACAGCAAGGTTATCAAGTTTTGCAAAGTACAGTGGAGCCACCATACCGAGGATGAAGCCACCTGGGAACGAGAGGAAGACCTACGGAAAGACCATCCACACCTATTTTCTGGCCAACCCGAATCTCGAGGGCGAGATTCATCTTAAGGGAGGGGGGTAGGTTTGTAACATCCCAAATTTTCAATTTGGATGTTATACATAGGTCATCATATGCACATCGTAGTTTATTTGCATTTTGCTTGTGATCCTAGAATTCTTAAGCAACTCAAGGACCCACAGAGAGAGTTGGGGATTTCATTTATTTTCATATTTGAATTTTCTCAAATTTGAAAAGAGGATCATTTTGATTTTAATAATTTTTCTCTTCGAAATATTTCCAATATTAAAATAAATGAGTGGGGATAAAATGACTTCTCCAAAATAAGAGGGGAATATTGGAGGAAAAATATTAAAATCAAATAAATAATTTTATTTGGAATTTTATTGCTATTTTATTTGAATTAGAAAAATATGCTTTTTTGAAAATTGTATTTTTAGGCCAGAGAAATGTTCACCTTGTTCTATATTTAATTTAGACGACGAAAATTGTTTTTGGCATTTTTAGAATTTTTTTATATTTCATTAGAATTTTCTTCGGCTGAATTTTTATTTAAAAAAATGTTTCGCCCGACTTGTAACACCCACAATGCGGCTATATCTCCCACGTGTCGGGGCAGGACTTAGAGGCATAGCCGCATGGTAGGTCTGTCGCAAGAGGGATAATATTTACACATCCCATGTAATGAATAAGAAAGGGATAAAGAGTCGGTTTACAATCGCCACATCACACAATATATAAATAATCATACATCATCCAGAATACAATCAAGGTCCGACTACGGAACCAAAATAAAGAAAGAAAACCCTAAATGCTAGATCCTCGATCGTCCCAATTGGGCTCCTCTACTGATTATCCGGAAAATAAGCATAGTAACGGCCCGAATCCTCGTTGAACTCCCACTTGAGTTCGGTATCGTCCACTGCACTAGCATCATCGGCACCTGCATCTATTTGGAAGCATCTTTGAGTCACGGGGACTCAACAATCTCACACCCTCGCGATCAAGACTATTTAAGCTTAAGGTAGGAAAGGGGTAGTGAGGTGGAGCTGCAGCAAATCCCTAAGCATATATGGTGGCTAACTTACGCAAAAGAGAGTGAGAAGAGAAGCAAAGCACGGTCGAGAAGCTAATAGTGATCAAGAAGTGATCCTGAATCTACTTACGTTCAACCATAACACGAGACCGTGTTCTCTTCCCGGACTCCATCGAAAAGAGACCATCACAGCTACACACACGGTTGATTCATTTTAATTAAGTTAAGTGTCAAGTTTTCTACAACCGGATATTAACAAATTCCCATCTGCCCATAACTGCGGGCATGGCTTTCGAAAGTTCAAAACCCTGCATGGGTGTCCCAACTTAGCCCATCACAAGCTCTCACGGTCAACAAAGGATATTCCTTCTCCCAGGAAGACCCGATCAGCCTCGGAATCCCGGTTACAAGACATTTCGACAATGGTAAAACAAGACCAGCAAAGCCTCCCGATGTGACGACAAATCCCGATAGGAGTCGCACGTATCTCGTTCTCAGGGCACACCGGATGTGCCAGACGTCGGGTTGGCATAGACCCTTGTTGCCCAGGGGGCGCCGGACATCGCCCAGTTTGGACCAACACTCAGAGGAGCACTGGCCCAGGGGTTTAAAATAAAGATGACCCTTGAGTCCACGGAACCCAAGGAAAAAAGGCTTTGGTGGAAAATGGTAAAACCAAGGTTGGGCCTTGCTGGAGGAGTTTTATTCAAGGCAAACTATCAAGGGGTTCCCATAACACCCAACCGCGTAAGGAACACAAAATCAAGGAACATAACACTGGTATGACAGAAACTAAGGTGGCAAGAGTGGAGCAAAACACCAACCATAAGGCCGAGCCTTCCACCCTTTGCCAAGTATATAGTGCATTGAAATAAATAAGAGATAATAATGATATCCCAACAATATCCATGTTCCAACAAGGAACAAACTTCATCATCACTTGCAACTAGCAACGCTATAAGAGGGGTTGAGCAAAGCGGTAACATAGCCAAACAATGGTTTGCTATGAAAGATGGGTTAGAGGCTTGACATGGCAATATGGGAGGCATGATATAGCAAGTGGTACGTAGCGCAGCATAGCAATAGAGCGAACAACTAGCAAGCAAAGATAGAAGTGATTTCGAGGGTATGGTCATCTTGCCTACAAAGTTCTCAGAGTTGACGAAAGCTTGATCCTTGTTAGCGTACTCAACAGGTTCCTCGATCACGTACTCGCCTACCGGCTCTACCCAAAGCAAGAACACAAGCAAAGGACCAACAATCAATCACGGTGCAATGCACAAACAACATGATGCAAAACATGGCCTGATATGCGAGATGTGATATGCAAAGCATATGCGTGCTCTGGAAGGGAAATATTGATCAATGCATCTAATTGGCAAACCAAGTGTGCTGCTGGAAAGATGAGATGATTTCGGTCGAAATCGATATAAACATCACCGGGATCGGATGCACGGTTTGCAAATGGCAAGCAAAACAAGAAATGCACAATTCTGCGATTAACAACACGATGCCATCTAGAATGCAACAAAAAACTAAACTATTGCACTCCAACATAGCAACAAAACATATGGCAGTGGTGTACTCAAGATGCTTGACAAAACAGGAACACTGAGCTACGGCTAAATCACACAAGAGCAGGTTCAAACAAGCATGGCAAAAGTACAAAAGATATCAGCTTCACAGACTTAGTGAAAATAATAACATGCCAGGAATAACATCAGGAAGCCATGTTTAGAGCAAGAAAACAACATGCTGCAGGAACATATCATAGCAATACAAGGCATGGCATGAATCTACTAAATTCATAGAACAAAAGTCCCTTACTGAACATGAGCCAAAAAGGCACATAAGATATGATGGAAGCCATGTAAACATAGCAAGGTTTATTAACAGTTTCAGACTTAGCAGAAAACAGAGCATGGCATAAACAGAATTCTGAAGGCATCTTTGTGAGCTCAAATCACTCACCACAAGGCATTGCATGACAAGATAAGCATAGCATCAGCAAGATAACATGTTCATAAATCTAAGCATGGCAAGAGCAAGTTTATATCATTCATGGATCAACTACAACAACCATGGCAAAATTGATTAACATGTAAACAATCTGCCAGGAACATTTTATAGCAAAAGTAGAGCAAGCTTTAGACATGCTAGGGCACTCCATAAATGCAAACATGGGCATGTATGGATATAACATAACCATATGTACAAAACATCCTTAATGAAGCAACTCAAAACAAGCATGGATCTCACTGTAGCATCATGTTTACATGGCATAAAAATAACAGCAGGCACAAGACTTGGCAAAATCCTGTCCCTGAAAACAGCAATATCACGAAGGCTACTTTGCATGCTTGTGCTAGTGACCACATAGATCACAAAAATACATGTCAAGCACCCCTGTAAAGATGGCATGGCATAGATCAAAAAACATGTAGGGCTCATGCCTATATGAAGCACACATCAAATGTGGCAAAAAAGACAAATCACCCTAAACTGATAAGCAGCAGCAGTAAACAATTTATAGCACTCTTTCATCAATGATTTGAGCACCCAGATGAACTCAAACATGCATGTCACAATGAAATTAAATGAAGAGAATCTCCCAATGAACATTTTGATATCTCATGCGCATGAAACGGAGCTACGGTCATGGAGTTACGGTGAAATGAACAGGGCATAAAAATATCGCAGAACTGGGACTTGGAAAAAATATACCCCTCTTGGTTTAGGTTGCACGATTCTCAAAGCGGCGGTGGCTCTCGCCAGAATTTGAGGCAACAGTGGCCGGAGTTGCTGGAGGTTCGCCGGAGTGCAAGGTGGGGGGGGGGCGACGAGGTCGGGCCATCCGGACCCGAGCACGGAGTCGCCGGATCTGGCGCCGGTGGGGAGAGCCGGCTCGGGCGTGGAGGAGCGGAGCGGGCTGCGGCGATGGAAGGACGGCGACGGCGCGTGCCGGCGAGGTGCAGGCGCCAGGCGGCGAAGGCGCGGGCTTGGACGGGCAGCAGATCGGCGCGGTCGGGCCCCGGGCGGGCCTGCTACGGGCGCCGCGGGATGGGGAGGCCGGCAGGGCGACGTGGCGGCACGGGATTGGCTCCCGAGGGCGGCGCGATGACGTGGCGTGCCCTGATTGGTCCGGGTGATGTGGAGGCGGCTGTGGACACGTCCGGGCGAGAGGGTGGACGTGTCCGGCAGCGCGAGGAGGAAGACTAGGGTTAGACCGCAAATTTCGGAGAGGGACACATATTTATTGGTAGGAGGAGGTAGGAGTGTCCAAATGAAGTGTAGTTTTCGCCCACACGATCGTGATCCGACGACGGAGGACATGGAAGTGGTTTGGATGGGTTATTGGGCCGCTTTGGAGGGGTGTTGGGCTACAACACACAAGAGGCCTTCCCGGTTACCCGGTTAACCGTTGGAGCATCAAACGGACTCCAAATGGAACGAAATTTGACAGGCGGTCTACCGGTGGTGTACCAAGGCCACTTGGCAAATCTCGGTCTATTCCGAGAACGTTTAACACCCGCTCACGAAAAGAGACAAAAGGGGGTACGCAGGTGCATGTAGGAGTGTCGGATTGCAAAACGGACAACGGGGAAAATGCTCGGATGCATGAGACGAACAAGTATGCAAAATGAGATGCACATGATGACATGATATGAAATGGATGACATGAACAAAATGCAAAACGAAGAAAAAACCCAACCACGAAGGGAAATCTCATAACTTAAAGCCGAAAATGGCAGAGTCGGAGTTAAAACTATGGTAAGTTACATCCGGGGTGTTTGTCACATACCTAGTTCTGGTATGACCTAGGCTAGCCTTCATGTTTGCATCATGTTTAAATTCCATTTAAATTTGAAATGGGGATTTGTGAAACCCTCAGAATCATTTCTGAAAATGACCCAAGTAAAAATTGCTCCAAAAGGGTCCAAGAAAATGCTCATGTTGCTCTCTAAAAATATTGGACAGAGATAAAAATCAAACCAATATTTTAAAGAGCTCATAAGTATTTATTTTGGGCATTTGGAATTAATCCAGTATTTATTGCGTTGGATAAATATTTTTATATATATATAAAATATTGTCCAATATTTCTGGATTTTGGTGAGGGGCTTTGGATTAATCCCTTAGGTCCCTGCAAAATTTGACAGAATTAAATAAATTAGTTTAGTATTATTTTAAAAGCAGAAACAAATGTCAGAAAATAGAAAAGAGAACAAAAGTAAAAAAAGTGCTTACCTGTGCAGCCTGGCCTGGCCCAGTGGCCAACAGGCCGGCCCAGCCGACTGGCAGTGCCAGTCGTCGTCCTCCTGGCGCCAGGAGGACGAGAGGCACGCGCTCGCCGCCCGCGCGAATGGGCGCCACGCCTCCTGCCTGCCTGTCCCCCCCATCGTCTGGATGCCCCGCGCGACGCCACGCGCTGCCCCGCACCTCTCTCTCGTTCTCCTGTGGTCTCCCTCCTCCCTTGGATCTCTCCCTCTCCCAGCGACCGAGCGCGTTCGTCACCGCAGTTCGCCGTTGCCGCGGCCACCGTCACTGCCTCGCCTCTCTGACAAGCCCGTTAGCTCCACGCTGTCCTCCTCGACCTCACCGATGACTCATGCAAGCCGGGACGCCCTGCAGAGCTGCCTTGGACGTCGTCTCCTCCTCGGGCTCCGCCGTCTACCGCCATCGATTCGCCGTCACCAGGTCTCCCCTGAGCCCACTGTGCTGCTCCGCGTGATCGCCGTGAGCATCTCCCCGTTTCCCCACTCTTCTCCCCCTCATTCCCGCATCGTAGCCGTCGTTACCACCATGGCCGAAGCCATCGCCGCCGCAGCTCCTCGCCGTCGTGGCCAGAGCCACCACAGCCGTGCCTGCACCTGCCACCATGCTCAGCAGCCTTCTAGAAGGCCAACGCCGCCGCCCGTAGCTCCTGCCGTGCCCTGCAGCACCCGCGCGCACCCGGCCGAACTCCGGCAGCCGCCTCGAGCTCGTTTCCGACGAGTTCTAGCCGCCCCGCCTCTCCCACTTGATCCAATCGGTGCGGACGAGCGCGGGCTATGCCCCGGTGGTCTCCGCCGTCCTTTTGGTCGCCGGAACGGTGATCCCAAGCCCTCCGCCGCGTTCGGCCTCGCCGGCGGCTAGACGCCGGTGGGTTGACCGGGTCTAACCCCCCCCCCCCAGTTGACCTGGTGTTTGACCACCCAGGGTCAATCACATGTGGGGCCCGGCCTGGTTAAGTTTTAGTTAGGATTAGTTTAACAATTAATTAAACCCTGTTTAACTAATTGGGTCACTGACGCGTGGGCCCAACCCCATTAACTAAACCAGTTTAGGTTTATTTTAAATCGGGATTAACCACAGACACTGACGTGTGGACCCCACACGTCAGGCTTGACCTGGTCAGCCGCCTTTGACCTGCTGACGTAAGCATGACGTTGTGCTGACGCAATATATCTTTTTCTGGTATTAATTTAAATCAGGAAATTCCAGAAATTGTTGTAAACTTCAAAAATTCATAGAAATTCAACCGTAGCTCAGATTTAAATAATTTATATATGAAAAATGATCAGAAAAATTCAATATATCCATCTGTACCATTTTCATGCATGACAAACCAACTCATACATGCTGTACACATGAAAACACATGAATGGCTTTTATAAGAGCTTATTTTGGAGTTGCATTTGAAACTTTGGTTCAAATGGACTTCAACCAAATAAATGCTAGATGCATTAACTCAAACAACATCACATACTTATGCCATGTTCATGCATCATATTGTTGCATATGCTTGTGTTTGATTTCCGACACCGTTCCTTCTCGATAGGTTCTGCTCCGGAGTTCGATCCAGAGTACCTATCAAAGGAGCACTGCCCCCCTATTGATCTACCAAGCAAGCAACCCCTTGTTCATTCGGATACCATCCTACTCTCTCGCTCCTGCTCTCATTTATTGCATTAGGACAACAGCGATTCAACTGCTACTTTATGCTGCGGTAGTTGAACCCATTTCTCTACATGACCTATCATTGCCACAGTAAATAGTTAAAACCCACTAGCATGTGTAGGAGTTGATTGAGCCATGTTGTGTTCCTACCATGCTTTGCCTACTATTGCTTAGAGTATGTCAGGTCTGATTCATTGGGAATGAATTGGAGTGCAATGCTATGTTCTGATGCTGAGAGTTAAGTGTGTGAACACGATTTGGTAAAGGTAGTGGTGAGAGGCCATGTAGGAGTACATGGTGGGTGGTCTCACTGGAACCGTCCTTAAGCACTGAGTTCCGTGTATGTTGTCCAATGACTAGCTACTACCACACATTGGAATGCTTAAGTGCCCCTCTCGACTTATTAACCAACCCGATCTCTGTCCAGGAGTTGCAAATAGTTTCTGGTGTTTGTAGGTATAGCTATTTTTCTACCGAGTGGCACCCGGCAGGGTGGGCTCGGGACAGACTAGGCACAGGTGGCATGGTGTACCAAGTGGCACCTGGATGCTGGGCTTGGGAACCCTGCTCACATCGTTTGGGGCCGTGAGCGACACCCCGGCCGGATCTCCTTGCGGATGGAACCCGAATAGGTGATAAACCTGGACTAGAGTCTTGCGTGGTTAGTCAGGTCTTGGCCGACACCCTCGCCAGGCTTCCGCTTGAAGGTTGCCGAGATACATGACGTGTATATGGTGATAAGTGGTGAGAGCATGTGTGAAAAAGTACACCCCTGCAGGGTTATCATGATCTATTCGAATAGCCGTGTCCTCGGTTATGGACTTCTTGGATGCTTACGTGGTACATAGACAACTTTAAGTGGATACTCTAAAATGCTCAAGACAAGTGTGAGTGCTATGGATGGCCTTCTCGTAGGAGAGACGGGGATGAATCCATAGTAGTGTATTGATGTGGTGATTAGTGGACTCGTGTGCGCTGCCTCACCTCAAAGAAGTTTCTCGTTGTCGTAGAACATGATTGCCACTGAGTCAAAGCTGGCTTGCTGCAACTAAACCCCACATTACCTTCTTGATACAATGCATGTATGATAGGATCTGATGTATGTCTTGCTGAGTACCTTTGTACTCACGTTTGCTTTATTTATGTTTTGCAGGTGAGACATCTGTCTCACTAGTAGTACCGCTTGGACTTCAACAAGTAGCTTGTTACCTCAGCTACGATCTTGTACCTTGGAGGGACTTGTAGATAGTCAGGCTTCTCGGCCTTTTTCTTTTGTAGTTGTCTGTACTCATACATGTAATGCTTCCGTTGCTTGTATGCTCTGAATGATGGGTCATGTGACCCCCATTTGTATTAATGCTATGTGGCTCTTCTGAGCCTTTATCTATATGAGTTTGCGTTATGTTGTGATGCCATGTTGTACAGCACATACTTGCATGTTATGTGTACGTGTGACGTGCATTGCTATGTGTGGGATCCGACAATCTAGTTATTTATCCTTGGCGGCCTCTCTTATGGGGAAATGTAGTCTAGTGCTTCCTTGAGCCATGGTAGTCTGCTACAGCCCGGTTCACCGGAGTGCTGCTAGCCCAACACTACTGCTCAGAACACTTGACTGGCCAGCATGTGTTCCACTTCGTTCCTATGTCTGTCCCTTCGGGGAAATGTCACGCGGTGACTTCCGGAGTCCTGCCTAGCCCGCTACAGCCCGGGTTCCCCAGAGTCCTGTTAGCCCAGTGCTACAGCCCGGATTCATACGCTGTTGACCGACATGCTCGATGTGATTCATGTATGCCTGTCTCCATAGGTCTGTGCCGCTTTGGGTTCACGACTAGCCATGTCGGCCCGGGTTCTCTGTCATATGGATGCTAGCGACACTATCATATACGTGAGCCAAAAGGCGCAAACGGTCCCGGGCCATGGTAAGGCGACACCCGTGGGGATACCGTGCGTGAGGCCACAAAGTGATATGAGGTGTTACATGCTAGATCGCTGTGACTTGGAATCGGGGTCCCGACAGCTTTGGTATGAGCCTGACTGCCTGTAGCATTACCAAGCCAACCTGGTCGAAGTTGGGTCTAGAAATTCTTTAACTATATAGGGGAATTGATTGTGGAAGGGAACATAAGGCTCTTTTTACTCCGTATACCTCATGCCATTCTGATCTGAGTCATCCTATCCTTCCTATGGGGTTAAGGAAGTAGGCTTTCTCTTCCGTCTGTCAGGATCACGTGTTACTACTCCGTAGTCTCTTGGGATTGGTTGATCAGAGTCATATTCCAGTTTTCGAGTACTTCCGGTGTAGTCTGTTTAGTAATATCCCAGAACCTTGAGTGAGGATGTTGAGTATGGTGCTACCCCGTCTTTTGCAGAATGTCTCATTTCGAGCATTTTACTGCCGTTATGCTGCCGAAATTGTCCTAGGAGTTCAAGAGATAGTATTTTCCTCGTACTATATTCTACATCCTTATGATGATGCTGAATCCACCCTTTTTTCCTTGGTTGGTTCTTTAGGATGTCGTCAGGTAACCGAAGTTTTGTTGCTCATAGCCGGAACCACGGAGATGGTAGGGATGAGGATCCTCCGGACCAGCCTTCGTTGGCAGAGTTCATGTTAGAGATGGAGAAGAACAAGCGAGAGTCTAACCGCTTGTTAGCACGTATTGAGGAGAACACCTCCCATCAGTGCAAAGAGTCAGCGTCCATCTATGATTTCATTGGTCTGAAACCACCTACCTTCCATCATTCCATTGAACCACTCGATGCAGATGACTGGCTCCATAGTATCACACACAAGCTGCGTTATGCGAATGTAGCTGAAAGTGACAAGGTCACCTACGCTGCTTATCATCTGGAAGGTCCTGCTAGTATTTGGTGGCAGAACTATGAGGCTATGCTTCCAGCTAGCCAGATACCTACCTAGAGAGATTTCACTGAGGCCTTTCGCGAGCATCACATTCCTCAGGCTCTCATTGACCGCAAGAGAGAAGAGTTTTGTAGTTTCACTAAGAGTAAGATGGCTGTTGATGCTTACAATAGGGAATTTGAGAACCTTGCCCGCTATGCTACAGAAGAAGTGTCCACGGACGCCAAGAAGCAGGCTAGGTTCCGGAAGGGTCTCAACCCCAAGTTGCGTCGTGATCTCCACTTGCATCATTGCAATACATTCCAGGCTCTTGTGAACAAGGCCATTAATGCGGAGACAGCTCAGCTCACTTACGAGGAGTCTCGTAAGCACACCCGTGATTTGGTTTCCTCCTCCGGTTCTTGTTCGCAGAAGCGCCGGATTTGGGTTCCGAACTCCGCTCTTCCACCCGGATATTCACCGAGGCCATCTTGTGTGGCACCTCACCCAGTTCAGTTGTATGCTCCACCCAGACCTATTGGTAGACCCCTTGTCAATGCGGGTCCTCGTCCAACTTCAGGGATTTGCTTCACATGCGGAGAGCCAGGACACTATGCACGTGACTGCTCTCAAACTAACTATGCTCCACCCCAGCCTGAGAAGTCTGCCGGCCGTGGTAAGCCATCACGCAAGATGATTAGTGTCAAGTCAGCTCCCACTGAACGTGGATGTGTGCATCACGTCTCAGCGAAAGACGCTCATGATGATCCAGATGTCGTTCTTGGTACCCTCCTTGTCAACTGTCATCCAGCTTCGGTTCTATTTGATACCGGAGCATCTCATTCCTTCATTTCCGAAAGTTATGCCAGCTTGCACAACATATCCTTTTGTGATATGCCCTCTCCACTAGTAATTCAAACTCCTGGATCCAAATGGCAAACTTCTAGTGTAAGCCATGGTAATGAAATCCTTGTTGACAGACTTGTATTCCTTCCATCACTTATAGCCCTCAAGTCTACAGATATTAACGTCATCTTGGGGATGAACTGGATGAAATCTCATTATGCCAAGATTGATTGTTACACCAGGTCTGTTCAGCTTACACTTCCATCTGGCAAGATAGTCACTGTCTCCACCAGAGTTGCAAAGCATCAGCTCTATTCTCTTAATGCCAGCCCTCTTCCAGACCTTGAGGATATCCCGGTAGTCCGTGACTTTCTAGATGTCTTTCCAGAGGAACTGCCAGGAATTCCACCTGACAAAGATGTAGAGTTTGTCATAGATCTTATCCCAGGAACCGCTCCAATTTCTAGGAGACCTTACAAGATGGCACCCTTAGAACTAGCTGAGCTTAAGAAACAACTCGATGAATCCTTGCAAAAGGGTTTCATCCGTCCTAGTTCTTCTCCCAGGGCTTGCCCCATCCTATTCGTCAAGAAGAAGGATGGTACGGACCGGATGGTTGTAGATTATTGTCCCGTTAATTTGGTCACGATAAAGAACAAGTATCCGCTCCCCAGGATCAATGACCTGTATGATCAGCTCGCTGGATCCTCAGTATTTTCCAAGATGAATTTGAGGTTAGGCTACCACCAAATCAAGATCAGAAATGGGGACATCCCTAAGACGGCTTTTGTCACTCGTTATGGTTAGTACGAGTACACCGTCATGTCCTTTGGTCTAACCAATGCTCCAGCTACTTTCTCTCGCTTGATGAACTCGATCTTCATGGAGTACTTGGATAAGTTCATCGTGGTTTACCTCGATGATATTCTTATTTACTCTAAGAACGAGGAAGATCATGCCGAACATCTTAGACTTGTGCTAGAAAAACTCAGAGAGCACCGCCTTTATGCCAAGTTCTCCAAGTGCGAATTTTGGTTGCCAGAAGTGACCTATCTCGGCCACGTGATCTCTGGCAAGGGCATTGCCGTTAATCCCGAGAGATTTCAGACCGTTCTTGATTGGACTCCACCTGAAACAGTTAAGCAAGTTAGGAGTTTCCTTGGTCTAGCCAGTTATTGTCGCCGCTTCGTTGAGAATTTCTCCAAAGTGGCCAAACCTCTCACGGAACTTCTTAAGAAAGATAAGAAGTTTGAGTGGTCCCCACAGTGTGAGCACAGTTTTCAGGAACTGAAAAGACGTCTGACTTCTGCTCCCATACTTGTGCCACCGGATTTCACTAAGAACTTTGTTATCTATTGTGATGCCTCACGACAGGGACTAGGTTGCATTCTTATGCAAGATCGCCATGTGATTGCCTATGCATCTCGACAGTTGCATCCACATGAGGAGAATTATCCTACACATGATCTAGAGCTTGCAGCCATATTCTATGCACTTAAGACCTGGCGACATTACCTTCTTGGTAAACGTTGAGAGATTTACACCGACCACAAGAGTCTCAAGTATATTTTCACCCAACCAGATTTGAACCTTAGGCAAAGATGTTGGTTGGAGTTGATCTCAGATTACGACTTAGGGATTACCTACACCCCAGGCAAGGGCAAAGTCATGGCTGATGCACTAAGTCGTAAGTCCTATTTCAACAATCTCATGTTGCAGCAGGGCCAACCACTTCTCCATGAGGAATTATGTAAGCTCAACCTTCACCTTGCTCCTCACGGATTCCTATCAACCTTGGTGGCGAAACCTACCCTTGAGGATCAGATCATTACTGACCAGAAGTTTGATAAGGGTGTTATCCGCATCAAGAGAAACATTAAGAAGGGAGTTGGTGGATCTTTCTCTATGGATGATCGAGGTGTTTTTTTTTCTTTGAGAATCGCTTGGTGGTTCCCAAGAATCAACATCTGCGACAAATGATTCTTAAGGAGGCTCATGAGTCTCCTCTCACGATTCATCCCGGTAGTACTAAGATGTATCAGGACCTACGCCAGAGGTTCTGGTGGACTAGGATGAAGAGAGAAATTTCTTAGTTTATTGCTAACTGCGACGTTTGTCGTCGCGTTAAGGAAAAACATCAAAGACCTGCTGGCACCCTTCAACCTTTAGCTATTCCTGAGTGGAAATGGGATAAAGTTGGTATGGACTTCATCACCGGCTTTCCCAGGACCAAGAAAGGGAATAATGCTATCTTCGTAATCATTGATCGTCTTTCCAAAGTGGCTCACTTCCTACCTGTTCGAGAGAGTATCACTGCTAGTCAGCTCGCTGACTTATATATTTCTCGAATAGTGTCAGTTCATGGTGTCCCACTAGAGATCAATTCAGACCGTGGTAGTCTCTTCACTTCTCATTTCTGGGAGAGTGACCAAACTGCCATGGGCATCCATCTCTCCTTCAGTACCGCTTTCCACCCTCAATCAAGTGGTCAGGTGGAAAGGGTCAACCAGATTCTCGAAGACATGCTTAGAGCTTGTGTTATCTCGTTCGGTAAGGATTGGGAGAAGTGTCTTCCCTTCGCCGAGTTTGCTTATAACAATAGCTACCAATCCAGCCTCAAGAAAGCTCCTTTTGAGGTTATGTATGGACGAAGATGTCGAACACCTTTCAACTGGTCAGAAACTGGTGAAAGACAATTCTTTGGACCGGATATGATCGAGGAGGCAGAAGAGCAAGTTTGCATCATTCGTGAGAATTTGAAAATAGCGCAATCTCGTCAAAAGAGCCACTATGACCATAGTCATAAGGAAGTGGTTTATGAAATTGGCGACAAGGCTTACCTTCGGGTTACCCCTTTGAAGGGTACCCATCATTTCGGTATCAAGGGCAAGTTGGCTCCTCGTTACATTGATCCCTTTCGCATTCTCGCTAAACGAGGAGAGGTTGCCTACCAGTTGGAACTACCCCCACATCTTTCTCGAGTACATGATGTTTTCCACGTCTCTCAACTCAGGCGTTGCTTCTCGGATCCCATCCGTGGAGTGGACCACGAAGCGCTTGATCTTCAAGATAACCTCACCTATCGAGAGTACCCTGTTCGCATCCTTGATCAAGCAGAGCGTGTGACTCGACGTCATAACATCAAGTTTCTCAAGGTTCAGTGGTCTCATCATTCCGAGAGAGAAGCTACCTGGGAGCGTGAAGATCGTCTTTGACTTGAGTACCCCGCTTTCTTTCTGCCAACTCCTGAATCTCGGGACAAGATTTCTTCGAGTGGGGGCGAGTTGTCACATCCCTAGTTCTGGTATGACCTAGGCTAGCCTTCATGTTTGCATCATGTTTAAATTCCATTTAAATTTGAAATGGTGATTTGTGAAACCCTCAGAATTATTTCTGAAAATGACCCAAGTAAAAATTGCTCCAAAAGGGTCCAAGAAAACGCTCATGTTGCTCTCTGAAAATATTGGACAGAGATAAAAATCAAACCAATATTTTAAAGAGCTCATAAGTATTTATTTTGGGCATTTTGAATTAATCCAGTATTTATTGCGTTGGATAAATATTTTTATATATATAAAATATTGTCCAATATTTTTGAATTTTGGTGAGGAGCTTTGGATTAATCCCTTAGGTCCCTGCAAAATTTGACAGAATTAAATAAATTAGTTTAGTATTATTTTAAAAGCAGAAACAAATGTCAGAAAATTGAAAAGAGAACAAAAGTAAAAAAAATGCTTACCTGTGCAGCCTGGCCTGGCCCTGTGGCCAACAGGCCGGCCCAGCCGACTGACAGCGCTAGTCATCGTCCTCCTGGCGCCAGGAGGACGAGAGGCACGCGCTCGCCGCCCGCGCGCATGGGCTCCATGCCTCCTGCCTGTCCAACCCCCCGTCGCCTGGATACCCCGCGCGACGCCACGTGCTGCCCCGCACCTCTCTCTCGTTCTCCCGTGGTCTCCCTCCTCCCCTGGATCTCTCCCTCGCCCAGCGACCGAGCGCATTCGTCGCCGCCGTTCACCGTTGCCGCGGCCACCATCACTGCCTCGCCTCTCCGACAAGCCCGTTAGCTCCGCGCTGTCCTCCTCGACCTCTCCGATGACTCACGCAAGCCGGGACGCCCTGCAGGGCTGCCCTGGACGTCGTCTCCTCCTCGGGCTCCGCCGTCCGCTGCCGTCGATTCGCCGTCACCAGGTCTCCCCCGAGCCCGCAGTGCTGCTCCGCGTGATCGCCGTGAGCATCTCCCCGTTTCCCCTCTCTTCCCCCCCTCGTTCCCGCGTCGTAGCCGTCATTACCAACATGGCCGAAGCCATCGCCGCCGCAGCTCCTCGCCGTCGTGGCCAGAGCCACCACAGCCGTGCCTGCACCTGCCACCATGCTCAGCAGCCTTCTAGAAGGCCAACGCCGCCGCCCGTAGCTCCTGCCGTGCCCTGCAGCACCCGCGCGCACCCGGCCGAACTCCGGCAGCCGCCTCGAGCTCGTTTCCGACGAGTTCTAGCCGCCCCGCCTCTCCCACTTGATCCAATCGGTGCGGACGAGCGCGGGCTATGCCCCGGTGGTCTCCGCCGTCCTTTTGGTCGCCGGAACGGTGATCCCGAGCCCTCCGCCGCGTTCGGCCTCGCCGGCGGCTAAACGCCGGTGGGGTTGACCGGGTCTAACCCCGCCCAGTTGACCTGGTGTTTGACCACCCAGGGTCAATGACATGTGGGGCCCGACCCTGTTAAGTTTTAGTTAGGATTAGTTTAACAATAAATTAAACCCTGTTTAACTAATTGGGTCACTGACGCATGGTCCCAACCCCATTAACTAAACCAGTTTAGGTTTATTTTAAATCAGGATTAACCATAGACACTGACGTGTGGACCCCACATGTCAGGTTTGACCTGGTCAGCTGCCTTTGACCTACTGACGTAAGCATGACGCTGTGCTGACGCAATATATCTTTTTCTGGTATTAATTTAAATTAGGAAATTCCAGAAATTGTTATAAACTTCAAAAATTCATAGAAATTCAACCGTAGCTCAGATTTAAATAATTTATATATGAAAAATGATCAGAAAAATCCAGTCTATCCATCTGTACCATTTTCATGCATGACAAACCAACTCATACATGCTGTACATATGAAAACACATGAATGGCTTTTATAAGAGCTTATTTTGGAGTTGCATTTGAAACTTTGGTTCGAATGGACTTCAACCAAATAAATGCTAGATGCATTAACTCAAACAACATCACATACTTATGCCATGTTCATGCATCATATTGTTGCATATGCTTGTGTTTGATTTCCGACACTGTTCCTTCTCGATAGGTTCTGCTCCGGAGTTCGATCCAGAGTACCTGTCAGAGGAGCAGTGCCCCCCTGTTGATCTACCAGGCAAGCAACCCCCTTGTTCATTCCGATACCATCCTACTCTCTCGCTCCTGCTCTCATTTATTGCATTAGGACAACAACGATTCAACTGCTACTTTATGCTGCGGTAGTTGAACCCATTTCTCTGCATGACCTGTCATTGCCACAGTAAATAGTTAAAACCCACTAGCATGTGTAGGAGTTGATTGAGCCATGTTGTGTTCCTACCATGCTTTGCCTGCTATTGCTTAGAGTATGTCAGGTCTGATTCATTGGGAATGAACTGGAGTGCAATGCTATGTTCTGATGCTGAGAGTTAAGTGTGTGAACACGATTTGGTAAAGGTAGCGGTGAGAGGCCATGTAGGAGTACATGGTGGGTTGTCTCACTGGAACCGTCCTTAAGCACTGAGTTCCGTGTATGTCGTCCAATGACTAGCTACTACCACACATTGGAATGCTTAAGTGTCCCTCTCGACTTATTAACCAACTTGATCTCTGTCCAGGAGTTGCAAATAGTTTCTGGTGTTTGTAGGTAGTGCTATTTTTCTACCGAGTGGCACCCGGCAGGGTGGGCTCGGGACAGACTAGGCACAGGTGGCACGGTGTACCAAGTGGCACCTGGATGCTGGGCTTGGGAACCCTGCTCACATCGTTTGGGGCCGTGAGCGACACCCCGGCCGGATCTCCTTGCAGATGGAACCTGAATAGGCGATAAACCTGGACTAGAGTCTTGCGTGGTTAGTCAGGTCGTGGCCGACACCCTCACCAGGCTTCCGCTTGAAGGTTGCCGAGATACATGACGTGTATATGGTTATAAGTGGTGAGAGCGTGTGTGAAGAAGTACACCCCTGCAGGGTTATCATGATCTATTCGAATAGCCGTGTCCTCGGTTATGGACTTCTTGGATGCTTACGTGGTACATAGACAACTTTAAGTGGATACTCTAAAATGCTCAAGACAAGTGTGAGTGCTATGGATGGACTTCTTGTAGGAGAGACGGGGATGAATCCATAGTAGTGTATTGATGTGGTGATTAGTGGACTCGTGTGCGCTGCCTCACCTCAAAGAAGTTTCTCGTTGTCGTAGAACAGGATAGCCACTGAGTCAAAGCTGGCTTGCTGCAACTAAAACCCACATTACCTTCTTGATACAATGCATGTATGATAGGATATGATGTAAGTCTTGCTGAGTACCTTTGTACTAACGTTTGCTTTATTTATGTTTTGCAGGTGAGACATCTGTCTCACTAGTAGTACCGCTTGGACTTCGACAAGTAGCTTGTTACCTCAGCTACGATCTTGTACCTTGGGGGGACTTGTAGATAGTCAGGCTTCTCGGCCTTTTTCTTTTGCACTTGTCTGTACTCAGACATGTAATGCTTCCGTTGCTTGTATGCTCTAAATGACAGGTCATGTGATCCCTGTTTGTATTAATTTTATGTGGCTCTTCTGGGCCTTTATCTATATGAGTTTGCGTTATGTTGTGATGCCATGTTGTACAGCACATACTTGCATGTTATGCATATGTGTGACGTGTATTGCTATGTGTGGGATCCGACAATCTAGTTATTTATCCTTGGCAGCCTCTCTTATGGGGAAATGTAGTCTAGTGCTTCCTTGAGCCATAGTAGTCTGCTACAGCCCGGTTCACTGGAGTCCTGCTAGCCCAGCACTACTGCTCAGAACACTTGACTGGCTAACATGTGTTCCACTTCGTACCTATGTCTTTCCCTTCGGGGAAATGTCACGCGGTGACTTCCGGAGTCCTGCCTAGCCTGCTACAGCCCGGGTTCCCCGAAGTCCTGTTAGCCCAGTGCTACAACCCGGATTCATACGCTGTTGACCGACATGCTCGATGTGATTCATGTATGCCTGTCTCCATAGGTCTGTGCCGCTTTGGGTTCACGACTAGCTATGTCGGCCCGGGTTCTCTGTCATATGTATGCTAGCGACACTATCATATACGTGAGCCAAAAGGCGCAAACGGTCCCGGGCCATGGTAAGGCGACACCTGTGGGGATACCGTGCGTGAGGCCGCAAAGTGATATGAGGTGTTACATGCTAGATCGGTGTTACTTGGAATCGGGGTCCCGACAGTGTTACACGACTTGGCCAAAGGCCCAGCCGAGGCGGGCCGCCGCCGGACTACCCCCCCGAGCCGGACTCCGCCTCCCCGCCACCTTTGCCCCTCCTCCAAGCAGCCCCCTCCTCTTTATATAACCCGCTGCCACCGCCCTCCTCTCCACCCTGAGTCGTCCACCACCGCAACTACTAGCGCCGAGCCGCGCCACCGCTGCCATTGCTCGCCGCATCCGCCGCCGCTTGCTGCCACTGCTGCATCGCCGCGCCGTCTCGCCGTTGCCCGCGCCGCCATCGGACTCGCAGGATCTCGCCGCAGCCGATTTCTTTGTTGGATCGGTAAAACCGACAAAACCGTCCCCGATTTTTTTTCGTTAGATCGGTTCGGTTGGTTGGTTTTTTTGGTTTCGCTATTTAGCGAACATTCACTCGGAAGTCTCTGTTCGCAAACGTTCTTTGTTCTTTTGTCTCTAGTAACGAACGTTCGTTCGTTAGTCTTTTCTTTTTATTTTATTTTCGGCCAGGGACCTATCCACGATTATTTTAATTGCACATTAGCCCCTAATCTTCAAACCCTCGCAACTTTTTAACCGTTCATCCAAATCCAGTGAAATTAATGCCAAAATCTTCGCCTCGAATCCCTCTTTCCAATTAATCCACTTGAAAATGATTTTGGCAATTTAAAATTTGGTTTCAAGCAGATTTGAATTCGAACCTCTTTTGATCGTAGTTTGAGTTTTGTACCTCCGATTTGATTGATTCTTTTTGCAAATCGAAGCTCTTCAGTTGAACTTTCAAATTTGACCTTTTATTTTGAATTTTACCATTGCATATATGCTCGAGTGCTTATGTATGCTATTGTTTGTTTGCGATAGATTTTTCGGAGTGCGAAGCATGCTACTACGAGTCACTAGGGTTTGCAGATCGTCAGCAAGGCAAGTAACACTTTGATCATACCCCTTTGGTACCCAGTTTTTATGCATTAGTTATACCCCTCAAACATGTGGGTATTGGGAAGTAGATGATGATGTTGAACCTATTGTCCTTTATTTCAAACCCTAGGAGTTACATCTACGTTATGCTTGTACCGCTATGCTATGCTCGTAGACGTGGTTTGGTTTGATTGATTCATGACAGATGTGAGTATTATTATGAATTAAGGGTTTATTTAAGGTGGCTACTTTAACACACATCTGGGTGGATTATTTGTGGGCACTTGGGGAATCCAGTGTTGTCAAAGGAGATCCCGGGGAATCCGTGTGATCATCGTATGGTTCAACACCCAGGCTCAAAGGGATCATAAGATTATTCATGCTAGAAACTTCCGTGTGTAGCCAGAAGCCATTATGGGCTCTAGCATAGTTGAGTAAGTTGCAGGAAACCTTTCCATGATGGGCTAGCTGATGTAGGGGATTGTAGGTGTACCGGCCTATCTATCGGTTAAGGGGACCTCTTCGGAAAGACTGTGTCTCGGTCATCTGTTTCTCAAACACCATGCAGTGCGAGAAATACAACGGAGGAAATCGAGTCTTGTGGGGACAAGTGTGCAAACCTTTGAGAGTGTACAAACTAATCATGGTTAGCCGTGTCCCCGGTTATGGACATCTTGAGTATCTGGTTCTTGAATTATTGATTTGATCTCATCACTCTGTCGGTGTACAAAAAGAGGGGTACACTTTTTGTACCCCTATAACTATGCACGAGCAGTCTGAGCCACGGGCACCACCACACCAAGCAAGGCAAGGGAGGTGAGCCAGGGTAAGACCGAAGCTCAAGAGAACTAGAACGATGCCAAGGCCAAGACCATGAAGAGCAAAGGGGACGAAGCGGACTCCCCCGGCAATATCCTTGTCGGGAGACAGTTCTAGCAGCCCCGGCAAGACCCTTACCGCGGCAACTCGTCCCGCGCCTACGGAGCAAATCACCCTTGAGTCCACTGCCCCCAAAGCGCAAGGATTCGGAAGACCCTTACCGCGGCATGCAGATCTTTGTGAAGACATTCAAGATCAGATACGCACTAAGGAGACGACAACCCTTCACGGGATCCCAGCCAAGGAAGACCACAAGGCCCCCGGTAAGCGCCTTGCCGGGGATGACAGCAGGCGCCTCGGCAAGACCCTTGCCGGGGCCCCGGCAAGGCCCTTACCGAGGACACCCGCAGGGCCACCATCTGGCCCACGCCGACTAAACCTCCACACCGCATGCATGCAACTGCTGACCCAACCAGCTGGGCAGGCACTTGCGTGGCGGCATGCAAATCTTCGTGAAGACCCACCACTGCGCCACCTTAGCTGCCTGCCTATCTACGTGGCATCGCAGGCGTCGCTGGCCAGGGCGCATGTCAACACAAGAAGGAGCGGCGACGGACGAGACAGGTTTCTCCCCCATCCCTGATAAAGCAAGGACACCTAAGCAAGACGCATTAAATGCGCCTTGTCATGTGGTGCGAGGGATAACCTCGCAGCACTGTACCCTTTCCACCTCCTGTGTGCCACTGTGGCAACCCCTTTTTTCTATAAAAGGAGGCCCGAGGCGACCAGAGGAAGGATTCGGCTTTTTGGAGCTCCTCACGCCCCATAGCTAGCTCAAGAACACAGATATACAATCCACCAAAGCAGGAGTAGTGTTTTACGCATCCTCGCGGCCCGAACCTGGATAAACGAACTGTGTGCTATCTGTTTGATCCGCTCTTCTCACGACCCTGCGCCCCGCTAACCACAGTAGGGATTCTTGTGATCCCATAGGTGTCGTTCCCACCGACATCTCTGGCGCGCTAGGTAGGGGGCGCAGCTGTGAGAATCGGCTTTAGCAGTTAGCCTGGCACTCATTCATCTTCGTGACCCTTGGAGAAGAAAGGAGGCCAGAAGATCGGCACTTGAGCGATTGCAAACAGAAGCTAAGTTGCACTGAACCCTTATTTGTTCTATCCTTCTTATATGAGGTTATTCCCCCCCGGAGATGTCACGCCTTTGTATGAGAAACCTGCACGCCAGGGGGCTCTCCCACGATCGGCAACGCCCTTGCCCTGTTTCGAGTCCGCTCAACAGCTCATGCGGCTGCGTCGAGAATGGCAGAGTAGCCTTCCGCGATCAACAACGCTCTCGATTCTGACTCGAGTCAAGCTCGACAATTCGAGATGCCGCGTTCAGAACGGAAAGGTGGCTCGTCCGGTAGCACGCATACCCAACAGGCCCATGGGGATCCGTCCCCAAAACGCCGCTAGGGGCTTCCGCACCGGCGAGCCTACCCAATTGACGTAGGGCGCGCATACAAAGAGGCATTGAACGGGGAAATAACGTGCATGAAATTAAGAGTACTGCAAAGTTATATTACATCACATCATTGCTGCGGTTCTAACTAAAGATGAAATTTGTCTTGGTCGTGAACCTGCAGCGGCGGTGAAGAACGGGATGCCTAATCTCGGCGCTAGCCTTCCACCCTCTTCATTTCGTCCATGCTGTTGATGACGGGCTTGATGCACTCCTTGAGCACCGTGAGGTCGGTACCATCCGACAAGCTATCCATCGCAGCATCGAAGTCGAGGTCGGGATTCCAGTATGCCATCTTGGTGAGGACCTTGGTCATGACCCCCCGGCAAAGTCGCCGGGCTTCCCCGGCCAACGTGGTCGCTCGGTTGGAGTGAAGATAAGCCAAGGCTCCAAGGACGCCCTTGAAGAACTGGGTCAGCTTGGTGTTGACGGTCCCGCTGCGCTCAGGGGCGTACCTCACATTTGGCATCCCCATGGTGGCCAACTGCGAGGTGACCCTGCCGGCAACGTCCTCCAGACGGCTGATCAATCTGTTGTGGCCTGCCACATATTCCTGGTGGGAGGCGGCCTCGTTCGCCCGCAACTGCTTCTCCTCCTCCAGACTCCTGGTCAAGGTCTCCTCCCGAGCCCTGCTCTCCGACAACATCTTCTCGAGATCCTCCAGCTTCAGCTTGAGATCTCTGACGGAGTTTTGCACTTCGGAGAGCTCCCCAGTCCTGCTGATGACCGCTCCTTGCACCTCCGCCAAGGCGCTGTTGAGCGTGCTCTTCTTGTTGGACAGCTTGAGGGCCTGCTCCTTTAGCTTGCCCTGCTCCACGTCAACTCCCTTACTTTGCCGGCATGGGCCAGAGCCTAGGCATCGAGTGCCTCCTTGTGCCTCTGCTCCAGCTCGCGAGTCTGCCACGCGACAAGGGCCTCGAGCTCCTCATCCTTGCCAGGGAGCACTGCGGCAAGATTCGCCTCACGCACGGTGAGGTCCTCTTCTTGGGAATCCAGTGCGGCTTGATGCTGGTTCCGGACGGCCTCGGCCGCGGCAGCCAAGTTCGCTGCCTTTTCCTGGGCCTTCTCGATGTCAGCCATCTTCATGGTGAGCTCGACATTGCGCTTGGCCAATTCCTCCTGAAAGGCCCTCTGCTCCTCGCGAGTCTGGTGGAACCAGGTCTGCGTCTCAGCAACGCGCGCCTTGAAATCCACCTCCGCCTAGTCCACCGTTGCCATCTTGGACTTAACCTTGTCCACACAGACACGGTAGAGCACCTGGAGTTTTCGGAAGTTGGCCCCCATAGCGCGGAAAAGCTGCTCTTCTGGAGAACCATCACCGCCAATGCCCGGCTCATCGACAACCTCGAGCTCGGTGGCAGCAAGCACCTTGGCGTCAAAGACTTCCCCTTCGGCGGGCGCTCGGGAATTTGATGCCCCTAGAAGATGGACGAAAAGATCATCGCCCACCTTCAGATATCTGCCGGGGCCCGAGGTTGAGGAGGAGGGAGGCTGATCATCAACCACCTCTTCCTCGGCGGTGGCCTTGCCGGCTTCCCCGGCAGGCCCACCGCTGGAACCCTCGGCCGAAGCCTCGCCGGTCGCCTTGGCGGCCCCCGCAGCAGTGTACTCGGCAGCATCCTTGGCGGCCTCATCGGCAGCGACCTCATCAACATGTCTGGCGGCCTCCTCGGTGGCAATCCTGTCGGCCTCCGCCGCGGCCTCCTCAGCAATATTCCCTACAACAGTATCCACGTCCTCCATATCTATTGAAGGAGGGCCTGAGCAGTGATGGGAGCAATGAAGCCAAGAAAAAGAATAAGGGAAAAACAGAGACGGAGGACAGGCGACTCACCAGTGCCAGGCTGTGAAGCAGAAGTCCCCTCCCAGCCAGCATTTGGCGCCGTGGCAGAGTCACCAGCGCCCAAGTTCCCCTCTTCCTCCATGGGTGCGGGCTCCGTGCTTGATGCCCTTGCCGGGGACGCCCCTCGCGGCGGCGTAGTCGATGGCGGTGGTGTGTTGGGGGTATCCCTCTGCGGCTCCTCCTGCTGCCACTCCCCTCCTGCAAACCCAACAAGGTCAACACCATAGCATCGAACGCCTACCACATGTCGAATAAGAGGAGGGTGACGAACTTACGCTGGGGGATCTGCCGGGGGCTGCTGTCCGGGCTGCTCAACACCACCAGTGGCATCTTTGAAGCCCCAACCGGGCGCTGACTGCTCGCCGAGGCCTTCGCCCTCTTCACCCTCTAGGCCAACGTCTCTGCATCCCTGCAAAAGCAAAAACGGATCAGGAGAGGTGACATAATTTGGGGGAATGGAAATGGCATTAAGGAACGGAGTACTTACTCGTCATCCATCTCCTCCTCTTCCACCACTTTCCTTTTCCTCTTCGGGCTGAGAGGCCCGAGATCAAAAGCGACCTCCGCGTCAACATCTGAGTCGACATCTGCCGGAGGAGGCGAAGACGGCGGGGTTTGTGCGCGCCCAGATGAGGAAGGGGCTGTTGTCTTCTTCTTCTCAGCGGCCTTCGTCAGCCTCTTGGCTGTCATGGCCCTCGTGTGATGCCCAGACCCCTCTAGGGTCAATTGAGGCCGCATAGCCCTGCCGAGACGGACCGGCTCGCTGGAGCCAGCCCACTGCAGGACTCGCCCTCTTCCCCTGGTTGGCGTCGAGCCCGCCGCCACGTCCTCCTCCTCTGACGACTCGTCGGCCGCGTCCTCGACAAGCGGAGCTCCAGTGTCAACGCTCTTCCTCCGCAGCCGTTGCGGCATTGTCCTCCACACCCCCGGCACTGCCGACCTCCATGGTGAGCTGCGCCTCCCTCGCCCTAGTGGCGATGTAGTCTAGCTCTGCCTGGGTGGTGTCCATGACAAGCCACCGCTCGGCGTCAGCATTGACATGTACCTCAATCAGGGTGTCAAAGAATTGCTGCACATCCACGTCCTTTGGCTCCTTCCAGCTCGGGACAGGGCCATGCGTATTACAGTCCGGCATCATGGCGATGATCTCGGACCAACGTGAATTGTTGCACAACGGGAACACCCCCGATGGCAGCTTGAAAAACGGCCCCTTGAGGGCCTTGCCAACCTTTGCGGCAGCCCTCGTGGCCTTGGCGGTCCGTTCGACCTCGCCATCGCGACCCACATCAAGCTTGAAAAGCCGCTGGCAGAAGTGGGCATGCGCCATCACTGTGAAGTTGTGATCGAGGCCAGGGCGGAGTCGCGTAATGTCAGCCGGATTCGTAAAGAGCCAAGCTGGCCTCCCCTTGTTGTGCAACGGGGCGATCCGGCGGCACTCGGCAGACCTTGCAGAATCCCGGCGGGTCTTCATCCTCAATCCAGCACCACCGGCCACGCCATTCCTCCCACCTCTCCTTCACGGCACCGTCTAGGTACGCCCCCTTGGATCTTGGGATCCAGGTGACGCAACCAGAGACGGCACCTCCCGGCTGGATCCAAGGGAAGAAATAATGGCGTAAGAGCGCCGTGTTGGGCTGCACCCCAGCACAGCCTTCGCAAAGATGCGCGAAGAAAGCCATGCACACCACCGCATTCAGAGTAAAATCCAAGAGGCGAAAGCCGAAGGTGTGCATAATGTCGCAGAAGAAATCGAAGAAAGGGGGGCATAACCCGCAAGAAAGATAATCGACGAAAAAGGGATACTGATTTGGAGCAGGATCGGGGCAAGCAGCAGGAATGACGCGCGTCGCCGGGTGTCCCGAATTCTCTCCCCCCGTCTTCGCTCCCCATAGGGGCCTGAAGGAGGCCCGGAGCTCATGAACATCAACCGTCGAGGGGAAGAAAAATGCGGACTTTGTCCGGTCCCCTGACAGCGCGCTCTCCGGCGGCTCCACAGTCCCAGCGCCCTTAGCCACCCCCTTGCCCTTGACGGATTTGGTTGCCATGGCGGCCAACAAGGTTAGAGGGCTGAGGAAGGGGGATGGTGAAGCAACGATGACGGGCAATGGCGGAAGCTTAGGAAGGAAGGCAGAGAAGGAAACGGCGGCTCTGAGATTGGAAAAGGCACGAGGAAAGAGGAGAAAGTGAGTAGCGTGCCCGCGGTTATTCCTTTTTATTGGGGGAAAACACGGGCAACCTCCTTTCACATTAACTATGGTGTGACGCATGCCTGCGGGAACCAACACCACGCATGCCGCCCACGTCACACGCGCCTCCCCATGCCGCGCCACGCGCGGGAGTCATGGGAAGCGCAGCGCGCAAAGAACCTTACCGCGGTAAAAACCGCCCCGCCTGCCCGCGCACCGTTTTTTGGGCCTAGACCAACAACGCGTTGCGCTTATGTGTGGCCCAGGCCCGGGGGCTCCTGTCAGTGTACAATAAGAGGGGTACACTATTTCTACCCCTATAACTGTGCACGGGCAGTCCGAGCCACGGGCACCACCACACCAAGCAAGGCAAGGGAGGTGAGCCAGGGTAAGACCGAAGCTCAAGAGAACTAGAACGACGCCAAGGCCAAGACTACGAAGAGCAAAGGGGACGAAGCGGACTCCCCCGGCAAGATCCTTGCCGGGAGACAGTTCTAGCAGCCCCGGCAAGACCCTTGCCACGGCGACTCGTCCCGCGCCTACGGAGCAAATCACCCTTGAGTCCACTACCCCCAAAGGGCAAGGATTCGGGAGACATCCCCGTGGCAGCATGCAGATCTTTGTGAAGACATTCAAGATCAGATACGCACTAAGGAGACGGCAACCCTTGGCGGGATCCCAGCCAAGGAAGACCACAAGGCCCCCGGAAAGCGCCTTGCCGGGGATGACAGCAGGCGCCTCGGCAAGACCCTTGCCGGGGCCCCGGCAAGGCCCTTACCGAGGACTCCCGCAGGGCCACTATCAGGCCCACGCTGACTCAACTTCCACCACCGCATGCATGCAGCTGCCGACCCAACCAACTGGGCAGGCACCTGCGTGGCGGCACGTAGATCTTCGTGCAGACCCACCACTGCGCCACCTCATCTTCCTGCCTGCCTACGTGGCATCGTAGGCGTCGCTGGCCAGGGCGCGTGTCGACACAAGAAGGAGCGGCGACGGACGAGACAGGTTTCTCCCCCATCCCCGATAAAGCAAGGACACCTAAGTGCAAACCCTTGAGCCATCGAATTTCGGGTTCCGGTAGGTGTGTGTCGGATTTCGGGTTCCGGCAAACCCTTGAGGTTCGAACACAGGGGTGCGCGTGGAGATCTCTCCCCTACCGATCTACGTCCAATCCCCGCGAGTGATCTAAGCTGGAAACAATGAACAACACACGGGACACGAGGTTTATACTGGTTCGGGCCACCGTTTTGGTGTAATACCCTACTCCAGTGTGTGGTGTGGTGGATTGCCTCAGGGGCTGATGAGGAACAATACAAGGGAAGAACAGCCTCGCGAGAGGTGTTCTTGAGCTGGTGCGATGAACTGCTAGGGTGAGTTCAGTCGCCTCTCTCTTTCTGCTACGACTCTACCAGATTTCTAGATGTCTCCTTGCTCTGTGGTGGCTAGCTCTATTTATAGAGGCCCTGGGCCTCTCCCCAAATAATGAGCGGGAAGGGCGCCAACAATTAGCCATTTTGAAGGGGAACATATAGTACGAGTTATCCTAACCAAAGGTGGTCTTCGGCTGCAAAAAGCACTGGTGATGACGCCGTCTTGGGCTCCACGGTGACCTCGGTCCTGCCGCTCTGCTGGTCTTGGTCTCGTTGCACCGGAATGGTAACCTTTGCCCGGTGCCTTGGCCTGTGCTTTCCCCCTTTGCACCAAAGGGGAAACAAGGACATTGCGCAGGCCGGCGCCCGCCTGGCGCCCGCTGGCGCCCGCTGGCGCCCGCCTGGTCTCGATCGTCATGGCTTGCATCACGGGCTCCTCGTGAGGTACCCCTGCCTTGATCTCTCCGCCTCCTCGTGAGCCTGCCTGACGAGGCTGCCTCTGAGGAATCTTCCGGTCGTCCGCCCCGCGAGGCTTGGCCCCTCGCGAGGGTCTTGAGCTTGAGCTGATGAAGATGGGCCGCGCTGGGCCCCACTTGAGCCACGCCGCAGGCCGCAGGCAGGCAAGTCTGGGGACCCCCGTTCCCAGAACGCCGACAGTGTGTGATTGCACTCTACTATAAATCCTTCAAGTACTTTGTGTCTCAGCATTACCAATCCAGGGATGACACTTATGCACAAAGATTTGACAGTTTAAGGTTGGATCGATACACACCAGCCCTTGCTGATGGGACGGTCGACAGGAGAGCTGCTAGCGCGTGGGGCCTCAAGGGTGACACCTCTGATCATGAAGCGGTGCCGAGCACAAGGTTAACAGACATAACAACTCATGAAAGCATAGCTGGCTTTAGTACATAGCCAAAACAGCATGGCTGAAGGGACAGACCCTTAACCAGCCTGAGGATGACGCAGCTCGCAGGGCGGCCTCAATTGAACAAACCAAAAACTCACCTGGCAATGTTGCGGCAGGAGCATCAAGGTAGTCGATTAAGCATCCCGCGGAGGTTCTCTCCTCACGAGCCGGATGATTCCTGTGGCTCGGGAGGCTTGCGAGGGGCCAGGGCCTCTTGAGATGCCAGCGCCAAGTGCCGGGCCTCATGAGATGCCAGCGTGAGCTGCGCAAACCGCCGGTAGGTGGCACCCGTATTGAGCATGCCGAAGGGCATGCAGATGTAGTTCTAGGGGACACCCACTCTCTGGCCAAGCCGTGACAGCCATAAGAGGTCCTGACAGGCAGCCCCGTTGAGGCCCGGGATGTTTACCCAGACACACAGCTCGCCACCCGCGTCGGGAGCGGCAGCTTAGATGGTTGGGCGTGCGGGGCGACGCTCGCCATGCATGGCCCATACTTCCTGAAGGTCACACATCGCCTTGGTGATGAATTCTTGCCCTCCTGGTGCCTCGTGCCTTGTTCTTTGCTTGTGGGGGCGCGTGTCGAAGCACGCCTCTAAGTGGTGCTCGAGCACTTGCCTCGTCGCACCGGTCTGGTCAGATGCTCTCTAGGTGGAAGCCCTTGAGCCTGTCCTGAGGGAGGCACCGAGCGCACCTTCCTATGCGGGAGGGAGGCACGCCCTAGTGGCTGGCGAGACAGCTAGGCGTCACTGGCAAGTGCCCTCTTTACTTCAGGGTGGTTCTTGGCGAGGAGTTGCTTCTTCGTTGCGGGGGCAGCCTCAGGGGCACGGCGTCACCTTTGCCATCGGAGTTTTTGTCCACCACGGCCCGGTAGGCATGCTCGAGGGAGTAGACTGCATCCTTCTCGTCATAGGAGACAGTGATGACCCCGCTTCACCCTGTCTTGAGGACGTTATAGCCATGGTGGGTAGCCACCATGAACTTGGCGAGGCAAGGTACCCCGAGATGGCGTTGTACGGGAGGCTAATGTGGGCCACATCGATGTCAATGAGCTCGGTGTGGTAGTTGTCGCGGGTGCCGAAGGTGACTGGGAGGCGCACCTGCCCCAGGGGAGTGGTGGAGCAATGAGTCACCCCGGGGAACGGCCTGGTGGGCATGAGCTGGTCATAAGGCACTTGAAGCGTCTTGAAGGTCTCGACCGAGAGGATCTTGAGGCCGGCACCGCCATTGATGAGGGTCTTGGTGACTGAGACGTTAGTGAGGTGGGTGTGCATAGCATGGGGAGCGTGCCGGTGGTGGCTGAACACTTGAGGTGGTCCTTGGAGTCAAACATGATGGCATATTGTGACAACTTGAAGGGATGCACAACCTCGAGCGTCGGGAGGGCTGCGTTCACCTAACGAGAGAACTGCTTTAAGAGGCGGTTTGATGTGGGGGCCTGAGCTCCGCCAAGGATGCAGGCGACCATGCGAGGCTCCTGGTAGCCCCAGCCCCCTTGTATTGCAGGTTGTCATCATTCCTCCTGGGCAGTGGCGGCAGCGGTGGAAGTCCAGCGTTGCCCTGAGGACAGACCTCGTGAGGTTGATCATGCCAGGCATCGACACGAGGTTGATCGTGCCAGCCACCCTCGCGAGGCTGGTCACGCCAGCCTTGGCGGGGGTTGCGGTCATCCCACCGGCCTCCACCATGGCCTCCTCCGCGATCGAAGCCATGGTCGCTGCACTGGGGCCGGTGGCCTGGGCGCTCGTCATGAAGTGCCCTGAGCTCCTGACAATCACCCGTGTTGTGGGTGTGCATGTTGTGGAAGACGCCAAATGGGTGGCCATCCTTGGAGCGTTCATCGTGGTCATGGGCGCATCTCAGCTCAGGCTCTGTTGCTAGCATGGTGGGGCCCTTGCGCTTCACTTCCTTGGCCTTGGCCTTCCTGTCCTCAGGCTCGACATCCGGGTGGTTGAGGAGGGAGAGGCGGTCCTCCTCTGCCCTGGCACACCTATCAGCCAGGTTGAACAACTCCAGCACGTGCACACGTCATCGTTGATGGCGAGCTCCTCTCTAATCCTGATGTTCATGACGCCGTCGGTGAACACCTAGATGATGGCTTCATCTGAGGCCTTCAGGATCTTGAGGCGGAGTTGTGATGCGGAGCATCCCAAGGTCATCCCCATGGACCTACCTATGTCACCCACGACACCACTTGGACCAATGAAAAGAGCATGAGGAAAGGCTATCGAAGATAAGGTGAACTCGCTCCTTTCCGAACTACCACTTTCTATGCATGAGACATGGCTGCTACCTCAAGCGGAAACACTATGTGTGATCAGGTATTTTGAGGAGAGCCATGGAACAGCTACATCCATCGGACAAGACTGCGAGGACACCAAGCATCAAGCCCAAGGAAATCAGGCCAAAGAAAGCTAAAGCGGCCAAACGTCCGACCAGGACCGGACGTCCGACACTTCCCTGGTTCCGGACGACCAAACCTCCCCAGACGACCGACGCCACCCCAACCGAACGGAAAATGCGGAAGTCCGTGGAAAACCGGACGACCATCGACCGGACTACCGGACTCCTACAGACGTCCGATGCCACGGCGGCAAAATGTAATCTACGGAAGTCCGAAGATCTACGGATGTCCGGACCTCCACGAGTCTCCGGATGACCGACGCCTTACGGATGTCCGGCCCCTGGCTGTGTCCAGTTGCGGGCTGAGGCCCATATACCCCTTCACTTTACCCCCCCCGCTTTGTACTACGACTATAAATAGACCTCTCCCTCCTCCTAGCTAGGGTTAGCGTTGTGATAGCTCATTTGTGAGATAGAGCCTCGCTCATCGATACGGATCTACTCTTGAGCGGGACCGTGGCCCTTCTACGGAGAAGATCCCCTTGGATTCAAGACCCCCTTTTGGATGGCCCCATCAAGACCTCCTTTGGAAAAGATCGGTTACCCTATGTATCGTCCCGTGTTGACTTTGGATCGTGTGATCTCTTTTGTGTACTTGGATCTAGCATATGTGTGATCATTCTTGTTGGTTTGAGTGATTCTCTCGTGTTTCCCCTCGTGTTTTCCCTCGTGTTCTTCGTGTTCTTCATGGGATCCTCTCCTTTCATGAAAGATCGGCCATTTAGGGTTCCACCCTACATCATCTTGGTATCTAGAACCATGTTGATCAAGATTTCGGAGCCTCCCCATTGTGTTTTCTGATCGAAGATAGCACGCTGGTGCATTTCACAAATCCTGCAAACCAAATAGGCATGTGCTAGTGTTGAAAACTGTATGTAGGCACTAACACGTTCTTTTATTTTGCACATAATAATAGGCCGGGAGGTGGATAATTTTTATAACAACAATCACATCAAATGCCTGGATCTGCATCTCTCAAAAATTACTTTGAACTCCTACCGAGGGACCTTACTGGAGACTACATTCGCTAGGTTTTTTCTTGCCAGAGAAAGGGTGCTGAATGTACTAAGGTTGAACACCCATTTAATTAGGAAAGATGAATGGTTTGTTGATCAGAGCCAGCAGTTACTGCAGAATGGAAGAGGCTCCAAAAAAGCTAAACTTCGTATTGGAAGAGCATATGACAGAGTAATAGGAAGCCATTGTGTCAAACCCATACATGACTTGTTAGCGGCTGATCCCTTTGTAGTTGAAGAAGTTTCGAAAGTGGCCTTACTATTTTAATTTTAGTTTAAACCTCTCTTATATCCATGCTCAGCTAATCAACACGGGCGTTTGCCACTGAATGGGCTGAATTTCATTTCTAATATCAATTTGAACCTTATAATCTTTGAATTTGAGCCATCTAACTCTAGAATTTGAACCTTGTAATATTTCGGGCTTTTGTGGTATAGTCGTATTTTTTTGAAGAATCAGGACAGTGAGGCAGGAGCCACACTGACTTTAAATTAAAAGAAGGTTAAGCAATTTACATCAAGAGCCTACATGTAGCTATCAAAAAAGAGGGGGGAGAGCACACAAACTAGGGAGTGAATGGGATAGCAGAAGATTAGATTATATGGATTACAACACGCCAAACTAAATGTTGGCAAGGAAATGCTCAATGAATGGCCAGAGGCCCTCTTTTGTCGTATGTTTCATCATCTCAAAATCTGTCTTGAATCTCTGGAGCAATCCATCAAGCATAGGTGTCACCCCTCTAAAATACTTGTTGTTACGTTCTTTCCACAGACTCCAAGCGGCTATCACAGACACCTCCATGAACATGGGCCGAGTCCACTCTCGTTTGGCTGCATGGAAAAGGCTTAGCCTGTCTCCTGATTTCTTCCCGTCAACCCCCAGCTTTTCCCAGCACGATATGCTGAAGGGGCACCAGAAGAACAGGTGCTCCACTATTTCTTTCGGGGGGCATCACACAGGAGGCATGTGTATAGGTCGTCTCTCAGCTTCATCTTCCTCCTCTTCGGCATATTGCGCGTGTTAATTCTGTCTGCCATGATTAGCCATGCAAAAACCTTCCATTTGTTAGTGCATCATGATCGCCAAATCCAGGAGAAAGCTTCATCAGCCTCCATCTCGCGGAAGCAATATTTGTAGTATTTGCTGGCGATGAAATCCTTCGGCCCCCACACACATCTCCACTCATCCTCCTCGCCATGTGAGAGTTCTACCGTGGCCAAGTTGGATTGGAGTCCATCTAGCTCTTCTCTGGCCTACAGCGATAAGGGGAGGTGGAAGTTCTGGCCAAGCGTGTTCGCTATTGGCAGCCCTAGAACAGAGAAGTCCACGTTTCTGGCGAATGAGAACAGGCGAGCGTGGCTTTCTGCGAGTATTTCTCCATGCCAAGTGTGGTACAATCGTTGAAATGGCATCGTATGAGACTCGTAGATTGGTAGTACTATTTTGACCTTAATATGCAATAGATTTAGATTTTCTACCAGGGATCCAGCCGGAAGCAAAGCGATGGCAAACATCATCACAACAAGATGTAGATGATTAGATGCTCATTTCTCCTAGTTTAGTATGCATGTAATTGCTTACTTTGGTGTGTCAAAATGTTATGTGTGTAGTCACTTATGTAATTGTGTGCTTAATTTGGTCATGCAATGTTGTTCTTATAAGTATATATGTTGATGTTCTGTAGACAGAGCATATCACATCGCACACGGAACACACTAGGGAACCCGTCGGCCATGAATTCATCAATCGCAGACGGTTGTGTACCAGAAAGCATTTGCCCACAACACACATGACGACATGTCGGTCATGAATTCATCTTTCGTAGAAGGTTGAGGCGACCACGAAGCGCTATGCTCATGTCCCTTCGAGTGCGCTCTACCAGCGGTTGGGCCTGCGCACAATCACGTCGGGGGGCCCATATGCATGTGGTTGCACCGCGTGCATCGCCACACGATGTAGTTACATGCGGCATGATGGAGTTACCAGCTGCATCTTAGAACTGTCATCCGGGTGTGCCGATATTCCAGGCCATCTGACTTCCCCTTTAATTCTCGCGGACATTATAATAACCTTAGTCTCTTCAACCTTTCGATCGCACCCGATAACACAACAAGCACACCCACGACGACACATAGAGAGGGGATGTCTAGCGGCGCTCCAATGGAGTTCGGCGAGCATAAAGTGGAGACCCATGCGAGGGAGATGCATCTCTCGATGGTGTACACCATCGACCTGACCATGGTGGACAACTACATCAACACCGTTGAGCAGTTGCTTATTTGAGACAAGTACAAGGTGGTTGGCATCGACCTCCAGTACACCAGCGGTCGTACCAACTTAGATCAGAATGTTCCCGTCGCCTAGTTGTGCATGCGCAATCATGTCCTCATCTACCACACTGCATGGCCACAGAGCCTTGTGACCATTTCACCAGGTTTGTCAACAACACCAACTACATGTTCGCTATGGTGGAAACCACCGACGATGTAAAAGCGCTCAGGGTTACGGGCTTGGCCTGCAACAACCTAGTCGAAATCCATGAGCACTACAGTGTCTGGGGAAGCACGAAGGACTCCCTGGTTAAACTCGCCTCGGCCATTATCGACCCATACTACGAAAAGATGAAGCAGGATGCCAACAGAACACGTCTCGTATCCTGGCACGGGGCCTGGATGCGGCAACTGGATGAACCTAACCTTAGGTTCGCGACCAAGAGCGTGTATACATAGTACAATATTCATAGGCGGATCGCTGACAGGAGGAAGTGCCTCATTACCCAAATCGACAAGGCCGAATCGAGCCACAAGCAAAGCAGTAGCGGCAACCTTCACAAGAAGTAGATGATGATTAGATGATCATTTATACTAGTTAATTATGCATGTAATATATAGTTCACTTTGGTGTGTGGAAATGTCATGTGTGTAGTAGCCACCTATGTAATTGGATATTTAATTTGGTTATGCAACCATGTCCTTATAAGTGTGTGTGTCGCTCTCTCTCTATATATATATATTGTTGTTGTTCTATATGCAATCCGAACGCACAACACAAACGTCTTATTAGCAGCAATCGTCTATGTTATTATCGGTCTTCGCACACATTTCTGATTGCAGGCCTATTTGCCGCGTATCACACACATCTTGTTATATTGAACTATTTATGTTATCTTGGCTCAATGCAAACAGTTCATCCAAGTGAATTGTTTTTGTAGGATCGAAAGTATGTCTAGAGGGGGGGATTAGACTACTTGACCAAATAAAAATCTAGCCTTTTCCCAATTTTAGTTCTTGGTAGATTTTAGCTATCTTAGCACAAGTCAAGCAATCTCCACACAATTCAAGCAAGCATGAAAAAGAGTATATGAGCAGCGGAAAGTAAAGCATGCAACTTGCAAGAATGTAAAGGGAAGGGTTTGGAGGATTCAAACGCAATTGGAAACACGGATGTTTTTGTCGTGGTTCCGATAGGTGGTGCTATCGTACATCCATGTTGATGGAGACTTCAACCCACGGAGGGTAACGGTTGCGCGAGTCCATGGAGGGCTCCACCCACGAAGGGTCCACGAAGAAGCAACCTTGTCTATTCCATCACGGCCGTCACCCACGAAGGACTTGCCTCACTAGCGGTAGATCTTCACGAAGTAGGCGATCTCCTTGCCCTTACAAACTCCTTGGTTCAACTCCACAATCTTGTCGGAGGCTCCCAAGTGACACCTAGCCAATCTAGGAGACACCACTCTCCAAGAAGTAACAAATGGTGTGTTGATGATGAACTCCTTGCTCTTGTGCTTCAAATGATAGTCTCCCCAACACTCAACTCTCTCTCACAGGATTTGGATTTGGTGGAAAGAAGATTTGAGTGGAAAGCAACTTGGGAAGGCTAGAGATCAAGATTCATATTGTTGGAATGGAATATCTTGACCTCAACACAAGTGTAGGTGGTTCTCTCTCAGAAAATGTGTATTGGAAGTGTAGGTATGTTCTGATGGCTCTCTTCACAAATGAAGATTGGGCGGAGGGGTATATATAGCCTCCACACAAAATCTAACCGTTACACACAATTTGCCAAACTCGGTGGGACCGAATGGTTAAACTCGGTCGGACCGATTCAGCAAACCTAGTGACCATTAGGATTTTCGGTGGGACTGGGATGCAACTCGGTAGGACCGATATGGTTAGGGTGAGGGCATAACATAATCTCGGTGTGACCGATTACACAAACTCGGTGGAACCGATTTTGGTAATAAGCTAACCAGAGAGTTGGTCAGGTAAACTCGGTGGGACCAATTCGCTCATCTCGGTGAGACCGAAATGTTACAAAAGGGAAACAGAGAATTTACATTGCAATCTCGGTGGGACCGATCGCTCATCTCGGTCAGACCGAAACGTTACGAAGGGAAACAGAGAGATTACAATCCCATCTCGGTGAAACCAAGATCCCTATCGGTGAGACCGATTTGCCTAGGGTTTGTGGCAATAGCTATGACATTCGAAACTCGGTGGCGCCAGATAGAAAGAATCGGTGGGGCCGAGTTTGACTTTTGGTTTAGGTCATATGTGTATGTGGGATGGTAGTTGAGGATTTTGTAGCATATCACTAAGCATTTTGAGCAAGCAAGCCATTAAGCAACACCTCATCCCTCCTTGATAGTATTGGCTTTTCCTATAGACTCAATGTGATCTTGGATCACTAAAATATAAAATGTAGAGTCTTGAGCTTCAAGCTTGAGCCAAACTTTTTGTCCTTAGAATTTTGAGGGATCCACTTTCCTCATCCATGCCATGCCATTCATTGAGCTTTTCCTCAAATATTAATCTTGGAATAATGTTAGCTTAGTGAGCTATATGTTGTTAGGAATTACCAAAACCACCCAGGGATAGTTGCACTTTCAATCTCCCCCTTTTTGGTAATTGATGACAACATATAGATCAAAGCTTCGACAAATGATAATAAGAGTGAAAGATATTGTCGCTTTGAGAAGTATGTGAAAAGCAAGAGCTACCCCTAAATTTGTTCATATCTTAAGAATTGCTTTGGACTGCAACTGCACAATGAGTTAGGATCATGGGATACTCTTCCATGTCACATACATCTTGGTGGAGTGCTCAAAATAATAAAGATTGAATACATGCACTCATCACCAAGCAAAGTGAATGATCATATAAGGATAAGTAAGATAATATCATCTAACAAGCATAAGTGTAGCTTATGATCAACCACATGATCATCAATGTCTCACAGATAATAGCATAGTATCTCAAGCAATCAAAAGAGAACAAAGTTCAACCACCAAAGCAAGAGAGAATAAAAAGCAACGCTCTCTCTCGAAGCCTATGATCTATACATGTTTCTCCCCCTTTGGAAGCAAGTTACCAAAAAGTTCATAGAAAATGCATAGCACTAAAACGTCTCTCAAGCTTGGTATTCAGTTGGTGGTGTCCGGATAACTCCAAGAACGAAGGCTTCAGTCAAAGTAGATGGACCTGCTGGGGTAGGTGCTGGAGCTGGTGGCACTGAAGCTGTAGCTGGTGCAGATGAAGTGGCTCTAGTGTCTGGAATAGGCACTATAGCAGACCTCTGAGCTCTAGGCACTTTGGCAAATGCATCAGTGGATGTCTTGCCCTTCCTCTCCTGCATATCATCTTGAAGTTGCTCCACAACAGACTGAATCTCAATTACCTTCACATCCAAGTCATAGAATTTTTGCTCCACAATTCTTTCCAAGCTCTCCTGGTTTTGAGTCAGGGTGGCCAGTCCCTTCTCAATCCTCAGAGTGGATGCAATCAGGTAGCCAAGCTGATCTTGCTTGCTCTTCAGGAGATACTGAGATGCTTCTTTAGTAGTTGGCATCGTTGCACCTTTTTCTGTTTTTGCCTTCTCTCTCTTGGCTTGTGCTTGTACTGAGGATGGTTCATCTTCATCCATAACCACTTGGTTGTCCTCAAATTCAGGATAGAGAACAAAGTGTTCCTTATCCAACAGATATTTTCCTGTTCCCATCTTTGAGTTAATCAACTCCTGAATTTGTGGGGCATATCCACCACTTCTCTTTTGGTCTGCTACTGTCCTCTTGATAGTCTCAACCATGAGGCTCATGACCTTGAATTTCTGTGGCACATCAAATATGTGTAGCAAATTAATTGCATGCCCTCTGATCATGTTGTGGTCACCTGACTTGGGCAAAAGAGTGTGCCTTAGGATCCAGTTGATCGTTGGCAGTCCAGACAGAAGAAAATGGACTGACCCACACTTGAAAGTCTCAAGAGCTTTGTCTGGGATTTCTTGTACATCTGTGACATAGAATTGTGATCCATATTTTTCTTGGCATAAACATCCAAGTCATCTTCACTTTCCTTTGGGGCATTGATCAGATTGGCCCATTCCTCAATAGTTCATTGGTATCTCGTTCCTTTAGAAATCAAAACTATTCTGCCATCTGGATAGAAATGTGTTGTGGAGTAGAATTGCATAATGAGCTCATCATTCCAGTTTGTGAGCTTCTGCCCAACAAAGTCTGCAACTCCACACGCACTGAAGCTTTCATACACTCCAGGATAGTGTTCTTCATTCTCCTTCATGTAGGTCCAGTCGACCCACCTCATATCACACACTATAGGCTTCTTGTCCAACAAGATTGTCTCATAGAAGTCCTGTTGTTCCTTTGTGTGGAACCTGTAATCAACAGCAGTCCTTCTCCTGGTGGCATATGGATCTGACTCTCTCCATAGCCTCAACCCTGAGTCTCTCCTGATCTTCATGTTCTCAGCCACAGGATGAGCATCATTGTGGTCTGGAATCTTGGGTTTCAGCTTTCTCAGGACTTGTCCTTCATCATCTTCATCAGCAGCAACTTCAGGCACTGGGGCCTTGTTCCTCTCAGCAGCTGGTATACTCCTGGTATTCCTCTTAGGTGCACTCTTGGGCTTGGAGGCTGCTTTGGGTGCTTCTTTGGGCTTTGATGTTGCAGCCCCTGACTTTATAGCATCACCCATCAGCTTTTGTGCCTTGGGTGCTGGTGCAGCAACCTCTTCTTCCTCTTCTTCTTGCATCACGGAAGCCTTTCCAATCACTCTGGCCATGGTCTTCTTGACCCTTTCCTTCCTTTTCTTTCCTTCTACAGCAGGCTCTTTGGGTTTGGATTCCAAAGATGCTTGAGTGGTGGCTGTGGCTTTTGACATGGGTTGTCTTCCTGCTGGCCTTTTGATCTTCATCCCTGGCTTAACTGCAGCTGAGCTGTACTCCTTGAGCACTTTCTTCTTTGATGTGGCCTCATCCTCTACTGCCACATAATCTTCATCCTCAGATTCTGAAGTCTTCTTCTTTCTGGCCCTGGTGGCAGCTTTGGGTAAGTTTCTTGGGGTGCTCCTGCTACCATCATCTGAACTCCTAGAGGGACTAGTGCCCTCACTCAGGTGAACATGCTCCTCTGACCTGTTCTGGCTGTCACTCTGATCAGACAAATTGCAAACACTGACAGCAGACCCTGTTAATAGATATAGATGAGATAGAGTGGATGAGCATCACAAAATGCAGAGGTTTTTGGAAAAGAATGAGTCAAAAAATTAGTTTTAGTTTTCCACAGAAAGCATTTCGGATCAACCAATTTGTAAACTCGGTGATACCGAAGAAGCTGTTGGAACCTAAACTAGTGAACTCGGTCAGACCGAGTCACAGTTCGGTGGCACCGAGAGTGCTAGGGTTTCACAAAGTCCTGAACTCGGTCACACCGATTTGCAATTCTCGGTCAGACCGAAAATTACATGTGCAATGGCCTGAGCCGAATCGGTGGTATCGAGTTCCACAACTCGGTGGGTGGAGATGGTTTCGGCGGAAACCTAACCCTAAATTTTCAATTCAACTCTAATCTACGGAGTGTTTTGATTGGATAAGATCGTTTCAATCGTGGCAAGATTCATGACAAACACAATGTGCTAGGAATCGGATTGAGGATAGCACAATGATCAAGTTCATACCCTAGTTCGGCGATGAACTCGCTACGGCGGTAACGGCGGGGATGATTCCCGTTGACGGTGGCGGAGACCAGCGGCAGGAGGCGGCTGGCGACGAGGAAGACGATCCGGAGACCCTGGAGGCAGAGCGGGCTAAGCGCGGGTCGAGGAGGTTCGGAAAGTTTTCCAAAATTTGACCTGTGGGTATATATAGCCCGACCCTATCGGTGTGACCGAGTGGAACAACTCGGTGGCACTGAGATTCATAACTGGAATTAGTTACGGAAACTCGGTGTGACCGAAAGGTTCAAATCGGTTGCACCAAGATTGAAAACCTAGATCGACTTAATGATCTCGGTATGACCGAAATGGATGAATCGGTCAGACCGAAACGCACAAAGAAGTTTTGGAAGTTTAAGTGTATGACGAATCGGGGACTTCGAGTGCTCCTCACACAGAGTGGTTCGAATCTGACTTGATCAAATTTTGTGATGTAGCATGAATATAGTTTGAGACGAGAAAAGCATAGATAGCTAGAGAGGGTTCTTAGGCATTCTTGTCCATCCACTTGGCAAAAGAAAAGAAAACCAATCAATCAAAACAACAAGTGGATGTCCTTGAATGAGTAAAATACGCAATCAACATGCTCACACAATAAAATGGCAATTGAAATATGTGGCAAAGCATGCACAACCAATTCTAGCATCTATCAAACAATTTGCGACGACTAGGTCATCTATATATGAGTATATTGACTTAGGAGTCAAATGAGAACATTTGATCATAGGTCATACTCATCGTTTAAGCACAAGTGGGGTTACCACTTTTACATAAAGCATTGTTGTGTCCACACCATTAGAGTTGCTTTAGCTCAATTCTTAGAGTAAAGCTCCCCCTAGATGTGAGATCCCCCCTAAGAGGGATGAACTAACCTTGGGTTTTGTCGATGATGACTTCATGTAGATGTTGAAGATGTGGATGCTCAATGTTGATGTAGATCATTTGAAGCTATCCATTGGAGTGAGTTGCACTTTCAATACTGTCGGTGTACAAAAAGAGGGGTACACTTTTTGTACCCCTATAACTAGGGGTGGGCATAAAAACCGAGAACCGGAGACCGAAGCCGAAAAAACCGAGAACGAAGGCGAAAAAACCGAGTACCGAAGCTTCGGTTATACATTCGGTTAGCAAATGGCAAAGACCGAAATTAGTTTGGTGAATTCGGTCACTCGAGACCACTGACCGAATCACCCGAATGAACCGAAGTATTTTACTATATACTATTAAATCCCATCAAGCTAGGTTGATTAGCCAATCAATCAAGTACTACACGACAATTTTTCTCAGCCTTTTCTTTTCATCACAGCCACAAACGGACGCAGGCATTGCTAAAATAAAACAGATGCAGGCCCCACGTTGCCACCCATCAGCTTTTTTAGTTGCACGATGAGGAGAATGTGGTCCCGCGGCCAGCGCCTAGTGGGGGCCTCAATCTGTGATGGAAAGTGGCAGCTTACACGCGTAAAAGGCAAGCGACCCGTGAAGTGTATCGGTCCTACTCGGTCAACCCGAGCACCGAACCGAATTTCTGGTGGACCGAATCGTCGGTTATCTCTTTTTCAGTTAACCGATCGGGTAGCATATTCCCAAAACCGAAAATCAAAATAAGCCGAAGTACTGAACCGAATTCTTCCGGGTAACCGAATGCCCAGTCCTCCCTATAACTGTGCACGGGCAGTCTGAGCCATGGGCACCACCACACCAAGCAAGGCAAGGGAGGTGAGCCAGGGTAAGACTGAAGCTCAAGAGAACTACGATGCCAAGGACAAGACCACGAAGAGCAAAGGGGACGAAGCGGACTCCCCCGGCAAGATCCTTCCTGGGAGACAGTTCTAGCAGCCCCGGCAAGACCCTTGCCGCGGTGACTCGTCCCGCGCCTACGGAGCAAATCACCCTTGAGTCCACTGCCCCCAAAGGGCAAGGATTCGGGAGACATCCCCGTGGCGGCATGCAGATCTTCGTGAAGACATTCAAGATCGGATACGCACTAAGGAGACGACAACCCTTGGCGGGATCCCAGCCGAGGAAGACCACAAGGCCCCCGGCAAGCGCCTTGCCGGGGATAACAGCAGGCGCCTCGGCAAGACCCCTGCCGGGGCCCTGGCAAGGCCCTTAACAAGGACACCCGCAGGACCACCATCAGGCCCACGCCGACTAAACCTCCACCACCGCATGCATGCAGCTGCCGCCCCAACCAGCTGGGGAGGCACCTGCGTGGCGGCATGCAGATCTTTGTGAAGACCCACCACTGCGCCACCTCAGCTGCCTGCCTACCTACGTGGCATCTCAGGCATCACTGGCCAGGGCGCGTGTCGACACAAGGAGCGGCGACGGACGAGACAGATCTCTCCCCCCGTCTCGGATAAAGCAAGGACACCTAAGCAAGACGCATTAAATGCGCCTTGTCATGTAATGCGAGGGATAACCTCGCATCACTGTACCCTTTCCACCTCCTGTGTGCCACCGTGGCAACCTATTTTTCTATAAAATGAGGCCCGAGGCGACCAGGAGAAGGATTCGGCTTTTTGGAGCTCCTCACACCCCATAGCTAGCTCAAGAACACAGATATACAATCCACCAAAGCAGGAGTAGGGTTTTACGCATCCTCGCGGCCCGAACCTGGATAAACGAACCGTGTGCTACCTGTTAGATCCGCTCTTCTCACGACCCCGCGCCCCGCTAACCATAGTAGGGATTCTTGTGATCCCATAGGTGTCGTTCCCACCGACATCTTTGGCACGCCAGGTAGGGGGCGCAGTTGTGAGAATCGGCTTTAGCCGTTAGTTCGGCGCTTCTTCATTGTCATGGCACCCAAGAAGAAGACGACAGTGGCGGTTGGCCAGTCCGAAGCCGGACTGCCCGTCCCGACGCGGGCGAGCATCGGATCGGTCGCAGAAAGGACCTGGGGAGCTGCTCGCGAACACCACCACCATCCCAGTAGCCGGAGTTTGGGAGGCGGTGATGTTTGTGTGCCTGGTAACGGGCCACACGTCGCCAAATCCAAAGGCGGGTCCAAGCCCTTCGCGGGTGGAGCGGGGCCTTCCAAGGTCATCACCGCCCCGCCCGAAGGCGACGCAAGGGCCTCCATGACTCCCACGCCGGCTCCAACAGCGCGCTCCTCCCAGGAAGCGCACGACGAACGGCTTAATCACGCCGAAGATCCCGGGCGTCGCCGCGGGAAGAGCCCCGAGCGCCACTCCCGGGACGTAGAAGACCTGCCCAATCGCCGAGGCACTGGTGAAAGCGATATGCGACCGCGGGGTCGTGATAGAGCTCCTTCTGACTTGGTCAGAAGTCGAAGCGCGTCGCGATCCGTGCAGGTTTCGCTGCCGCCGACGCCAGCAGAGGCCCTGGCGCGCGCAGTTGCTCCTCGATTTTCCTCCCACTACGGGGAAACTCGATGAATGGAGAGCCACTATCCGAAGCCTTGTTGCGGTGGCCAACAAAGACGAACCAAGTCCGGTGAGGCCCCCGGGTCGATGCTCCGATGCAGTCCCACGGACCAGTGGCGGAAAAGCCGGCGGCGCCGCGACCATGGTGCATTCACCTCTTCCCCATCCGGTACCGCGGACGCCGGCGCGTCGCGACGTCGCGGGCGACGACATCTTCATAGCATCGTCTGATCCGCGGACCCACTGTGACCAGCGCCAAGTTCTTCGGGAACGAGCCCATGAAGACGCTTGAACCACTATCGAGCGCCGGCGCGGAGCGCGCCACCAGTCAGACAGGCGAGCAGGGCCTGCTGTGAACCACCCAGCCCCGGAGAGCCCTGGAGGCCTACCTTACGAGATAGGCTGTCCGGCTTTTACCTGTGAGCTGCGGTAGTTCCAGTGGCCCACTCATCGCACCTTCAAACCTGACGTTGGCAAAAAGTACAGCGGCAAGACTCACCCGTCTGAGTTCCTCAGCATCTACACCATCTTGATGCAAGCCGCCGGAGCCCGTGACGATAAGGTGCTTGCGAATTACTTTCCATTGGCTCTTAAACCCAACGCCATGTCGTGGTTGATGCACTTGCCAGTAGACTCTATTTCCTCCTGGTCGGATTTGTGCCATGAGTTTATGGGCGCCTTTACTGGGGGTCACCAAGCCATGGCCAAGCAAGTAACCTGCATGTTATTCCCCAGAAGGGAGGCGAGAGTCTGTGCAAGTACATACAGAGGTTCAGCCGGGTACAGTACAATATCCCTGATGTTCACCCTGCCGCCATCATCAGCACGTTCCATCAGAACGTGCGTAACCACAAGATGCGCGAAGAACTGGCAATGAACAAGGTGAAAGATGTGGCAGAACTCTATGTTCTTGCTGACAAATGTGCCCGAGCTGAATAGGGAAGGAAGTACCCCGGCGAAGAAGCCGGCATGGAAACCGACTCCTGAGATGAGGATACTGCTGCCCCGGCGAAGAAATGTCGGCGCCGCAACAGGAAGCGCAAAGGTAAAGTTGTGCTTGCCGTCGAGGGATTTGGCGACTCCGACTCCGCCAAGAAAACCAAGGCAGATGACCCCGGCAAGGAAATTGCCGGATGTGTCGCCTGCCGGGCCTTGGCGGCTGCCGAGAAGCCAGGAAACTCCGACAATACTGCATCCATCACACCAAAGGCCATGATCTCCAGAACTGCCGACGGGTTGAGCTCCTTGCTGAGAAGCAGAGGGCTGAATATGAGAGGCGGGACAAGGAGAAAGGCCAGGACGGTGCTGAGGGGTCCGGCAAGAAGCGTGACAGCCAGGCGGGCCGTCACGACAAAGATAAACAGCGGGAGAGGCCCGCCCGGGGCCATGACAAAAAGCCAGAAGACGATGATCACGAAGAGGACGATGAGTATGGTGACCAATAATTTCAGAAAGCTACAGAGGCCATGTGTGTCGATGGCGGCGCCTCGCTGCATACCTTTCACCGCGAGCTTAAACAGTGGGCGCGTGAGATTACAGCGGCGGAACCGTCGCCCGAAGGCCGCTGAAGTGGTCCAGGACACCTATCATTTTTGACACTGAGGATCACCCTGATCGCATTACTGCCGTCGGGTGCTTGCCATTGTTGGTTTCACCAACAATACGCAACCTCAAGGTGACAAAGATGCTAGTTGATGGCGGGGCCGGTCTGAACTTAATCTTGCCTGCCGTGATCGAGAAATTGCAGATTCCTGATGAAGACCTCGAAGAGACGGGCACGTTTCAGGGGGTCAACCCGGGAAGAAGTCAACCAAAGGGAAAGGTCACGTTGCCCATGACTTTTGGGAGTGATCTGAACTATAGGACAGAAAGGATTGTGTTCGACGTTGCCAAGATCCCCTTGCCCTACAACGGGATCCTTGGCCGCCCAGCGCTCGCCAAGTTCATGGCGGCGTCACATTACGCCTACAACACCCTGAAGATGCCGGGGCCTGTGGCGATCATTACCGTCCCGTCAGACAAGAAGGATGCGCTAATTTGCGCTGACCAACTCTACCAACAAGCAGTTGTAGCAGCCGCCATTGCTAAGGCACTGGCTCCTGCCGTTGGAGCCCCGAGAAGGCAAAAGAAGAAGACCGGTGAGACCTCAGGCACCCACTCCGGCAAGCGCACCTCTTTGGAGTGTAGCGCTCCCGTCGAGGACGTGCCAGAGAGCTCCGCCGACAGAAACAAGAAGTCCAGGGCCACACCGCCGGGAACCAAGAAGGTTTCTGTCAAGGAGGACGGCATGGGAGGAGTTTTTACCATAAGCTCCACCCTTGAAGACAAATAGGAAGACGCGCTCGTCACCTTCCTGCAGGCGAATGTCGATGTGTTTGCATGGCAAGCATCCGACCTCCCCGGCGTTCCCAGGGAGTTGATTGAGCACCACCTTGATGTCTGTCCTCATGTGTGGTCCGTCAAGCAGAAGGTCAGAAAGCAAGCTTTGGAATGACAAGAGTTCATCACAGAGGAGATCCGGAAACTGGAAGCAGTGGGTTTGGTAAGAGGAGTGCTCCATCCAACGTGGTTGGCCAATCCGGTGGTAGTGCGCAAGGCAAATGGGAAGTTGAGGCTGTGTATTGATTACACAGATATTAATAAGGCTTGTCCAAAAGACCCCTTCCCATTGCCGCGCATCGACCAGATTGTTGACTCCACAGCTGGGTGTGATCTGTTGTCATTCCTCGATGCCTACTCTGGCTACCACCAGATCTTCATGACAAGGGAAGATGAAGAGAAAATGGCATTCATCACCCCATGTGGTACGTATTGCTTTATACGGATGCCTTTCGGGTTGAAGAGTGCTGGTTCAACGTTTGCAAGGGCGGTCCAGATTGGTTTTGAACCCCAGCTCCATAGAAATATGGAAGCTTATATGGATGATATAGTGGTCAAAACCAAGAACAGGGCAACCCTCATATCAGATCTACAAGAAACATTTGCAAACCTATGCAAGATCAATCTCAAGCTGAACCCTGAGAAGTGCATCTTCGGTGTCCCGTCTAGCAAGCTTCTCGGGTTCTTTGTGTCACAGCGTGGGATAGCTCCAGCATGGGCACAACATACCGTCCGATTCCTCCAAACAGGGGAACTTCCTGAGGAGCAGGAAGAAGCGGAAAAAGTAGCCCGTCGCTCTACTATGTACCAGTTCGTCGATGACGTCCTGTACAGAAAGAGGCCGAACAACATGAAATTGAAGTGTATCCCTCGGGAGGAAGGACCGGGGCTGTTGGCGGAGATAGATGGAGGCATATGTGGATCCCAAATCGGGTCAAGTGCCCTTGCCGGCAAAGCGTTTCGGCAAGGCTTCTTCTGGCCCACCGCCCTCCAGGATGCAATGACACTAGTCACCAGGTGTGAAGCGTGTCAGTTCCATTCAAAGAAGCTTCATCAGCCAGCGCAAGCCCTTCAAACCATTCCTCTCTCCTGGCCTTTCTCGGTCTGGGGGCTCGACATACTGGGCCCTTTCCCCCGCGCTGTCGGGGGCTTTGAGTACATGTATGTTGCAATTGACAAGTTCACAAAGTGGCCAGAAGTGGAAGCAGTGAGGAAGGTCACACCACAGTCAGCCGTCAAGTTCTTCAAAGGACTCGTGTGCCGTTTTGGTGTACCCAATAGGGTTATCACTGACAAGGGCACGCAGTTCACAAGCCACACCTTCGTGCAATATATTCAAGACCTCGGCAGCAAGGTCTGTTTCGGTTCCGTTGCTCACCCACGAAGCAATGGTCAAGCTGAGAGGGAAAATGCTGAAGTACTGCGAGGCCCAAGGAGAAAGACCTTTGGAAGACTGCGCAAGAGTGGAAGGCGCTGGATTGATGAATTGCTGGCGGTTCTTTGGTCAATCAGAACGACACCAAATCGAGCCACCGGCCAGACACCCTTTGCCCTGGTATACGGGGCAGAAGCAGTTCTCCCCACGGAACTCATATACGGGTCACCTCGAGCAGTTCTCCCCTGGTATACGCGGCAAGATGACGCAATGCTCCTTGAGGAAGATCGTCTTCGGGCGGCTGTGAGAGCAGCGCGCTACCAGCAAGCCTTGCGCCGTTACCATAGCCGCAAGGTTCATGCCCGAAGCTTTGAGGAAGGCGACCTTGTCCTTCGACGCATTTAATCGCCAAGAATCCAACAAGTTGACGCCAAAGTGGGAAGGCCCTTATCGGGTAATACAAGTCACCAGGCCCGGCGGAGTCCACCTGGAGACCGAAGATGCCGTTCCGGTGAGTAATTCCTGGAAAATTGAGCATCTTCGCAAGTTTTACCCGTGAGGCGCGGCTTGCCGGGCCCCCCGGCAAGCCACCTTTTGTACGAGCCTTGCCAATGACGCATGTAACCCTCTGTACAAAGCCAGGCGCAGACCCTGAGCATAAGTAAATGAACCACTGGCGCCCTAAGTTATAGCATGCATGCTAGGTCGAGTCTCGTCCTTGGTTAGGGTTGGTAGTGCTTAGCGGCGACTAACCCCTAGCTTAGAGGTCGAGTGTGCGTCTCTTTGTCTTTCTTTTGTCTTCTTTGGTTCACAGGACACACAGATATCTGTGCCGAACCACTTGGGGAGAAAAAAAAAGAGGAACAGACCAGCATCTAGCCCCCGGCAAGCCAGTATTGCCGGGGGCTGCAAGAGCAAAGATTCACCCCCGGCGAACCAGGGTTGCCGGGGACTGCAGCTTCAGATAAGTTCTTCATCCCTTATCATGCATTCCATTATGGACTGAGGTATGTGAAACCTCGTTTTCCCCTAAGCTACCGTGCTCCCATAACTCTAGGCCCTAGGGCTCGTTCCTGGGGCCAAGTTTGGTCGTACTCACGGAAGCGAAAGGATGAAACAAGGAGCCTGAACCCGCCTCATCCCTGCTTCCGCCAAAGGCGTGAGGAAGGTCGAGCAAAGTGGGGAGACGGCAAGGCCTGTTGCCAGGCAAGGAAATGTTTATCTTGAAGATATCAAGGATTTACTCCTTGGTGTGGGCTCCACCTGCAAACAAATGACCCGACAAGCATCCCTTTTTCATTAAAAACATTCCACTCAGGTACAGTCCATAGGGAATGAAAAACATGAATGATGGGATTACAAGTTTTAAATTCAACAAGGGCCTGAAGGCTTACAAACTAAAAAGAGATAAGGTGCCCGTAATCCCTTTCTTGTCCCTCTCCTCAGGAGGCAGGTCAAGGAGGCAAAAGGGACAAAAGGAGCGCCTAGGCGAGCTAAGGGTAGCAGAAGACACCAAGAGAACATCTTGGTGGCCATCCAAAGGCTGGATGGTGATGGCGGCGCCGGAAGGAGAGCTCGAAGACAAGGCGGCAGGACGTCAGCACGCGTCGAAGGCGTCGGTGCCCACGTACTCCGACTTGACGGCCTTGCCGCCCGCCCTCTTCCTCTTCCGCTGCCTCCCAACGCCAGCCGCCCAAGGAGACGACCCCGAGAAGTTCAGGGAGCCGGCGACACGGATGATGGGGTCACCAGTGCCACACGGAGCGGCACCCGACGCCTAATCGGACCCGTCATCCTGCCGCCTACTACCCTCATCGTCGCTGCCGCTGTCCTCCTCGTCACTCCCGCCCGAGGAGGAGTCTTCACTATCAGAAGAGCTCTCCACGCAGCACCTTGCACGGGTCCCAAAGCACCTGAAGACCTTGACGGAGAGAAGGCCACCCTCCATCAGCTTAAAATGGAGAGTGAGCCCCTCCTTCAAGCGGTGGATATGAGCAAACGACTTCCATCCCCGACAAAGATTCATCACGTGAGGGGCGGGGAAGTCGATGCGGACCCGCGTGCCAGTGATCCCGCAACCCCCATGTGCAGCCGCAATGATTCCGGCGGATCCAGCTCCATCTCCCGCTCAAATGGAGTCGGGAGACGAAGGCGATGGCGCGGCGGCCGGCGCAGCCTGACGAAGAACTCACAAGGGTCATCCCCAACATGGCCCTCCGTTGGAAGAGGATCTGCTGGCGGAGGCGAGGCCGGCGCGCCGCCCCATCCTCCTCTTCCCTGAGCGCCCCCGCCTCGCCCCCTCCCCCTTCCCCTCGCAGCTGGCTCTGCCACCGTAGGCGCAGGACAAGGAGGGACGCGTTGTCGAGCGGCGACCCTCGCCGCCACTATTGAAGGACCGGGATTCCCTCTCTCCATGACGGATGGAAGGGAGGAGCAGAAGCTGAAGGAAGAAGAAGATGAAAGAATGTGGGACGCCATACCCCCCTTCCCACTCTTTATAAAGGATCGGGGTTGGGGCTCGGCCGCCCCGCTCGACCAATCAAGATACGAAAGGCACAGGGAGCCAGGACCGACCCGCCGCACCAACCGGCGATGGCCCGGTTTCCCGCCTCCATCGTTTGCCACCCCAGGCACATGGGAGACACGTGGCGGACGTGCAGAACCGAGGGGACAGGTGAGACGACCACTCCCCCACCCCGTGATCATGGGGAGTGGATGCCTTGAAGACCGCGCCTCAGCCCCATTCAGTAAATGGGCCATGCCTCCACGCCTCCCTTTGTTTATGGGGAAGGCGCGAACCGCCCCTTTACTATGATGTGACGCATGCCTGCAGGAACCAACCCCACGCATGCTGCCCATGTCACGCGCACCTCCCCACGCCGCACCACGCGTGGGAGTCGTGGGAAGCGCAGCGCGGGAAGAATCTTACCGTGGTAAAAACCGCCCCGCCTGCCCGCGCACCGTTTTTGGGCCTAGCCCAACAACGCGTTGCGCTTATGTGTGGACCAGGCCCGGGGGCTCCTGTCGGTGTACAAAAAGAGGGGTACACTTTTTGTACCCCTATAACTGTGCACGGGCAGTCTGAGCCACGGGCACCACCACACCAAGCAAGGCAAGGGAGGTGAGCCAGGGTAAGACCGAAGCTCAAGAGAACTACGATGCCAAGGCCAAGACCACGAAGAGCAAAGGGGACGAAGCAGACTCCCCCAACAAGATCCTTGCCGGCAGACAGTTCTAGCAGCCTCGGCAAGACCCTTGCTGCGGCGACTCGTCCCGCGCCTACGGAGCAAATCACCCTTGAGTTCACTGCCCCCAAAGGGCAAGGATTCGGGAGACATCCCCGTGGCGGCTTGCAGATCTTCGTGAAGACATTCAAGATCGGATACGCACTAAGGAGACAACAACCCTTGGCGGGATCCCAGCCGAGGAAGACCACAAGGCCCTCGGCAGGCGCCTTGCCGGGGATGACAGCAGGCGCCTCGGCGAGACCCTTGCCGGGGCCCCAGCAAGGCCCTTAACAAGGACACCCGCAGGGCCACCATCAGGCCCATGCCGACTAAACCTCCACCACAACATTCATGCAGCTGCCGCCCCAACCGGTTGGGGAAGCACCTGCGTGGCGGCATGCAGATCTTCGTGAAGACCCACCACTGCGCCACCTCAGCTGCCTGCCTACCTACGTGTCATCTTAGGCATCGCTGGCCAGGGCGCGTGTCGACACAAGAAGGAGCGGCGACGGACGAGACAGATCTCTCCCCCATCCCCGATAAAGCAAGGACACCTAAGCAAGACGCATTAAATGCGCCTTGTCATGTAATGCGAGGGATAACCTCGCATCACTGTACCCTTTCCACCTCCTGTGTGCCACTTTGGCAACCCCTTTTTCTATAGAAGGAGGCCCGAGGCGACCAGGAGAAGGATTCGGCTTTTTGGAGCTCCTCACGCCCCATAGCTAGCTCAAGAACACAAATATAAAATCCACCAAAGCAGGAGTAGGGTTTTACGCATCCTCGCGGCCCGAACCTGGATAAACGAACCGTGTGCTACCAGTTAGATCCGCTCTTCTCACGACCCCGCTCCCCGCTAACCACATTAGGGATTTTTGTGATCCCATAGGTGTCGTTCCCACCGACAAATACCTACACGGGTTAGTCCCACAAGGAACAAACAAGGATATCCATAGACATAAATTTATGCACACACAAGATGATGTCTATGAAAGCTTTTAGGTTACCTTGTCCCTTGTGTTACCAACAAGAGGGTTTGTGACTCCTTGAACTAGTGCAAGATGTGGAAGTTGATTGCACTTGTTCTTGCCAAGATGATAAGAGTGAAGTATGTTGGCGGAGTCACCCTCAAGAACTCTCTAGTTCTTCTTCTTCGGGATCCACACCATCTTGATGGGAATCCTCGGTGTTGTAGTTGTACTTGATGAAGTGGAACTTGAAGTAGTCTTGGGAACCCACTTGACCAAGGCCTTAGGAGCTTCTTCAAATGCATCAATTTCCTCTTAAAGCTTGTCCTTGCCTTTTTGCTTGTGGTCTTGTGGTGGAAGATCATCTTGAGCTTGTGTCCCTTTGAAAGAAGTAGGATCATACTTCTCTTGTTGAGGAACAAACTTCGTCTTGGGGTATTGATCTTCTTCCCACTCAACTCCATTGGCATTGAACTTTCGTTCAAAACCAACACCTTGATTCTTCCGGTGCCTTCCTTGCTTGCGTACAATTTCCTCGAATTGCTTACTTCCGGCAAGGCTCTTGTAAACACCTTTCTCTATAATTCCCTTCAATAAGCTATTTTCTTGCTCAAGTGTAACTTGGCTAAGAGAATCATTAGTGGAATCAAGAGAACTACTAGAAGCAACAATATTGGATTTAGTATGATTATTGTTACTACTAGAGGAAGAATCTTTCTTGTTCTTGTTACTAGACTTGACTTGAGGCATGTAAGTGGATAAGAGTAAATGCTTGGCAATGTAAGAAGAACTTTTCTTACGAAGATCATCATTGATAGCTTTTAAGAACTCATGCTCTTGCTCAAGGTTGAGCTTTTCAAAGCGTAATTTCTCATGAGTCCTTAAAAGTTCTCGATGATCTCCTGAGATAGTTTCATGAGCTAACTTAAGATTGTTTAGTTCTTTAGTTAGAGACTCAATCTTCTCCTTATCATTGTCATTCGTTTTATCTTGATTAGCATGATTAATTGACGTTTCGTCACAGTATTCATCACTAGAGTTGTCAACAAGTAAATCATCATCACCTAACAAGTCATCTTCATCACTATTGAAATCAACATACTCGGGGTGTGATACCTTTGGGCCTTTAGCCATGAAGCATGTTCCAACTCCTTCATTTGGTGAGTCAAATATGTCGTAGGAGTTGGTTGTCACCAGTGCTAGACCGGCAACACCTTCATCTTGAGTATATTCGGAGTCGGAGTGATAGCTTCTCTCGGAGTGGTTGTCGGAGTCGGAGCCGGATACCCATTCACCAACATGAGCTTGATGTCTTCGTTTTGTGTAGCTCCTTGATGACTTGTACTTTCTTTCCGAATCCTTGCTTCTGCGTGAGGGTCTTCGTTCATAACGATCATCTCTACTCCTTCTTTCTCTAGATGGTGATTCTTCTCTTCTACTTCTTCTCTTGGGAGAATCTTCCCTTCTCTTGTAGGGGGCCGTACACTCATTGGAATAGTGTCCGGGCCTTCCACAATTGTAGCAGTTTCGCTCTCTACTAGAAGATCTTTTGTCATTGTAGGACCTTGACTTGGAGCTTCTCTCTTTGCTTCTACTCTTGTAGAACTTGTTGAAGTTCTTCACCATTGAGCTCAATTCTTCATTGAAAGTTTGTTTCTCACTCGATGATGTGGGGGCTTCACATGAGGCTTTGTAAGCACCACTTGATTTGTTGTGAAGTTCCTCTTTATCCTTGAGTGACATCTCATGAGCAACAACTCTTCCGATGACTTCCGTTGGCTTGAGATCTTTGTAATTTGGCATCATTTGGATCAATGTGCACATGGTATCATATTTTCCATCCAAGCCTGTTAGGATCTTCTTGATGATGAATCTATCGGTCATCTTTTCACTCCCTAAGCCGACAATCTCATTTATGATAAGAGCAAGCCTAGAGTACATTTCAGCGGCACCTTCACCATCCTTAATTTTGAACTTGTCAAGTTGACTTTGAAGCACATCCAATTTGGATTCCTTGACGGAGTCGGTACCTTCGTGCATATCTATCAAAGTATCCAAAATTTCCTTTGCATTCTCAAGACGGTTGATTTTGTTGAATTCTTCGGGGCACAATCCGTTGAAGAGGATATCAAAAGCTTGAGCGTTGTATTGCAGCATTTTCATCTCTTCCGCGGTGGCTTCATGGTTCGGTTCTTTCCCGTCAAAGAATTCACCTTGCAAGCCAATACACACAATAGCCCAAACGGCGGGGTTATGTCCAAGAATATGCATTTTCATCTTATGCTTCCAACTAGCAAAATTAGTGCCATCAAAGTAAGGACCTCTATGGTGAAAATTTCCCTCGCTAGACGCCATACTCTCCTAGGTTGTGAAACCAAGGCTATGACCGCCAAAAGCTATGGAAATCAAAGCAAATGGAGACCGGAGCTTTGATACCACTTGTAGGATCGAAAGTATGTCTAGAGGGGGGGATTAGACTACTTGACCAAATAAAAATCTAGCCTTTTCCCAATTTTAGTTCTTGGCAGATTTTAGCTATCTTAGCACAAGTCAAGCAATCTCCACACAATTCAAGAAAGCATGCAAAAGAGTATATGAGCAACGGAAAGTAAAGCATGCAACTTGCAAGAATGTAAAGGGAAGGGTTTGGAGGATTCAAACGCAATTGGAGACATGGATGTTTTTGTCGTGGTTCCGATAGGTGGTGCTATCGTACATCCACGTTGATGGAGACTTCAACCCACGGAGGGTAACGGTTGCGCGAGTCCACGGAGGGCTCCACCCACGAAGGGTCCACAAAGAAGCAACCTTGTCTATTCCATCACAGCCGTCGCCCATGAAGGACTTGCCTCACTAGCGGTAGATCTTCACGAAGTAGGCGATCTCCTTGCCCTTACAAACTCCTTGGTTCAACTCAACAATCTTGTCAGAGGCTCCCAAGTGACACCTAGCCAATCTAGGAGACACCACTCTCCAAGAAGTAACAAATGGTGTGTTGATGATGAACTCCTTGCTCTTGTGCTTCAAATGATAGTCTCCCCAACACTCAACTCTCTCTCACAAGATTTGGATTTGGTGGAAAGAAGATTTGAGTGGAAAGCAACTTGGGAAGGCTAGAGATCAAGATTCATATGGTTGGAATGGAATATCTTGACCTCAACACAAGTGTAGGTGGTTCTCTCTCAGAAAATGTGTATTGGAAGTGTAGGTATGTTCTGATGGCTCTCTTCACAAATGAAGAGTGGGCGGAGGGGTATATATAGCCTCCACACAAAATCTAACCATTACACACAATTTGCCAAACTCGGTGGGACCGAATGGTTAAACTCGGTCGGACCGATTCAGCAATCCTAGTGACCATTAGGATTTTCGATGGGACTGAGATGCAACTCGGTAGGACCGATATGGTTAGGGTTAGGGCATAACGTAATCTCGGTGTGACCGATTACACAAACTCGGTGGGACCGATTTTGGTAATAAGCTAACCAGAGAGTTGGTCAGGTAAACTCGGTGGGACCGATTCGCTCATCTCGGTGAGACCGAAATGTTACAAAAGGGAAACAAAGAGTTTACATTGCAATCTTGGTGGGACCGATCGCTCATCTCGGTAAGACCGAAACATTACGAAGGGAAACAGAGATATTACAATCCCATCTCGGTGAGACCGAGATCCCCATCGGTGAGACCGATTTGCCTAGGGTTTGTGGCAGTAGCTATGACATTTGAAACTCGGTGGCACCGGATAGAAAGAATCGGTGGGGCTGAGTTTGACTTTTGGTTTAGGTCATATGTGGATGTGGGAAGGTAGTTGAGGATTTTGGAGCATATCACTAAGCATTTTGACCAAGCAAGCCATTAAGCAACACCTCATCCCTCATTGATAGTATTGGCTTTTCCTATAGACTCAATGTGATCTTGGATCACTAAAATATAAAATGTAGACTCCTGAGCTTCAAGCTTGAGCCAAACTTTTTGTCCTTAGAATTTCGAGGGATCCACTTTCCTCATCCTTGCCATGCCATTCATTGAGCTTTTCCTGAAATATTAATCTTGGAATAATGTTAGCTCAATGAGCTATATGTTGTTAGGAATTACCAAAACCACCCAGGGATAGTTGCACTTTCAGTTTTCCCTCTATCGCAAACACCTTGATCTGGCTGACCGTTTCTTTTGTTCTGCCTAATCACAAACAGTTCATCCGAGTGAACTGTATGCCTTATATCGCACACACCTTCATCTGGTTGCCCGTTTATGTTCCTTTGCCTCATCGCAAACAGTTCATTGAACTGAACCATATGCCCTGCATCGCACACGCAACTAAAATCTGAACCTTGTTTGATGCATCTGCCGTCTCAATTGTTTTGCACCTTTTTTGACGGTTTTTACATCAACATTTGTGATTATTGCATCACACATAGTTTCGTCGAAGGGTCTCTGATCGTTTGTGATTATATGCCCTGTAGTAGTGTGCCCATGTGACTTGTGCTGAAGCACATCTACCTCTTTGCCCCTAGCCTATATATACTCCCCCTCCACCATTTCAGGGTTAGCATTGTCATATCTAATTTTGGAGATAGAGCCTTGCTCATCCACTTGAACCCCTACTCCTCTGGAGATCAAGGCCACCTAATATAAGATCCCCCAAGTGGATTCAAGACCCCCTCTTGTGGGAAGATCCCCTAGTGGATTCAAGACCTCCTTCATGGAGATGAACTAGTTAATTGTGTATCCCCCGTTGTTGGATTTTGGACCTTTGTTTCCCTCTATGTGTACTTGGATCTAACACATGTGTGATTGGATCTAGTTTATTTGAGTGTTTTCCTCTTGTGTGTTCTTTGGGAATCCCCCTCCAAATCGTGAAAGATCGGCCATTAGGGTTCTACCCTACATCAAGAAGCCTGCCTATCTACAAGGACCCTTCGCAAGCGCGGAAGTGCCACCCGGGTAGCAAGTCACTCGTCAACGTCGAGGTCCATATAGAAACCACCTGTATTCTTGGGGTTCTCCTCTGCAGCAGGTCATTAAGAAAATGTGAGTACAAAGGTATTGAGCAAGTCTTACATCAGATCTAACTATGCATGCAACAACATCAGCAAAGGCGGCGGTGGTATTTATTGCAGCAAGCCAGCTTTGACTCTTAGCTATAAGATGACATAGTGTACACGAGTCCACTAATCACCACGACAATACTCTACCACCGATCCTCTCCCATCTTCCTATGAGAGGGCCATCCACGGCACTCACCCTTGTCTTGATACTTTTATGTGTAACCACTTAAGTTTTCTATCAACAGCATAAGTTCCCAAGTAGTCCACAACCAAGGACGCGGCTATTCCAATAGTATGATAACCTTGCAAGGGTGCACTTCTTCACACATGTGTCCACCACTTAGTGCTTGCACATGTCTTCGAGCGAAAGCCAGCGGGGGTGTAGACCACGACCTAACCAACCACACAAGTCTCTAGTCTAGGTTTATCGCCTATTCGAGTTCCATCCGCAAGGATGGTCGATCGAGGTTTCCACTAAGGCCCCAAACGATATGTGCAGGGTTTCCAAGTCCACCAAATGGGTGCCTCAGTGTCGTGGTGTAACACAGCCACCTATGGGACCATCGGCCCCTTTGTGGTTTGGCAAGAGGGTGGGGCGTGTTGCACAAAGAGCGGAGAGCGTAGAGCAATATGCCTGTGATGACACGAGCAGTTGTTACCCAGGTTCGGGCCGTCGCGAGGCGTAAAACCGTACTCCTGCTTTGCTGGATTGATGGAAGGATCATGGTGGAGACGCGGCGCTCCGGCCTGGCAAGGTAGACTCGGGGCGAGAGCAGCTACGCGCATATGAGTATACAAGAGTCCGAATCCTTTCAAAAGTTTCCATGGCCCTCCTTTTATACATCAAGGGGTCCCCACAATGGCAAATCAATCATTACGCACCGATTAGATTGCAAACAGTGATATCATACCTACCTCCGCAGAGAGGACACGGTGCATTAAATGTGCCGCTTAATGTCATGTCATAGGAGTGGCCCAGCAAGCCTTGCCGTGCCACTTTAGCCATCTCTCGTCCTGTCTGCCTAACACGCCTCTGGACGAGTGTCATGCAGAGTGGATCTTCTCCTTGAATGGCTACCACATGCCAGGAGGCAGCCACCTAGTGACCTGGGGTTCGAGACCGCACTGATAAGTGACTTGAGTCACTATGCGGTGGAGTGGTGGAGTCTTGGCTGGGTGACCCGCCCTTGGCGTCCCTGGCAAGCTTGTCGGGAGTATCTGGGGACTTGTCTTCTAGGCGAACTCGACCTTGCCAGGCTCGCCTAACCGACAAGGGAGGTTTTTCCTTAGTGATATCTTGCTCTTTTGGTTAGTCTTGGTCTTCTTGATCCGCCCATTGATTTCTCAAAGAGCTATCTCTTTTACTTGGCCTTGTCTTGCATGCCACGATCTCGCTCTCAAGCTTGGGTCCAGTCCGAGCAACATACGCCGAGGTTTTTTGCACCGAAAGAGCCCCCAGGCCTGGCCCGAATGCGCTGCCAAGCGTCGTTGGTTTAGGCCCTGTCTAGTAGATAGGCGAGGAGATTGCGGTAGTTCATACTTTAGGATCTTCTTTGATTCTTGATTAACCTGTGCTCGAGTCAGTTTCCTGTTTTCCCGCTTGTTGTGCCAGACGTTACAGGGGAGATTTAAGTCATGATCTGTAGGCTATCCACATCCCACATTCATCGGGCGGTAACTGCCATTCCACTTGCTTCCCACTTCTGGCGTTTCCACCATGTACGTTGCATGCATTGCGTGGGGTCGGTGGCGGACGCGCAGGGCGCATGCATGAGTGTTATGGTAGAAAACCAGATGTCGCTTATTGGTGCAAAGAGTTGGTCTTGACTCCGTGTGCCATCGGTGGCGTAGAGGAGTTGGGTTGGTGGAGAGGGGCTGTTACCTAACGAGGGATCAGACCCCTGTCCACGTCTTCTGCCGTGTGGTGTGAAAACAGCCCCCAGCCACGCTCTCCTACAAAAAGGGGAGCGAGCGAGGGGCTAATTCCATGCATATTTTCCCCCTTCTTCTCTATGCACCGCTTACACGAGGGGGTTGGTGCGCCTGTGCCCTTGTTGAGATAGGGTATCCTTCCCATTCTCATACAATGCTTCCGGCCTGGAGTGGAGGTCCTATGCTCAGTGCAGGTGGGAAAGGCTTTGGGTGGGTGTGCGGGTGGCGCGGTGGTAGCGTCGCAGGTAGCGGCTCTGGCGCGCTCGTCGCTGGGCCGCCTGTGGTCCAAACCTTAATGTGGGGTCATGTGGGTGGCACCACGTCAGAGTCCATAATGGACACGAAGCGTGGTAGTGACCGTGGCCTATCCTATCTTCACCCGTGATGATGAAGGGAGACCGCAAAAACAACCGCTTGTCACGCGCAGGAGACCGCGGGGGTGGTTCGCCATCGGTTACGGCAGGTCTCCTCCCCTGCGGTACTGCTTGCCTCGTGCACGGGCTTCAGTCTTGCACCTGTGCATGCTCTTTCAGGGGAGGGTATGCTTCTAACTTCGGGTTGGCGGACACAACAATGCTCTCTATGGGGTCCCCCGGAGCGCTCGGCGTCCGCACTAGCCGCTGCAACGAGGGCTCAAGCAACGGCAGGCGTGTCTCTTCGAGCGGCAGCTACGAGGAGGGTGGCGGCAACCCATGACGCGTCAAGAGCGAGGACGACCGCTTTGATGTGGCGTGATTGTCGGCAGCACCATCATCATCAGCTAGGCTTCAGGAGCACCACCATCTGCACCTGCCCTCCGGTTCCTTCCTCCCACCACGGGAGTGGTGCCCTCCTAACCCTGGGGAGGCACCAAATCTTAGCCAGGTCTTCCTTCCGTCTTCTTCGTCTCCCCCTGCGGTTCGGAGGAGGAGGACAAAGCAAAGGCATCACGGGGCACTTATCTCTTTTCAGTCCAAAATGCGTAGGCAATTGCCAAACTTTAGTCTAAATTATGTAATCTTCTTTATCCATGTTTATGTTTTGTAAGATCTGTACTTGTTTATCAGCATATCAATGAAAAATATAAGCTTTGTCAGGTACTTGTGCATGTATCATGTCCATGCAGAGGTGATATGCCTCTATACGTTAAGTAAACAAGTTTTCTCCGGCAAGCTATCCTGCCGGTACCTTCCGTTTGCTGCCGCGGGGCTAGGCCTGCCGGGCACAAAACTAAAAGAGGACCAGCTCCTCGTCGAACCTTCTTCGTCAAAGGCCAGTGTGACCACCTTGACCGAAGCAACGTTCGGCACAAAGGATGGGAGCACCTATGTTTTGAAGCAGATGAGGTTTTCATATGCACAAGTTTTCTCTTTACAGGACACGTATGGATAAGAAGGGAACTTATATGTTTGGCTTGTCAAGGACTGATATGTAGGCTTGTCTCCATTTCTTCTCTTTGGGACTGAGTCCGCGGCAAGAACCCAGTAGCTTAGTGTAGATGAAAACAAGGCTGCACATGATCGTATCTGTATGATCATGCCATGCTCATGAGATGATATGCATGCATGCAAGTTTTTTGTGGCCCCCCAACGCTTCGTTTATTTCTCTGTTGCTCAGGGTCTGCGCCTGGCTTTGTACAAAGGGTTACATGCAACATCAGCAAGTCTTGTACAAAAGGGTGGCTTCCTGGCAGGGCTCGACAGTCGCACCTTATGGATAGAACTTACGGAGATGCTCAAAGTTCCATGAATTTTGCAACTGAATGCCATCTCCGGTCTCCAGACGGACTACAAGTACCCGAGGTGACCCGTATATGAGTTTCGTGGGGATCACTACTTCTGCCCCATAGTCTAGGGAGAAGGGACTCTAGCTAGTAGCTCAATTTGATGTCGTACGGAGGGACCAAAGAACCATCGGCATCTCATCGATCCATCTCCTGCCACACTTTTGTAACTTATCAAATTTCCTTGTCTTGAGTCCTCACAGCACTTTAGCGTTTGGCCTCTCAGCTTGTCCGTTGCTTCTGGGATGGCCAACAAAGGCAAACGAGACTTTGCTTCCGAGGGCATGAACGTATTGCGTGAAGGCATGACTTGTCAATTGGGTGCCCTTGTCAGTGATGATTCTAGTAGGTACTCCAAAACGGCACACTATTCCTTTCAAGAACTTGATAGCTGACTGAGCGGTCACCTTCCTCATGGGCTCGACTTCCGGCCACTTTGTAAACTTGTCGATTGCAACGTACAAGAATTCAAAGCCCCCGGTAGCACGGGGAAATGGGCCCAAGATGTCGAGGCCCCAGACCAAAATGGGCCATGACGAAGGGATTGTTCGGAGAGCGTGACCAGGCTGATGGATATTCTTGGAGTGGAACTGGCAACCTTCACACTTGGTGACTTGCTCAATTGAACCTTGGAGGGCCATGGGCCAATAGAAACCTTGTCAGAAAACTTTTCCAACTAGGGCCCTTGATCGAATGTTAGAGCCGCACATACCCTTGTGTATCTCTGCCAACTGCTCCTTTCCTTCTTCCCGGCAAATGCACTTCAATTTCACACCGTTGGGCCTCCTTTTGTATAGCGTGTTTTCGATGAACTGATACATACTGGACCTTCGGGTTACTCTTTCATCTTCTTGTTGTTCTTCGGGAAGTTCTCTTGTTTGGAGGAAAGGGACTATGTGTCGTTCCCAAGTTGAAGCCTGAGGCTCGGCAACAAGGACAAGTGGCACTTCCTCGTTCATGGCGGTGCATGCCTCAACTGCAAAGACTAGTAGTTTTGCAGGAGGGTGTTGCTCGCCGGGTGAAGTGGAGTTGTTCCCGCCAAGCTCTCTGTCTGGGGCTTTGGGAAGCTCTGCCGGGAGAGGCTTGCCGGAGTCCAGTTTCCTCCTCTTTCTAGCCAATGATGACGGGGATACACAGGGTTGAGTTAGATGGAGAACAAAAGTCCCTGGTTCCACGGGGAGTTTTTGCGCAGCGCACTTTGACAAATGATCAGCAATGCTATTTTCCGCACGCGGTACATGCTCTATTTGCAATCCATCAAAGCGTTGCTCCAACTTTCTCACTTCCTCTACGTATGCCTCCATCGACGGGCTTTGATAATCCTTGTTCACTTTCCTCACCACAAGTTGTGAATGTCCATGAATGTTCAACTTCTTAATTCCCAGTTCTGTCATGATCCTGAGCCCGACAAGGAGACCTTCATATTCTGCAGTGTTGTTGGTGGCCTTCTCCCGGGGGAAATGGATTTGAACAACGTACTTTAGGTGCTCTTTGGTGGGAGCAACATGAAGTACGCCAGCCCCTGAACCTTGTAGGGAGAAGGCACCTTCAAAGTATATGATGCATTCTTGGGGCGCTTCCTTGCCGGGGATGACTGTCTCCAATACCTCTTCATTAGGGGTAGATGTCCACTCAGCAATGAACTCTACTATTGCTCTACTCTGAATGGTTGACGTGCTCTCAAACTTCAAATCAAAGCTGGATAACTCAAGAGCCCATTCCACTATTCTGCCAGTGGCCTCAGGGTTCCTCAATATGCGTTGCAATGGGAAACGGGTGACGACCGTGATCTTGTGGGCTTGGAAGTAGTGGCATAGTTTAATTGAGGCCATGATGAGGCCAAATACCAACTTTTGCACGCCAGAATACCTTGACCTAGCTCCCTGCAGTAGGGAGCTGCGAAGTACACTGGCGCCTACAACACTCTCTTCTTTGTCGTGACCTTGGAACTGTCTCCGTTGGCCCGTTCCTCCTTATTTGATCCGCATCCGACTTTGCCGGGAGAAGCTCACTTTCCTTCCCGGAGGGGGCGTTAGTAGCAGCTACTTCTTCATCTACTTCCTACTATGCCACCATCACTGCGCTAACCACTTGATTAGTTGTCGCTACGTATAGCAGCAACGGTTCTGCTGGTTTAGGAGTGACTACAGTGGGAACATGGGAAAGATAGGTCTTCAAATCCTGTAGCACAGTGTCCACCTCTGGAGTCCACTCCTGGGCCCGCCTTCTTCATGATTTTGAAGAATGGTAGGGCGCGCTCGGTGGACATGGAAATAAACCTGCTTAGCGCGGCAACACATCCAGTCAAACGCCTCACGTCCTTAACTATCTTGGGTGATTGAGTCTGCTTGATCGCCTTGATCTTTTCGGGGTTGGCATATCCCTCGGTGGGACACAAAGAAGCCAAGTAGCTTGTCGAAAGGAGCCCCAAACACACACTTCTCCGGGTTCAGCTTCAAGTTGATCCTGCATAGATTTGCACAGACTCTTCCAAGTCCTGAATGAGAGTTGATTTGTCCTTGGTCTTGACCACTATATCATCCATGTAGGCTTGAATATTCCTGTGCAGCTGGGACTCGAAGCCAATCTGTACTGCTCTTGCGAAAGTGGATCCAGCGCTCTTTGGCCCAAAGGGCATCCGTACAAAACAGTACGTGCCGCATGGGGTTATGAACGCAGTCTTTTCTTCATCTTCCTTGGACATGAAGATCTGGTGGTACCCGGAGTAGGCATCTAAGAAGGAAAGAAGGTCACACCTGGAGGTGAAATCCACGATTTGGTCAATGTGCGCCAAGGGGAATGGGTCCTTCAGGCGTGCTTTATTCAGATCTATGACATCTATGCAAAGCCTCCATTTCCTATTCGCCTTGCGCACTACCACTAGATTTGCCAACCATGTTGGATGCAATACTCCTCTGACCAAACCAGCTGCCTCAAGTTTCTTGATCTCTTCGGTAATAAACTATTGCCGCTCCAAAGCTTGCTTTCTGACCTTCTTCTTGACGGTCCAGGCATGTGGGCAAACAACAAGGTGGTGCTCGATTACCTCCCTGGGAACACTTGGGATGTCAGATGGTTGCTGTTGGGGATACCACTACTGGCCATAAACCGGCCTATCTGGGCCGGGTTAACTTTGTCAGTAGTTAAGTATGTTAAAGCCCAAGAAGGCAGATGAGGTTTCAAGGCCCATAGTCAGTTCAAGGCCTGTAGCCGTAAACCGGTGTTGGTATTTAACTTGTATTGTAAGTTAGGAATAAGTAGAGACCAAACCGGACACATCTATGAGCCGGTATTGGGACTCTGTGAACCGACGGGCGTCACCCGTGTATATAAGGGGACGACCCGGCGGTGGTTCAGGGACAACAGACAACAACTCGAGACATAGGTGAAGCTTGTTTGCTCCCTGGTCATCTAAACCCCATCAATTCCATCACAACTAGATGTAGGCTTTTACCTTCATCGAAGGGGCCGAACTAGTATAAACTCTCTTGCGTCCCTGTGTCCGCTTTAACCCCTTCAAGCTAAACCATCGCGATGGCTCCACGACTAAGTCCTTTCTCTAGGACATCTGCCGTGACAAAACCACGATAGTTGGCGCCCACCGTGGGGCTATCGCACGATGGTTTCAAGTTCTTGGAGGGCCGCTTTGAAGGACTCGAGGGCTACGCCGTAGGCCGGATGACTAAGAGTCATCGCGGCAAGCTTTACATCGATGATGGAGGCTGGGGCCTCGAGGCCGGCTCAGTTGAGTACGGGTACCGAGTCCCCTTTGGTGGCATACACGTTTTCATCGGCAAGATCGGAGAACCGGGCCCCGAGCCGGATATCTGCACCGACCTCGTCGAAAAGGCTCAGCATGCGCAATCTGCCTGGGTTAAACCAGCCATGAAGCGTGCCTTCGTGGGAGTCATCCACGGAGGAGGTCATGAGGATGGATCGGGATCTGGCGGCAAGACCGTCATTTACTCCAGCGATGAGTCATCAACCGAGAAACCGAATCTCTATATCAGCTACAAGATGGCCGGATTGGGGGCTGTTCCGACGGCGACAGTATTCCAGACCCCTCTGATCTGCCCAACCGAGTTGGAATATTCATGGCCGGCACACAAGCAGCGCTTCATTCTTCGACCGCTGCGGCAACAACCTCCGGTTCAACAGCGGCGACGGCTGCCGGGGCAGGAGGCCCTGTGCGCCCGCTGGCTCAAGTTCTATCAGAGCTATTTGATGCATTGGCTGTGCTTATGGCGGAAGCTAATCCGGCGGATCAGGACGTCCACAACGTGGAGATTGCGAAGGTAAGGGAACAGATCACCCAGGCCAAGGCGGACCTGGCAGCTGAGGATACCAGGATGGCCACAGAGCGGGCCGCTCTAGACGCACAAGCCTACAGGCTCATGTTGGACCAGAACGCGTCGCATGAAGTCATGAGGAGGAAGTACCGATCCTGTTTTCCTCCAGTTTTCGAGGCCAGAGACCTTTTCAACACCCAGGGAGAAGGAACCAGTAATCCGCTGGAGGGAAACCGGGCGGAAGCTCTTGGGACCGGTGCGCCGGTTCAGCCTCGTCGGATGGATCCGCCTCGTCAAAACACCGTTATACCTCAGGCTGTTTCAACACCTCCGGGTCACTACTCCAACCCAATGGACAATCTCGTCGCCACTGCTGCACGGCTGGAGGCCATTCCAATTGAAGGTGACTCACCGCAGGCGATAGAGACGCGACGGGTCAAGGAGCTTCTTAGGACAACTTTGGACCAACAGGAAGCATACTCGTACACCCGCGACCGGATCCACTCGACCCCTCGCCCAAGCCGGAGCTATTGGAGGCGAATGGAGGAACCGGCAGTGTCAAGTAATGAACGACGTGGAGCACCCCGCGGCAACAACCCGGCGGCTGGTGCTGATAATGCTCAGGAAGTGGTGGACCGGGCCCGAGCACGCAGGGAGGCCGAGTTAGCCGCACAATATCAGGCTCGGCAGCTTACCCCGGTTCGTCCAACTATTTCGGTCGAACTCGGTGTTACTTCTAGCTCTTTGGGGGTGCCTTGCCTTGTCCCTGCTTTACGCAATGTGCGCCTACCCAAGGATTTCAAGGGCCTACACAAGGTACCAAATTACATGGCAGATCAACCCCCAGAGACATGGGTGGAGAGCTATGAGATGGCCATGGAGATGCTGGATGTGGATGATGCGGCATGTGTGAAATACTTCACCATGATGCTTGAAGGAACGGCCCGCACTTGGTTAAAAAGCTTACCGGCCAATTCTATCAGTTCATGGGCCCAATTACGAACCCGGTTTATCAATAATTTCAAGGATACATGTAAGCAGCCCATGTCGATAGTAGACTTAGCTGCCTGTGTCCAGGAGGAAGGAGAATCGACGTCTCATTGGGTGCGCCAGGTCTCACAAGTGTTGCATTCATCAGACCGCATCAACGCTGACACCACAGTCTTAACCCTAGAAGGCAACTGCCGGTTTGGGCCCCTAAAGCTGAAGTTGGGACGGATGAAGCGCCATTGCACTGACATGGGGACCCTCATGGCTGCTTTGGTAAAGTATGCTGATTCTGATAGTACCAAGGATCCCGAATCTGATGATGACAAGGCAGGGAAGGGAAAGAGGAACAACAACTCCAAAGGTCAGCAGCATCACTAGGCAGGCAATGGTGGTGGGGGCAAGCGTAAAGCGGATGGTAACATTGACTTTGTGGCTAATACCAACGCGCAGGACAATGGCCAGCGATGCAAGGGTAAACCGAAAAATCGCAGTGGGGCACCCAACCCTAACCCGGACCGCCTAAATTATCTACTGAGCCAGCCCTGTCCAAGACATGGGACGAAGGAGGTGCCAGCAAACCACCTTTGGAAGGATTGCTTCATTATGCAGGAGTTCAAGAATTCTAATGCTTTCCGGTATGATCACGGCTCCGGCGGTGGCTCAGGATCCGGGCCGGGTTACGGTGGAGGAAATTCCGGTTCCGGATTTAACAGTAATCCGGGCGTACATAACAGTCAAAATAATCAAAACAACCAGGGTGGTTACAACCAGCAGCAGCAACAGTCAGGTTACCAGAGCAACCCAAAGCAATTGAATAGTGGGCAGTACCATGTCTTTACCACTAGCTTGGACAAGCGAGACCGGAAGGTTCAGAGGTGGGCAGTCAACTCTGTTGAACCGGCCGTGCCCCGTTATCTATGCTGGTCTGAACAGCCAATCATATGGAGCAGAGAGGATCACCCTCCCCAGGTTGATAATCCGGGTCAGTTGGCTCTGGTGGTGGCACCTCAGGTGGGAGGTTACAAGTTCACCAAAGTGCTCATGGATGGAGGGAGCAGCATTAATATCTTGTACTATGAGACCTTCCGTCGTATGGGACTAACAGATAAAAATCTCAAACCGTCTAATATGGTGTTCCACGGTGTGGTACCTGGCAAGTCAGCATATCCTGTTGGTAAGATAGCTCTGGAAGTGGCCTTTGGAGATGATCATGATTCCAGGTCGGAAACATTGACGTTTGAAGTGGTGAAAATCCAAAGTCCATATCACGCCCTGTTTGGGCGACCGGCCTACGCCAAGTTTATGGCACGGCCCTGTTATGTGTATTTGCAGCTCAAGATGCCGGGTCACAAGGGGACAATAACGGTTCACGGAAGCCGTAAAATTGCTTTGGAGTGCGAGGAAGGAGATGCGGCCTACGCAAAGTTGGTTTGTGCCACCGAGGAGCTGAAGCATTATAAGGACAATGTTGATCCGGCGGACATGACTCCATTAAAGAAGCCAACTACGGAGCATGATCCAGCCTTGAAGTTGAAATCGGCAGCAGAAACTAAGCTTTTTGACTTCGCACCTGGCGATTCGTCCAAGCAGTTCAGCATCAGTGCCAACTTGGATCTGAAATAGGAAAGCGCGCTCATCGAGTTCATCCGTGAGAATCGGGACATTTTTGCATGGAAGCCCTCTGACATGCCAGGTGTACCAAGGCAACTCGCTGAGCACACCCTTAATGTGGATCCTAAATAAAAACCGGTGAAACAGTTCCTCCGCCGGTTTAATGAAGAAAGACGCAAGGAGATTGGAGAAGAGGTAGCCAGGCTCTTAGTAGCTGGTTTTATTGTTGAAGTTTTTCACTCTGAGTGGCTTGCCAATCCGGTGCTACTCCTTAAGAAAAACGGCACCTGGCGCATGTGTGTGGATTACACAGATCTTAATAAGGCTTGTCCAGCAGATCCTTTTGCCCTCCCCCGTATTGATCAAATCATTGATGCTATGGCGGGTTGTGAGCATTTAAGTTTTTTGGATGCATATTCTGGCTATCATCAGATCAAAATGGCAGTTAAGGACCAGGAGAAGACGGCATTCATAACTCCCTTTGGAGCCTTCTGCTATGTGTCTATGCCCTTTGGGCTCAAAAGTGCCTAGGCAACTTATCAACGGTGTGTACAAAATTGTCTTCACAAGAAGATTGGCCGTAATGTACATGCTTACGTGGATGATATCGTGGTTAAGTCCAGGGAGAAGGAGACTCTGGTTGACGATTTGAAGGAAACCTTTGATAACCTAAGGACGTACAAGATGATGCTTAATCCGGACAAGTGTGTCTTTGGTGTACCGGCGGGCAAGTTATTGGGTTTTCTGGTGTCCAACAGGGGAATTGAGGCTAATCCGGAGAAGATCACAGCCATCACCTCCCTGGCTAAACCGAAGTGTATCAATGATGTTCAACGCCTGGCAGGCCGGATTGCCGCGTTAAGCCGGTTTATCAGCCGCCTTGGTGAGAAGGCAATCCCTTTGTATCATATGTTGAAGAAGATGGATCAGTTCATCTGGAGTTCTGCTGCTGATGAAGCATTTGAGGACTTAAAGCGGCAATTGGCCAATCCGCCTGTGCTCGCCGCTCCCATTGACAAGGAGCCGTTACTGCTATATGTTGCTGCTAATGCTCGTGCGGTCAGCGTGGCTATTGTGGTGGAGCGAAAGGAGGCAGGTAAGGAACATCTGGTTCAACATCTGGTCTATTATATCAGCGAGGTACTCATTGAGTCCAAGCAAAGGTATCCGCATTGGCAGAAGCTGGTGTACGGAGTTTTTATGGCAAGCCGGAAGCTTAAGCAATACTTCCAAGGGCACCCAATTACGGTGGTCAGTTCTACTCCTTTGGGGGATATCATCCAGAACCGAGAAGCGACTGGCCGGATTGCCAAGTGGGCTATAGAGCTTGGGCCGCACGGATTGAAGTATGTGCCTCGGACAGCGGTGAAGTCTCAAGCACTGGTTGATTTCATCAATGATTGGACGGAAATGCAAGCACCCGAGGAAAAGCCGGATCACACATATTGGACCATCCATTTTGACGGATCCAGGCAATTGGAAGGCTCGGGTGCTGGAGTCGTATTAACTTCCCCACGAGGTGATAAGTTTTGTTACGTTCTCCGCTTAATGTTTCCTTGTACTAACAATACAGCTGAGTATGAAGCCTTGCTCCATGGTCTCCGGATGGCTAAGGAGATGAACCTAAGTCGAGTTAAGTGCTTCGGTGACTCGGACCTCATGGCTCAACAAGTGTCTGGCACTTGGGACTCCAAGGACCCACTCATGGCCGCATATCGTCGTGAGGTGGATATTGTTGCAGGTCATTTTAAAGGATATCAGGTGGACCATGTGGACCGACGGAAGAATGAAGCGGCGGATGCTTTAAGCCGGCTGGGCTCTCTGCGCAACCGGTCCCGCCCAATGTTTTTCTGGATATGCTGCACAACCAGTCGGTCAAGCTCCCTGGTGAAGCGGATTTGGCTATTCCTAATCCGGAGGCTCAATTGGTGGCAGCTCTTCATGTCATTCCAGATTGGACGCTTCGTTACCTGGCGTACATGAACTGGGGCGAGTTACCAGAGGATGAGATTCTGGCCCGACAGATCGTCCGGTGGTCCAAGTCCATGACTATTGTCAATGGCGAGTTGCATCATTGCAGCATATCAGGAGCGTTTCAACGCTGTGTGTCTCCTGAAGAAGGCTGTGAAATTTTGCGTGAGATCCACGAAGGAGATTGTGGTCACCATGCCGGTTCAAAATCTTTGGTAGCTAAAGCGTTTCGCCATGGCTTCTATTGGTTAACTGCTCATGCTGATGCGGAGGATCTGGTCAGACGATGTGACGGTTGCCAAAAGTTTTCAAGACGTGCTCATGTGCTGGCTGAAGAATTGAGAATGATTTCAATTACTTGGCCGTTTGCGACTTGGGGGCTGGATATGGTTGGGCCTTTCAAAAGGTCCAAAGATAAGAAGACCCACCTCCTGGTGGCGGTTGACAAGTTCACAAAGTGGGTGGAGGCAGAACCGGTTAGCAAGTGTGATGCAGCCACGGCGGTTCAGTTTATCAAAAAGGTGATTTTCCGGTTTGGCTTTCCACACAGTATCATCACAGATAATGGTACCAATTTGTCCAAGGGTGCCATGAAGGAGTTCTGCGAACGGGAGCACATCCGGCTTGACGTTTCATCAGTGGCACACCCACAGTCCAATGGTCAAGCAGAAAGGGCTAAGCAAGAGATCTTGAGAGGCATCAAGCCCCGGCTCATGGTTCCTTTGCAGAGAACGCCGGGTTGTTGGGTAGAAGAATTACCATCTATGTTATGGAGCATCAATACCACACCCAACAGATCAACAGGATACACACCGTTCTTCATGGTTTATGGAGCGGAGGCGGTTCTCCCGAGTGATATCCGTCGTGATTCACCTCGTGTGACGGCATATGTTGAAGCGGACAACGAGACAGCAGGGCAAGATGCTTTGGACCGGTTGGATGAAGAGCGTGACATAGCAGCCGCCCGATCGGCGATTTACCAACAGGATCTTCGTCGTTATCACAGTCGCCGAGTCAGAACCAGAACCTTTCAGGAAGGAGATTTGGTGCTTCGGCTCATCCAAGATCAGACTGATATGCATAAGCTATTCCCACCTTGGGAGGGGCCTTTCGTGGTTAGCAAGAATCTGCACAAACGGGTCATACTATCTGATCGATATTCGAGAGCATAAAGACTCACGTACATCAGAGGAGGAGACCAACAGGCCGTGGAACATAGCTCATCTTCGGCCTTACTATACCTGAGCCATTGGCTCTACTTATGTACATATTATGACGATGTATATATTATGATTAAATATAATAAACCGGAACCTCAGCTAAAGCGGGGTATCTGTTCTTTTATATCATGTGTGGTTACACGGAGTTGTTCTAAAGCGGCCTCTGGTTTACCCCTTGAGTTAGCTTTTAAAAAGCATCATGTTATATCACTTGGGGGCTTGGTCGTGTCCGAACCAATGCAATACCTCTTGATAGGCGAGAGCCACCAGATCACTTGGGGACTTGGTCACGTCTGAACCAGTCATGCCTCTTGATCGGCCTAAGGCCACAGAATCACTTGGGGGCTTGGTCGAACCCGAACCATTGCCATGCCACTTGATCGGCATAAATGCCACGGTTTCATTTGGGGACCTGGCTAACTTGAACCATAGCTACACCTATCGGGAGCTTGGTCGTGTTCGACCATGGTAACACCATCTGATCAGCTCAAATAAGCCTCTTTTTGCAAACGGTTTTGTCATTGCCTTTGCTTTACACTTTTCTTTGAAAGATATTTCTTTCTTTTTATTGCGTTTTTTAAACCAACAAAATTTTAAACCGGTTCACACTGTCTATTGACGGTACACGGTCCATTTTAATCTGGAGACTATTTGCTCGGTTTGATTTTTTCTTAACATCCTATTACGGAGTAACACGGTGTTTATTATAACCCGGCACGGTTTACATGGTAAACCGGCATCATATATATACAGGATCTGCTATCTCCTCCAACAGTGTGGGTTTATAAAACTCCTCTTCAAGATTGGCCACGCCAACTTCACGTCCAACGATGGCAGGTATTATGTATCTCAAAATTTGGTCATGTACTTAAAAATTTCGGATGTTTTGATGTATGCAGACATCATATTCCGCCTGACGATACAACCGCGGTGGCACTTTAAGATTTTTATTGCAGAAAGTACTTTGGAAAGTTCATCACCCAAAGGAAGAGCAAGTTGTAGTAATTATGCACGAAGGCATATCAGCATCAAAAGTATCAGCTAGCCTATTACAAGGCAACACGGTGCCCACAATAAGATCATTGTTTTTCGCAAGGGAGAAGCAGTTTTAAACCGACTTCCGGTTCAAGCTTGGTCACCAGCCCGGCCTGATGGTTGTGGGTCATCCCGCGTCGCTTCAGCTTCAGTTTCTCTACCCAGCGGATGGAAATCAACAGTTGTCCAGTCGATTCCCATTAATGCTTGAAAGACAACTTCATCATGGATCAGTAACGACGGGTCAATATCGGGAGTGTAAGTATGCTTACGGATTGGAGGGATAAGATTTTCCGCTTCATGAATTGGTGCAGCTACTTGCTTGTTTTGATTGTCATATTGGGCTTGATAATGAGACAAGTCTGCTTCTTCAGCCAATTGACAAGCTAGCGGACGCACCTCCTGGTTTATTGCTCGCAGATCCGCTTCACTAAACTCTGACCCGTCTTCCTTCAAGCTGGGATAGCCCTGAGCCGCTTCAATAGGGTCAAAATCCGGCACCCAAGCTTTTGCCCGGATTAAGGCATTGATCGCACCGGTTCGAGTAGCAGATTTCTTCAGCTCTTCAACCCGGGCAGGAAGCACCGATAGTTTCATCAGAGTGTCCTGAATCAAAGTGGGCGCAGGCTTGTTGTGGGATGCAGTACAGATGATTCATTGTGCACCAGTGTACAGTTGTTCGATCAACGTGTAGGCAGCTTTCAGTTTCTTCCGCACATCTGACCCCAAGTGACCAATGCGTGTCCCTGAAATATCACCAAGGGTTAACAAACCGGTAGCTCTGTAAGACGGCAGAATCAATTCAGAAGTCAAACCGGCTTACCAAAGATAGCAGTGGTCATGGCATGCACGTGCTGCTTTATGCTAGTCAGTTCATCCGCCACCGGTTTTAGTGCAGCCTCGGCATCTTCTACTCGTTTGATTAAAGCGGATTTTTCAGTGGCCCAATCCGCCCGCTTCTTCTTGAAGCTCTCCTTAAGCTATTCCATGGCGCTTAAAGCGCTAGTTAATTCCTCTTTTGCTTTGGAGGTTTCAGCTTGTTCAGATTTCAGATTTTCTTGGAGATCGGCGACTTGGCTTTCTTTCGTCTTCAGCTCAGCCTGCATGCAGACAATTATATGATTCAGCAAAACGGTACAAGGATTGAAGTACCAACCACATAACAAGTTATGCACTTGGCACTTGGGGGCTAATGCATATTCAATCTTCATCTTTCAATTGCTTACAAAGTCCCAAGATCAATACAAGTATTCAACTTGGCACTTGGGGGCTAATGGCTATTTGCTCGTATATATTCTGATGCGGCGATCTCAATTACTTAAAGTCCCGGTTTAACTACGCTAAGTTGAACCGGCCCTTGGGGACTACATCAGCGAATTTCAAAGCATTAAGATTTATATTAGTAAGTCCCGGTTTGAAAGAAGATTACAAACCGGCCCTCGGGAGCTAGGAGCGTCAACAAGAATTGAAATATACAAGCAGGAAAAAGCATCATATTTATCTTTCATCACTTTAACCAGACCGGCTTCATAGTCACGACTGGTATATAGCCGATTCAGGTAGCCGGAATGGATATCTTGGGCGTTCAGAGTAGCGTAACTCGCCAGATCAGCATTCCACTTGCCTTTGCCAAAGGTAGCAAATTCTTCCTTGGCAGTATGTTTGGACAAAGCGACAGGATTGCTTGGTTCTGTATGGCCAATGCCAGTAATGACAACCTCATCATCCTTGGCATCGCCGGTTTGCACTGGGGCTGTTGGCTTGTCAGTAGGCTTTGTCGGACCGGTGGATTTCTCAATCCGGATGGAGCTTGTGGGCTGATTGACAGGACTTGAGGTATCAATAGGTCTCTCTTCAGCAATAAGATCGTCGTCTTGCTGCGGTGGAGCATTGGGTATATCCTCAGGAATAGCCGCCTCAAGATCTGGTGTTTTGCCTGGTTCAAGGACGGCATCCTCTTCGGCCGCTTTGTCCAGGCGAGCCTTCTTGCTTGGCCTAGGCTTGGCCCTGAAAGGAATAACAAAATCAAATGCAGCATGTGTTCCAAGGTGATGTACTGCAAATATTATGATAAGTATAGCTTACCCAAGCACCGTTTTGAGCGGTGGCAGCTGAGTAACCGATGACTCGCCAGAGGATGAGTGGGAAGTAACCTGGTAATCAGAGTCAGATGGATTAAGAGGTTGACGAAAGCAGCTCGCTTTAGGACAAGCACTGACAAGCAAATTAGAGACCTCTGAACGATGTTTCCGAACCGGATTGTTCGGTAAACCGGCGGAGGTAACTACCTGGGCGCTGTGCCGGGTTGTGCGACGAGCTTCGTGCTGTTGGGTCTTCATAAGAAATTTGGGATCCAAATAAGCAAGAGGATGAGAAAATTTAACTTTCCGGTTTGCCTGACGGATTTTTAGTGAAGGCAAAGGTTCTGAATCGGAAGAGAGAATAATTACCTCTGCAGCATCAGCATGGCTGGCTTCCGCATCATCCTGACAAATATCATCATCAATAAGACGCATGAAAAATAAGCCAAGTGATTCAAGCCCTACCTCAAGGTCCGTATTATCCACATCATCATGAGGGGCCGGATTAGAGGATGCAGTGGTTCTTTTCCTGTGGGCAGTCTTCTTCACAGCTTTAGTCTTTTGGCGGGTTGCTCTATCCGGTTTGTCTGGTTTTTCTGGTTTCTCCTGCGGCAGTTTCTTGCTCCAAAACGGATCATTGCCCTGGTTACACAGACACTGATATTAAACAATGACCAGATATATCAATAACAGATTCAGCAAAAATAAAAATCAAACTCTTACAGCTGGCGGTTTGTTGGTGGCACAGAAGGGAAGTAGGCCGGTTTTAGCACAGATGTGTTCTGGTTCATTCAGCATCTTATTCACAGCCTCTGTGATTTCTTCATCGGTGAGCTGGATGTTGGCATGTCGCAGTGGGTCATCAACACTGCCAGTATACTCGCACATCAAACCGGAGCGCTAACTAAGGGGTAGTATGCTCCATGATATCCAACAGTGAGCGAGATCAACCCCTGTTAAACCGTTAGCCATAAAGGCTCTGAGCTTGGACAGTTGAGGAGCGTATTTTCTTCTCTCTTTGGCAGTCAACCTTTGCGGAAAGGGGTGTGTATTGCTAAGCCGCTCCTGACGAAAGCCAGGCAAAGGATTTTCACCAACAGGGGAGGTGTCTTTGCAATAGAACCATGTGTGATTCCACTCTTTGGGGTGGCTATGCAGCTTGGCATGAGGGTATGTGACCTCTTTCCTTTTCTGAATCGCCACACCGCCCAATTCCGTATTGGAACCATTAGAAAACTCAGTACGGCGGTTTAGATGGAAACAGTCTCTGAACAACTCCATTGTGGGCTCCTCTTGAAAGAACGCCTCACAGAGCACTTGGAAGTGACACATGTTGGTAACAGAGTTGGGACCAGTGTCTTGTGGGTGGAGTTGAAAATCGGCTAAAATGTCCCGGTAAAATTTAGAATAGGGCGGCTTAAAGCCCCGGGCTAAGTGATCTACAAAAACGACGACCTCTCCTTCTTGAGGTGTGGGAGGGCATTCTTTGGCAGGAGCCCTCCAATGGATGGTATCTTTGCTGCCTAAGGCGTCAATCAGGACTAAATCGTCCAGTTGAGCCTCTGTGACGCGAGAAGGAACCCAGTTGCACTCATATACTTGCTTGGCCATGATGAAATCTACAAGGTAGATGATCCTGGTTCAAAAATGCATTGATTAAGGTACATTGGTATGTGCAATGTTAAACCGGAGACAGATCTATCTAAACCGGAGTTTTATGAAGCAACAACATCTGGCGGTTCAACAAGGGGACTAATGGTATATACCGGTTTGGCAATTTTTTCTACAAAGTTAAACCGCCTGGTCTAAACATTGAAGCAGATGAGTAAGTTTACAGAAACAGATTTCATAAGACTTCTCTACAGCGACGGATCTGAAGCAAGTTCAGAAAATCAGGAAAATATTCAAGGTTCAAAAAAGAACAGTACTGAATCAATGGGCAGAGATACATATAGATCTATGGTCTTGAGGCATGAAACTGAAGGCGGATGCTAAAGCTACCGCTACACAGAGTAAGGATTCAGAGATGCATCTAGGAGTTATCGTATGAACACGAAACAGACGATGAACACTAGAAGAACATGAAACCCTACAGCAGATCTGTGTTGAAAAGAACAGAAAACTTACTGGAGATGAGGAAGACGCGGAAGGTTGCCGCGGTGCTCTGGTGCGCCCAGGTTGATGCAGCGGCCAAGGTTGATGCAGAGGTTGACGGTGGCGGCGGAGCTCCGAAGCTGGGCGACGCGAGGAAGACGAAGCACAAGGGCACGGAGGGGAAAAAGAAATTACCCATCGGTCCTATTTATAAGGCAAGGGACAGGAGTCAGGCACGAAAATCAAGGGACCATGGGTTTGGAAACGAAGATGTCGCCTTAATTGTCACAGACCTATTAAGGTCCTTTATAACAGGTGATGTCATGCCGGTTTACAACGACCAGAGAAGATGACGTCACGGCGGTTCAACAAACTACAAGAAGATATTGAAGATGAAGATTTTTGCTAAAGGATTGACATGAACATGTTCAAATCAATCTGGGGCCTAATGTTGGGGATATCACTACTGGGCATAAACCGGCCTATCTGGGCCGGGTTAACTTCATCAGTAGTTAAGTATGTTAAAGCCCAAGAAGGCAGATGAGGGTTCAAGGCCCATAGTCGGTTCAAGGCCTATAACCGTAAGCCGGTGTTGGTATTTAACTTGTATTGTAAGTTAGGAATAAGTAGAGACCAAACAGGACACATCTATGAGCCGGTATTGGGACTCTGTGAACCGACGGGCGTCACCCGTGTATATAAGGGGACGACCCGGCGGCGGTTCAGGGACAACAGACAACAACTCGAGACATAGGCGAAGCTTGTTTGCTCCCTGGTCATCGAAACCCCATCAATTCCATCACAACTAGACGTAGGCTTTTACCTTCATCGAAGGGGCCGAACTAGTATAAACTCTCTTGCGTCCCTGTGTCCGCTTTAACCCCTTCAAGCTAACCCGTCGCGATGGCTCCACGACTAAGTCCTTTCTCTAGGACATCTGCCATGACAAAACGACGACAGTTGCCAAGCAAACACATCGACATTTGCCCGTAGGAAGGCAATGAGCGCGCTTTCCTATTTATCATTGAGGGTGTAGCTGATAGTGAATGTACCATCAGTGCCAATCAGCCCTGCCGGGACCTTCTTCATAGTAGGCACGGCAACCTTTGATCTCTTGCTATTCGAAATTTCCGGCAAGTTATCAACGGGTGCAGCGCACTCCAAAGAGGCACGCTTCCTCGATTATTTGATGGCATCCTTCCTAACTTTCTTCCTTCTCTTGATTTCCTTGGCGGGGCCGGTAGTTTCCGCGGCTTGAGCAGCGATTGCTTCCCGGTATATCATATCCACGCATATGATTGTGTCCTTGTCTGATGGAATGGAAATGACGCCTATCCGCCCTGGCATATTTAGCGTGTTGTAGGCATACTGGGATGCCTCCATGAATCTTGCCGGGGCTGAGCAACCAAGGATTCCATTATACGACAGGGCGTGGTCAACCACGTCAAACACGATCTTCTTAGTTTGGTTGTTTAACTCCCCCCTCTCGAACGTTACCGGCAGTGTGATCTTTCCCTTGGGATGACTCCTGTCGGGGTTGATCCCTGGGAAGGTACCGGTAACCTTGAGCTCTTCATCTGCTATCTGGAGCTTGCTGATGACCTTGGGAGAAACCAAATTCAGCCTGGCCCCGCCATCAACCAACATCTTTGTGATCTTGAGGTTGCAGATCATTGGCAAAACCAACAATGGCAAACATCCAACCGCGGTGGTGCGGTCGGGATGATCCTCTTCATCAAAGATGATGGGCGTGCGGGACCACTTGAGCGGTTTCCAAGTATCTGCCGCTGGCTCCATGGCATTGACCTCACGCGCCCACCATTTAAGATGGCGGTGAGAAGAGTGCAAGAATGCACTTCCGTTGATGCACAGGCCATCAGTGGCTTTCTGGAACTCCTGCTCACTGGTTTCCACTTCATCTCCTTCATCACTCTCGTCAATGCATTCCTTCTTATCACAGCCTCTGGTAGGCTTCCCTTGATACCGGGGAGCCTTGCCGGGGCGACCTCCTTTGTCGCCTCGGCCCTTCCCACCAACGCCATCTTGGTCTCTCTCTTTGTCATGTTTCTCGTACTCATCCTTCTTCTTTTTGACGAGTTGCTCAACCTGATGACACTCTTGAAGATCGTGGCCCTTGGTCCGATGGATCTTGCAGTACAGTCCATCAACCATCCCAGCCTTCTAGGTGGATGTAGCTTCCCGGCAATCGGTGCACGCGACAACTTCCTTGACGGGAGCCTCGGTCTTGACCTTCATGGTGGTACTAGGAGTACTTGATCCTTCAACAACCAACACCGCTTTATCCTTGCGATTCTTGTTACGTTTCTTGTTCTTCTTCTTCTGATTGGTGGCGTCATCATCGTCCTCTGAGTCAACGTTGACTCCCTCTTCTTCTCTGGGGAGTCGCCTCCCCTCCTCTATGCAGGCACACTTATCTGCCAAAGTGTACAACTCGTTCACAACCTTGGGCAACTAGACGTTCATCTTGGAACGTATCCAACGGTTGCGTACGTTGGACTTGAGTGCGGCTATCACAGCTGCCGGGTGGATATCTGGGATGTTCCTATGCACCCGGCTGAACCTCGACATGTACTTTCACAAACTCTCTCCTTCCTTCTATGGGAGGAGTTGCAAGTCGCTGGGCCACCCTGGTTCTTGATGGCCGCCTGTGAAGGCTCCAACAAACTCATGGCACAGGTCAGCCCAGGTCGAAATGGAGTTCTTCGGCAAGTGCATCAGCCATGACCTCACATTTGGCTTGAGCACCAAAGGGAAGTAGTTCGCTAATACCTTCTCATATCTTCCCCCGGTGGCTTGAACAGCGATGGGGTAGATCCTCAAGAATTCTACCGGGTTCGGTCTTCCATCATACTTTTCTGGTATTTTTGGCTTGAACGTACGGGCAGATGGCCAACGGACTTGGCACATGTCGTGAGTGAAGGCGGGGCACCCAACCTCGAAAAGGCAGGTATCCTTCAACACCGGGCATAGGCTCGTCGACGTCGGGGCCATTACGCCTGTCAGACTGGCAGCGGGTTTCCCGGTGTCGTTCGATGGTGACGCACGTGTCTTCCCTCCGCCTGTCTTCCTGGACTTGTCACTTGTCTCGACGTGCATGGGGATCAAATGAAGCCATCGATACATTGTCGGGTTCTAGGTCACATGGCTCAGGCTATGGCTCCTGCACCAGCTGCCGCGGAGGGGATTGCACCGTGGGGGTGGCCCCTTCGGTACGGCCAACGGCTCGGGCCATTGTCGTCGCTTGTGGAGGCTGTGGCGGGCCTGCCCGCCATGATCCTCCCGCCTTAGCAAAACCAATCAAACTCTGAATGGTGACTCTCCACTCACCCATCTGATCGGCTGCTGGCGGGAATCCGAATAGGAGTTGGGCCCGCGCCATGGCTTCCTAAGTGGTGCTCGGCATAGACGACGACGTAGACCGCTGATAATCCCCAAGTGTAGGGAATCATCGTAGAAATTCCCAATGGTGGAAGTGATAAGTATGGAGTGTCGAACCCACACGGAGCTAAATGTAAGATCAATATTCTCTCAAGTTCTATCTGCCACTGATACGACTCTACGTACACCGAACGCTTGCTTCCAACTAGAAACAAGAAATAAAACTACGTTGTGGGTATGAAGAGGAAAACTTTGCATGGTATCGGAGAGATAAAATATAAAAGTAGGTGATGTTATCATAAAGATAGAATATATTACTAAATATTATAAATAGCGAGTGTGGAACAATGGTGGATCGGTGTGCGGAATTGTCTTAGGCAATTGTTAACAAGACTGATAGTCGTCACTGCAATTTCATATGAGGGAGAGGCATAAGCTAACATACTTTCTCTTCTTGGATCATAAGCACTTATGATTGGAACTCTAGTAAGCATCCGCAACTACTAAAGATCATTAAGGTAAAACCCAACCATAGCAATAAAGCATCAAGTCCCCTTTATCCCATACGCAACAACCCCCTTACTTGGGTTTATGCTTGTGTCACTCAACCAACCCACTATAAGTGAATCATGAATGTATTGCAACACCCTACAACGGGAATCCCTTATGCTTGCGTGACACGGAGGGCACAATAGGATTGCAGCAAAATAAAACATACAACTCGTACCAATCTAGATCATCAATCAACCCAAAGACAAAGGATATCTACTCAAAACATCGTAGGATGGCAACACATCATTGGATCATAATATGTGGCATAAAGCACCATGTTCAAGTAGGGATTACAGCGGGGTGCGGGAGAGTGGACTGTGTAAAAGAGATGAGGATGGTGATGATGATGGTGATGTTGATGAAGACGATCACCGCGACAATGATTCCCCTCCCGATGGCACTCCGGTGCCACCGAGAGAGAGGAGGAGAGGTTCCCCCCCTTGTCCTTCCTCCTCCATGGCCTCCCCCTAGGATGGGGAGAGGTTCTCCCTCTGGACCTTCTCCATCATGGTGATTATGGCCCCTCCGAATCCTCCTCCATAGCCTCCAATGATGATGGCACCCTCCGGCAGGGTGCCAGAGAGGGCCTAGATTGATTTCTCGTGGCTACAGAGGCTTGCGGCGGCGGAAATTCCGATCTAGGTTTCTTTCTGGAAGTTTGGGTATATATAAGAGGTGTTGGAGTCGGGAACAAGTCAGGGGGTCCCCGAGGCAGCCACGACATAGGGGGCGTGCCCAGGGGAGTAGGGCGCGCCCCCACCCTCGTGGTGGCCTCGGGACTCCTCTGGTCCATCTCTGGTACACCGTGGTCTTCTTCTGGTCCAAAAACAATCTTCGTGAATTTTTCAGGTCAATTGGACTATGTTTGATTTTCCTTTTCTACGATACTCAAAAATAAGGAAAAAACAGAAACTGGCACTAGGCTCTAGGTTAATAGGTTAGTCCCAAAAATCATATAAAACAACATACAAAGGCCCATTAAACATCTAAGATCTATAATATAATAGCATGAATACTCCACAAATTATATGTACGTTGGAGACGTATCGGCACCCCCAAGCTTAGTTCCTGCTTGTCCTCGAGTAGGTAAATGATAAAAGAAATAATTTATGAAGTGTGAATGCTAGCACGTGCATGAGTTTGATCAATGATAGTTCCAATCAATTTTTCTAGCATCATTATATATCATAACAGTAGCTCAACTCATAAATATTCTCAAGATCAAGTAACAAGCTATTCACATGTTAAAGTATAGATCATATACTTTCTTGAGAACTAACAAATAGTGCTCTTAGTCATCAAACAATTGCAATTCATCTTATTTTCGGGAAGAGTCTATGTAAGAGCTTTGATTCAACAAACTCCACATACTCAACCATCATTTAATCTTTCACAATTGCTAATACTCATGTGATATTAGTGGGTTCAAAGTTTTAATCGGACACAGAGAAAGATAGGGGCTTATAGTTTCGCCTGCCAACCTTTTACCTCAAGGGTAATGTCAACAATAATAATTTATGAAAACCTACATCCAAGTGGATATATATATATATATATATATATATATATATATATCCGGATCGCTCCAACACAAAGTGCTTGTCAAAGGAAAAATGTAAAAAGGAAAGGTGATGATCACCGTGACTCTTGTATAAGGGTAAAAGGTAAAAATAAAACATAGGCCCTTCGCAGAGGGAAGAAGAGGTTGTCATGCGCTTTTATGGTTGAATGCACAAAATCTTAATGCAAAAGAACGTCACTTTATATTGCCTCTTGTGATAAAAAACTTTATTATGTAGTCCGCCGCTTTTATTTCTTCCCTATCACAAGTTCGTATAAAGCTTATTTTCTTCGCACTAATAGATCATACATATATAGAGAGAAATTTTTATTGCATGCACCGATGACAACTTTCTTGAAGGATCTTACTCAATCCATAGGTAGGTATGGTGGACACTCATGGCAAAACTGGTTTAAGGAATATTTGGAAGCACAAGTAGTATCTCTACTTGGTGCAAAGAATTTGGCTAGCATGAGAGGGAAAGGCAAGCTCAACATGTTGGATGATCCAAGACAATATAACGTTTCGCATATAGGAAAACATAACCCATTAAGTTGTCTTCTTTGTCCAACATCAACCTTTTAGCATGTCATATTTTAATGAGTGCTCACAATTGCAAAAGATGTCCAAGATAGTATATTTATATGTGAAATCTCTCTTCCTTCAATATTCTTTCATGAATTGTTCAAGTGACCAATTCTGTGTTTGCTAACTCTCAATGAGTTTACTACCTATACTTATTATGTGTGAAGTCATTACTCCTCATGTTACAAGCATATGAAACGTATATAAATTCCGATTTATGATATTCAATTCATTCAACCATTTACTCATAGGATATACATGAAGCGCGTGAGTAAATGACAAACTACTCCAAAAAGATATAAGTGAAGAACGCTGAGTAGTCAAATAATTAGCTAGCCATGGGAGGATTCTTTTTCACTCAAGATTTCAGTTCCAAGGATTTTATTCAAACAAAAAGTAAAATTTAAAATACGCTCCAAGAAAAACACATATCATGTGACGAATAAAAATATAGCTCCAAGTAAGGTATACCGATAGTTTTGAACACGAAAGACGGCATGCCTTCCGGGGCATCCCCAAGCTTAGGCGCTTGAGTCTATCTTGAATATTACCTTGGGGTTCCTTGGGCGTCCCAAAGCTTAGGGTCTTTCCACTCCTTATTCGCCTCATATTGATATCTCACCCAAAGCTTGAAAACTTCAATCACACAAAACTTAACGGAACTTCGTGAGATAGGTTAGTATGATGAGGAGTAAACCATTCACTTTGGTACTGTCAAAGACAAGGTTCATAATTGTTCTCACGCAATTCCTACTGTACCATATCATTTCTACAATTTATATTGAGAAATATAAGCCATAGAAACTAGAAAACAAGCAACCTATGCAATGAAAACAGAATATGTCAGAAACAGAAAGGTCTGTAATGATCTGAACACCAACCATACTTCTGATACTCCAAAAATTATGAAATAAGTTAGTGGGCGTGAGTAATTTGTCTATTAATCTTCTGAAAAAAGAAACAACTCAGTTGCACTCTTCTGTAAAAAATGACAGCTAATCTCGTGAGCGCAAAGTTTCTGTTTTTTTACAACAAGATCACATTAACTTTCACCCAAGTCCTCCCGAAGGTCTTACTTGGCACTTTACTAAAACAAAAGATATAATACATGATTACTACAGTATCTTAATCATGAGAACTCACAAAAACAGTAAGGGTAAATATTGGGTTGTCTCCCAACAAGCGCTTTTCTTTAATGCCTTTTAGCTAGGCGTGATGATTCAATCATGCTCACATAAAAGATAAGAATTGAGACATAAAGAGAGTATCATGAAGAATATGACTAACATATTTAAATCTAACCCAATTCCTATGCCTAGGGATTTTTTGAACACATAATTTATGGGAACAAGAATCAACTAGCTTAGGAAGGCAAAACAAGTGTAACTTCAAAACTTTAAGAATATACAGAGGAAACTTGATATTATTGCAACTCCTACAAACATGTATTCCTCCCTCATAATAATTTTCAGTAGCATCATGAATGAGTTCACAATATAACCATCACATAAGCATTCTTTACATGATCTACGAGTATAGAAATTTTACTACACTCCACATAAGAAAAATTCTCCTTATTCGGAATAGTGGGAGCAAACTTCTTCCGAGTCCACTTTAGATGATAGTATTATTCATACTCCAAAAGATATAAGTGAAGTTCATGGAGAATTCTATAATTAATATAGACTAAACAATATCCAATCTCAAAATATATAGGTGAAGCACACGAAGCATTCTATAAAACCATACTCAAAAGATTTAAGTGAAGCACAAAGAGTAATTCTATAAGATCATACTTAAAATATATAAGTGAAGCACATGAAGTATTCCATAAATCAATAAAGGGTTGTCTCACACTAGAATGGTTCTTAACGGAAAAACAAAAACAAAAAGGACACAAATTATGTGAACAAAACAAAAACTGAGGTATACCGATAATTGTTGAAGAAGAACGATAGGATGCCAACTGGGGCATCCCCAAGCGTAGATGCTTGAGTATCCTTGAAATATTTACTTGGGGTGCCTTGGGCATCCCCAAGACTTTTATTTTTCTCATATTGATAGCTGCTCGATATTCGAACACTTCTTCCACACAAAACTTTAGCAAAAACTTTGTGAGATCCGTTAGTGTAATAAAGCAAAATACTACTTTTGGGTACTGTTGCAAACTTATCCCAATTTCAAATTAGAACTATATCTACTGTATTCCAACTTGACCATGGTTCATACCCCCCGATACTACCCAAAGATTCATCAAAATAAGCGAACAACTCATAGAAAACATAATCTGTCAAAAACAGGACAGTCTGTAGTAATCTGGAAGTTTAGTAAACTTATGTAACTCCAAACAATTCTAAAAATATGAAAATTTAAATAATTTATACAGAAGTAATGTGAAAAATATTCCACACCCACTTGACTTTCCAGTAAAAAATGTAAAATCACGCGCTACAGCCAAAGTTTCTGTTTTTGTACTGTACATAGTAAACAAGCAATCTAATCATCCTAAAACCAAGGCTTGGCACATTATTTTTATTATACAATGGATATATACAAGGGGATAATTATTTTCCGAGAAGCTTCCATGAAATTTTTTACATTGTTTCCATGAGCATGAACACAAGTGCTCAAGGTCGACCCTCATTTCTTCAATGCATAATCTTCCAATCACTTCTCTTATTGAAAAACTTTTTAGGCATGAGAGGCAAGTAAATTCTTTTTGTATTTTCATTCTTAATTTTTTTTGGAATGTTTCAAACAAAACTAAACATAAACAAAAAGGAAAAATCAAATATACTTAGTGAAGAAAGCAAACAAACACACACGAGAATATCAACCCCACGCTATTGCTCCCCGGCAACGACGCTAGACAAGAGCTCGATAATCCCCAAGTGCAGGGAATCATCGTAGCAATTCTCAATGGGGGAAGTGATAAGTATGGAGTGTCGAACCCACAAGGAGCTAAAGGTAAGATCAATATTCTCTCAAGACCTATCTGCCACTGATACGACTCTACGTACACCGAATGCTTGCTTCCAACTAGAAACGAGAAATAAACCTACATTGTGAGTTTGCAGAGGATAACTTTGCATGGTATCGGAGAGATAAAATATAAAAGTAGGTGCTGTTATCATAAAGTTATAATATATTACTAAATATTATAAATAGCGAGTGTCGAATAATGGTGGATCGGTGTGCAAAATTATCTTAGGCAATTCTTAACAAGACCGATAGTCGTCATTGCAATTTCATACAAGGGAGAGGCATAAGCTAACATACTTTCTCTTATTGGATCATATGGACTTATTATTGGAACTCTAGCAAGCATCCACAACTACTAAAGATCATTAAGGTAAAACCCAATCATAGCATTAAAGCATCAAGTCCCCTTTATCCCATAAGCAACAACCCCCTTACTCGGGTTTATGCTTCTGTCACTCAAGCAAACCACTATAAGTGAATCATGAATGTATTGCAACACCCTACAATGGGAATCCCTCACGCTTGCGCGATACGGAGGGAACAATAGGACATCACCCAAATAAAACATACAACTCGTACTAATATAGATCATCAATCAAGCCAAAGACAAAGGATATCTACTCAAAACATCATAGGATGGCAACACATCATTGGATCATAATATGTGGCAAAAAGCACCATGTTCAAGTATGGGATTACAGTGTGGTGTAGGAGAGTGGACCGTGTAAAAGAGATGAGGATGGTGATGATGATGGTGATGTTGATGAAGATGATCACCGCGGCGATGATTGCCCTCCCGATGGCACTCCGGTGCCATCGAGAGAGAGGAGGAGAGGTTCTTCCCCTTGTGCTTCCTCCTTCATAGGCTCCCCCTTGGATGGGGAGAGGTTCTCCCTCTGGTCCTTGGCCTTCATGGTGATGATGGCCCCTCCGGGATCCTCGTCCATAGCCTCCGGTGATGATGGCCCCCTCCGGCAGGGTGCCAGAGAGGGCCTAGATTGATTTCTTGTGGCTATAGAGGCTTGCGGCGGCGGAATTTCTGGTATACGTTTCTTTCTGGAAGTTTGGGTATATATAAGAGGTGTTGGAGTCGGGAACAAGTCAGGGGGTCCCCGAGGCGGCCACGGCATAGGGGCGCGCCCCCCACCCTCGTGGTGGCCTTGGGACTCCTCTGGTCCATCTCCGGTACTCTGTGGGATTCTTCTGGTCCAAAAACAATCTTCGTGAATTTTCAGGCCAATTGGACTCCGTTTGATTTTCCTTTTCTGCTATAGTCAAAAACAAGGAAAAAACGAAAAAAACTAGCACTCTGCTCTAGGTTAATAGGTTAGTCCGAAAAATCATATACAACAGCATATAAAGGCCCATTAAACATGTAAGATGGATAATATAATACCATGAATACTTCATAAATTATAGATACGTTGGAGATGTATCAACCACGTCGTCGCCTGGCTTCTAATGGTGCCGTTAGTGACGGCGCCGTTCTCTCATCGCCATAAGCCAGTCGCCAAGGTGGCCTGGCGGCAAGGTGGATGCGCTTGGGGATTGGCGACCCCATTCGGTGCATTCTCTCCGTTAGCTTGTCCTGGGAGCGGCGCGTGCCTCATAGCCGCACCCGCATCGGGGGCGGCTAGAGGGTTGTGGTTTATCTTAGAGCAAGTGCCATCGCTGCGGCTGCGTCCCTCAGTGGGGAGGAGGGTGGAGATGGAACATTCCCTCCACCTGCACCTTGTGGAGCACGACCGCTCGGGTGTTGTTGGCGCTGCCCTTCTTCGGTGCTCCCGCTCCCGTTTTGGCCGCAGGGGGAATGCCGACGACGCCACCTGCACCGGCCATGCTCCCATAGCGTCCATGTCCCTATGTGCCCCCGCAGCCCCTGCAACATTAGTGGCTATATGCTAGGGGGCCTTCAAGGTGGATGGGTGAGCTGTGGCACCGTACTTTTTCTTGGGCACCATGGATGATGAAACCGTTGACGAAGAAGACGATGATGAAGATGACGCACTGCTTACACCCTCAGGTTCGCGCAGACGCGACCCCCTACCTGGCATGCCAAAGATGTCGTGGTGTAACATGGCCACCGATGGGAACATCGGCCCTTTTGTGGTTCGACAAGGGGGTGGAGCGCGTTGCACAAACATCGGAGAGTGTAGAGCAGCACGACGGTGATGACACTAGCTGTTTTCACATAGGTCCGAGCCACTCCAAGGCATAAAACCATACTCCTGCTTTGGTGAATTGATGGATGCACCATGGTGGAGACACAACGCTCTGGCCCAGCAAGGTAGCCTCGGGGCAAGAGCAGCCACGCGCGTATGAGTATACAAGGGTCCGAATGCTTTCTAAGGTTGCCACGACCCTCCTTTTATAGGTCAAGGGGTCATCACAATGGCAAACCGGTCATTACATACTAATTAGATAGCAAACAGTGCTATCATACCTAACTCTCCAGATAGAACAAGGTGCATTAAATACTCTGCTTAGTGTCATGTCACGGGAGTAGCCCGGCAAGCCTTGCTGTGCCACTTTAGCTGTCTCTCGCCCTGTCTACCTGACATGCCTCTGGACGGGTGTCATACAAAGTGGATCTTCTCCTCGAATGGCTGCCACGTGCCAGGAGGAAGCCACCTAGTCACCTGGGGGTTGGACACCGCACTGATAAGTGACTTGAGCCAGTGTGCAGGGGAGCGGTACAGTCTTGGCAGGGCAACCCGCCCTCGGCGTCCCCGGCAAGCTTGCTAGGAGTGTCTTGAGACTTGTCTTCTAGGCGACCTTGACCTTTCCAGGCTCGTCTGCCCGGCAAGGGAGGTTTTTCCTTAGTGATATCTTGCTCTTTTGGTCAGTCTTGGTCTTCTTGATCTGCCCTTTGATTTCTCAAAGAGCTATCTCTTCTTCTTGACCTTCTCTTGCATGCCACAATATTGCTCTTGAGCCTATGTACAGTCTGGGCAACATAGGCCGAGGTTTGTTGCACCAACACTCGGTACACCATGCCACTTGTCTGCCGCATGTAGCCCACACCTAAGGTCAGTGTTAATCACAGCCTCCAGCATACTACAAACACTAGAAATTACATGCAACTCCTGGAAAGAGGACATGGTGGTCAATAAGTCGAGCGGGGTCATATTTCAGGGCCCAATGTGTGTTAGTAGATGATCTTGGATGACTTACACAGAACTCGGTTCATAAAGACGGTTCTAATGAAACAACCTACCATGTACTCCTACATGGCCTCTCATCGATACCTTTACCAAAACAGGTTCAACACTTCACTCTCATTACTAGAACATGACCAATTCACACTAATCCATCATCCAAATGAACCAGACTTGACACAACTCTATGCATAGCAAGCATAGCATGGTAGGAACACAACATGGCTCAATCAACTCCTACACATGCTAGTGGCTTTCTTCTAGTTACGGTGGCAAAGATAGGTAATGCAGAGGAAATGGGTTCAACTACCGCAACAAGTAGAAATTGAAATGTTGTTGTCTTAATGCAGTAAATGACAGCAGGAGCGAGAGGATGGGATTGTAATGGAATGTTCAATGGGGGTTCCTTGCCTGACAGAGTGGTAGAAGGGTATTATGCTTTAGCTAGATACTCGTGAATATCCTTGGGAGCAGAATCTACTGCGGAGAACATACCGGAGGCACAATCAATACATGGCAATATGCAACATTATGATGCATGATCATGTCATGGCCAAATGTGCGTGTTTGAGATAATGCAACTAGTAAGAACTTGGTTTGAGTTGATTTGAACCAAAGGTTCAAATTCAAACTTAACATATGGATTTATAAATGCCATTTAATTTATTTGAAATGATCAGCAGGTTTAACTTGCTTTGTCATGCATGAAACTAGAACCATTGGATAGATTGGATCTTTATGATAAGTTTTCATATATAGATCTTTACCATCGGAGTTATGGTTGATTTACTATGAATTTTTGAAGTTTATAACATTTTCTTCATTTTCCTGGTTATTCTAAAATAAACTAAATCCAGTAATTGTTCTATTACATCAGCATGACATTAGGATGATGTCAGCAGGTCAACTGGGCGGCCCAGGTCAAACTGCGCAATTGGACCTGCATGTCATACACACACGTGCTAATTGAGTTTAAAAATTTAAACTAATCGAAATTAATAGGGGGGTGGCCCCACTTCTCATTGACCCAAGGGAGTCAAACCCCTGGTCAAATGGTGTCAAACCCACCAGCATTTAGCCGCTGGTGGGCTTAGACACGGTGGCTAGCTACAGAAAATGGCTATGGTGCAATGTTCGAGGCGTGGCTGGGCTAATTGGAGAGCCCTTGACGGCATGCATCGAGCTACGGTGGTGGCTGGGCAGGTGGTGGCCGGAGCTGACGGCGGCAAGCTCGGCAGCATCGTTCAGGTGTGCAAAGGAACGCGGCTTTGGTGGCCATGGCGATGCGTATGTGGCACCTAAAGCATCTAGGGGAGGCGGCGTGCTCGATGGCACACGCCCGAGACTACATGGTCACCGGAGGGTCGATAGCGATGAGTGCAGGCGGTGGTGGGTTCGTGCGTAGGCAACGCGGCGGCTACAGCGAGCCTGCGAGGAAAAGGAGAGGGGGTTCGGGGGAGAGGTGCACGGCGGTCACAACAAGCAACTCAGCGTGCTCTAGGAGGTGTTGGAGCGACTGTGGTGGCGACGACGATCTCGATGGCCAAACGAAGAAGCCAGTGGTGGTGGCAGCATTCAGGGGTATCCTGCATCATATGGCTTGGCTAGGACGAAGTGACCGATGGAGGCGGAGCTCCTGGACACTGCGAGAGGTCGAGGGGGAGGCGGTGACTACGCGTGCGGTGATGGCGAGCGAACGACGACTTCAGCCATGGTATCTAGAGGCGAGGGAGAGAGCGGCTAGGAGAATGGAGAGGTCGACGAGATCGGGACGACACCAACGAGGCGATATGTGTCGTCGCGTTGTCCAGGGGTGACACATGCAGACGAGTAGGTAGCATGGCGCCCGCGCGTGCCATGCACTGTACCGCCTCTACCTACTCGCGGAGGTAGGGGATGAATGGCACCAGGCCAGGTGGGTCGGACCAACTCAGGTGAGGACCAGGTAGGATTCCCTCTCTCTCTGATTTTTTAGTTTATTTCTGTTTTCTATTTTTCTTTTTAGTTTTCGATTTAGTAAAAATACTAAACCATTTCTAAAACTTCTGAAAATATTTGTGGGCATTTTTAGAATTATTCCCGACAACCCTCAATTAGTTTCACAATTCTTTGAGCATTTAAAATATGTATAGCGGTTAAATGCCCAAATTCAAATACTTTATGATTTAATTCAAATATCCAGAGATGACCTAGAAAATGTGCACCATTTTTGGCAGAGGTATTCACCCATTTCAAAAACGATGAACTTTTCTAAAGGGCATTTTGGGTTCAATGAAAACATTTTCAGGTGATCCTAGTATTTCAAAGGGGTGCTAGGGTTTGTTAATTCCTAATTTCAAATTTAAATAAAATTTAGACATGATGCAACAGCCAAGACTAGACCAAGTGCAAGATTAAACTAAGGTTGTGACAGAAGCGACACCTCGAAAGGTCTTGAAAATAAATGCCATAGTCGGGTGTCTGAAGCGATGCCTCATATAGGGCTTTTAATGAGAGGTAAAATAAAACATACATGTATCAACCAAAGTACAAGGTGTAGTCCATAACAGCATTAGTGATAATAGTCATCAAATCATAAATCATGATCAATTTCTGATTGACTTATTTCCTCTAAAGACCGACACTAAGACCGACACTTGACCCTTCCCAGACTGTAGCCCTTAACCATGGACACGGCTATTCGAATAGATTTTTAAACACTGTAGAGGGTGCACTCTTTACCCACAAGTAAAGGATTTCTTTAGTCAACCCCGAAAATTGACTAATTCCGATTATGGTCTTTGGATTGTAAAGACACCTGACTAACACACACCAGCTTAACCTTCTTGATGCCAGGAATCACAAAAAACATCATTCAAGAAAAACTCTAAGTGGGAAGGTCACAACCTCCAATAGCATGGGATCACAATTTATAATGCGCGCAACAATGAGGGGTGCTGTAGGATCGAAAGTATGTCTAGAGGGGGGGTGATTAGACTTCTTGACCAAATAAAAACTTAACCTTTTCTCAATTTTAGTTCTTGGCAGATTTTAGCTATTGTAGGACAAGTCAAGCAATCATCACACAATTCAAGCAAGCATGCAAAGAGTATATTGGCAGCGGAAAGTAAAGCATGCAACTTGCAAGAATGTAAAGGGAAGGGTTTGGAGAATTCAAACGCAATTGGAGACACGGATGTTTTTCCCGTGGTTCAGATAGGTGGTGCTATCCTAGATCCACGTTTGTGGAGACTTCAACCCACGAAGGGTAACAGTTGCGCGAGTCCATGGAGGGCTCCACCCACGAAGGGTAATGGTTGCGCGAGTCCACGGAGGGCTCCACCCATGAAGGGTCCACGAAGAAGCAACCACCCACGAAGGGTCCCTGAAGAAGCAACCTTGTCTATCCCACCATGGCCATCACCCACGAAGGACTTGCCTCACTAGCGGTAGATCTTCACGAAGTAGGCGATCTCCTTGCCCTTACAAACTCCTTGGTTCAACTCCACAATCTTGTCAGAGGCTCCCAAGTGACACCTAGCCAATCTAGGAGACACCACTCTCCAAGAAGTAACAAATGGTGTGTTGATGATGAACTCCTTGCTCTTGTGCTTCAAATGATAGTCTCCCCAACACTCAACTCTCTCTCATAGGATTTGGATTTTGTGGAAAGCAACTTGGCGAAGGCTAGAGATCAAGATTCATATGGTAGGAATGGAATATCTTGGTCTCAACACATGAGTAGGTGGTTCTCTCTCAGAACATATGAGATGGAATTGTGTATGTGTTCTGATGGCTCTCCCCACGAATGAAGAGGAGGTGGAGGGGTATATATAGCCTGCACACAAAGTCCAACCATTACACACAGTTTTCCAATCTCGGTGGGACCGAATCAACAAACTCGGTCGGACCAAAAAGGTAAACCTAGTGACCGTTAGATATTTTCGGTGGGACTGACATGCAACTCGGTAGGACCGATATGGTTAGGTTTTGGGCATAACATAATCTCGGTGAGACCGATTACACAAACTCGGTGAGACCGAGTTTGGTAATAAGCTAACCAGAGAGTTGGTCAGGCAAACTCGGTGGGACCGATTTGCTCTTTCGGTGAGACCAAAAAGTTACAAAAGGGAAACAAAGAGTTTACATTGCAATCTCGGTGGGACCGATTCGCTCTTTCGGTGAGACCGAAAAGTTACGGAAGGGAAATAGAGAGTTTGCAATCCCATCTCGGTGAGACCGAGATCCCTATCGGTAGAACCGAATTGCTAGGGTTTGGTAGTGGCTTATGACAAGTGAAACTCGGTGGCGCCGGATAGAAAGAATTGGTAGGACCGAGTTTGGCTTAGGGTTTAGGTCATATGTGGATATGGGAAAGTAGTTGAGGGTTTTGGAGCATATCACTAAGCACATGAAGCAAAAGGCTCATTAAGCAACACCTCATCCCTCCTTGATAGTATTGGATTTTCCTAAAGACTCAATGTGATCTTGGATCACTAAAATATAAAATGAAGAGTCTTGAGCTTTTGAGCTTGAGCCAATCCTTTGTCCTTAGCATTTTGAGGGTTCCACTTTCACATCCATGCCGTGCCAATCATTGAGCTTTCCTGAAATAGTCATCTTGGGATAGCATTAGCTCAATGAGCTATATGTTGTTATGAATTACCAAAACCACCTAGGGATAGTTGCACTTTCAATCTCCCCCTTTTTGGTAATTGATGACAACATATAGATCAAAGCTTCGACAAATGATAATAAGCATGAAATATATCGTCGCTTTGAGAAGTATGTGACAAGTAAGAGCTCCCCCTAAATTTGTGCATATTTAAAATTTGCTTTGGACTGCCAATGCACAAAGAGTTAGAGTCATGGGTTACTCTTCCATGTCACATACATCTTGGTGGAGCGCTTAAAATGATAAGAATGAAATACATGCACTCATCACCAAGAATAGTGAATGATCACATAAGATAGATAAGATGATAATATTAAGCAAACATTAAGTGTAGCTTATGATCAAACACATGATCATCAATGTCTCACGAGCAATGACATAGTATCTCACACAAAAGCAAAGAAAGTTTGAAAAACCACCAAATAAAACAAGAGAGAATAAAAGCAACACTCTCTCTCGAAGCCTATGATCTATACATTTTCTCCCCCTTTGGCAACAAGTTACCAAAAAGTTCCTAGAAAATGCATAGTGCTAAGTCGACACTCAGGCTTGATCTTCAGGTGGTGGTGGAGTCCGGAGCACTCCAAGGACGAAGCCTTCTGTAGACGTGGTCGGAGTCGAGGCTGAAGTGGACGCTGGAGCTGGTGGAACTGAGGCTATAGCTGGTGCAGACGTGGTGGCTCTAGGGTCAGCAACTGGCACTGCAGATGACCTCGGACCTCGTGGCACTCTGGCAAAGGCATCAGTTGTAGTCTTGCCTCTCCCCTCCTGCATGTCATCCTGGAGCTGCTCCACTGCAGTCTAAATCTCTGTCACTTTGACATCCAAGTCATAGAACTTTTGTTCCATGATCCTCTCTAAACTTGCCTGGTTTGGAGTTAGGGTGGCTAGTCCTTGCTCAATCCGCAGGGTGGATGCAATCAAGTAACCAAGCTGCTCTTGTTTGGTTTTCAGGAAATATTCAGATGCCTCCTCTTGAGTAGGCGTCTTGGCAGCTTTCTCCTTCCTCGCCTTCTCCTTCTTGGCTTGTGCTTGGGCAGATGATGGCTCATTCTCAGTCATGACCACTTGATTATCTTCAAAGTCTGGACGGATGGGCAGGTGTTCCTTGTCCAATAAGTATATCCCCGTGCCCATCTTAGAGTTGATGAGCTCCTGAATCTGTGGGGCATATCCACAGCTCCTCTTCTGGTCTGCTGCTGTCCTCTTGATTGTTTCAATCATAAGGCTCATGACTTTGAATTTCTGTGGCACATCAAAGATATGTAGCAAATTGATCGCGTGGCCCCTGATCATCTTGTGATCTCCAGATTTGGGCAATAAGGTGTGCCTCAGTATCCAATTGATAGTGGGCAGCCCTACTGAGCCAAACTTGAACGCATCAAGTGCTTCATTTGGAATCTCCTTGTACATGTTTGACATTGAGTTATGATCCATCTTCTTCTTGGCATAGATATCCAAGTCATCCTCATGCTCTTCAGGGGCATTGATGAGCTGTGCCCACTCAGCAACTGTAGATTGGTACCTCGTACCCTCAGACATCCATACAATTTTGCCATCTGAATAAAAATGTGCTGTGGAGTAGAACTGCATGATGAGTTCCTCGTTCCACTTTGTAAGCTTCTGCCCAACAAAGTCCTCTACTCCACATGCCTTGAAGCTGTCCTGCACTCCAGGGTAGTGCTCTTTGTTGTCCTTGATGTATTTCCAGTCGACCCATCTCATATCACAAACTATGGGCTTCTTATCAAGCAGCACTGTCTCATAAAAGTCCTGATGTTCCTTAGTGTGGAACCTGTAGTCAACAGCAGTCCTTCTCCTTGAAGCATACGGGTCTGCTTCTCTCCACTTCCGGAGCCCTGAATCTCTCCTGATTTTCATATTCTCAGCCACAGGATGAGCATCGTTGTGGTCTGGGATCTTGGGCTTGAGCTTTCTAAGAACATCCTCTTCTTCTGCAGCTTCAGGCACTGGGGCCTTGTTCTTCTCAGTAGCTGGGATACTTCTTGTGTTCCTCTTTGGCTTTGGCTTTGGAGCTGGCTTGGCCTTGGAAGCAGTTGCCCCTGTTCTTATGGCATCACCCATCAGCTTGGGTGCCTTAGGTGCTGGTGCAGCTACCTCTTCTTCTTCCTCCTCATCTTCCATGATGGAAGCCTTGCCAAGCACTCTGGCTACAGTTTTCTTCACCCTTTCTTTCCTTTTCTTGCCTTCGGCAGCAATTGGCTCTATGGGAGTGGGTTTCTCAGTTGAAGCTCTGGCCTTTGACATAGGCTGCCTGCCTGCTGGCCTTTTGATTTTCATCCCTGGCTTTGTGCCCTGTGCTGGCTCAACTCTCTTGGAAGTTGCTTCCTCTTCTGCCACATAATCCTCATCTTCTGAGTCTGAGGTTCTCTTCTTTCTCTGTCTTGTGGCAGCTTTAGGCAGATTGCTAGGGGTGCTCCTGCTGCCATCATCTGAGGAACTTGAGGGACTAGTGCCCTCACTCATCTGCACTTGCTGCTCTGACAAGTTCTGGCTATCACTTTGGTCTGACATGATGAACAAGCTGACTGCTGACCCTGTGAACAGTTTATAGATGAGGTAGAATAGATGAGCATCACAAAATGCAGAGTTTTTTGCAAAAGAATGACTCAAAATCTTAGTTTTAGTTTCCCACTGAAATCATCTCGGATCTACCGATTTTCAAACTCGGTGATACCGAAGCAGTTTTTGGAACCTAAACTAGTGAACTCGGTCAGACCGAGTCACAGTTCGGTGGCACCGAGACTGCTAGGGTTTCACAGAGTTCCAAAATTGGTCACACCGATAAGTATTCTCGGTCAGACCGAGTTTCACTTTTGCAATGGCATAAGCCAAATCGGTGGGACCGAGTTTTTCAACTCGGTGGGTCCGAGATGGTTTCGGCGGAAACCTAAACCTAGAATTTTCGAATCAAACCTAATCTACGAGTTCATTGACTGGATAGAAGTTTATCAAACGTGGCTAGAATCAATATGATCTCAATGTGCTAGGAATCGGATTGGGGAATAACACAAAGATCGAGTCCATACCCTAGTTCGGCGGAGACTCGCTACGGCGGCAACGGCGGGGTAGAATTCCCGTTGACGGCGACGGAGACCAGCGACTGGAGGTGGCTGGCAGCGAGGAGACGATCCAGAGACCAAGTTGGCAGAGCAGGCTATCGCGCGGGCGAAGGGGTTCGGAGAAATTTCCAAATTTTTGCCCGTGACTATATATAGCCCGACCCTGTCGGTGTGACCGAGTGGAACAACTCGGTGGCACCGAGATGCAAAACTATATACAGTTGTTGCAACTCGGTGTGACCGAATGGTTCAACTCGGTTGCACCGAGATCGAAAACCTAGATCAACTTAATGATCTCGGTAGGACCGAAAGTAGGGTATCGGTCAGACCGAGAATCATAAAGAGGTTTTGGAAGTTTAAGTCTATGACGAATCGGGGACTCCGAGCGCTCCTCACACAGAGTGGTTCGAATCTGACTTGATCAAATTTTGTGATGTAGCATGAATAGAGTTTGAGACGAGAAAAGCATAGATAGCTAGAGGAGGTTCTTAGGCATTCTTGTCCATCCACTTGGCAAAAGGAAATAAAACCAAACAATCAAAACAACAAGTGGATGTCCTCGAATGAGTAAAATATGCAACCAGCATGCTCACACAATAAGATGGCAAATGAAATATGTGACAAGGCATGCACAACCAATTCTAGCATCTATAAAGCAATTTGCGATGACAAGGTCATCTATATATGAGTATATTGACTTAGGAGTCAAGTGAGAACACTTGATCATAGGTCATACTCATCGTTTAAGCTCAAGTGGGGTTACCACTTTTACATAAAGCATTGTTGTCTTCACATCTTTAGAGTTGCTTTAGCTCAAGTCTTAGAGTAAAGCTCCCCCTAGATGTGATATCCCCCCTTAGAGGGATGAACTAACCTCGGGTTTTGTCGATGATGACTTCACGTAGATGTTGAAGATGTGGATGCTCAATGTTGATGTAGATCACTTGGAGCTATCCATTTGAGTGAATTGCACTTTCAATACCTACATGGGTTAGTCCCACAAGGAACAAACAAGGATATCCATAGACATAGAGTGATGCACACACAAGATGATGTCCATGAAAACTTTTAGGTTACCTTGTCCCTTGTCTTACCAACAAGAGGGTTTGTGACTCCTTGAACTAGTGCAAGATGTGGAAGTTGATTGCACTTGTTCTTGCCAAAATGATAAGAGTGAAGTATGTTGGCGGAGTCACCCTCAAGAACTCTCTAGTTCTTCTTCTTTTGGATCCACACCATCTTAATGGGAATCCTTGGAGTTGTAGTCGTACTTGATGAAGTGGAACTTGAAGTAGTCTTGGGAATCCACTTGACTAAGGTCTTAGGAGCTTCTTCAAATGCATCAATTTCCTCTTGAAGCTTGTCTTTGCCTTTTTGCTTGTAGTCTTGTGGTGGAAGATCATCTTGAGCTTGTGTCCCCTTGAAAGAAGTATCATACTTCTCTTGTTGAGGAACAAACTTTGTCTTGGGGTATTGATCTTCTTCCCACTCAACTCCATTGGCATTGAACTTTCGTTCAAAACTAACACCTTGATTCTTCCGGTGCATTCCTTGCTTGCGCACAATTTCCTCGAATTGCTTACTCCCGGCAAGGCTTTTGTACATTCCTTTCTCTATAATTCCCTTCAATAAGCTATTTTCTTGCTCAAGTGTAACTTGGCTAAGAGAATCATTAGTGGAATCAAGAGAACTACTAGAAGCAACAATATTGGATTTAGCATGATCATTGTTACTGCTAGAGGAAGAATCTTTCTTGTTCTTGTTACTAGACTTGACTTGAGGCATGTAAGTGGATAAGAGTAAACGCTTGGCAATGTAAGAAGAACTTTTCTTGCGGAGATCATCATTGATTGCTTTTAAGAACTCATGCTCTTGCTCAAGATTGAGCTTTTCAAAGCGTAATTTCTCATGAGCTCTTAAAAGTTCTCGATGATCTTCGAAGATAGTTTCATGAGCTAACATAAGAGTGTTTAGTTCTTTAGTTAGAGCCTCAATCTTCTCCTTATCATTGTCATTCGTTTTATCTTGATTAGCATGATTAATTGACGTTTCATCATAGTATTCATCACTAGAGTTGTCAACAAGCAAATCATCACCTAACAAGTCATCTTCATCACTATTGAAATCAACATACTCGAGGTGTGTTACCTTAGGACCTTTGGCCATGAAGCATCTTCCAATTCCTTCATTTAGTGAGTCAAATATGTCGTAGGAGTTGGTTGACACAAGTGCTAGACCGGCAACACCTTCATCTTGAGTATCTTTGGAGTCGGAGTGATAACTTCTCTCGGAGTGGCTGTCGGAGTCGGAGCCGGATACCCATTCACCCACATGAGCTTGATGTCTTCGTTTTGTGTAGCTCCTTGATGATTTTTCCTTCCTTTCTGAATCCTTGCTTCTCCGTGAGTATCTTCGTTCATAACGATCATCTCTACTCCTTCTCTCTCTTGGTGGTGATTCTTTGCTTCTTCTTTTTGGAGAATCTTCTCTTCTCTTGTAGGGAGCCGTACACTCATTGGAATAGTGTCCGGGTCTTCCACAACTGTAGCAGTTTCCCTCTCGACTAGAAGATCTTTTGTCATTGTAGGACCTTGACTTGAAGCTTCTATCTTTGCTTCTACTCTTGTAGAACTTGTTGAAGTTCTTCACCATTAAGCTCAATTCTTCATTGAAGTTTTGTTTCTCACTTGATGATGTAGGGGCTTCACATGAGGCTTTGTAGGCACCACTTGATTTGTTGTGAAGTTCCTCTTTATCCTTAAGTGACATCTCATGAACAACAATTCTTCCAATCACCTCCGTTGGCTTGAGATCTTTGTAATTGGGCATCATTTGGATCAATGTGCACACGGTATCATATTTTCCATCCAAGGCTCTTAGAATCTTCTTGATGATGAATCTATCGGTCATCTCTTCACTTCCTAAGCCGGCAATCTCATTTGTGATGAGAGCAAGCCTAGAGTACATTTCAGCGAAACCTTCACCATCCTTCATTTTGAACTTGTCAAGTTGACTTTGAAGCACATCCAACGTGGATTCCTTGACGGAGTCGGTACCTTCGTGCATATCAATCAAAGTGTCCCAAATTTCCTTTGCATTCTCAAGACGGCTGATTTTGTTGAATTCTTCGGGGCACAATCCGTTGAAGAGAATATCACAAGCTTGAGCATTGTATTGCAACATCTTCAACTCATCCGCGGTAGCTTCACGGTTTGGTTCTTTCCCATCAAAGAAGTCACCTTGCAAACCAACACACACAATAGCCCAAACGGCGGGGTTATGTCCAAGAATATGCATTTTCATTTTATGCTTCCAACTAGCAAAATTAGTACCATCAAAGTAAGGACCTCTACGGTGATAATTTCCCTCGCTAGACGCCATACTCTCCTAGGTTGTGAAACCAAGGCTATGACCACCAAAAGCTATGGAGATCAAAGCAAATGGAGACCAAAGCTCTGTTACCACTTGTAGGATCGAAAGTATGTCTAGAGGGGGGTGATTAGACTACTTGACCAAATAAAAACTTAACCTTTTCCAATTTTAGTTCTTGGCAGATTTTAGCTATTGTAGGACAAGTCAAGCAATCATCACACAATTCAAGCAAGCATGCAAAGAGTACATTGGCAGCGGAAAGTAAAGCATGCAACTTGCAAGAATGTAAAGGGAAGGGTTTGGAGAATTCAAACGCAGTTGGAGACACGGATGTGTTTTCCCGTGGTTCGGATAGGTGGTGCTATCCTACATCCACGTTGGTGGAGACTTCAACCCACGAAGGGTAACGGTTGCGCGAGTCCACGGAGGGCTCCACCCACGAAGGGTAATGGTTGCGCGAGTCCACGGAGGTCTCCACCCACGTAGGGTCCACGAAGAAGCAACCACCCACGAAGGGTCCACGAAGAAGCAACCTTGTCTATTCCACCATGGCCATCGCCCATGAAGGACTTGCCTCACTAGCGGTAGATCTTCACGAAGTAGGCGATCTCCTTGCCCTTACAAACTACTTGGTTCAACTCCACAATCTTGTCGGAGGCTCCCAAGTGACACCTAGCCAATCTAGGAGACACCACTCTCCAAGAAGTAACAAATGGTGTGTTGATGATGAACTCCTTGCTCTTGTGCTTCAAATGATAGTCTCCCCAACACTCAACTCTCTCTCATAGGATTTGGATTTTGTGGAAAGAAGATTTTAGTGGAAAGCAACTTGGGGAAGGCTAGAGATCAGGATTCATATGGTAGGAATGGAATATCTTGGTCTCAACACATGAGTAGGTGGTTCTCTCTCAGAGCATATGAGTTGGAATTGTGTATGTGTTCTGATGGCTCTCTCCATGAATGAAGAGGAGGTGGATGGGTATATATAGCCTCCACACAAAATCCAACCGTTACACATAGTTTTCCAATCTCGGTGGGACCGAATCAACAAACTCGGTCGGACCGAAAAGGTAAACCTAGTGACCGTTAGAGATTTTCGGTGGGACTGACATGCAACTCGGTAGGACCGATATGGTTAGGGTTTGGGCACAACGTAACCTCGGTGAGACCGATTACACAAACTCGGTGAGACCGAGTTTGGTAATAAGCTAACCAGGGAGTTGGTCAGGCAAACTCGGTGGGACCGATTTGCTCTTTCGGCGAGACCGAAAAGTTACAAAAGGGAAACAAAGAGTTTACATTGCAATCTCGGTGGGACAGATTCGCTCTTTCGGTGAGACCGAAAAGTTACGAAAGGGAAACAGAGAGTTTGCAATCCCATCTCGGTGAGACCGAGATCCCTATCGGTAGAACCGAATTGCTAGGGTTTGGCAGTGGCTTATGACAAGTGAAACTCGGTGGCGCCGGATAGAAAGAATCGGTAAGACCGAGTTTGGCTTAGGGTTTAGGTCATATGTGGATATGGGAAAGTAGTTGAGGGTTTTGGAGCATATCACTAAGCACATGAAGCAAAAGGCTCATTAAGCAACACCTCATCCCTCCTTGATAGTATTGGCTTTTCCTAAAGACTCAATGTGATCTTGGATCACTAAAATATAAAATGAAGAGTCTTGAGCTTTTGAGCTTGAGCCAATCCTTTGTCCTTAGCATTTTGAGGGTTCCACTTTAACATCCATGCCATGTCAATCATTGAGCTTTCCTGAAATAGTCATCTTGGAATAGCATTAGCTCAATGAGCTATATGTTGTTATGAATTACCAAATCCACCTAGGGATAGTTGCACTTTCAGGTGCCCCCTATCTGATGAGGACATCAATACCATTGTTACACCCACAGCCCCTGATGCTATACATACTGGACCAATTACTAGAGCTTGCGCAGACCAATTAAATTACCAGGTACTTACGTTTGTTGGTAACGTTTCTAATGTTCATGAGAATATGATGCTACCTAAATTGGATACATTTGTTTTGCTTACAAGTGAAGGGCCTAGCTTGGACAAGAAAGATGAACCTTGGAGCAAGTTCAAGCATGGAGATGATGGCATGCGCAAGGGGAGCAGGAATGGAGTTACAAGTGATGATTTCAGGACTTTGAAGCCACCATAATGAGTGCATGAAGCCTTGGACGAAATACACAAGATGCCACTTCATAAATTTCGTCCAGAGGTGATTCTAGGTGCTGCGTCACCTTATTATTGGGCCCGGACCATGTAATTTCAAAATACTTGAGTATAGGCTGTTTTTAGAGTCTGTATGTGTGGGGAAACAACAGTTAGGGTTGGTTTCGGACCCCTCCTCCAAGGGCCATGAACCCCCCCCCCCCGCCGCCTTCCTCCATATATACAGCCCTTAGGGCATCATTTAGAATTAGGGGTTTTGTTTAGATTACGATTTCGCCATAGCGGCAACTTCACGGACTTCGTTTGTGTTCAACGACTGGACTTAGACGTCACAAAACCCCATCTTGATCAATAAAGCTTTCATCTTATATTTGCAATATCCAGATTGCAATCTCGGTTTGTTGCTTGTTCTTCGTTTGCTCGCAAGAAATAGACTCTCATGGTCAGGTTAATCGTGCTGCGGCATGGTCAATAACCCCTCGGAAGTTGGCTTAACCATTGCTAAGGCGTGACACCTTCGCACGTTCCTAGTCGGATCGTCAAAGTTGACTCCCACAGAAAATGATATCTATCTCATCGAAACATCGGGACACCTTCGCATTTATCAAGTGGTATCAGATTTCCAGGTTGCTCGATGAGATTTTACAACTTTTCGTAGTTTAGATCAAGTCTGTTATTCATAGCTATAGTCCACGAAAAAGCCAAAAAAATTAGTGTTAGTTCATCCTATCCGAACCAATCTGAGCCTTTGCATAATATTTTTAGAGTTTTTGCTTTGTTGAATTTGCGGTTGTATCATCGTGCCGAGTTGCTGGTCTTAGCATCTAGTCCTTTAGAGTTTCGAGTTCTGTTCAGAGTTTGTCAGCCACCACCACCCCACCACCATATACATCTACGCCGTGCTTTTGACACTCCTTGGTAATCGCACTATCCAAGCTTTGAGATTTTTGACTACAACGGTTCCCGATCACCACTTGCTGCTTGATAAGAACTGGTATGAATTTTGATTCGCTTGACGGATTTGTCACATTCCACAACACCACCGCCACTTCCTAGTAGTCTATAGGACATATTCTTGTGTTTTTCTTTTGCTGCTAACCATGCCACAATCAAAAGCGGATGAGCTCGACAGGCGGAACAAGACGAACAAGGAGCTCCATGATAAATTTTGGGAAATGTTGGGTCAACAGGTAGAACATGTGATGGCTAGTTTTGGCAAGGCATTAGCGAGGATTGTTGACGTTGAGACGACAATTGACAATAAATTGGATGCCAAGTTTGCTGAAATGCTTGCGTGTCTACCTCCACCTACTGCTTCTACTGCACCATTGCAACAACAACAATAACCTCCACGTCATGAAACGGCCCTCCACCGAGCGGGCCATGTTCCTCTTGAGCCTGGACAAAATTCTTGTGCCGCTGCTACTACTGTTGATGCTTCTGTAGCTTCTGCTGCTACTGCAGAAGTGGAGGACTATTACGAGGATGAGGTTGATCAAAATCAGAACTACGTACAACCACCAGCGCCACCAGCACCAGGTCGACCTCAGGCATATAATCGCAACGGTAGGGCTGCAGCACCACCTCAGGTACGAGATTATGACCATATTCCTAAACTAAAATTGAATATTCCACTGTTTGAGGATAGATACATTCCTGATGTATACCTGACTTGGGAGTTAGAAACTGAACAACGTTTCACATGCTTACAATATACTGAGGAAAGACGTGTTGCTGCTACTGTTTGTGAATTCAGTAGTTTTGCTTTTGTTTGGTAGTCTCGGCATTGTAGATTATATCATGATAATATCCCTACTACTTGGGCTGCTTTGAAAACTGCTATGCATACTCATTGGGTTCCACCATATTATCAACATGAATACTTCAAAACTACAGTGTTTGAGACAAGAGAAAAATTATGTTGAGGAGTATTACCAGGAATTAAAAACTGGCACGATTAGATGTGGTATTGTTGAGGATAATGTGGCTATGCTTGCACGTTTTATGGGTGGATTAAATAGAGAGATTCAAACCATTTTTGAGTATAAGGAGTATAACAATATCACTCGTTTATTCCATCTTGCAAAGCTGAACGTGAAGTGTAGGATCGACAGGCATTTGCGCGAACTAATTTCTCTGCAGGTCGACCTTCATCACGGACACCACGTGCATCTTCTACTTCCACACGTTCTGCTACACCGACACCTCCGGCAGCTACCACCTCCAGCCGTGATACAAGAAAGTTGGCACTACCACCACTATCTGCCAAGAGCAAACCTACAGGGCCTGCATAGAGCTATTCTTCATTCATGGCATCAACAGGGCGCACAAGTGATATAATTTGTCGTCGTTGTAAGGGAAGTGGTCATTATGTAGAGAATGCCAATCTCCGCGTGTTATGATTGCTACTGAGGATGGTGGGTATGAGTCCACTAGTGACTATGATGAGGAGACTTTGGCCCTTATTACAAGTGAAGAACACGGTTGAGATGATTCAGATCATGAGATGCAATACATGGCTGTTGAAGATGCTGACAAGTATGAAAGTTTAGTTGCTCAACATGTTTAGAGTGTGCGGGTAACACAAGCTGAACAAAATTAGAGGCATAATTTGCTCCATACAAAGGGAGTTGTAAAGGAATGTTATGTTCGTGTCATCATAGATGGAGGGAGCTGCAACAATTTGGCTAGCATGGAGACGGTGGAGAAGCTATCTCTCACCACAAGATCACATCCACATCCTTACTACATCCAATGGTTCAACAATAGCGGCAAGGTTAAGGTAACACGTACTATTTGTGTGCATTTTAGTATCTCTACATATGCTGATTATGTTGATTGTGATGTTGTACCCATGCAAGCATGTTCCTTATTACTTGGTAGACCATGGCAATTTGATAAAAATTCTGTACACCATGGTAGAAACAACCAGTATACTCTTCTTCATAAGGATAAGCATATTGCTTTCCTTCCTATGTTCTTGATTCCATTATGAAAGACGATATTAATAGAGTTAATAAAGCAAAACAAGAGAAAAATAAGAGTGAAAATCGTATTGTGGCAAAAGAATTTAAGCAACAAATGAAGCCTAATAATAAACCATCTTGTGTTGTGTAACGCCCTCGATGCGGCTATATCTCCCACGTGTCGAAGCACGACTTAGAGGCATAACCGCATTGAAAGCAATGTCGCAAGTGAGGTAATCTTCACAACAGCCCATGTAATGAAATAGGGGAAAGAGATATATAGTTGGCTTACAATCGCCACTTCACACAATTACATGAATAAAGCATTACATCAACCAAATACAATCAAGGTCCGACTACAGAACCAAAATAAAAGAAGACTACCCCAAATGCTACACAGATCCCCGATCGTCCCAGCCGGGCTCCACTACTGATCGACTAGAACGAAACAACACAAAGGACAAGATCTTCATAGAGCTCCTCCTTGAGCTTGGTTGCGTCACCTGTACGTTATCATCGGCACCTGCAAACTGGTTTTGGAAGTATCTGTGAGTCACGGAGACTCAGCAATCTCACACCATCGCGATCAAGACTATTTAAGCTTATAGGTAAGGTAAAGGTATGAGGTGGAGCTGCAGCAAGCGACTAGCATATATGGTGGCTAACATATTCGCAAAAGAGAGCAAGAAGAGAAGGCAAAATGCACGGTCGAACAACTATGATCAAGAAGTGATCCTAGAACAACCTACGTCAAGCATAACTCCAACACTGTGTTCACATCCCGGACTCAACCGAGAAGAGACCATCACAGCTACACACGCGGTTGGTGCATTTTAATTTAAGATAAACTTCAGGTTTTCTACAACCGTACATTAACAAATTCCCATCTGGCCATAACCGCAGGCACGACTTTCGAAAGTTCAAATCCCTAAAGGGGTGTCCCAACTTAGCCCATCACAAGCTCTCACGGTCAACGAAGGATATTCCTTCTCCCAAGACAATCCGATCAGACTTGGCATCCCGGTTACAAGACATCCTCGACAATGGTAAAACAAGTCCAGCAAAGCCACCCGAATGTGCCGAAAAATCCCGATAGGAGCTGCACATATCTTGTTCTCAGGGCACACCGGATTGTCCAAGGTTCCAGCAGGCCAGCCCAGAGTTGCCCCTGGTGGCCACCGGCAGCTGATAGGTTGGACCAACACTCAGAGGAGCACTGGCCCGGGGGGGTGTTTAAATAAAGATGACTCTTGAGTCTGTAGAACCCAAGGGAAAGAAAAGGCTAGGTGGCAAATGGTAAAACCAATGCTGGGCCTTGTTGGAGGAGTTTTATTCAAGGCGAACTGTCAAGGGGTTCCCATTATAACCCAACCGTGTAAGGAACACAAAATCCAGGAACATAACACCGATATGAAGGAAACTAGGGCGGCAAGAGTGGAACAAAACACCAGGCATAAGGCCGAGCCTTCCACCCTTTACCAAGTATATAGATGCATTAATTAAATAAGAGATATTGTGATATCCCAACAAAATATCCATGTTCCAAAAAAGGAACAAACTCCAATCTTCACATAGCCAAATAACGGTTTGCTAGGACAAGGTGGGTTAGAGGCTTGTCAACAATATGGGAGGCATGATAAGCAAGTGGTAGGTATCACAGCATAGGCATAGCAAAAGAGCGAGCAACTAGCAAGCAAAGATAGAAGTGATTTCGAGGGTATGGTCATCTTGCTTGAAATCCCGCAGGAAGAAGAACGAGTCCATGAAGAAGACAAATGGACGTAGTCGAACGGTTCCTCACAAATGCGATGTTATCGTAACCAACCCGAAGAAGCACACAACATAGTAAACAACCAACACATGAACATGGCATGATATGCGGGATGCGGTATGTGATGCATATGTATGATTTGGAAAGGAATGATTGAATCTGGCCTCAACATGGAAAATCAGGAGTTCCACTGGAAAGGTGAGTTGATTTCGGTCGAAATCGATATAAGGATCACCGGAATCGGATGCACGGTTTGGAAATGGGAAGCAAAACAAATATGGCACCGATCTGCGATAATCAGCACGAGACCACCTAGATGCATCAAGATAAATATGCTACAGCACTCAAACATGGCAACAAAATACATGGCAGGTATCCACTAATGAGGCTTAACAAAAGATAAACACTTAGCTATGGCTAATTCACTAAATAACAGGTTCAAACAAGCATGGCAAAAGTGCAAAAGATAACAGGTTACAGACTTAGTGAAATTATCAACAAGTCGGGAATTATCATCAGGAAGCAAAGTTTAGAGCATGAAAACTACATGCTACAGGAACATATCATGGCAAATAAAGACATGGCATGAAGCTACTCTAAGCATATAACAGAAGTCCCTTAGTGACCATGAGCCAAAAGGGGTCAGAGAATACAATTGCAAGCATGTGAACATAGCAAAAACATAAACAGATTCAGACTTCGTGAAAAACTAGAGCATGCAAAACAGATTAATAAGTAGGCATGTTTACGAGCTCGATGCACTCACTATGAGGCATTGCATGACAAACTAAGCATACACCCAGCAAATATACATGGCATAGAAGTTAGACATGGAAAGAACAACAACATAGCATGCACCGATCAACAACAACAACCTCGGCAAAATCGCTAAACATGTTAACAATCTGCCAGGAACATTTTATAGCAAAAGTAGAGCTCGATTGACTCAATCTAGGGTGCTCCATAATTGCAAACAAATACATGGATGGATAGAGCACAACAATATTAATAAAACATCCTTACTGATCATCCTCAAAAGAGGCACGGATCACTAGGAAACAACATGAACATATGGCATAAAAACAATATCAGGACAAGGACTTAGTGAAATTCTAAGTCCCTGAAATCAACATCATTGGGTAAGCTACTTTGCATGCTTGTGCTAGTCACCAAAAAGATCACAAAAATACATGGCATACACCCCTGTAAAGATAACATGGCATTCTACAAAACACATGTAGAGCTCAAGATCATAGCATGCACACATTAATCATGTCAAAACTGACAAAAGGCCATTTGCTGAAACAGATCTGACATAATCATCACATAGCCCTCTTCCAACAGCATTTCGGGCATCAAGATGAGCTCAAATGAAAATGATGCAATGAGATAAAATGATGTACTCGTCGAGACAAACATTTTGATATGCTACACGCACGAATCGGAGCAACGATGAGGAAGTTATGATGCGATGAAATATGCATAAAATTACTGGGACTTGGACGAAATTTAGACCTCTCCAAGAAAGTCAACGGGACGGAGGGATCCGGGACGACGAGATCCGGGACGCGGGGGCGGTGTTTGGTTCAACTCCCGGTGGATCTGATCCCACGCGATCCAGATCCGGAGCGGACCGGGTCCGGCAACGGCGAGGAGGCCGGAGGCGGGGGAGATGACGGTGGATGTCGACTCCGGCAAGGAGGTCCTCCGGCGCGGCCGTGGGCGGCGTCCAGTGGTGAGGCGGCAGGGACGACGGAGTAGTTCGCCGGAGGCGAACTTGGACGGCGGGCGAAGCGCGCAGCGGGTAGACGGAGCCGGCGAGGCGTGCGGCGAGCGGAGGCGCCAGCGAAGGAGAGAAGCGGCGCGGTGGAGGTGGGCACTCTGGCGAGGCGGCGGCGAAGTCCGGTGAGCGGAGCGCTCGTCGGCGGTGGGCGCGAGGCGCGAGGAAGGGCGGGAGCGGCGGCGGCCCAAACTGGCCCAGGGCGGGCCCGATCTGGGCTCCCTCGGGCCCGACGGCGGGGAGGAGACAGGGGGCGACGTGTCGCCTCCTAGTTGGTCGCGGGAGGCGGTGAGCTGAGGTGGTGGCACCGGATTGGCCAATGGGGACAAACGTGAGCTGAGATGACTCCTCTATCAAATTGCCATGGGCGTCCAAGGAGAAGGTGGCAAACGGTCATTGGAACGACGTCGCACTCCAAGGTGTCTTCGTAGGCGCCAATTCTGAAGGAGACTTGTACTCGATGCTCGACTTGGATAGTGCCGAAGTTGCTAAGCCATTGCACTTTGTATGGATGGGGGTGCTTCATCTTGGGCAATTGGAGCTTGGAGCAAAGTTCTTCACTTGTGAGGTTATGACAACTCCCTCCATCAATGATGAACTTCACGGATCGTCCATTGATGCCGGCCTTGGTGTGGAATATGTGGCATCGTTGGTCTTCTTCTTAGTGATGTTGGAGAGTCAAGACTTTGGAGACAACAAGAGCGGGACTTGAATCTTCATCGCAAAAGACTTGTTCCTCTTCATAGTTCACTTGCAGGTTCATGGCGACTTGCTCAAGAGCGTCCATTTATCCTTGGTGTAAATGCGCTCGCTCTTCCTCTTCATGTTGGCGTTGTCGTTGCCGTTCTCATGCGAGCGCAAAAGCCTCTTGGATTTGACGTTGTCGGTTCTCTTGAAAGTCGATGTCGCGTAGAGGATTGAGGCTTGCTTGACGATCATTGCGAGCGGCATGGCGTAGAGTGTTCGATGTCGGTGTACTTGAACCGGAGAGGGTGAAATCAGAGTGTCGACTTGAGCGGGTCCTTCTTGAAGAGGACGAAGTGGAAGAAGAGCGGTTGAGCAACAAAGCACAAATCTCGTCCATCCTTGCGTCATTCTCTTGCTTGTGATCGTCGAGCTTGTGGTCGAAGTAGTCCCTTGTATGTTGCTTGGAGAGTCGCAAGTCGGCGGCGAGGTTGTCGATGCATTCACTCATTGCTTGTTGCTCTTGATGCAAAGCACGTTGTGCACCAAAGAGGTGGCTCTTGGTGACATAGGAGTTCATGTCGTCGTCGTGCTCAATGAAGAGTGGGTTGGTAGAAGTACTTGGCCTATCCATCATTCCAAGATAGACAATGTGAGTGGTAGAAAGAGAAGAACGAATACCAAATGTACCTTGACCGAAGTTGAAAGTGGATCAATGATCACTCCAATGTAGGACAAGGAAATAGCACAATTAGTACTAGTTATTGTCGGTTTCTCACACCTACACAAGTAAAAGCTTATGGTGGAACTTGGTTAGGATGGTGGCCCAAAATTTGATGCAATTGTAAGTGAGCTTCAATAATGTTGGAAAAGATTTGCAAGATGCAATGTAACAAGTAGACCAAGCATATAAGGTACATGGAAACATAAGGGACAATGCAAGGGTAACCGGTCTTCTCCGTGAGGAGGTCTTGAGATCTTCCCTAAAAGGGGTCTTGAATCTGCTTGGGGGATCTTCTCCGGTGGAGGCTCGAATCTCCGAGGAGAAGGTGTCCGAGTGGATGAGCAAAGCTCTCACACAAAATATGAGCTAATCCTTTGGTAACCCTAGAAAGGAGGAGGGAGAGGTCTATATATAGTCTTAGTGTAAAAAGGGGCGAAAAAGGGGGTACGTGGGCTGCGGCCCAACACATGGCAGCGCACAGGCGCGAAACGTCCGAGAGTCACCGGTCGTCCAGAGGCTCGCGAGGGTCCGGACGTCCGGCGCCTGTCAAACGTCCGTAATTTTGGCTCGGGTGTGCTTCAGTCAAACGTCCAGTAGGGGTCGGACGTCTGGGCGTCGGTTGTCCATTGGACTCCGGAAATTCGTAGATTTGGCTCGGGTGTGGTGGCGTCGGTCGTCTGGAGGGGAGCCGGACGTCCGGAGCCTGGAGATCGTCGGACGTCTGGTCCTGGCCAGTCGTCCGGAGCCTGTAGCTTCTTCTTCATCACTTCTTCTTCTCCGTCTTCACGTCCATCTTCCTCTTCTTCTTCTCCTTGCTCCTTAGCTGTTCCATGGTACCCGAGTATGCACAATGTGCCCGTATGAGGTAGTTGCCATGTCTCATGTGTATCAAATTAGAAACGTGAGAGGAGTGATGTCACCTCGGTTTCGAGAGCTCTTGCGCGTGCTCGTGTCATGGGTCTGCTAGGTACTTGGTGAGGCGATGGCAGGTCCATGGGGATGACCTTGGGACGCTCCGCATCATCCTTTGCTAACCCTAGAAAGAAGGAGGTGGAGGAGTATATATAGTCCAGGGGCCACGAAGGGGCAAGTGAGGAGGGGATACATGGGCTTTTGGCCCGGTTAGGCACGTGCAGGTGCCGGATGTCCGGGCTGGGGGCCAAATGTCCGAGGCTTCGGACGAGCCAGATGTCCGGGGTCTCGGCCGGATGTCCGGGCTGAAGTGGCACTCCGATTGCTCTCTAGATATCTCACTTCCAGATTTCCGGGGATGATGCCGAATGTCCGGGGGTTGCCGGGTTGTCGGATGTCCATTCACACGGGCCGGATGTCCGGCCGCTGATGCTTCGGTCGTTTGTTGGTGCAGCTCCTTGGAGGCTACACAGGCGCCGGATGTCCAGCCCTTGGCTCGGAGGTCCGGCCGCTGTAGGGTCAGCAACTCCGTCTTCTTCCATCGTCGCTTCCAGGATTCCCTCGCGGATGGTGTAGTTGATCCTTGGCGCTTGCACTCCTCCTCAACATCCGTGAAGCTCCGACAATACCTATGCATGCACACGGGAGAAGTGTCAAGTAGTATAACATCCTCGAAGGGGTCAAGTGAGCACTTGTAAAGGAGATGCTTCACCTTTGGGTATGTGAAGTAGATGCCGCACATGTCACTCGCCAAATGGAATCTTGACATGGTGATGTCCATAGGATGCTCCGCATCATCTCCCCCCCCCTTGGGAAAGATCTGACCTTGGATCGAAAACCAAATCACCATGGGAAAGAGATGGCTTCGCCGTGTAGAAGTGGACGTTCACCAAGTACTTGTCATCTTCAAGCTCGCAATGGGCACTCTCCAATGTCGCACCATCTAGTGATTCCTTCAGAAGGAGTAAGGACAGCAAACACTTGGAAAAAAACAAATGTGGTTAGAGTTAGTGCAAAACCAAGCATTCAAGAGGTGATTCACCAAACAAGTGTTGTCATTATGCATAGCATATGTTGTGAAAAAGGATTGTGACATGGCATGTAAGCATATCAACCGAGCACAAGCAAAGATATCATGGAGGCAAGTATGCAACTGTGAGGTAGAGATGCAAATATGTGTAACAAGAGAACAAGCATCTACCTCAAGGTCGTAGCAATAATGCATAAAGATCTCAATGAAATGTCGATGGTAGGCATAAGAATCATTCACAACACCAAAGAAGATGAGATGTCTAAACACATGCGTCAGGTCCAAGACAATCCAGGCATAATGTGCATGGGGTGTAGTGAAGTTAGTGTGGCAATCAACACAAAGGAAAGAGCAATTGTTCATCATGTGTGAGGGAATCAAGTCAATCATGTGACAAGCAATGGGACATGGCATATGTGAAGTGATGACATTGTTGCAACCAAACATATGAGAGGAGCAAGTAATCCAAGAATTGGATGCAACACACAAGGAATATATATCATGATGCAAGGAATGGTGAAGATGAATAGTCAAAGCAAGATCTCTAACAAGTGTGCAATCAAGTGGTCCAAGATGAACAATAAGTGTCATGGTGTAAGCAACACCAGTAGTATGATCCGTCATATCCATGCTCAAGAAAGATGTCACCTTGAAGGCGTGTCCTTGTGCGTCCTTCACAATGCCGAAGTACAAGCAAGTGCAATGCAGAATTGTCGTCGTAAAAGGTAGTTCGCTCTCAAGAGCTCGAATGGTCAACTCACGTGAAGTGCATGTTGACACAAAGTCCAAGTATCCTACACATGCACACAACAAAAGAAAGAATTTATGTGCATGGTAGATAAACACATAATCCATCATGATGGTTCTTGATGACCAATAAGTGTAGGGGATCTATTGTAGCCTTTTCAATAAGTAAGAGTGTCAAACCCAATGAGGACCGGAAGGAAATGATAAGCAGTTTTTAGTAAGGTATTCTCTACAACCACTGAAATTATTGGTAACAGATAGTTTTGTGATAAAGTAATTTGTAACGAGTAGCAAGTAATAAAAGTAAATAAGGTGCAGCAAGATGGCCCAATCCTTTTTGTAGCAAAGGAAAAGCCTGGGCAAACTCTTTTATGAAGGAAAGCGCTCCCGAGGACACATGGGAATTATCATCAAGCTAGTATTCATCACGTTCATATGATTCGCGTTCGGTACTTTGATAATTTGATATGTGTGTGGACCGGTGCTTGGGTACTGTCCTTACTTGGACAAGCATCCCACTTATGATTAACCCACATTGCAAGCATCCGAAACTACAACAGAAGTATTAAGGTAAACCTAACCATAGCATGAAACATATGGATCCCAATCAGCCCCTTACGAAGCAACGCATAAACTAGGGTTTAAGCTTCTGTCACTCTAGCAACCCATCATCTACTTATTACTTCCCAATGCCTCCCTCTAGGCCCAAACAATGGTGAAGTGTCATGTAGTCGACGTTCACATGACACCACTAGAGGGTTGACAACATACATCTCATCAAAATATCGAACCAATACCAAATTCACATGACTACTTATAGCAAGACTTCTCCCATGTCCTCAGGAACAAACGTAACTACTCACAAAGCATATTCATGTTCATAATCAGAGGGGTATTAATATGCATAATGGATCTAAACATATGATCTTCCACCAAGTAAACCAACTAGCATCAACTAGAAGGAGTAATCAACACTACTAGCAACCCACAGGTACAAATCTGAGGTTTGGATACAAAGATTGGATACAAGAGATGAACTAGGGTTTGAGATGAGATGGTGCTGGTGAAGATGTTGATGGAGATTGACCCCCTCCCGATGAGAGGATAGTTCGTGATGACGATGGTGATGATTTCCCCCTCCCGGAGGGAAGTTTCCCCGGCAGAACAGCTCTACCAGAGCCCTAGATTGGTTCCGCCAAGGTTCCGTCTCATGGCGGCGGTGTTTCTTCCCGAAATCTTGCTTATGATTTTTTCCTCGACGAAAGACTCCATATAGCCAAAGATGGGCACGGGAGGGCCACCAGGGGGCCCACGAGGCAGGGGGCGTGCCTACGGTGGTAGGGCATGCCCCCACCCTCGTTGACAGTGGGTGGCCCCCTCTCGTACTTCTTTCGCCCAATATTTTTTATATATTCTGAAATGTGCTCCCATGAAGTTTCAGGACTTTTGGAGATGTGCAGAATAGGTCTCTAATATTTGCTCCTTTTCCCCAGAATTCCAGCTGTCGGCATTCCCCCTCTTCATGTAAACCTTGTAAAATAAGAGAGAACAAGCATAACTATTGTGACATAATGTGTAATAACAGCCCATAATGCAATAAATATCGATATAAAAGCATAACGCAAAATTGACGTATCAACTCCCCCAAGCTTAGACCTCGCTTGTCCTCAAGCGAAAGCCGAAATCGAAAAATATGTCCACATGTTTAGAGATAGAGGTGTTGATACAATAAAATACGGACATGAGGGCATCATGATCATTCTTAGAACAACAACATATATATTGTCATATGATCTCTTATGCTAAAGTAACAATTCAATCACAATTTCAAGTAGGAATCATAAACTTCATTGAAAACTAACAAACTACAATCTCAGTCATTGAAGCAATTGCAATTTGTCATAACATCAGAAGGAGTCAATAAGAGCTTTTCAACAAGTCCACATACTCAACTATCATTTAGTCTTCCACAATTGCTAACACTCACGCGATATCTATGGTTATGAAGTTTTAGCTGGACACAGAGAAAGATAGGGGCTTATAGTTTGCCTCCGAAGTTTTTACCTCAAGGGTAATGTCAACAATAATAGTTCATGAAAACTCACATCCAATTAGCTATATGTGTCTGGATCTTTCCAACACATTGTGCTTGCCAAAGGATAAAATGTAAAAAGGAAAGGTGAAGATCACCATGAATCTTATATAAGGTAGAAGATAAAAGTAAAAGATAGGCCCTTCGCAGACGGAAGCAGAGGTTGTCATGCGCTTTTATGGTTGGATGCACAAAATCTTAATGCAAAAGAACGTCACTTTATATTCCCACTTGTGATATGGACCTTTATTATGCAGTCCGTCACTTTTATTTCCTCCACACCACAAGATAATATAAAGCTTATTCTCTCCACATTAATAGATCATACATATTTAGAGATCAATTTTTATTGCGTGCACTGATGACAACTTACTTGAAGGATCTTACTCAATCCATAGGAAGGTATGGTGGACTCTCATGGCAAAAATGGGTTTAGGGATATTTTGAAGCACAAGTTGTATCTCTACTTGGTGCAAAGAAATTGGCTAGCAAGAGAGGGAAAGGCAAGCTTAACATGTTGGATGATCCATGACAACATAATTTATCTCAGATATAAGAAAACATAACCCATTACGTTGTCTTCCTTGTCCAACGTCAACTCTTTAGCATGTCATATTTTAATGAGTGCTCACAATCATAAAAGTTGTCCAAGATAGTATATTTATATGTGAAAACCTCTCTTTCTTTATTACTTCCTATTAATTGCAACAATGACCAACACTATGTTTGTCAACTCTCAACAACTTTTATTCATCATACTCTTTATATGTTGTCGGCGTTCTGGTAACGGGGGTCCCCAGACTTGCCTGCCTGCGGCCTGCGGCGTGGCTCAAAGGGGGGCCCAGCATGGCCCATCTTCACCAACACAAACCCAAGACCCTCGCGAGGGGCCAAGCCTCACGGGGCGGATGACGCGGAGCTTCCTCAGGCATGGCCTCGTCAGGCTCGCTCACGAGGAGGCAGAGAGATCAAGGCGGGGTACCTCACGAGGTGCCCGTGATGCAAGCCATGACGACCGGAGGCGCCAGGCGGGTGCCAGCCCGCGCAGTGTCCTCCCTTCCTCTTTGGTGTGAAGGGGGCAAGCGCAGCCGCGGAGTACCGAGGCATCAGGCAAAGGTTGCCGTTTCGGTGCAACGAGACCAAGACCAGGAGGACTACGGGACGGAGGTCACCGTGGAGCCCAAGATGGCGTCATCACCAGAGCTTTGCGCAGGCGAAGACTACTTTTGTCAGGATAGTTGATACTAGCTATCCCCCTTCAAATTAGCCCGCCATTGTTGGCTCCCTTCCCGCTCGATATTTGGGAAGAGGACCAGGGCCTCTATAAATAGGACCAGCCACCCACAGAGCCAAGGGGGCTGAGAAGAGAGCCGAGCCGGAGGGTTGGAAGGATAGAGAAGATTAGAAAGAGAGAGAGAGAGAAAAAGGTGACTGAGCTCCTCCCAGCAGTTCATCGCCCCAGCTAAGAACAGACCCTCGCGAGGCTGTTCTTCCTTGTATTGTTCATCATCATCAGCCCAAGAGGCAATCCACCACACCACACACTGGAGTAGGGTATTACACCATAACGGTGGCCCGAACTAGTATAAACCCTGTGTCTCTTGCGTTGTTCTTTCCTTAGTTCAGATCCTAGCAAGGCGGAGGGGTGCAGGAAGGTAGGAGGCGAAATCTCCGCACGCACCCCAGTGTTCGAACCTCAAGGGTCTGCCGGAACCCGAAATCCGACATTTGGTGCGCCAGGTAGGGGTGCGCCGGGATTCGTCTTCCACCACCCCGTTCTCCTCCGACCATCACGCCCATGTCTGACGCTCGTCGGGCCCGCGCCGAGCGCCGGGCCGTGCTCGCTTCCCGCGTCACCCAGGCGGCCCCTGTCGGCGGGCGTCCTCGCCGTTCCCCGTCGCCTGCTGTCAACACCGCCACCGGGACGGCGGGGGACGAGCAGCGAGCATCGTCCCAGCATCCGTCCGTGCGGCAAGACGGCCGCACCGCAACTCCCTCGCTCACCCCAGCTGGTTCTTCGTCCCGCGCGCTCCGCGCGCCCATGGAGCCCTGCAACCTCTCCCCCGCCCATCGCCCTGCACCAACACCCCCGGTCGTCGCGGCCCTCTTGGGCGGCTCGCAAGCGCTGCCTACAAGTCACCACGTCAAGCCGTTCATCCGCCGGGTCAGTGCCGCTTCCACGCGGCAGGGGGCTCCCCTGGACCGGGCGGCGCCCGAGACCGGCCTGACCTTCAGCTCGGAGGACCACGCCTCCAACTCGGCCTGCTCGGGTGCGCTCCCCATGCTGTGCACCCCCACCATCTGCCAGGTGGCCGTCACCAGAACCCTCATTGATGGCGGCGCGGGCCTCAGCATGCTCTCGGTCGAGGCCTTCAACCTCCTCTGCATACCCCTGGAACGGCTACAACCCAGCCGGCCCTTCTCAGGCATTGGGGGCAAGTCGTCCAGCTCCTTGGGACAGATCTGGCTCCCAGTAACCTTCAGCACCTACGACAACTTCCGCACGGAGCTGGTCGACTTCGACATTGCCCCCATCGGCCTCCCCTACAACGCCATCCTCGGCTACCCAGCGCTGGCCCAGTTCATGGCCGCGATGCACCCGGCGTACAACCTCATGAAGATGCCCGGGAGTAGCGGTGTCCTCACTATGCACGGGGACACCGGGGATGCGCTGCGAGTGCTCAAGCTCGCCTTCAAGACGGCGGCGTCGGCACAGCCCGCCAACTTGGAGACCCCCAGGCCCAAGGGGGCTGCACCCGCCAAGAAGAAACAGTTGTTCACCCAAGACAAGGCAGAAACCAAGCAGATACCCGTCGATGAGGACGGATCCACCAACGCCACTTTCACCATAGGCGCCCACCTCAAACCCGAGCAGGAGAAGGCCCTGGTCGGGTTCCTGCGTGCAAACAAGAAGGTATTCGCTTGGGAGCCTGACCAGTTGGCAGGGATCCCTAGGAGTGTACTCGAGCATCACCTCAACGTGTGCCCCAACGTGCGCCCTGTGAAGCAGAAGGCCAGGCGGCAGTCCACAGAAAAGCAGGCCTTCATCGTCCAAGAGACCCGCAAATTAGAAGCCGCTGGGGTCATTCACGAGGTCCGATACCCGGATTGGTTGGCCAACCCTGTCGTTGTGCCAAACAAGGGAGGGAAGGAGCGCATGTGTGTCGACTTCACCAACCTCAACAAAGCATGCCCGCAAGATCCGTTCCCGCTCCCCCGCATCGACCAGATCGTCGATTCCACTGCGGAATGTGACTTGTTGTGCTTCTTGGATGCCTTCTCTGGGTATCACCAGATCAAGATGGCGGTAGAAGACGTCGAGAAGATAGCCTTCCTAACCCCGTGTGGGGTGTACTGCTACACATGCATGCCATTCGGGCTGCGTAACGCAGGGGCGACCTTCCAGCGGCTGATGCACATCACCTTGGGCCCGCAGCTCGGGAATAATGTTGAAGCTTACGTCGATGACATTGTGGTAAAGTCTCGGGAGGCCAAGACCTTGATACAAGACTTGGAGGAAACCTTCGCGAGCCTCAACGCAGTGAACCTACGGCTCAACCCAGAGAAGTGTGTGTTCGGAGTCCCCTCGGGCAAGCTCTTGGGTTTCCTCGTGTCCCACCGAGGCATCGAGGCTAACCCGGAGAAGGTCAAGGCGGTGGAAGACATGAGCCCGCCAAAGACCCTCAGAGAAATGCAGAAGCTCATGGGGCGCGTGACCGCGCTAGGGCGCTTCATCTCCAAGTTGGGGGAACGAGCACTGCCCTTCTTCCAGCTAATGAAGAAAAAGGGGCCCTTCGAGTGGACTGAAGAGGCCGACAAGGCGTTCTAGGATCTCAAGAGATACCTAACCAGCCCACCGGTCATGGTGGCTCCGCGCCCTCAAGAGGCCATGGTGCTTTACCTCGCCACCACTCCCTACTCCGTCAGCGCGGCCTTGGTGGCAGTCAGAGAGGAGCGCCGAATCAAAACCGCGGCAGCAGCCCGGGACAAGGCAGAACAGGGGCAAGGAAGGCCTACAGAAACCGCCACCGCGGCTGAGGAGGAAGAGGCCCCCCTTCTAGATGGCCAGTCTCAGGAGGCCTCATTGCCTCAAGAGGCGCCACGGTCTCCGAAGGGAGCCACCAGCACTGACGCACTCCACCTCGTTGAGCACCCAGTGTACTTCGTCAGCATGGTGTTGCGGGATGCAAGGGCACGGTACCCCATGCCTCAGAAACTCCTCCTCGCGCTACTGGTGGCCTCGCGCAAGCTGCGGCACTATTTTCAGGGTCACCCCATCAAGGTCGTCTCGTCATACCCCCTTGAGAGAGTACTCAGGAGCCCTAATTCAGCTGGAAGGGTCGCTGAGTGGAACATAGAACTGCAAGCGTTTCAGCTCGAATTCAGCACGACCAGAGTCATCAAGGGAGCAGTGTTGGCGGATTTTGTGGCAGAATGGACGGAGGCGCCAGGACTCAAGGCCGACGACGATCGGTCCCTGTCCCCGGGAAGCGAGGTGCCAGAAGGCTGGGTCATGTACTTCGATGGGGCGTTCTCCAGGCATGGCGCTGGGGCTGGGGCGGTGCTTATATCGCCCGCTCAGGACAAGCTCTATTACGCCGTGCAGCTCTGTTTCCAGCAAGGTGAAAAGGTCTCCAACAACATAGCAGAGTATGAAGGTTTAATAGCGGGCTTGAAGGCTGCGGCTGCCCTAGGGGTGAAACGCCTCACCATCAAGGGCGATTCGCAGCTCCTTGTCAATTTCTCCAACAAGGTGTACGAGCCGAAGGATGAGCACATGGAAGCCTACCTAGCGGAGGTCCGCAAGATGGAGAAGCAGTTCCGGGGGTTGGAGTTGCAGCATGTGCCCCGTGGCACCAATCAGGAGGCCGACGACATCGCCAAACGGGCGTCCAGGCGGTTACCTCAGGAGCCTGGCATTTTTGAGGAGCGGCTCTTCAAGCCATCAGCCCTGCCGTCATTATCGAACACGGCTCAGCCCCGGGAGGAGCTCCCTCAGCCACCTGCCTCAGGGGCTCCGGCCTGTGGCCCGGCCTCAGGAGCACGTCTCCTCCTAACGATTGAACCTCAGGAGGGATGTTGGATCGCGGAGCTCCGGAGTTACCTAACGCAAGGGACCCTGCCGGAGAAGGAGGAGGAAGCGAAGCGAGTGGCATGCCAGGCCACGGCATACTGCATCAAGGATGGAGAGCTCTACCGGAAGCGGCCAAACGATGTATCCCAGCTCTGCATCTCCAGGGAGCAAGGGAAGGAACTGCTGGAAGATATACACGGCGGAGATTGTGGACATCATTCATCATCACGGACCCTCGTCGGCAAGGCGTTCCGCAGTGGGTTTTATTGGCCCACCACGCTCAATGACGCCGTCGAACTAGTAAAAGCTTGTGAGGCCTGCCAGTTCCACGCCAAGCAGATCCATCAGCCAGCAGGAGGCTTGCAGACTATACCCCTTTCATGGCCATTCGCAGTCTGGGGGCTGGATATCTTGGCCCCGTTTCCTCGGGCGCCTGGGGGCTACCGCTACCTCTACGTCGCCGTGGACAAGTTCACCAAGTGGGCTGAAGTAGAGGCTGTCCGCACCATTCCCGCGGGTTCCACGGTCAAGTTCATCAAGGGCATCGTGAGCCGGTTCGGGGTGCCGAATCGCATCATCATGGACAATGGTTCGCAGTTCACCAGTAACCTCTTCAAAACATACTATGCTAACCTTGGAACGCAGATATGCTACGCTTCGGTGGCGCACCCCCGAAGCAACAGCCAGGCCGAGCGAGCCAACGCGGAGATCCTGAGGGGCCTCAAGACCAGGACGTTCAAGAAGAAGCTGGAGGCCTCCGGCAGAGGTTGGTACGACGAGCTTCAGTCCGTGTTGTGGTCCATCCGCACAACCGCGACCAAGCCGACTGGAGAGACCCCGTTCTTCCTGGTCTACGGAGCCGAAGCGGTCCTCCCTCACGAGGTCAGACATCGCTCCGCGCGGGTCCTGGCGTTTGACGAGGCGCAGCAGGACGCCATGCGGGGGATGGACCTCGTGCTGGGGGAGGAACGTCGCTGAGAAGCCGCGCTACGAGCTGCGAGGTACCAACAAGCACTTCGGCGATATCACTGCAACAACATCCGCCCTAGAACTCTCGAGGTAGGAGACCTCGTGCTTAGGCGGGTCCTCTCCAGGGAGGGGCTGCACAAGCTCTCTCCCATGTGGGAGGGCCCGTTCAAAGTTGTTCATGTTTCCTGGCCCGGCTCCGCGCGCTTGGAGACTCAGGAGGGGGTGCCAGTCCAGAATGCGTGGAACATCCAGCACCTCCGGAGGTTCTACCCCTAAAAAGGCCCAGAGCCTGTGAAGCTATCGCGTTTTGGAAAAGGCCCAGAGCCTGTGAAGAAGGCGAATGCTTGTGAAGCTATCGCGTTTTGGAAAAGGCCCAGATCCTGTGAAGAAGGCGAATGCCTGTGAAGCTATCGCGTTTGGGAAAAGGCCCGGAGCCTGTGAAGAAGGCGAATGCCGGTGAAGCCATCGCGTTTGGGAAAAGGCCCGGAGCCTGTGAAGAAGGCCAACGCTTGTGAAGCTCGCCGCCCGTGACACTCTCACGTAATAATGAGTTGGGCTGTACAGGCCCCGGAGTCTCAGGAGCGCCGGCCTCAGGGCCTGGGGCTCCCTCCCACGCCCAGTGGCAGCACTTAGCTCCGCGCTGGTGAGAAGACGTCGAAGACTAGATTAGGTGCCGGACGTGGCTTTTCATTTGCTTTCCGCAGTTGGCTTGTTCCTTCTCATTCGAAGTTTTATTGAAGTTGTTCCCATCTTTGGCTTGTGGTTCTTCGACTTTTCACTCTCCTGCCTCGATTTCTCTTGTGCAAGGCCTCGCGAGGGGGGCAGCTGAGCGCCCTCGCGAGTGTTCCTATCCTAGTAATTCAAAGAGTTCACGACCTGGGCCCCTTACAGGAGCACCCCTCCAGTCCATGCCCCACGGGCACCGTGACACAAACAAAGGGCCTGGGTCGGTCGCCCCCCCCACGGCCGGGGCCGGGAACTATCCATGCTCGGGCACGTAGCCGGAAGGTACGGTAAGGAAAGCAAAACGATGATTAACAGCAATAACCCAAACACGCCCCCACGGGGCTCCACACTATTGTCTTTGCTACGCAGGTAAAAGGAAAAAGAAAGAACAAATCTGGTGCAGCTCGCCTCACACCGGCCCGCAGGGAAGGCCCGAGCTGCCTCCGGAGCTCAGGCGGACTCCCTCTCGTGCTTCACCAGGGTGCGACGGCGGGCGGACACGTTGCCACCTCCCAAGCAGATACGGCAGTGCGGAGGCTGACCACGGCCACCGCTAGAAGAGTCGCCGCCTGAAGAAGAACCGGAGAAGCTTGAGGAACCCTGAGCGCCGCCGGCCGCGCGAGCGCTGCCCTCTCCATCATCGCCGGAGCTGGGTTCCCAGCCGCGGTCATCACCCTCGGGGCAACACCCTGCGCGGCGACCATCTTCCCCAAACACCCTCACGTAGAGGGTGGCATCGCCGTCGAACTTGAAGTGTAGGGTGCACCGACGGCTCAGGCCACGCGCGCGGGCAAACGTCTGCCAACCACGGGCCAGGAACAGGCTCCCGGCCGCGGGGACCTCCAGTGAGACCCATGAGGCCCGGCTGTAGCAGCCGTCGGCTTGAAGCCAGAGGCCGCCCGGGGCGCCGGCCAGGAGCTCGCCAAGGAGGAAGCGAGGAAGTGGAAGCCGAGTGCTGGTCGGCCCCGCCGACCACACGACGAACTCCGGCAGCACTTCAGCAGCGCGAAAGCGCGGCCTAGGGGGACGCGCAGCCGGAGCGCGCGCCCCCGGCCACAGCAATCCGCCCGTCGCTGTGCTGAAGATCGCCTCCACGGCCGCGGGGAGCCACCATGGTGGCCACAGGATGTTTACGAGGGCGCCCTCGGCCGCGCTTGGGTGGAGTAGAGGTGGGCTCAACCTGGTGAGCCTTCCCCTTCTCTGCGGCCGAGAACCTCCTTGACGGGGCCATGAAGAAAAGGAGAAGCAAGGAGGGATGAACTGGAAGGGCGCGCGCCAGTCCATACTTATAACTGGCGATGGCCAACCAATGGCCCCCACGATCGCAGGTAATTATGACCCGCTTTGCATGCAGGGACTTGTCCAATCCATGCAGTTGCCGAGGCGCCATGGGGAAGTGGAGACACCCACGTCCAATCAACCGCCACGCGGCGCCCAAGGCCGCAGGCTGTTAGGGCCCGCGGCGCTTCGCTCTTGCCCTTCTGCCTCCCTGCACGGCCAAGTCCGGGCGCGCCTCGGGCCCGGGGGCTACTGTCGGCGTTCTGGGAACGGGGGTCCCCAGACTTGCTTGCCTGCGGCCTGCGGAGTGGCTCAAAGGGGGCCCAGCGCGACCCATCTTCACCAACACAAACCCAAGACCCTCGCGAGGGGCCAAGCCTCGTGGGGTGGACGACGCGGAGCTTCCTCAGGCGCGGCCTCGTCAGGCTGGCTCATGAGGAGGCGGAGAGATCAAGGCGGGGTACCTCACGAGGTGCCCGTGACGCAAGCCATGACGACCGGAGGCGCCAGGCGGGTGCCAGCCCACGCAGTGTCCTCCCTTCCTCTTTGGTGCAAAGGGGGCAAGCGCAGCCGCGGAGTACCGAGGCATCAGGCAAAGGTTGCCGTTTCGGTGCAACGAGACCAAGACCAGGAGGACTACGGGACGGAGGTCACCGTGGAACCCAAGATGGCGTCATCACCAGAGCTTTGCGCAGGCGAAGACTACTTTTGTCAGGATAGTTGATACTAGCTGTCCCCCTTCAAATTAGCCCGCCATTGTTGGCTCCCTTCCCGCTCGATATTTGGGAAGAGGACCAGGGCCTCTATAAATAGGACCAGCCACCCACAGAGCCAAGGGGGCTGAGAAGAGAGCCGAGCCGGAGGGTTGGAAGGATAGAGAAGATCAGAAAGAGAGAGAGAAAAAGGTGACTGAGCTCCTCCCAGCAGTTCATCGCCCCAGCTAAGAACAGACCCTCGCGAGGCTGTTCTTCCTTGTATTGTTCATCATCATCAGCCCAAGAGGCAATCCACCACACCACACACTGGAGTAGGGTATTACACCACAACGGTGGCCCGAACCAGTATAAACCCTGTGTCTCTTGCGTTGTTCTTTCCTTAGTTCAGATCCTAGCAAGGCGGAGGGGTGCAGGAAGGTAGGAGGCGAAATCTCCACGCGCACCCCAGTGTTCGAACCTCAAGGGTCTGCCGGAACCCGAAATCCAACATATGTGAGCTCATTACTCTCCATAAGATCCATATGATCTCTTTATTTCTTTTTATTTCTTCTCTTTTATTTTATTCCCTCAAGATCATAGCAAAATAATCAAGCCCTTAACTCAACACTAATTTTTGTTATATATAGCTCACGGACTCGATTACATAGAAAGATCATATAGCAAAACTCACAACTAGATCATACTAAAACTTTATTCTACTAGATCAAGATATTATCAAAAGGATCGAACTAAGAAAATATGGTAAAGATAAAAGTGATGGTGATACGATACCGGGGCACCTCCCCCAAGCTTGGCAGTTGCCAAGGGGAGTGCCATACCCATGTGATTATATCTCTTTTGCCGGTGAAGGGGATTGAGTTGTTGATGATGTAGGCTTGTCCCTCTTCCAAGGCATAGGCTCGAAGGATGATTGAGTCTCCGAGATCCTTAAATCTGCAGCCAAACTCATCCTCTTGAATCTATATTCATACTCACAGTTTTGATTTTGCAGGTCATAGATCTGGGCTTGGAGGTGCTCAATTTTCTCATGAAGCTTGAAGATGGCCTCCCCAATGTCCTTGGCGTCAAGCTTGTGGCTGTTGGTGAACTCCGTGATCATTATGTGATTGCAGTCGAGTCCACGCTCCACCATCTCCTGACACTTGAAAACTGGTTGCTCCATTGCCTCGAGCCTTGTCTACACACTTCTGGTCCTCCTTGGTCCCTCAACATCGCGGATGTGCAGCAACCCCTCACACATCTCAATGGTTTGAGGACGTTGCACCACTTCCGCGAGGTAGGGGTTGATGACCTTCTTGAAGAACTTGTCCTTGGGGGCACTTGGAGACGTCATGGTGATCTAGATCTGTCAGAAAAACAGCTCGAAACAAGAACAGGAGATTTTTGCATGATATGGAGGTCAAAACCATCAGGAGATTATATAATGAATTTTTACCGACTAAAAGAAGTACCGTGTAAGAAAACGGAGTCCGGAGGGCACACGAGGTGCCCACGAGGTAGGGGGGTGCGCCCAGTGGGGTAGGGTGCGCCCTCCACCCTCGTGGATGCCTCATGTCCTTCCCGGACTACTTCTTATTTTCCTATTTTCTTAAATATTCCAAAACGGAGAAAAATTGCCATTAGAACTATTTTGGAGTCGGTTTACTTACCGTACCACGTACATATTCCTTTTCGGAGTCTGAAATGTTCCGGAAAGTGTCTCTTATGTATTCCTCCGGGGTTACGGTTTCAATAATATTAGTTTCAACATTTAGGGGATTACCTGAGATATAATTTTTGATTCTTTGACCGTTCACCACCTTTGGATTTGTGCCTTCGAAGTTGTTGATTTTTATGGCACCGGAACGGTAGACCTCCTCGATAACGTAAGGACCTTCCCATTTAGAGAGAATTTTGCGTGCAAAAAATCTTAAACGAGAGTTGAATAGCAACACATAATCACCTACATTAAACTCATGCTTTTGTATCCTTTTGTCATGCCATCTTTTAACTTTTTCTTTAAACAGTTTGGCATTCTCATGGGCCTGGGTTCTCCATTCATCAAGTGAGCTAATGTCAAAAACCCTCTTCTCACCGGCCAGTTCGAAGTCATAGTTGAGCTTTTTAATAGCCCAATATGCCTTATGTTCTAATTCAAGAGGTAAGTGACATGCTTTACCATAAAACATTTTATATGGAGACATACCCATAGGATTTTTGTATGCAGTTCTCTAGGCCCATAATGCATCATCAAGTTTCTTGGACCAATTCTTTCTAGATCTATTGATAGTCTTCTGCAAAATTAATTTAAGCTCTCTATTGCTAAGTTCTACTTTACCACTAGACTGTGGATGATATGGAGATGCAATTCTATGATTAACATCATACTTAGCAAGCATTTTACGAAAGGCACCATGAATAAAATGTGAACCACCATCAGTCATTAAATGTCTAGGGACTCCAAACCTCGGAAAAATAACTTCTTTAAGCATCTTAATAGAGGTGTTATGATCAGCACTGCTAGTTGGAATAGCTTCTACCCACTTAGTAACGTAATCAACAGCAACTAAAATATGTGTATACCCATTAGAGGAAGGAAACGGTCCCATAAAATCGAAGCCCCAAACATCAAATGGTTCAATAACGAGGTAATAATTCATAGGCATTTCTTGATGTCTACTAATATTACCAATTCTTTGACATTCATCACAAGATAAGACAAACTTACGGGCATCCATGAAGAGAGTAGGCCAATCAAAATCGGATTGCAATACCTTATGTGCAGTTCTATCTCCAGCATGGTGTCCTCTATAAGCTTCGGAGTGACACTTGCATAGGATCTGTTCCTGTTCATGCTCAGGTATACAACGTCTAATAACACCATCTACTCCTTCTTTATAAAGGTGTGGGTCATCCCACAAGTAATGTCTTAAGTCATAGAAAAACTTTTTCTTTTGCTGGTATGTGAAACTAGGTGGTATAAATTTAGCAACAATGTAATTAGCATAATCAGCATACCATGGAGCAGTGCGAGAAGCATTTATGACAGCTAGTTGTTCATCAGAAAAGCTATCATCAATAGGTAGTGGGTCATCAAGAACATTCTCTAACCTAGACAAGTTGTCTGCAACAGGATTCTCAGCTCCCTTTCTATCAATAATATGCAAATCAAATTCTTGTAGCAGGAGAACCCATCTAATAAGTCTAGGTTTAGCATCTTTCTTTTCCATAATATATTTAATAGCAGCATGATCAGTGTGAATAGTTACTTTAGAATCAACAATATAAGGTCTGAACTTATCACAAGCAAATACAACTGCTAAGAATTCCTTTTCAGTAGTAGCATAATTTCTCTGGGCATTGTCTAGAGTTTTACTAGCGTATTGAATAACATTTAATTTTTTATCAACTCTTTGTCCTAGAACAACACCTACAGCATAGTCACTAGCATCACACATGATTTCAAAGGGTAAATTCCAATCAGGTGGCTAAACAATAGGTGCAGAAATCAAGGCTTTCTTAAATATTTCAAATGCTTCTACACAATCATCATCAAAGAAAAAAGGAATATCATTTTGTAATAGGTTAGTCAGAGGCCAGGAAATTTTTGAGAAGTCCTTAATGAACCTCCTATAAAAACTGGCATGACCAAGGAAACTTCTTATACCTTTGATGTCCTTGGGACATGACATCTTTTCAATAGCATCAACTTTAGCTTTGTCAACTTCAATACCTCTTTCAGAAATTTTATGCTGCAAGATAATACCTTCATTAACCATAAAGTGGCACTTCTCCCAATTCAAAACAAGGTTAGTTTCCTCACATCTTTGCAAAACTTGATCAAGGTTGCTGGAGCAATCATCAAAGGAGGATCCATAAACAGAGAAATCATCCATGAAAACTTCACAAATCTTTTCACAAAAGTCAGAGAATATAGCCATCATGCATCTTTGAAAGGTAGCAAGTGCATTACATAAACCAAAATGCATACGTCTATAAGCAAAGTTACAAAAATGGCAAGTAAAAGTAGTCTTTTCTTGATCATCAGCTGACACAGGTATTTGAGAGAAACCAGAGTAACCATCTAGAAAGAAAAAATGTGTATGTTTGGATAATATTTCTAGCATTTGATCAATGAAAGGCAAAGGGCAATGATATTTTTAGTAGCTTTATTTAATTTGCGGAAATCAATCACCATCCTATAACCTGTAATAATTCTTTGCGGAATCAATTCATCTTTATCATTAGGAACGACAGTAATACCTACCTTCTTAGGGACACAATGGACAGGGCTTAGCCACTGACTATCATCAACGGGATAAATTATACCTGCTTCAAGGAGCTTTAATATTTCCTTTCTTACCACTTCTTTCATCTTAGGATTTAGCCGTTGTTGGTGATCAATAACTGGTTTGGCGTCTTTCTCCAAATTTATTTTGTGTTGACATAGAGTGGGACTAATGCCCTTAAGATCATCAAGAGTATATCCAATAGCAGCACGGTGCTTCTTCAGAGTTTTCAATAATTTCTCTTCTTCATGCTTTGAAAGGTTAGCACTAATAATAACTGGACATACATATCTTCTTTTCATCAAGATAAGCATATTTAAGAGTATCAGGCAATGGTTTAATCTCAAACATGGGATCACCCTTTGGTGGAGGAGGATCCCCTAGGATTTCAACAGGAAAGTTGTGTTTCAGAATAGGTCCCTGTTTAAATAATACTTCATCTATTTCCATTCTTTCATTCATAAACATATCATTTTCATGGTCTAGCAAATATTGTTCTAAAGGATCAGTAGGAGGCACAACAATAGAAGGAAGACCAACAATTTCATCTTTACTAGGAAATTCCTCATCACGTGGTTGTCTACTAAATTTAGCAAAATTAAACTCATGAGACATATCCCCTAAACCAACAGAAACAATATCCTTATTGCAGTCTATCTTAGCATTAATAGTATTCCAGAAGGGTCTACCAAATATAATGGGACAAAAGTCATCTTGTGGGGAACCAAGAACAAGAAAATCAGCAGGATATTTAACTTTCCCTCACAAGACTTCAACATCTCTAACAATCCCAACTGGCGAAATAGTATCACTATTGGCAAGCTTAATTGTAACATCTATCTCTTCTATCTCAGAAGGTGAAATATCATGCATAATTTCTTTGTATAAGGAATGAGGTATTGCACTTGCACTAGAACCCATATCACATAAGCCATGATAACAATGATCTCCTATTTTAACGGAAATAACAGGCGTGCCTACAACAGGTTTATATTTATTTTTAGCATCAGGTCTAGCAATTCTAGTAGCTTCATTGCAGAAGTAAATAACATGCCCATCAATATTATCGTCCAAGAGATCTTTAACCATAGCAATTTTAGGTTCAACTTTAACTTGCTCAGGGGGTTTGTGTGTCCTAATATTACTTTTGTTGACTACAGCTGAAGCTTTAGCATGATCCTTTATTCTAACAGGGAAAGGTGGCTTCTCAATATAAGTAGCAGGAACAACAGGATCATCATAAGTGATAGTCTTTTCTTCAAATTTAATAGGTGCAAATACTTTTACTTCAATGGGAGGATTATATTTAAACCACTTCTCCTTAAGGAGATCAACATGAGTAGCAAAGGATTCACATAAAGAAGCTACTATCTCAGAGTCAGGTCCATATTTAGTGCTAAATTCACGGAAAGCATCGGTATCCATAAAAGATTTAACACAATCAAACTCAGGTGTTATACCTGACTCCTTACCTTCGTCGAGGTCCCAATCTTCAGAGTTGCATTTAATTCTTTCCAATAAATCCCATTTGAATTCAATAGTCTTCATCATAAAAGATCCAATACAAGAAGTATCGAGCATGGAGCGATTACTAAGAGAAAGTCGAGCATAATTTTTTTTGAATAATCATTTCTTTTGAGAGCTCATGATTGGGGCATGAATATAACATTGAAATAAGCCTCCCCCAAGCTTGAGCGATGCTTTCTCCTTCGTGAGGCCAAAAATTATATATATATAATTACGATCACGATGAACAAGATGCATAGGATAAAACTTCTAATGAAATTCCAATTTCAATCGTTTGTAGTTCCATGATCCCATATCATCACATATCCTATACCATGTCAATGCCTCTCCCTTCAAAGATAAAGGGAAGACCTTCTTCTTGATAACATCATCGGGCATACCTGCAAGCTTAAATAATGCACAAACTTCATCCACATAGATTAAGTGTAAATCGGGATGCAATGTTCCATCTCCTACAAAAGGATTAGCTAGCAGTTTCTCTATCATACCCGAAGGAATTTGAAAGTAAACATTTTCAGTAGGTTCAGTAGGTTGAGGAGTAACTCTTTGCTCTACTGGTCGGGGTGAAGATACCCCGAACAAGCCCCTCAAAGGATTATGTTCCATAGTAACAAGTGATAGTAAATTTCAGCACACTATATAAATTTTTCCTTACCAAATTCCACCTACCAAAGGCGCTTCACTCCCTGGCAACGGCGCCAGAAAATAGTCTTGATGACCCACAAGTGTAGAGGATCTATTGTAGCCTTTTCGATAAGTAAGAGTGTAGAACCCAACGAGGAGCGGAAGGAAATGATAAGCAGTTTTAGTAAGGTATTCTCTGCAACCACTGAAATTATCGGTAACAGATAGTTTTTTGATAAGGTAATATGTAACGAGTAGCAAGTAATAAAAGTAAATAAGGTGTAGCAAGATGGCCCAATCCTTTTTGTAGCAAAGGACAAGCCTGGACAAACTCTTATATGAAGGAAAGCGCTCCCGAGGACACATGGGAATTATCGTCAAGCTAGTTTTGATCACGTTCATATGATTCGCGTTCGGTACTTTGATAATTTGATATGTGGGTGGACCGGTGCTTAGGTACTGTCCTTACTTGGACAAGCATCCCACTTATGATTAACCCACATTGCAAGCATCCGCAACTACAACAGAAGTATTAAGGTAAACCTAACCATAGCATGAAACATATGGATCCAAATCAGCCCCTTACGAAGCAACGCATAAACTAGGGTTTAAGCTTCTGTCACTCTAGCAACCCATCATCTACTTATTACTTCCCAATGCCTCCCTCTAGGCCCAAAGAATGATGAAGTGTCATGTAGTCGACGTTCATGACACTACTAGAGGGATGACAACATACATCTCATCAAAATATCGAACGAATACCAAATTCACATGACTACTTATAGCAAGACTTCTCCCATATCCTCAGGAACAAACGTAACTACTCACAAAGCATATTCATGTTCATAATCATAGGGGTATTAATATGCATAATGGATATGAACATATGATCTTCCACCAAGTAAACAAACTAGCATCAACTACAAGGAGTAATCAACACTACTAGCAACCCACATGTACCAATCTGAGGTTTGGATACAAAGATTGGATACAAGAGATGAACTAGGTTTTGAGATGAGATGGTGCTGGTGAAGATGTTGATGGAGACTGACCCCCTCCCGATGAGAGGATCATTGGTGATGACGATGGTGATGATTCCCCCCGGAGGGAAGTTTCCCCGGCAAAACAGCTCTGCCAGAGCCCTAGATTGGTTCCGCCTCGTGGCGGCAGAGTTTCTTCCCGAAAGCTTGCATATGATTTTTTCCTCGATGAAAGACTCCATATAGCCAAAGATGGGCATCGGAGGGCCACCAGGGGGCCCACGAGGCAGGGGGCCCCCCTCTGGTACTTCTTTCGCCTTTATATATTCTGAAACATGCTCCCGTGAAGTCTCAAGACTTTTGGAGATGTGCAGAATAGGTCTCTAATATTTGCTCCTTTTCCAGCCTAGAATTCCAGCTGCCGGCATTCCCGCTCTTCATGTAAACCTTGTAAAATAAGAGAGAACAAGCATAACTATTGTGACATAATGTGTAATAACAGCCCATAATGCAATAAATATCGATATAAAAGCATGATGCAAAATGGACGTATTAGTTCTCTTTTCTTGCACATAACCATTAGAAGCACAAGTGCATGAATAATATGATGCAACAATGGCTATATTCATGGCACTAGGTATATGGTGCAAAGAGGGAAGATAAGCATGCTTCACAAGGAATATGCCAAAGTCCTCAAATATATGCGAGAATAATATGGGGGCAATCTCATTAGAAAGACTAAAAGCATTGTTGCACTCAATACATGGCAAATTGTCTAACATGAGAGAGGCAACATATGGAGAGATATGACAAGAAGCAATAACAATCATATGCAAAGCATGTAGATGGTTGTCATCAACCGCATGAAGCGAGCAAGTATGAATCATCGGTGATGCAACAAGGCAAGCAATCATAGTAATCAAGTCATGCAAGCTAGTAGTGCGAAGATGCAACATACTAGAGTAAATCATGGCAATCATGTCATGAGAGCAAATAATAGGCATAGGCAATGCACATGGCATATCGCAAGCACGAACACAAAGAAAGATCATAGTATCATCATAGGAATGGGTCATAGATGGAACATGGCTATAGCAAGTAATATCTCCACCAAGCTTGCAAATCCACATGCAAGTACTAGAATCAATCATCATGTGTAATGCAAAGCATGGGTCAGAAATGCATGGCAAAGGCATAGGAATGATCATATCATGCAAAGCGAACATGGCAAGATGGGCATAGAGTATGTAATGGACAATAACCCATAGCCAAGTGAGTGTAATATAGAAGAAATGCGCGAAGTTTTTGCGCGAAGAGAGCAGAGGGAAAGACAATCCATGGGATCCCAAGTCATCATTTCTCTTTAGAGCTCGTTTTGTCAACTCATGTGATTCTGAGGTTGACAAGTATTCATGGGTACCTACACAACAAGTACACAAGCAAAAGTAATTGTGTGTGTGGTAAATGTACACATCATCCATCATGATGTGTATGTGCACGTGAGAGTTAGCACAAGATAAGCATCGCTCAAAGAAATTTGATGCATGGTATAGGGACATGTCATCCATCATGAAAGAATAATTATTGTGTAAAACATAATGGGGACACAAATTGAGAATGCAAGTATATGGCACATCAATAGCATGTTTATTCATGGGAAGCATATTGTGCACACAAGTATTGGGATCATGCAATGGATGGGATGGATCAAAATCTCCTAAAATGTATGAGGAAACTATGGGGGTCTCCTCATGAGCAATATTGGAAACATCATATCGAGAAAATGGGCAACACCCAAAACAATGCATATCCAAAGCTAGGTGGTCATGGCATGGCATATGAGATGAATGATGAAAAGGGAGCATATCAATATCATCACAAGAGAAACAAATGCCGATAACCATGGGATTGTCATCTATGCCACATGTGCAAATTGGGTTTATTTTAACGGCATATGCATAGTTACTACAATAAGATTGCAAATATGACATATGGTTGATCTCATGCATAGCATATGACAAGTCAAGCGGATTGTCAAACATGATGTGACCTAAAGAATTATCACAAGAAATCCTATGTAACATGGCATCACAACTAATAGACTCCACATGGCAATCATCAAACTCATCATAAATGGTTAAATCATCGCATGGGGAAATCACACTAACATGAATCATGGAAATAGGTTGATCAACATCATGCAAGCAATCAATGTTAAGAATGTCGACTAGTGGGACTAGAGCATCACCTTCACCTTTGTTACCTTTGTCATTCCACTTATGTGGTGTAGGTGAGGTGGTAAAGACCAAATGGTGGTCATCTTCATCTTGATGGAACCCTGTGGGGGTGCATCATATTCCACCATCGCCATCATCTTGTCCAAAGGAAGGACAAAGTCGTCAAGAATTGGCGCGTCACCATATATGGGACCTAGCACCAAATGAGAAGACACAATAGAGGTAGACGTCAAGTCGTTAGTGTTGAAAGTGGCCTCACATGACCAATCAACTATCTCACTCTCTCTATGTGGTGGTTCACTCACTCCCTCAAGGTAGGTGCACTCAATGTCACATATGGTGGAGTCACTCATCTCACTCAAGTGGTGGGGGTTGTGGCTCTCCTCACATGATTTTTGGGGCAACTCGTCATATATGGGGCTAGTGGTGAAGTCACTCTCACTCTCACTCTCAATATGGTGGCAAAATTCACTCAAATCATCATACGTCACCGTGGTCAAAGGGAAAATCCCATGCTCAACCATCTCGTTGTTGTCGCTATGGATGAAGGCCGAAGATGGCACATCATCACTCTCACCTCCTAAGATGGAAGCAATCTCTGTGCTCATCACCATGTTGCATGCCTCCAAAGCTTGTTCCTTGAGGGTCTACGTAGTCGTACTCGCCGCCGCAACATCTTGAAAAAGAATCATGGAGGACTCGACAACATCAATGCCACAAAGAGGTATGGCGGCGAAGTCGAACTTGGGAGCACCGTCTTGGAGCTCGTCAGGCTTGGACATCTTGGTGGTACTATCCTCATGCTCGTTCTCATGGAGCTTGGTCGTCGTGAAGTGAGCTTGGGGTGGAGAAGCCTTGGACTTCATGAGCTCTTGTTCCACCTTGAGAGCACCAATGTAGTTTTCATCGAGGGACTTGTAGTTCTCGAGGAAGATCATCTTGGAGATGTCGTTGTGCAATCCTGTTATGAAGTGGAACTTCATCAAAATGGGGTCGTCCATGCCGGCTCGTCGCAAGGCATGCTTCATCTCCTTGAAGTACTCATCAATGGACTTGGATCCTTGGATGGTGTTCTCCAATTGGCGTAGAAGTTGTTCCGTGTAGGTCGGAGGCACGAACTCTCGCCGCATAGCTCTCTTCGTCTTGGGCCAACTCATGTCGTAGGTCTCCGAAGGTGTGTGAAGCCACCATGTGGACGCGTAGTCATGGAACTTCCTTGTGGCGCACTTTACTTGATCTTTGGGAGGAACTTGATGTAGCTTGAGGTAGTTGTCCATCAAATGCTCCCACTCGAGATACTCCTCGGCTTCTAGAGTCCCAGAAAGGAATCTCATGGTCGGTGTCGAGGTCGTAGTAGCTCGTGGAAGTCGCGGACTTGAGCTTGGGGAGCTTCTCTTGTGCGTAGTCTTGAAGTGCTTGTTGGCGAAGATGCCATATATCCGAAGGCGAAGATGCCTTGAAGTCGCTTGGCGAAGATGCCAAGGGAGATGGAGAAGTTGTTGAGCAGTTGTTGGTGTCGAGCTGTTGACCTTCACGTTCATGGTGGTGATGGTGTCGATGCCGATGTGACCTTGCCGGAGAAGGTAGCGGTAACATCCCAAATTTTCAATTTGGAATGTTATACATAGGTCATAATATGCATATCATATTTGTAATTGCATTTGGTTTTGATCCTAGAAATTCTATGCAACTCAGCGGCCCATGGAGAGAGTTGGGGATTTCGCTTATTTTCATATTTGAATTTTCTCAAATATTGAAAAGGGGATCATTTTGATTTTCATTATTTTTCTGATGAGGACATCAATACCATTGTTACACCCACAGCCCCTACTATTACATATACTAGACCAATTACTAGAGCTCGCGCACACCAATTAAATTACCAGGTACTTCCGTTTCTTGGTAATGATTCTAATGTTCATGAGATTATGATGCTGCCTAAATTGGATACATTTGTTTTGCTTACAAATGAAGGGCCTAGCTTGGAGAAGGATGAACATTGGAGCAAGAACACGCATGGAGTTGATGGCATGCGCAAGGGGATCAAGAACGGAGTTACAAGTGATGATTTCAGGACTTTGAAGCCGCCATAAGGAGTGCATGAAGCCTTGGACGAAATATACAAGATGTCACTTCATAATATTCATCCATAGGCTATTCTAGGTGCTGCGTCACCTTATTAATGGGCCAGGCCCATGTAATTTCGAAATACTTAAGTATAGGCTATGTTTAGAGTCCGTATGTGTGGGGAAACAAGAGTTAGGGTTGGTTTTGGACCCCACCCTCAAGGGCCACGAAATTCCCCCCTCTTCCTCCATATATACAGCCCTTAGGGCGTCTTTTAGACTTTGGGTTTTGTTTAGATTAAAAGTTTGTCATAGCTGCAACTTCTCGTACTTCGTTTGTGTCCAACGACCAGACCAAGACGTCACAAAACCCCACCTTGATCAATAAAACGTTCATCTTATATTCGCAATATCCAGATTGCAATCTCAGTTTCTTGCTTGTTTTTCATTTGCTTGTAGGAAACAGACCCTCGTGGTCAGGTTGATCGTGCTCCGGCGTGGTCAATAACCCCTCAGAAGTTGGTTTAGCGATTGCTAAGGTGCGACGTCTTGCACGTTCGTAGTCGGATCGTCAAGGTCGACTCCCCCAGAAACGATAGCCACCATCTCATCGAAACATCGGGACACCTTTTCCTCTATCAAGTGGTATTAGATTTCTAGGTTGCTCGGTGAGATTTTACAGTTTTTCGTAGATTAGATCGAGTCTGTTCTTCATACCTACAGTCCACGAAAAAGCCACAAAAAAAATTAGGGTTAGTTCATCATATCCGAACCAAACTGAGCCTTTGCATAATCTTTTTAGAGTTTTTGCTTTGTTGAATTTGCGGTTGCATCATCGTGTCAAGTTGCTGGTCTTAGACTCTAGTCTTTTAGAGTTTCGAGTTCTGGTCATAAGTTGTCACACCGCCGCCGCACCATCATCATCGCCCATCTACCACCTTTGCTTATCCGCCACCGCTCTGAATCCATATCCACATACCACCACCAATACGTATCCATATACCACCACCAATCTGTATCCATATACCACCACCGCTACCATATACCACCACCGCTGCCATATACCACAACCATATATCCACCACCAATCCGAGTTCTTCTCATATTAGGTTCGTTCTTAAGATCAATCTAAATTCCGATTCGTGTTTCCTTGCCTGCGTAGGTCTCGGAAAAAAAGAGTCTGGAGACCCCTGGGCAGTTTTTAGGCCAAAATTTTCATGGGCAAAAATATTTTTTCCTATCCTATTTTTAGGCTTTTCTGAGTCTTTTGAGCCACGTGCCATCATAGTGATTTTTTGTCACACTTTTTCTTCGTCGCTGCCCTGATTTCCGAAAAAAAGTGAAAAAAAAATTCGTGCCCATCCTATCAGTTTGACGGGGGAAGAGTTTTGAGACACTCGCCATTATAGTGATTTTTCGCAAAAAAAAGAGGAGCGCAAAAAAGAGCGAAAAAAGAGTTCCAGAGTGTGCTTTTCCCTTATTTACGTGCAGCGCCGTGATTTTGTTAGTGTTCTAGGCTCGCGTCTCTAGCACGGTCTAGCCTAGGACCAGCACAGTACCATCGTTGAGCGTTTATTCAACTTTGCATCTCTGAATTGATTATTGCTGACCCTTTTTGCTACCATACTATTAGCCTTCCCAGCTCCACATACATCTACGTCGTGCGTTTGACTCTCCCTGGCAATCGCTCTATCCAAACTTTTGAGAGTTTTGACTACAACGGTTGCCGATTACCGCCTGCTGCTGGGTAAGAACTGGTAAGAATTTGAGATTTGCTTGACGGATTTGTGACACCCGCCACCACCACCACTTGTTAGTAGTCTGTAGGATCATATTCTTGTGTGTTTCTATTGCTGCTAACCATGCCAGGATCACAAGCCGACGAGACTGACTGGGAGAACTTGACGAACAAGGAGCTTCATGATAAGTTTCAGCAAATGATGAGTGGACAGGTGCAAGATGTGCTAAACAGATTTGAAGAGGCCATGGACAAGATAGATGGCATGGAGAAGACGTTTGAAACAAAGCTCGATAACAAGTTTGCTGAATTGCTTTCGCGTTTTCCACCACCACCACCGGCTGCTCCTGCCGCACCTATGCAACAACAGCAACAACACCGACTACCTCCACGTCGGGAAACTGCCCTCCGCCGAGCGAGCCGTGTCCCTCTTCAGCCGGGCCAAACTACTGGTGCTGCTGTTGATACTTCTGTGGCTCCTACTGCTGATGTGGAGGAGGATGATTATGTGGGAGATTATGAGGATGAGGTTGATCAAAATCAGAACTACGTGCCACCACCAGCACAGCAACCACCAGGTCGTCCACATGCAAATAATGGCAATGGTAGGGCTCACCCTCAGGTACGAGATCATGACCATCTCCCTAAACTAAAATTGAATATTCCACCATTTGAGGGTAGATATGTTCCTGATATATATCTTACTTGGGAGTTAGAAACTGAACAACGATTTACATGTTTACAATATCCCGAGGAGAGACGTGTTCCTGCTGCTGTTTGTGCATTCACTAGTTTTGCATGTGTTTGGTGGTCTGAGCATTGTAGATTATATCCTATTCCGGCTACTTGGGCTGCTTTGAAAACTGCTATGCGTACTCGTTGGGTTCCACCATATTATCAACGTGAATTACTTCAAAAATTGCAGCGCTTAAGACAGGAAAAAAATTTGTAGAAGAATATTATCAGGAATTACAAACTGGCATGATTAGATGTGGTATTGTTGAGGAGAATGAAGCTATGCTTGCACGTTTTATGGGTGGATTAAATAGAGAGATTCAGACGATTCTAGAGTATAAGGAGTATACTAATATCACTCGTTTATTCCATCTTGCTTGTAAAGCTGAACGTGAAGTGGAGGATCGATAGGCATTGGCGCGGACTAACTTTTCTGCAGGTCGACCTTCATCATGGACACCACGTGCATCATCTACTTCCACACGTTCTGCTACACCAGCGCCTCCGTCGGCTGCCACCTCCAACCGTGATACAATAAAGCAGGCACAATCACCACTATCTGCCAAGAGCACACCTTCTGGGCCTGCAAAGAGCTCTTCTTCATCCATGGCATCAACAGGGCAAACACATGATATTATTTGTCGACGTTGCAAGGTTGGAGGTCATTATGCGAGAGAATGCCCATCTAAGCGTGTGATGATTGTTACTGAGGATGGTGGGTATGAGTCCGCTAGTGACTATGATGAGGAGACTTTGGCTCTTATTACACGTGACGAACACGGTGGAGATGATTCTGATCATGAGACGCAATACATGGCTCCTGAAGATGCTGACAGGTATGAATGTTTAGTTGCTCAACGTGTTTTGAGTGTGCAGGTTACACAAGCTGAGAAAAATCAGAGGCATAATTTGTTCCATACAAAGGGAGTTGTGAAGGAACGTTCTGTTCGCGTGATCATAGATGGAGGGAGTTGCAACAACTTGGCTAGCATGGAGATGGTGGAGAAGCTATCTCTCACCACAAGACCACATCCACATCCTTACTACATCCAATGGTTCAACAACAGCGGCAAGGTTAAGGTAACACGTACTGTTCGTGTGCATTTTAGTATCTCTACATATGCTGATTATGTTGATTGTGATGTGGTACCTATGCAAGCATGTTCCTTATTACTTGGTAGACCATGGAAATTTGATAAAAATTCTGTACACCATGGTAGAAACAATCAGTATACTCTTGTTCATAACGATAAAAATATTACTTTGCTTCCTATGACTCCTGATTCCATTTTGAAAGATGATATTAATAGAGCTAATAAAGCAAAACAGGAGACAAATAAGAGTGAAAATCAGATTGTGGCAAAAGAATTTGAGCACCAAATGAAGCCTAATAATAAACCATCTACTGTTGTTTCTGAAATTAAATTGAAAAGTGCATGTTTACTTGCCACCAAATCTGATATTGATGAGCTAGATTTTAGCAAATCTGTTTGCTATGCTTTTTTGTGCAAAGAGGCATTATTTTCATTCGAGGACGTGCCTTCCTCTTTGCCCCCTGCTGTCACTAACATTTTGCAAGAGTTCGCTGACGTCTTTCCACAAGACGTGCCATCGGGATTACCACCTATTCGAGGGATTGAGCATCAAATTGACTTAATTCCCGGTGCTTCGCCACCCAACCGTGCACCATACCATACCAATCCAGAGGAGACGAAGGAGAATATGCGTCAAGTACAGGAGCTGCTCGACAAAGGTTATATACGCGAATCTCTTAGTCCTTGTGCTGTTCCTATTATACTAGTGCCTAAAAAGGATGGTACGTCGCGTATGTGTGTTGATTGTAGAGGCATTAATAATATTACTATTCGTTATTGTCATCCTATTCCTAGGCTTGATGATATGCTTGATGAATTGAGTGGCTCTACAATATTCTCCAAAGTTGATTTGCGTAGTGGATACCATCAAATTCGTATGAAATTGGGAGATGAATGGAAAACAGCATTTAAAACTAAGTTTGGTTTATATGAGTGGTTAGTCACGCCTTTTGGGTTAACTAATGCGCCTAGTACTTTTATGAGATTAATGAACGAAGTTTTACGTGCTTTCATTGGATGATTTGTGGTAGTCTATTTTGATGATATACTGATTTATAGCAAATCTTTGGAAGCACATTTGGAACATTTACGTGTTGTTTTTATCGCTCTACGTGATGCACGTTTGTTTGGTAACCTTGGGAAGTGCACCTTTTGCACCGACCGAGTATCTTTTCTTGGCTATGTTGTTGCTCCATGGGGAATTGAAGTTGATAAAGCCAAGATTGAAGCTATTGAGAGTTGGCCACATCCCAAAACGGTCACAAAAGTGAGGAGTTTCCTTGGCCTCGCTGGTTTCTATAGGCGTTTTGTGAGAGATTTCAGCACCATTGCTGCACCTCTCAACGAGCTTACAAAGAAGGATGTGCCTTTTGTTTGGGGTACCGCACAGGAAGAAGCCTTCACGGTATTGAAAGATAAGTTGACACATGCTCCTTTACTCCAACTTCCTGCTTTTAATAAGAATTTTGAGCTTGAATGTGATGCTAGTGGAATTGGATTAGGAGGTGTGTTATTACAAGATGGCAAACCTGTTGCATACTTTTCTGAAAAATTGAGTGGGCCTAGTCTGAACTATTCTACTTATGATAAAGAATTATATGCTCTTGTTCGGACTTTAGAAACATGGCAACATTATTTGTGACCCAAAGAATTTGTTATACATTCTGATCATGAATCTTTGAAACACATTAAAAGTCAAGCAAAACTGAACTGTAGACATGCTAAATGGGTCGAATTCATTGAGACTTTCCCTTATGTCATTAAACACAAGAAGGGTAAAGAAAATGTTATTGCTGATGCATTGTCTCGTCGTTATACTATGCTTTCACAACTTGACTTTAAAATATTTGGTTTGGAGACCATCAAAGATCAATATGTGCATGATGCTGAATTTAAAGATATATTGCAGAATTGTAAATAAGGTAGAACATGGAACAAGTTCGTCGTTAATGATGGATTTGTGTTTCGTTCTAACAAGCTATGCATTCCAGCTAGCTCCGTTCGTCTTTTGTTGTTGCAGGAGGTGCATGGAGGAAGACTAATGGGACACTTTGGCGTGAAGAAGACGGAGGATATACTTGCTACACATTTCTTTTGGCCAAAGATGAGACGGGATGTTGAGCGTTTTGTTGCTCGCTGCACTACATGTCAAAAAGCTAAGTCACGACTCAATCCTCATGGTTTATATATGCCTTTGCCTGTACCTAGTGTTCCTTGGGAGGATATATCTATGGACTTTGTTTTAGGTTTACCTCGAACAAAGAAGGGGACGGATAGCATATTTGTTGTCGTGGATAGATTCTCGAAAATGGCACACTTTATACCATGTAATAAAAGCGATGATGCTGTTAATGCTGCTGATTTGTTCTTTCGTGAAATTATTCGCTTGCATGGTGTGCCAAATACTATTGTTTCAGATCGTGATACTAAATTTCTTAGCCACTTTTGGAGATGTTTATGGGCTAAGTTGGGGACTAAACTGCTTTTTAGTACTACTTGTCACCCCCAAACTGATGGACAAACTGAAGTAGTCAATAGAACATTGTATACTCTGCTTAGGGCTGTTTTGAAGAATAATAAGAAAATGTGGGAAGAATGCTTGCCTCATATTGAATTTGCTTATAATCGTTCATTGCATTCTACTACTAAGATGTGCCCTTTTGAAATTGTGTATGGTTTCCTACCTCATGCACCTATTGATTTGTTGCCTCTTCCATCTTCGGAGAAGGTTAATTTTGATGCTAAAGAACGTTCTGAATTGATTTTAAAAATGCATGAGTTAACTAAGGAAAACATTAAGCGTATGAATTCTAAATATAAACTTGCTGGAGATAAGGGTAGAAAACATGTTGTGTTTGCACCTGGAGATCTTGTTTGGTTACATTTGCGTAAAGATAGATTTCCTAATTTGCGCAAATCAAAGCTAATCCCACGTGCTGATGGTCCTTTTAAGGTGTTAGAGAAAATAAATGATAATGCATATAAACTTGAGCTACCTGCAGATTTTGGGGTTAGTCCCACTTTTAACATTGCAGATTTGAAGCCTTATTTGGGTGAGGAAGATGAGCTTCCGTCGAGGACGACTTCATTTCAAGAAGGGGAGGATGATGAGGAAATCAATACCATTGTTACACCCACAGCCCCTACTGTTACATATACTGGACCAATTACTTGAGCTCACGCACGCTAATTAAATTACCAGGTACTTTCCTTTCTTGGTAATGATTCTAATGTTCATGAGATTATGATGCTGCCTAAATTGGATACATTTGTTTTGCTTACAAATGAAGGGCCTAGCTTGGAGAAGGATGAACATTGGAGCAAGAACACGCATGGTGTTGATGGCATGCGCAAGGGGATCAAGAACGGAGTTACAAGTGATGATTTCAGGACTTTGAAGCCGCCATAAGGAGTGCATGAAGCCTTGGACGAAATATACAAGATGCCACTTAATAATATTCGTCCATAGGCTATTCTAGGTGCTGCGTCACCTTATTAATGGGCCAGGCCCATGTAATTTTGAAATACTTAAGTATAGGCTATTTTTAGAGTCCGTATGTGTGGGGAAACAAGAGTAAGGGTTGGTTTCGGACCCCACCCTCAAGGGCCACGAAATTCCCCCCTCTTCCTCCATATATACAGCCCTTAGGGCGTCGTTTAGACTTTGGGTTTTGTTTATATTAAAAGTTCTCCATAGCTGCAACTTCTCGTACTTCGTTTGTGTCCAACAACCAGACCAAGACGTCACAGAACCCCACCTTGATCAATAACACTTTGATCTTATTTTCGCAATATCCAGATTGCAATCTCAGTTTCTTGCTTGTTCTTCATTTGCTTGCAGGAAACAGACCCTCGTGGTCAGGTTGATCGTGCTCCGGCGTGGTCAATAACCCCTCGGAAGTTGGTTTAGCGATTGCTAAGGCGCGACGTCTCGCACGTTCGTAGTCGGATCGTCAAGGTCGACTCCCCCAGAAACGATAGCCACCATCTCATCGAAACTTCGGGACACCTTTGCCTCTATCATTTTCTCTCCAAAATATTTCCAATGTTAAAAATAAAAGAGAGGAGATAATATGACTTCTCCAAAATAAAGTAAATATTGGAGGAAAAATATTAAAATCAAATAAATAATTTTATTTGGATTTTATTGCTATTTTATTTGAATTAGAAAAATATGCATTTTTCAAAATTGCATTTTTAGGCCAAGAAATTGTTCACTTCGTTCTAAATTTTTTTAGATGGTGAAAATTGTTTTTGGCATTTTTAGAATTTTTTTATATTTATTTAGGATTTTTCCTTTTCGGCGGAATTTATTTAAAAAAACGCACGTTGCCTGATTGGGCCAACGGCCCAGCCGCTCGCCGCGGCCTTCCCCGCGCACCACCATGCCTCGCCAGGACTCTGAGGGAGTCCGAGCTCGCCTCGACGCCGCCCGACCCCCTCCCCAAGTCGGTCCGCCGCCGCCGCCCCTACCCCTTTTAAATAGCCACCCGGGCCCCCCTTGCACCCCGAGCCACCCCGCTGCCTGCACCGCACCCCGCCGCCGCCGAGCGCCGCTGCTGCCTCACTGCACCGTTGGCCCGCCGCCGCGCCGCTGCTTCGCCGCCACCCGCCAGTGCCACCCGACGCCGCCTCGCCGCCCCGCAACCCCGACGGAGCCGCCGGACCTCGCCGCCGTTTTTTACGGTTTTAGGTATAAAACCGAACGTTTTTTTTATATATGACCCTAGTTTCGGTTTTTTATTTTATTTTATTAGATCTGATCGGTTTTTATCTCTTTAGTTCTGTTTGTCAACGTTCGTTCGTTCATTCGTTTTAACGAACGAATTCCTTCGTTAGTCTCTGTTAGTGGACATTCTTCCGATAGATTTCTCTTTTTCTGTTTTATTTCTGCCAGGGACCTATCCGTGAATACTTTTATCGCAGATTAGCCCCTGATCTTCAAAACCCTCCCAACTTTTCAACCGTTTGTCCAAATCCAGTGAAACCAACGCCAAAATATTCGTCCCGAGCCCCTCTTTCTGGTTAATAAACTAGAACATGGTTATGACAATTTAAAATTTGGTTTCAAGTAGATTTGAATTCGAAGTTCTTTTGACCGTAGTTTGAGTTTCGTAGCTCCGATTCGATTAATTCTTTTTGCAAAGCGAAGCTATATTATTATTATAAGTTCTCTTTTGAGACATTCGATGTAATAAGTGTGTGATTGCACTTTGTTATAAATACTTCAAGTACTGTGTGTGTCAGCATTACCGATCCTGGGATGACACTTATGCATAGAGATTTGACCGTTTGAGGTCGGATCGCTACAGTAGCTCGGAGGCATGTTCTCTTGAGCGTCTTCTCGAAGATGAGGAAGATCGCTTGTAGGACTTGATGAGGGATTTGATCTCCTCCATTTGAGCTTGCATCTTGGCGTCGGTACAGTTTTTCGTGGCATCAAACTCGTCGTTGTTGTTGTAGACCGAAGGTGAAATGCCTTGCCTATCCATCACAAGACTCGAGCAAATGTGAGTGGGAGGAAGAGAAGAACTAGACCAAATGTACCTTAACCAATGTTGAAGATGGATCAATGATCACTCAATAATGTAACAAGGAAATAGCACAATTGGTACCGGATCTTGTCAATTCTCACACCTACACAAATAAGGCCTATGGTGGAGCTTGGTGAGGATAGTGGCACAAACATTTAATGCAAAATGTTAGCAAGAGCAAATAATGTTCAAAGAGATTCACAAATTCGCAAGTGCAGCAAGTAGACAAATAGCAATATGTGGCACACGGAAACATGCGTGCCTTCTGCATGGAGGAGGGCACAATACATTAGTGATACACACCAGAATGTATTTCGCCTCTTTCTTTGCCGTCTTTAATAGTACAGGTATACAACTGTGGTTCATCATTGTTTATTTGGTGCTTATGTAATTCTTGAACATGTGTACGTGTGAATCAAATAATGCATTGGTTGTTTGAACCTGATGGATATGAATAAAACTATAACGTACGTTCAGATTCAAATTCGGTACAATTTGAAATAGTAGCAATTAAATTATCGTGAAATTACGCTCTGCAGGTCGTTACGGCAAACACGATCGGTAAAACAAAAACATTAGTGATACACACCATAATCTGACATGGTTCCGAGAGAGGAAACCTGTGCGAGCATGCACACATTTGCCTTTTGCAAAGCATGTGCAATGTCAGACAATATAACAAACGGCGCGGGCAAACTAAACGGTTATGATAGTTGCCTTATCATACACGATTTGCATCATAAACGTTGTACCAGAGAATAGCGCGTGTGATAGTTATAATGTACAACAATGTTACAGCGGGCCGACGTTTCATAATCCTATCCAACACTCATATGATGATTAGCTAATCTTCTTAATTAGTTATCACATACGGTTTGGGGTATGTGAATGTGTGTGTGTCGGTGTCAAAACCGGAAGATCTCGGGTAGGGGGTCCCGAACTATGCGTCTAAGGCGGATGGTAACAGGAGGCAGGGGACACGATGTTTACCCAGGTTCGGGCCCTCTTGATGGAGGTAATACCCTACGTCCTGCTTGATTGATATTGATGATATGAGTATTACAAAAGTTGATCTACCACGAGATCGTAGAGGCTAAACCCTAGAAGCTAGCCTATGGTATGATTGTATGTTGTTCTACGCACTAAACCCTCCGGTTTATATAGACACCGGAGGGGGCTAGGGTTACACAGAATCGGTTACAAGGGAGGAGATCCACATATCCGTATTGCCAAGCTTGCCTTCCACGCCAAGGAAAGACCCATCCGGACACGGGACAAAGTCTTCAATCTTGTATCTTCATAGTCCAACAGTCCGGCCAAAGGATATAGTCCGGCTGTCCGGAGACCCCCTAATCCAGGACTCCCTCAGTAGCCCCAGAACCAGGCTTCAATGACGATGAGTCCGGCGGACAGATTTGTCTTCGGCATTGCAAGGCGGGTTCTTCCTCCGAATACTCCATGGAAGATTTTGGACACAAGGACTGTGTCCAGCTCTGCAAAACAAGTTCCACATACCACCGTAGAGAGAATAATATTTCCACAAATCTAATCAGCTGACACGCTTGACAGCATCACATCATACTGCGGCCCAGTCATTATTTGAACCTTTTTCTCAACCAGCACTGCACATATCGAGGCAGTTTCTTGACACGTCTTGTCAAAGCAGAGATCGTGTCCCCTTATCACGGGATGCTCATCAATACGGGTATGGGTAACCCAACCGTGCCATCAATTACGGCGTTCGGGGAATAAGCGATTTTACCAGGTAAGTGGGGAGGCGTATCGCCTCTTACGCCCTTATAAAGGGACAAAGATTCACCCTTTTTACCCACGCCTTCTTCCTCCTTGCTTATCCATTCTCGAGCACTCGAGCTCTAGCGCCCTAGTTCGCGTCTTTCTTCTCAAACCACTCCAAGCATGTCCGGAGCGGGAGGCAAGTGGATGGTCTCCTATATCATGGAGGAGCACATCGCAAAGCTACGGGAAGCCGGATATCTGGCCGCGGACATCGCGCACCGGCTACCAGATGCGGGGCAGATCGTCCCTACGCCCGCACCCTATGAGAGGGTAGTTTTCCTTATCCACTTTGTCCGCGGACTGGGATTTCCCCTTCACCCGTTTGTCCGTGGGCTCATGTTCTACTACGGGCTGGATTTTGATGATCTGGCCCCCAATTTCATCCTCAACATCTCGGCGTTTATCGTCGTGTGCGAGGCCTTCCTCCGCATCAGGCCCCACTTTGGCCTGTGGCTGAAGACTGTCAATGTTAAACCGAAGGTTGTGGTCGGCCAGCAAGCAGAGTGCGGAGGCGCCATGGTGGGAAAAATACCTAACGTCACCTTGCTCGAAGGCTCCTATGTGGAGAACATAAAGGGGTGGAAATCGGGGTGGTTCTACATCACCCAGCCGCGCGAAACCAACTGGGTAGCGGCCCCCGAATTTCGATCCGGAATCCCCACGCAACTCACCTCCTGGAAAGAGAAGGGCCTGTCCTAGGGTTCCCCGGTAGAGCTGACCGGACTCCAGACCTGCATCAAGAACATGATGAGCAAGAAAATCAAGCTCGTCAACGTGGTCCAGGTCATGCTCTTCCGCCGGATTCTCCCATGTCAACGACGGGTATTCAATTTGTGGGAGTTTGACCCGGTCGTGCACCAGACGCTGCGAGAGCTCTTCGACACGACACACAAGGACGTCTGGAAGGTGTTGTTCAAGGGCGCTGAGGTACCTCCTCCCCTTACCGAGGACCGCGGACTCAGCGCAAAGCTCCACGCCAATCCGGTAAGTTTTTATATCTCACAGGATATTTATTTGCCCCAGTTTAATCATGTGCGGAATCTAAGCTTCTATGCCGTTAACAGGACTGGGTGGAGACGGCGGAGCAGATGAATTGCCCAGCCCCCCTGCTTGAAGATCCTGAGGATGCTCTCCTAACGGAGATGCTGGTTCTGGCGCCTTATGAGGTGCCGGCGAAGAATGCCACGGGGACCCGAAAGGGTCTCCGGTGCAAGGTTATATCGGACTCATCGTCCGATAACTCCGACGCGCCCTCCTCCCATGAAAACGAGGAGGAGGAAGAGGAAAGTACCCCCCCAGCCAGGGGAGACAAGAAAAGGAAGGCCGACCCAACTGGGGAGGCCGAAGGGTCCAAGAAGGGAAGGACCCTCCTTCCGGACTGCTCCACGACGGCCGCCTATAGCGTCGACGAGTGGTTACCTAGGGAGAAGCCCCTGGCGAATTCATAAGTATCCGGATACCATAGTAATTCATGGTATGTTTTATTGCACTGCTTCTTCTTACGTCGAATATGATTATGCAGTCTGTCCCGAGCCCGTCTTGACGCATCTTCGTCGAACGGTTCTTTGGACTCATCGGATATGAATAGCGATTCACTTCCGACCACCTCCACCCCTTGCCCTACGGACAACGTCGAGGTGTTGTCTAAAAAGGCACCGAGCCGAGGGGAGGTAGTCCTGGGGGTGCCTCAAGGCGACCTTCCGGACCCTGAGCGCAAAGGGAGCAAGACTCCCACGGGCTCCAAGTTTGGCCCTCAGCCGAACACTGCGCCGAAACCTTTAGTGGTTCCGGACTCCGGGAGGCGATCCCCCGTTAATAGGGGCAAGCCGCCCGTGCTGGTGGCCTCTGTCCATCCAGAGGCACCAGACAACTTGCTGGAAGAGCTTCGCGGCGCTTCCATCGACGAAGAGCATTGCACTATCATGAGTGTGGTGATCGAGAAAGTTCAGTCCACCAGAAACGGACTGACCGAAGCTTGCGCCAGCCTCCTAACAGGCTTTGAGGTAAGCAATCAAAATATAGGAAAATATTACCGCATAGACAATAGCCCCTGATGCTCTGTTTGGTGTTTGCGAAGAAAGGCCGAATAGAGGATCAAATAATGACTCAGGAGTCTAATCAGAATATGTCTATGTGCATATGCAGGCTTCACTGATGGCCGCTACCGCACGTACTGCGAAGGTCGCTACATTGAAGTAGGACCTTGAGCAGTCTGAAGATGAGACCGACCTTACCAAGAGGCAGCTCGAGGAGAGCAAAGGTAAGCAATACCTTGTCTATATATTAAAAAGAAATTCGGTTGTAAGTAATAGGATCATTATGAATTTGTCAGGGGCCACAATCAAGGTGGCGACCCTGAAGAAGGCGATGTCCGAGGCGGAAGACAAAGAGGCCAAGGAGCGCATTGAGCGGGAAAAGCAAGAAGCCTGGGTAGGCGAGGTGCAGCAAGAGCTCGATGCTCTCGCAAAAAACACGAGTCCTTGGAGCTTGACTCTAAGACGCGAGAGTCCGAGCTTGCGAAGGTGCTCGAAAGCGCACGGAGCGCCAAGGCTGAAGCCCACAAGGCCCTCCAGGAGATGGATGCGGTGAAGAAGTTAGCAGCGGGTAAGGCATTCATTATGCAAAGAAAGCATGTGAAGGAAACTTTCCTTATACTTACCCGAGTTTGGAGCTCTCCAGGAGCGTTCGCAGATCTTCCCCGTAGTGTACTGGATGCCGCGGAGTTTTACCGAGCTGAGGAGGGGAGCTCAATGGAAAAGTTGTTCTGGTCTCAGTATACTTGGACCGAACACCCAATGCCCTTGAGCGACCAGCTGAAGCAACTGGTCGAGCTTCACAAGGCGGCCGAACAGGCCATAAAGGGTCTTATAGTTCGGATGTGGCCTGGCGATCCCCTACCTAGCAGTTACTTCGGTCTGGTGAGGCGGCTCGTGGATGCCTGCCCACGGCTTGAAGTTATAAAGAGGTCCGTCTGCATCGAGGGTGCGTGCAGGGCTTTTGCCCGGGCGAAGGTGCACTGGGCGAAGCTGGACGCCGTAAAGCTGGTGAAGGAGGGGCCGCCGGAGGGCAAGGAGCATCACTGCCCCAAAATGTATTATGACAGTGTCCTAAAGGGTTCCCGCCTTGTGGCGGAGGAATGTGCATGAGATGTAATTTTTGAATGAACCTGCTCATGTGATCCTGTAATATGAAACGAGTTCATTTGCGCTATGCAATGCTTTTTGAATTTAAAATATTACCTTCTGTGCGGCCGTTTATAAAATTTGAGAGTTGGCCAGTCGTCAGCTTCTGCCCCCATGTAACTAGTACTGGGGTGTTCGGGGTAAACCTGAGTACTCTTTATCCCAATTTTGGGTCCTTTGAGGGAGGTGTTCAGCACAACGAACTAGGAAATCGGACTATAAGGCTTTATCACTCTCACTTAGCCATAGAAGTCTACAATTTTAAATTTTGGCGAAGCCCCTAGTATTCGGAGGGCCGAATTGGGGGCGCTATATAGGCCTAAGTCGGACAAGGGCGACTCGTCGCCCGAAGCGGAAAAAGTCTTTAAGGACTTGAGACCTCTCGAACAGCGACCAACTCTCGCCTTATCATGACAGTCAGTTTTCGGCTTTCTCTACTGAGGTGCTCGTCTGGAAGAACTGGGACACAATCGCAGTAGTTCTCCCAGTGCTACCTTAGCCGATATTGCGGAACGTAAGGTACCAAAACCTGGGAGCCGGGCAAACCCAACTATTGACCCAAGACATGATTCGGAGTTGATGCATATAATGCTATAAGTTCGGGGTGCCGCACTGTCAAAAGTGTTTGGACATCTCACGCCGTATTATGGGGTAAACGAAAGCCCCTGGCGTACTGACCGTACCAGCATGTATGGGTGCAAGTTGTCATAAATGAACATATAAGAAAAAAGGGATGAATAATGCAATAATAGACTAATGCTATGCATTGTTATTTACATAATACGTCGAAGCATACTGATACAAGTAGTGTAATAAGCAGAAAATAGGACTATTTGACATGTCATATCCAAGGGCAAGCTGCGTATGGAGAGTAGAAAGCGAGTATATCAATTATTATTAGAGACCACATGGGGGTTCCCTTGTACGTCTTAGCTTCTTGCCTCCTTGGTTGTTCCTTCCTGTAATGTGTCCGGCAATCGTACTGCCGGAAAGGGCTTCCAGAGAGTTAAGTCCTGAAAGAGAAACAATGATAAAGGTATGCAACCCCTAGGACGGTTAAGCCGCATTGCGGGACGTGCCCTGATCGTGCCCCCGCCTATGCCCATGGTATTTTCAGTGCATAATTATGTACGCGCGGCACGGATTTCGTCGCTTGACTAGGACTGGGATGGGGGCCGAATTGCTAGGTGAGCTCTGAACGTTCCAGGTGATCCTATTGCAGTTTACTCCGGACTCGCTTGACAGTGTCCAGGGGATGAATCGCCGCATTGGTGTTTTGCCTTAAAAGGCTGCTTTGTGCTTCTGCTGCAAGGGCCGCAGTGTGCTCTACCGTGCGGAGCGAGCATTATGTGTTTCCATTGACTGTTATGACCCCCCTAGGTCCTGGCATCTTGAGCTTGAGGTATGCGTAATGCGGTACCACATTGAATTTTGCCAATGTGGTTCGCCCGAGCAGTACGTGATAGCCACTGTGGAACAGGACGATATCGAAGATTAACTCCTCGCTTCGGAAGTTGTCCGGAGATCCGAAGACCACTTCCAGTGTGATTGAGCCCGTGCAATGGGCCTCGACAACTGGTATGACGCCCTTAAACGTGGTTTTGGTGGGGTTGATCCTTGAGGGATCTATACCCATTTTGCGCACTGTATCCTGATAGAGCAGGTTCAGGCTACTGCCGCCATCCATAAGGACTCGAGTGAGGTGAAATCCGTCGATGATGGGGTCTAGGACCAGTGCGGCGGATCCACCATGATGGATTCTAGTGGGGTGGTCCCTGCGATCGAAGGAGATCGGACAAGCGGACCATGGGTTGAACTGTGGGGCGACGGGCTCCATCGCATAGACATCCCTTAGTGCACGCTTCTGTTCCCTCTTGGGAATGTGGGTTGCGTATATCATGTTCACCGTCTTCACTTGTGGGGGGAACCTCTTCTGTCCTCCCGTGTTCGGCGGCCGGGGCTCCTCCTCGTCATCACTATGCAGCCCCTTGTCTTTGTTTTCGGCATTTAACTTGCCGGCCTGCTTGAACACCCAGCATTCTATGTTGGTGTGATTGGCTGGCTTATCGGGGGTGTCGTGGATTTGACACGAGCGATCAAGTATGCGATCCAAACTGGACGGGCCCGGAGTACATCTTGTGAATGGCTTTTTCCGCTGACCGGATCTAGAGCCTCTGAATCCGGCATTGACTGCCGTATCATTGGTGTTATCGCCGTTGTCGCACCGCTTTTGTCTGTTACGACGTGGTCTGCCGTTGCCATCTTTGGTATCCGAAGTGCCCGGATTCCTTGATGCGTTGTTGCTGCGAGCCATCCAGCTATCCTCACCCGTGCAAAAGCGGGTCATGAGTGTCGTGAGGGCTACCATAGACTTCGGCTTCTCCTAGCAGAGGTGCCGGGCAAGCCACTCGTCATGGATGTTATGCTTGAATGCCGCTAAGGCCTCTACATCCGGACAGTCGACAATTTGGTTTTTCTTAGTTAGGAGCCTTGTCCAGAATTGCCTGGCCAATTCCCCTGGCTGCTGAGTTATATGACTTAAATTGTTAGCGTCCGGCGGTCGCACATAAGTGCCATGGAAATTGTCCAGGAATGCGTCTTCCAAATCCTCCCAACTGTCGACGGAGTCTGCTGGCAAGCTATTCAGCAAATGCCAAGCTAGTCCTTTGAGTTTTAGTGGGAGGTACTTGATGGCATGCAGATCATCACCATGAGCCATGTGGATGTGAAGGAGGAAATCCTCAATCCATACAATGGGATCTGTTGTACCATCATACGATACGATATTTACGGGTTTAATACCCTCCGGGAATTCGTGATCCATAACTTCATCAGTGAAGCATAGGGGGTGTGCGGCGCCTCTGTGCCGGGCTACATCACAACGCAGTTCATATGAGTCTTGTCTGCTATATTCGGCCCGGACGGATTTACTTTTAGTGTATCCGGTGAGACGGTCATCGTCCCACGTTGGCGCGCGCCCCTGTGACACGTATATTGACCTTGCATGTTTTGCCCTGTTGTCCAATACGTCTCGCAGGTCCCGTGTGTTGCCCCGGGCCTTGGTATTTTTGATTGAGTGTCGGCGGGGTGCAGGCTAAACTTCAGGCTGAAACGCCTCTCTGGCTCGGCCACGCGGTGGCCGGTCAGCCGCATCGTACGCTGGTGATGCGGGTTTCAATGCTTCCTCCTCGAGGTGAGGTAGCAACCTGCGCTTTGGATAACTCTTGGTTGGGCGCTCAAGTTCGTATTCCTCGGCCGCAAGGACTTTTGTCCATCTGTCTGCTAGAAAATCTTGATCAGCTCGAAGTTGTTGTTGCTTTTTCTTCAAGCTATTTGCTGTGGCTATAAGCCGGTGCTTGAAGTGCTCCTGTTCGACGGGATCCTCAGGCACGATAAATTCTCCATCGCCGAGGCTCCCCTCATGTTCGGAGAGAGGCGTGTAATTGTCCTCCTCTGATTCTCCATCCGTTGCCCGCTCTGGAGGGCTAGCTGGTTCACCCTCCCACTCTAAATCATGCTGGGGGGATTGTTGTCGTCTGAGGCACTATCCGGAGTGTTATTGTCTCTTGTGCCGGTATCACTACTTTTGCAATGGCGGGACTTAGAGCGGCGCCGCTGACGTTGGCGCTTGGGTTGCTTCTTGGGTTGCATGCTTGTGAAGTTATTATATGCATGTTGTACAAGGGTTTTTCTGTAGAACTACAAATCTACGGATAAAGCAAAAATTCGCAGCAATGGAAAAAAAACTAGAATGGTCCGAAACCGGGACAAGCCCAACAGTGCAGAGGGGCTACAGGCAGCTCACCCTGGGCAAAGGCCCGGTCGGGCAGAGGAGGGAGCAGCGGGATGGCTCTCATCTGGGTCGTGGCCCATGCGGGCGCTGGCGCGGAGCTGGGCCTCGCATGGCTCGGCTGGCCCACGCACGGAGGCGAACGGGGCTATGGATCGCCGTCCTCGTCTGCTCAATGCAGAGGCAGGAATAGGCGCGACGGCGGCTGCCGGCGATGTGGAACGACGACGCGACTGGGAAGAGCTCCGGTGAGGTCGGGGATGGATGGCTCCGGCCTTAGGGTGCCGGATCTGGCCTGATTTGGACAAGGACGATGGCTCACGGAGCTCGGGCACCCATGGCAGAGAGAGATTAGATAGATAAGAGGAAGGGAGACATGGGCGAAAAGGAGCAGGAAGGGGCACTGCTCACCTGAGACGGTGGCGGCACTCGCCGGGGACGACGAGGGCTGGTGGCCGGAGGCGGCGGGGCTGACGCGGTGGTGCGGGCGCCGGGTGAGGGAGTGCAGCGGCGGGGAGCTCGAGGGGAGCGGGGCTCCAGTGGCTGTGGGCGGCGATGCGGGCTTGTCCGGGCCCAGATGGGCTCGGGCAGGCCCCAGTCTAGGCCGGCGCGAGGTGGGAGGATGGAGGCGCTGTTAGGGCACGTGGCGCGCTACCACTAGCCCTAGGCTGCGGCGACGACGGGTTCAGGTGGCGGCTCGCCCACTGTGGCAGCGCCAAGTGGCGGTGGCGGGTTCGGCCGGCGCGGAATGCGAGGTGGAGGTGGGAGGAGGCTGGCGGCATGCTCATTTCGAGGAAGGAGTTGTCTGCTACCAAAACTGGAAGGGGAGGCTTCCTTTTATAGGTAGGGTTAGGGTTTGAGAGGTTAGGAGGGGTTTTCGGACCATGTGATGGCCATCGGACGGCTACAGATGCGAGATGGGGTAGGTGGGCTGTGTAGGAGGGTTGGGCTAAGAGGAAAGAGAAGGAATGTAGCCCGGCTACTATTTCCGGAGATCGAAAACGTCCGACATATGACCGGCTATAATGCCGCTATAGTTAACGGACACCGAATGTGATAAAACTTGGCAGGCAGCCTACCTACAACATAACAAGACCGCATGCCAACTTTCATCCCATTCCGAGAACATTTGCCAGCCACTTATGAAATAATATTTCGGACGTGCCGCGGGCGCGTGCGAGTGTGTCTGGGCTCAGAACGGACAACGGAGAGAACTAGGGAACCCGGACGGATGCAAGTTTTGAAAACATGATGATGCAATGTACATGATGACATGGCGAGATGCAACACGCAAGAAAATACATGGCACAACAACGAATGACTGGAAGACAACTGGCGCAACGGCCTCGGGGCGTCACAACACTCCACCACTACAAGAGGATCTCATCCTAAGATCTAGGTTGGCACCGAAGAGAAGCGGAAGAGGAAGAGGTAAAACAAAGTTGCTTCTTCGACAAATGAGTGAAGCCACGAACCTTGAGAGGTTGAACAATTTGAAAGAAAGAATACAAGGAAGATGAACAAAGTTGAAAACACTCCGTTAGGAAAGAGGAACAAGGAACATTACTAGAACCTTGTAGGTTGAAAGACATAAGAAAAGGGATGCAATGGACAAGAAGTCCATGTAAGCACTCCGGTTGAAACGAGATGTACAAGGACGGATAAAGATCACATATGACAACACTCCGGTTGGAAAAGCAAGGCATAGAATATGAACTTGACAAGATGAGAGGATACTTGATGAAATCAACAACACACTGCCTCCGGAACTATTGAAAGAATGGCACAAGGGTAAGAAAGATTTCAGACAGCACTCTGGTGGAGAAGGGAGGCAAAACTTGATAAGATGAGAGAACTTGAATCAAGGACACGACACTCTGGTTAAATGGATAAGCACGAAAAGAACAAGATCCTCACAATTCGAGAAGATGAGTGAAAAGAGTAACCTCACAATGCCTCTGGAAGAAAAAAAATAGAAGATAGATCGTTAGGAAGAAATAAAGTAGAAGAAAATGATAACTTCTACCACCAATGAATTTGAAAGCGTCCTTAGAAAGAAGGATTGAATGGAGTTGTTGATAATTAAACAACAAAAGAATAAGGTTGTTTTGGGCTTAAGGAAAACGTCTCAAAATTATGAGGTGAAATTATGCCACTAACGAAAACAATAGATTGGATTGATTTCAACAAGGAGACTAGAAACTTATTTCACTGGGAGGATAAATGAAGAACTTGGGTCAGTTATAAGCACCATAAATAGTAACAATCCTTAGGGAAATCTTTAGGTGAAATATAAACCAAGATAACTCCAATGAAGAGATTGATGGGTTGCAAAGGATCTCATGAATGAATTGAAAATGATGGGTTTAAAATATGTCATTCCGGACAACTTGTGAATCATTAAACATGAAGAGAAATTGTCAAGAGTGACATAGCACCACCTCAAATGATAAGGTAGAAAGAATTGCACTTCGGAATGCAAGATGAAGAATGCTTGAACTCCTCAAAACAAAACATGTGTTAATCACCCTGTTTAATTTTGAGTATAGGTTGGAGGATCTTAACTTTGAGAGAAATCTTGAAGAGCAAATCGAGAATGAAAGGAATCATTGGCGAACCACCATGTAGAGCCTCCATGAAGAATTCTGGTAAACAAAAGGATGATAAAACAGAAAGAGAAGTTCAAAACACAAAGTGAAGCTGTAGCGACCAGACATCAAACGGTCCAATCTCTGTGCTCCGGTGTCATCCTTGGATCAGTAATGCTGACACCACATAGTACTTGAAGGATTTATAACAGAGTAGCAATCACACACTTATTACATCGAGTGTCTCAAAAGAGAGCTTATTACAATTAATATGGCTTAAGGCCATCTAAATACGATAACAACGGAAGGCTTGGAAGATAAGTGAGTCCATCAACTCCAACGGCATCACTGAGTATAGAACCACGACCTAAAGGCACATTACTCGTCGTCTGAAAAGTCTGCAACATGAACGTTGCAGCCCGAAACGGGTCAGCACATGGAATATGCTGGCAATGTAACACATAGAGAGCAATGAAGGAATAGGGCTATACTACATGCATATTTGGCTGGTGGAAAGCTCTATGGTTACAGTTTTGTGTAAAGCCAATTTTTCCCTACTGCAAAGGAATACATTTTATTTAACTAACATGGTGGTTGTTAAACATTGAGAGTGTAGACACCATCTCAATCCCAATTAAGCATCATCATTAAAACCCAACAAAATTAATTAGAGTAACATGACGAGATTCACATGATAATCTGAGTACTAGATACTCAAAATGTCCATAACCGGGGACACGGCTAACCATGATTCGTTTATACACTCTGCAGAGGTTTGCGCACTTTTCCCCACAAGACTCGATCGCCTCCGTTGGGATTCTCGCACTACATGGTGTTTGAGAAACGGATGACCGAGACATAGTCTTTCAGAAGCACTAGCACCTTACGATCGGGTAGATGGTTACACCTACTTTCCCCTACATCTGCTAGTCTACCACTGTAAGAGTTCGGACAACTTAGTCAATTATGCTAGAGCCCATAGTAGCTTGTGGCTGCACACGGAAGTTTCTAGTATGAATAATCTCATGATCCCTTTGAGCCAGGGTGGCGGTCCAAAAGAAAAACAGGCAATCTCTGGAATACCCAGGTGCCTCAATCCACCCAGATGTGTATTTAAGTTGCCACCTTAGATAAACCAATAATTTAACAATCTCACATCTGTCTTGGATACACTCACCCAATCCACGTCTACTAGCATAGCATGGTATAATAAGCAAACATAGAAGTAACTCCCAAAGGTTTGATAATAATAGGTAATAGGTACTACCTCATCTACTTCCGAAACCCACAATTTAATTAGATCCTAATCATGCAATGTGTGAGGATTGATCTAATGCAATAAAAACTGGGTAATAGGAAGTATGATCAAAGTGTTACTTGCCTTGCTGATGATCCGCAAAACCTAGCGATTCGAAGTAGCAAGCGGCGCACTACGGGTACTCTATTGCAAACAAACAAGCATACAATAAGTACTCAACTAATGCACAGGTAAAACTCAAATAAGAGATCTAACCAGAAAGTTCAACTTAAGAACTCCGGTTGGCAAAAAGAATCAAATCGAACGAAGCAACGAAAGACAAACGGCAAAAGAAACAAGCTTCATTTACTAATCTGGATCCAGATCAAATTTTATAGAGACAAAAACTTGTTTGAGTTGGTTAAACGGAAAGAGGGTTTCGAGATGAAACTCCAAGCGCTGGAATCGCCTGATTCCGATAAATGAGCAAAAAGTTATACTAAAACGAAAATTGGATCAGAAATTGCGATTAGAAAAATCGCGGATTTAATCCAAGAAAAAGAAAAACGATGAACAGATTAATGAACGAACGTTCGTTATCTGGATCTAAACGATGAACACGTTCGTTAAAACGAACGAACGAGCGAACGCTCGCCAAATAACTAAACCGTAGAAAAAAAACCGATCTATCTAAAAAACGAATCTAAAAAAACAAAAAAAACCCGGTGAAAACCAACGGTTTTCTGAAGAAAAAAAAACGGCTGGCGGTGGCGGTTCGACCTCATCGGCGGCGAGCTCCGGCGGCGGCGGGGCGGCGGCGCGGCGACAGCGGGCGGCAGCAGCGGGCGGCTGCAGCGGGCGACGCGGCCTAGGGTTAGGGTTGGGGCGGCGGCTTGGGCTTGGGGCGCGGCTCGGGTGGGCTATGGGGCTCGTGGTGGTGCTATATAAATCCTCCCCCGGAGGAGTCCGGGCCTAACATGGCACGTAGGTCGGTTCACGTTTTTTTAATAATTACGCTCAGAAAAAAAACAAAAGGAATACTAAACGGACTCCAAAAATCCCGAAATAAATTTTCCCCGGCTTCTAAAATCAAGCCGCACAGGATGAACATTTATTTGGGGCCTAAATGCAATTTTGAAAAACACGCATTTTTCCTAAATTCAAATAAAATATCAAATAAAACCAAAATAAAATCTTATTTGATTTTATTATTAAATCCTCAATATTTATTTATTTTGGGAAAGTCATTTTATTCCCTCTCTCATATTTTTATAGTAGAAATAATTGAAGATAAAATAAATAAAATCAAATGATCCTATTTTCAAAATTTGAGAAAACTCAAATATGAAAATAACGAAATCCCCAACTCTCTCCGAGGGTCCTTGAGTTGCGTGAAATTTCTAGGATCAACCAAACTGCAATAAAATATGATATGCAGTGATGATCTATTGTATAACATTCCAAATTGAAAATTTGGGATGTTACAAACCTACCCCCCTTAAGATGAATCTCGCCCTCGAGATTCGGGTTGGCTAGAAAATAGGTGAGGGTGGTCCTTCAGCAATTCTTCCTCTCGTTCCCAGGTGGCTTCATCCTCCGTGTGGTGGCTCCACTGAACATTGCAAAACTTGATATCCTTGCTGCGGGTGACTCGGTTGGCATACTCAAGAATCTTAACTGGTTTCTCCTCATAGGTCAAATCACTATCCAACAGAATCGCTTCCAGCGGCACTGTATCTCTTAGAAGTATATCAGCCATCCCCGCGTGGCACTTCTTTAACTGGGAAACATGGAACACGTCGTGAACTCCTGACAATCCTTCGGGCAATTCCAACTTATAGGCTACTTCTCCCATATGCTCCAAAACCTTGTATGGTCCTACAAAACGTGGCGCTAACTTTCCCTTAACTCCAAAGCGCTTAACTCCTCGAAGTGGAGATACTCGAAGATAAAATTGGTCTCCGACTTCGTAAACTGTCTCCTTGCGTTTAGAATCTGCGTAGCTCTTCTGCCTGCACTGGGCTACCTTGAACCTATCGTGAATCAATTTTACCTTCTGTTCAGACTCCTTAATCAGATCCCGTCCAAACAACTGACGGTCTCCAACTTCATCCCACGACAATGGGGTCCTGCACCTCCTTCAGTACAAGGCTTTGAAAGGGGCCATCTTCAAACTGGTTTGATAACTGTTGTTATAAGAGAACTCTGCATATGGCAAATTCTCGTCCCAATTAGATCCATAATCTAGCGCACAAGCTCTCAGCATATCCTCCAAAATCTGATTAACTCTCTCGGTCTGTCCATCTGTCTACGGATGGAAAGCTGTACTGAACTCTAGCCTGGTACCCAAAGTTTCATGCAACTGATTCTAGAACTTTGAGGTAAACTGGGTTCATCTATCTGATACAATGCTCCATGGAACTCCGTGCAGACATACGATCCTGGTCATGTATATCTTTGCCAACTTAGCACTGGTGTAGGTAGTCTTCACTGGGATGAAATGAGCTACCTTTGTCAAACGATCGACTACAACCCAAATCGAGTCATAGCCTGAACGCGTTCTAGGCAATCCTATGATAAAATCCATGCCTAACTTATCCCCCTTCCATTTGGGTATTGGCAATGGCTGTAGCAATCCCGCTGGCTTCTGATGCTCTGCCTTTACTCTCTGACAAACATCACAAACTGCTACATACTCCGCAATATCCTTCTTCATTCTGGTCCACCAGAAAGTATCCTTAAAATCCAAATACATCTTGGTATTTCCTAGGTGAATCGAATATGGTGAATCATGGGCCTCTTGCAGAATCAACTTCCTGATCTCCGGATCATTGGACACATAAACACGGTCTTCAAACCATAAGGTATCATGCTCATCCTCATGAAATTCTTTAGCTTTTCCTTTGCTCATTTTCTCCTTAATAGAAGCGATCTCCTTGTCAGTACTTTGAGCTTCTCTGATCTTATTCATCAAAGTAGACTGAATCTCCAATGCTGCTACATAGCCTCTCGGGACTATCTCCAAACATAGCTCACGAAGATTTTCGGCTAACTCCCTTGGTAAATCTCCCGTCATTAGAGTGTTGACATGGCTTTTATGGCTCAACGCGTCAGCTACTATGTTAGCCTTTCCGGGATGGTAATGCAATCTCATATCATAATCCTTGATGAGCTCCAACCATCCCCTTTGCCTGAGATTCAACTCCTTCTGCGTGAAAATATACTTCAAACTCTTGTGATCCGTGTACACCTCACAATGATTTCCAATGAGAAAGTGTCTCCAAGTCTTCAATGCATGCACTACGGCTACTAACTCCAAATCATGTGTGGCATAATTTAACTCATGCAGCTTAAGCTGTCGAGAGGCATATGAAACCACTCTTCCTTCCTGGATAAGCACTGCTCCAAGTCCTCGACGTGAAGCGTCGCAATACACCTCATAATCCTTTGTCTGATCTGGCAAAATCAACACTGGTGATGTAACCAAACATTTCTTCAACTCCTGGAAACTGGCCTCACATTCCTCGGTCCATATGAACTTGGTATCCTTCTTCAACAACTCCTTCATAGGCTTCGCAATCTTCGAGAAATTTTCAATGAATCTCCAGTAGTATCATGCGAGTCCAAGAAAACTCCGGATCTCCCCAACTGTTGTTGGTGCTTCCCAATTTGTTACGGTGTCAACCTTGGTGGGATCTACAGCTATACCTTCTCCGGATATAACGTGTTCGAGAAATCCAACTTCCTTCAACCAATACTCACATTTGCTAAACTTGGCATATAACCGATGTTCTCTGAGTTTACCAAGTACCAAACGCAAATGCTCCTTATGCTCCTCTTCATTTTTCGAGTAAACCAGGATATCATCAATGAACACTACGACGAACTTATCCAAAAACTCCATAAACACTTTGTTCCTCATGTTCATAAAATATGTAGGTGCGTTAGTCAGACCAAATGACATAACAATATACTCGTACAGCCCATACCTGGTGGTAAAAGTCGTCTTAGGTATATCCTGTTCTCGAATCTTCAACTGATGGTATCCTGATCGCAGATCGATCTTGGAAAATACCTTAGCTCCTTGCAATCAATCAAACAGATCATTGATCATCGGTAGTGGGTACTTGTTCTTGATGGTTACTTCATTCAATCCTCGATAATCAACAACCATCCTTAACGATCCATCCTTCTTCTCCACTAGAAGTACTGGCGATCCCCAAGGCGAAGAACTTGGGCGGATATATCCTTTATCCAGTAAATCCTTAATCTGCTTCTTAATCTCTTCCAAATCCTTTGCGGGCATCCTATACGGTCTCTTAGATATTGGTCCTATGCCTGGCAAAAGCTCAATCAAAAACTCAATATCTCTATCCGGTGGCATGCCCGGCAACTCTTCTGGAAATGCATCAGGAAAATCCTTCACTACTGGTACTTCCTCCTGCACAACTCCTGTTAACGAATTTACTTGAGTCCTTTTAGGCACATGCCAGGACACATACTTGATCCTTCTCCCTTCTGGGGTGGTAAGCAAAATTGACTTACTGGCGTAATCGATGTTTCCTCCATACATCGACAACCAATCCATACCCAAAATTACATCCAAACCTTGTGATTCCAAAATGATCAAATCCAAGGGAAACACATGCCTACCTATACTCAATGGCACTTGAAATCATCCCGTACTAGCCATATACTCCGCTCCTGGTGAGCTTACTAACATAGGTGTTCTAAGAACTTTGGTGGGAAGGTTATACTTATCCACGAATCCCCTTGATATGTATGAATGCGATGCACCAGTATCGAAAAGAACGAGTGCAGTAAATGACTTAACCAAAAACTTACCATTTACTGCATTCGGCTGCTCTTCAACCACCTCCACGTTAACGTGGTTCACCTGTCCCCTATTGAAAGGGTTGGGCTTCTTCCCAGAGCTTCCATTGCCATTTCCATTCTGAGATTCAGGACATTCATTGGCATAATGTCCGGTCTTCTGGCACTTAAAGCAAGTGACTTGGCTCAGGTCTCTCTTGGCTGGGGTTGATGGGTTGGTACGGTTCTGGCCGTTGCTTCCTCCATTCCCATTACCATTCTTGGTGCCATTATGATTGTGCGAGCTACCTCCTCCATGGGTATGCTGAAAATGTCCTCCCGGTCTAGGGGTAAAACGTGGCTTCTGCTGAGCTCCTGAATTGTACTTTCCTTGGCCATACTTCCTCTTGCGATTCTCAATCTGCTGGTGCTTCCCTTCAATCATGAGAGCACGATCTACCAACTCCCGGTAGTTGTTGAAGGATGCTACCATCAACTGCATGCTCAACTCGTCATTCAGTCCTTCCAGAAACTTCTCCTGCTTAGCTGCATCCATAGCAACGTCATCTGGGGCATAACGTGCTAGCTTACTAAAGTCCTCCACATACTGGCCAACTGTCCGTCCTCCTTGGCGTAAGTTGCGAAACTCATGCTTCTTCATGGCCATAGCTCCCGCCGAAACATGGGCAGTACGAAAAGCCTACTGGAACTGGTCCCATGTGACAGTGTCGATAGGGAAAGTGGCGGTGAAATTCTCCCACCATGATGCTACGGGTCCTTCAAGCTGATGTGTGGAAAACTTCACCTTTTTGGCATCTGTGCATCCTGCCGTGGTTAACTCCCTTGCTGTCTTGCGGAGCCAATCATCTGCTACTATAGGCTCGGTGCTACTTGAAAACACCAGCGGATTCAGCCTAAGAAAACGGGCTAAGTGATCAACAGGTGGTGGTGGTGGGTTGTTGTTGTTGTTCCCCTGATTCTGATTCTGGACTAGCAACTGCATCAACGTGTTCTGCTGCTGGATCAACTGAGTGAGCTCCGGTGGGAAGGTAAATCCGGGGTCACGTCTTGGAGGCATATGAGGGTTTAGAAAGGCTGAGATTTAAGTATAGAGAGGGGTCTAGAGACAAAACACTACCCATATGCACATGAGGCAAAAGCAAACAATTCACTTCATTCAATCAAACAAGGGCATACAGTTGATCTAACTATCGCAAAAGTGCTCGGACTACTATATTTACATGGTGGACTAGTACTACTGTTGGGGTGGTCTACTAGAAATATTCTTCGGTTGCAGACATCCATGATATCTGCTCCAGCTTCATCAACATAGTCATCGTCGCTATCATCTGGATCCGAGTCGGTGTCGTCGATGATGATGTAGTCTTCTGGGCGAATCTCCTTGGGTTCTTCGTCTTCTTCTACTGGTGTAGGGCCTCCCATGAATATTCCGATCTTCATTGTTAGGTCAGCATTCTTGTCCACTAGTACTTCGATTTCCTCTTCATAATCTTCACGTGTAGCCTTGAGTTCTTTCTCCAGTTCCTTGATTCTTGTGCTCGCCTTCTTCAGATCTATCATGTCCGCGCACATCTGGTTCTCCTGACGTCGAATGTGCTGGTTTAACTCCTGGATTAAAGCTGCAATTGATCTATACTTCCTGCTGCTGATCATCTCCCAGTGCTCATCTCGGCGCCCACAAATCTGGTAGATAGTATCCTTGAGGTCATTGCGGTAAACTTCTCCAATACGTCCCATGGCGATGTGAGCTGCCATGCTCTTTCCTAGACTCTAGGTTGGTGCATCAAAGGAAAACTCTATGGGCTCAGTGACTGGCATGAACGTCCTTCCTGGAAGTTGAACTTGAATCACCCAGCGCTCTTCTTCAGGTAATGTGGCGTTGTAGGTTCCGGTGAAGCTTGGTACTCCTATGTTCAGATATCTAGTGACTTCCTTCAAGTGACGTCCAAAGGGTGTATCTTCATACAGTTGTGTGAACTTGTTCCTTGCATCCGCCATCCTAACAGAGTAGAAAAGATGAGGAGTTAGAATGAGAAGAATGAGTAGTGATCTATGGCTTTAGCTTAGTGGTCGTGTCCTACAGTCAGCGTGTGCTCTGATACCATCTTGTAGCGACTCGACCTCAAACGGTCCAATCTCTGTGCTCCGGTGTCATCCATGGATCAGTAATGCTGACACCACACAGTACTTGAAGGATTTATAACAGAGTAGAAATCACACACTTATTACATCGAGTTTCTCAAAAGAGAGCTTATTACAATAAATATGGCTTAAGGCCATCTAAATACGATAACAACGGAAGGCTTGGAAGATAAGTGAGTCCATCAACTCCAATGGCATCACTAAGTATAGAACCACGGCCTAATGGCACCTTAATCATCGTCTGAAAAGTCTGCAACATGAACATTGCAGCCCGAAACGGGTCAGCACATGGAATATGCTGGCAATGTAACACATAGAGAGCAATGAAGGAATAAGTCTATACTATATGCATATTTGGCTGGTGGAAAGCTCTATGGTTATAGTTTTGTGTAAAGCCAATTTTTCCCTACTACAAAGGAATACATTTTATTTAACTAATATGGTGGTTGTTAAACATTGAGAGTGTAGACACCCTCTCAATCCCAATTAAGCATCATCATTAAAACCCAACAAAATTAATGAGAGTAACATGATGAGATTCACATGATAATCTGAGTACTAGATACTCAAAATGTCCATAACCGGGGACACGGCTAAACACGATTAGTTTATACACTATGCAGAGGTTTGCGCACTTTTCCCCACAAGACTCGATTGCCTCCGTTGGGATTCTGGCACTACATGGTGTTTGAGAAACGGATGACCGAGACATAGTCTTTCAGAAGCGCTAGCACCTTACGATCGGGTAGACCGTTGCACCTACTTTCCCCTACATCTGCTAGTCTACCACTATAAGAGTTCGCACAACTTAGTCAACTATGCTAGAGCCCATAGTAGCTTGTGGCTGCACACGGAAATTTCTAGTATGAATAATCTCATGATCCCTTTGAGCCTGGGTGGCGGTCCAAAAGAAAAACAGGCAATCGCTAGAGTACCCAGGTGCCTCAATCCACCCAGATCTGTATTTAAGTTGCCACCTTAGATAAACCATTAATTTAACAATCTCACATCTGTCATGGATACACTCACCCAATCCACATCTACTAGCATAGCATGGCATAATATGCAAACGTAGAAGTAACTCCCAAAGGTTTGATAATAATAGGTAATAGGTACTACCTCATCTACTTCCCAAACCCACAATTTCATTAGATCCTAATAATGCAATGTGTGAGGATTAATATAATGCAATAAAAACTTGGTAATAGGAAGTATGATCAAAGTGTTACTTGCCTTGCTGATGATCGGCAAAACCTAGCGATTCGAAGTAGCAAGCAGCGCACTCCGGGTACTCTATTACAAACAAACAAGCATACAATAAGTACTCAACTAATGCACATGTAAAACTCAAATAAGAGATCTAACCAGAAAGTTCAACTTAAGAACTCCGGTTGGCAAAAATAATCAAATCGAACGAAGCAACGAAAGGCAAACGGCAAGAAACAAGCTTTGTTTACTAATCTGGATCTAGATCAAGTTTTATAGAGGCTAAAACTTGTTTGAGTTGCTTAAACAGAAAGAGGGTTTCGAGACGAAACTCCAGGTGCTTGAATCGCCTGATTCCGATAAACGAGCGAAAAGTTATACTAAAACTAAAATCGAATCAGAAATCGCGATCAGAAAAATCGCGGATTTAATCCGGGAAAAAGAAAAACGATGAACAGATTAACGAACGAACATTCGTTATCTGGATCTAAACGATCAACACATTCGTTAAAACGAACGAACGAGCGAACGCTCACTAAATAACTAAACCAAAGAAAAAAACCGATCTATCTAAAAAACGAATCTAAAAAACCAAAAAAAAACCCGGTGAAAACCAACGGTTTTCTGAAGAAAAAAACCGGCAGGCGGCGGCGAGGCCACGGCGGGAGGCGGCGGCGGTGGGCGGTTGAAGCGGGCGGCGCGGCCTAGGGTTAGGGTTGGGGCGGCGGCTTGGGCTTGGGGCGCGGCTCGGGTGGGCTGCGGGGCTCGGGGCGGCGCTATATAAAGCCTCCCCCAGAGGAGTCCGGGCCTAACATGGCCGGTAGGTCGGTTCGCGTTTTTTTAAATTATTATGTTCAGAAAAAAATAAAAGGAATACTAAATGGACTCCAAAAATCCCGAAATAAATTTTTCCCGGCTTCTAAAATCAAGCCGCACAGGATGAACATTTATTTGGGGCCTAAATGGAATCTTGAGAAACGCACATTTTTCCTAAATTCAAATAAAATAGCAAATAAAACCAAAATAAAATCTTATTTGATTTTATTATTAAATCCTCAATATTTCTTTATTTTGGGAAAGTCATTTTATTCCCTCTCTCATATTTTTATAATAGAAATAATTGAAGATAAAATAAATAAAATCAAATGATCCTATTTTCAAAATTTGAGAAAACTAAAATATGAAAATAACAAAATCCCCAACTCTCTCTGAGGGTCCTTGAGTTGCATGAAATTTCTAGGATCAACCAAAATGCAATAAAATATGATATGCAATGATGATCTATTGTATAACATTCCAAATTGAAAATTTGGGATGTTACAGAAGCCTTGCAATGATTATGATGGAGCTTCGCGACGAGATCATGCGGAAAACTTGGAACTCCGGAAAAGAAAAGATGAAGCATCTCGAACCGAGAAATGTGACATGATGAACAACTCCGGAAAGAAGAAACTAGATCACTTGGATGAAACAATGATAAGAATTACGTTTTGCGTATCCTTCACCAATTTAAATTGATGACGAGCAACGGATTTGGCATACTACTTATTCTCGTAAAAAGGGTTAAGATAGATATAGCGCAAACTAGATAAAGTCTTTAATGAACCACCGGTAGGATTGAAACAACGAACAAATTAATATGAGAACATAGGAAGAGGAATCTTGAACAAACCATCGTAAGAACTAAAAGAGACTGAACAAAGAAAAGATAGTAAAACACCGGGAAGAATTAGAAAAAGAACGAAGATACTTGAGAGAATTGAGATACAAGAGAACGAATAGATCACGAGCTGACAAAGAGGATACTTGAACGATGCACGGGTAAGATTTGGAGAACGATAGTTACATGCTGAGAATGAAGAATTATGACATGATAGCCTTCAGAGGAAAGAAATGGAAATAACTCGTGAAATGCTCCGGATGGGTATGAAAAGAATTCTCACAATCCAAAACTATTTCGAGAGGATGGCAACAAGTTAGAACCACACATCTTTGAGAGAACGGATAAGATTTGGAGGAAAAACTCTTCTTCGGTCTTTAAATGTTGAGAAATATGATGAGAACCACCATGAATTGTTGAGGCAGTCCGGAATGAAGAATTGAAAGGTTGAACCAATGATGAAAGAATTTCAAAGATCTTGGAGAAAGACATTTGACTGATCACAATTCATTCATACGTCAAACTTTGAAATGAATTTGAAAATAACTCCGAAAAATTAGAAGAGTCGGGTAAGATCCTGGAAAAAGACCTGTGGGTTAAGGCCCACTCAAAAGAAACATCATTAAACGATTACTTGAATGGTAGATTGCGCCGGTTGAATTACGTTGCTTGAAAGAGATAACAACCTCGAAATAACTTGAATGGATCGTGAATGGATACATGAATCCTCTGAGATATCTTCGGCACTCCGGAACAAATGAATGGCGAGAAGTGGATGATTAAGAGGTGCACCGGTATGAGAAAACATTGTGAAATGAGGAGAAAAAGGATATTATCAACAAAGCCTTAATTGAATCCACCGGAGAAGAAAAGAATGAAGAATGATAAACTTGAAACTCCTGACCATCTTCATGATAATCACCGGGTAAGAACATTGATGGAAAAGAATGGAGTGACTTCCCATCAATAAAAGAATACTCGATTAAGAAATCTGAGTCCTTGAAGAAAAAGTGTGGGAGGGCGGGAACACAAAGGCAACTTGGGGAAGATGGGATAAACATCATTGAGAAAACTTAGAATTGATCTAGCAAATATTGAAAGGATATGATTAACTTGAAGAAAAGGACACCGGTTGGAAAGAATTGAAAAGAAAACCTTGATGATCAAGAAGGATTAGCATCTACATAGAATTATGAGAACACCGCTTAGAAAAGGTATGGAATCCACATTTGACATGAAGCAACTCGAATACCACAACTCAAAATAAAACAAAGGATTGGCTTGCAAAATAAGCTAGAACAAATACATATGATAGAGATTTGCCCAATCCCATATCATGCATCTGTCGGAAAGATATCCTAGGAGCTACTTGAATTCCCACTTATGAACTCCCGAAACTTTCTGGTTATGCAATAAGGTGTTGGGGATATAGGTGAAGCAATATATCTCACCCAAACTAACAATCCCTACATCCAACTGTATCCATATTTCAACACATAACCAAGAAACCTTCGGAAATCATGTACCTCAACCTTCGAAAAGCATCTGTTATACGAGTTATGGCATACTCCCGAACTCCCGCCCCAGTACTAGGTGGCATGGAGGTTATCTCACCAACAACTGCATAAAAGAGATTTTCGATGTCGGCAAACTCAGGTATTCCAAAACTGCAACGATAAAATTGTGACGACAACACCTCAGAGCTCAACTCCCCAGGACACTGCCACAACCCCTAAATGTCAGGAGGCACCAAGAACAATGTTCTCATCACAAAAAATCGGAACGATTCCAAGATAGCCGCGTGATCCTAAAAAAATCTTTAGTGAAATTTGAGGAGAGGAAAGTCAAAACATCTACGTCAGGAGGCCTCACCAGAGCAACGAAGGGACTGAGGAGTAAAAAGAATCCTACTCTCTGATATATATAACCCTAAGACTCAAAACATTTTTATTCTAGACCCAATGACATCAGCAATTCGATCAAGAAGGGGGCTCTTAAGTCTGGGATGGCTCTGATTACCAACTTGTAACACCCATGATACGGCTATATCTCCCACGTGTCGAGGCACGACTTGGAGGCATAACCCCATGGTGGTTTTGTCGCAAGAAGGGTAATCTTCACACAATCCCATGTAGTGAATAAGAAACGGATAAAGAGTTGGATTACAATCGCCACATCACACAAATAACAAGTTAAACATAGATTATCCAGAGTACAATCAAGGTCCGACTACTGAACCAAAATAAAAGAAGACAAGCCCAAATGCTAGATCCCGGATCGTCCCAACTAGCGCCACTACTGATCATCCGCAAAAGACACATAGTAACGACCGGGGTCCTCGTCGAACACCCACTTGAGTTCGGTAGCATCACCTGCACTGGTGTCATCGGCACCTGCAACTGTTTGGAAGTATGTGTGAGTCACGAGGACTCAGCAATCCCACACCCGCAAGATCAAGACTATTTAAGCTTATGGGTAGGATGTGGTAATAAGGTGGAGCTGCAGCAAGCGCTAAGCAAGTATGGTGGCTAACATACGCAAATAAGAGTAAGGTGAGAAGCTACGCAACGGTCGAAAAGCTATAAGTGATCAAGAAGTGATCCTGATACTACTTATGTTCAAGCATAACACAAGACCGTGTTCACTTCCCAGACACTACCAAAAAGAGACCATCACGGCTACACACGCGGTTGATGCATTTTAATCAAGTCAAGTGTCAAGTTCTCTACAACCGGATATTAACAAATTCCCATCTGACACATAACCGCGTGCATGACTTTTGAAAGTTTATACTCTGCAGGGGTGTCCCAACTTAGCCCATCACAAGCTCTCATGATCAACGAAGGATATTCCTTCTCCCAGAAAGACCCAGTGAGTCTCGGAATCCCGGTTACAAGACATTTTGACAATGGTAAAACAAGACTAGCAAAGCCGCCCGATGTGCCGACAAATCTCGATAGGAGTCGCACGTATCTCATTCTCAGGGCACACCGAATGGGACATGCTACGAGTAAAACCAGCCCTCGAGTTTCCCCGAGGTGGCCCCGCATGCAGCTCGGTTCGGACCAACACTCAGAGGAGCATTGGCCCGGGGGGCTAAAATAAAGATGACCCTCGGGCTCCGGAAATCCAAGGGAAAAAGGCTTAGGTTGTTAGGCAAATGTAAAACAAAGGTTGGGCCTTGCTGGAGGAGTTTTATTCAAAGCGAACTATCAAGGGGTTCCCATAACCCCAACCGCGTAAGGAACGCAAAATCAAGGAACATAACACCGGTATGACAGAAAACTAGGGCGGCAAGAGTGGAATTAAACACCAGGCAAAAGGCCGAGCCTTCCACCCTTTACCAAGTATATAGATGCATTAATTAAATAAAAGATATTGTGATATCCCAACATATCAATGTTCCAACCTGGAACAAACTTCACCTTCACCTGCAACTAACAACACTATAAGAGGGGCGGAGCAAAAGCGGTAGCATAGCCAAACAACGGTATATCCATGTTCCACCCAACGTAGTCGAATGAATCCTCACAACTCCGGAATGAAACCGAAGCTAACAAGTGAAGAAACCCGGAAAGAATAAAGCAACATAGTAAACAACCATCACATAAACATGGCATGATGCACAACCAAGTATGGTGCATATCCGATTTCATGAAACATGGCATGGCAAAGTGCACAAACAATACTACAAATTAAGTGGAGCTCAATATGCAACGAGTTACGTACTGACGAAACACCACATCAATTATTTAATTCTCTCTTGTTTATGAACCCAACAATATTAAATGTTGTTAAACATGGCAAGAGGTGAAGCATATGAAAACTACACATTTAAGCCAGTTTAAATGAGGCCGGAAACAACAACAATTCCGGAAAATCCTCATATGCATATTTAGAATTAGCTACTATTCTGCCCTAAACATAATTTTAGAGTTGTTAAACATGCAAAGTAAGTACATCGTGTTAATCTATGCATTTTTCTGCCCCATTTACATATAAAGTTTATTAAATTCAGAGCTACGGTTAATTAGTTATGAAATAAAGCATTTTAGCATGGCATTTAAGCAAATTAATGCAAACAACAATTTAAACATTTTAAACATGGATGAAAGTTGCATATTATGAAACTACACAAAATTCTAAGCATTTTCCATATATAAGTTATTTACATATGATGCACGGTTGTGAAGTTATTATATGCATGTTGTACAAGGGTTTTTCTGTAAAACTGCAAATCTATGAACAAAGCGAAAATTCGCAGGAACGAAAAAAAATAAGAATGGGCTGAAACCGGGACAAGCCCAACAGTGCATAGGGGCTGCAGGCGGCTCACCCTGGGCCAAGGCCCGGTCGGGTAGAGGAGGGAGAAGCGGGACGGCTCTCATCTAGGTCGTGGCCCACGCAGGCGCTGGCACGGAGATGGGCCTTGCATGGCCCGGCAGGCCCACGCGTGGAGGCGAACGTGGCTGGGGATCGCCGTCCTCCTCTGCTAGATGCAGAGGCAGGAATAGGCGTGGCGGTGGCTTCCGGCGATGTGGAACGACGACGCGACGGGGAAGAGCTCCAGCGAGGTCGGGGATGGATGGATCCGCCCTTGGGGCGCCGGATCTGGCCTGAGTTGGACAAGGACGGTGGCTCGCGGAGCTCGGGAAACCATGGCAGAGAGAGAGTTTAAAGAGATAAGAGGAAGGGAGTCATGGGCGAAAAGGAGCAGGGCAGGGCGCTGCTCACCTGAGACGGTGGCGGCGCTCGCCTGTGACAACGAGGGCCGGCTGCCGGAGGCGGCGGGGCTAACGCGTTGGTGCGGGCACCGGGTGCGGGAGCGCGGAGGCGGAAAGCTCGAGGGGAGCGGGTCTCCTACGGCTGCTAGCGGTAAGGCGGGCTCGTCCTGGCCCAGATGGGCTCGGGCAGGCCACGATCTGGACCGGCGCGAGGTGGGAGGAGGGAGGCGCTGGCAGGGCACGTGGCGCGCTACCACTGGACCTAGGCGGCGACGACGACAGGTTCAGGTGGCGGGTCTGCCGTTGGGGCAGCGTCAAGTGGCGGCGGCGGGTTAGGCCGGCATGGAATGCGAGGTGGAGGTGGGAGGAGCCTGGCGGCGCGCTGATTTCGAGGGTGGAGTTGTCTGCTGCCACAAATGGAAGGGGAGGCTTCCTTTTATAGGAAGGGTTAGGGTTTGAGGGGTTAGGAGGGGTTTTCGGACCGTGCGATCGCCATCGGATGACTCTCGACGCGACGAGGGGTAAGTGGGCTGTGTAGGAGGGCTTGGACTGAGAGGAAAGAGGAGGAATGGAGCCCGACGACTATTTTCGGAGACCGAAAACGTCCGACGTATGAACGGCTATAATGTCGCTATAGTTATCCGTTGGGGCATCAAACGGAGTCCGAATGCGATGAAACTTGGCAGGCAGCCTACCTACAACATAAAAAGACTGCACGCCAACTTTCCTCCCATTCCGAGAACATTTCCCGGCCACTTATAAAATAATATTTCGGACGTGCCGCGGGCGCGTGCGAGTGTGTCTGGGCTCAGAACGGACAACGGAGAGAACTGGGGAACCAGGAAGGATGCAAGTTTTGAAAACATGATGATGCAATGCACATGATGACATGGCAAGATGCAACACGCAAGAAAAGGCATGGCCCAATGGCGAATAACTGGAAGACACCTGGCGCAACGGTCTCGGGGCGTCACATGAGGGTTATGTTATGGATGAAAAAACTGCTAGAGACTTTTTAGCTTGCAATGATAGATATGATCTTAAGAAACTGTTAGCTAAGCTAAAAGAAATGTCTTTGAATGCTAGAATGAAATATGACCCTGCTTACTTCACCTATCTGTATTTTCGATAAGGATTATGATTTCTCTGTCGACCCTGAGTTAATTACTTTGGTTGAATCTCCTCCTTTTTATGGCTATGAATCTGAAACTATTGTGGCACATCTTACTAAATTAAATGATATAGAAGCATGTTCACTAACGAGGAGAAAATTTGTTACTACTATATCCTTAAGTTACTTCCGTTCTCATTAAAGGGTGATGCTAAAACATGGTTTAATTCTCTTGATCCTGGTTGTGTGCGTAGTCCCTAGGATATGATTTATTACTTCTCTGCTAAATATTTCCCTGCTCATAAGAAACAAGCTACCTTAAAGGAAATATATAATTTTGTGCAAATTGAAGAAGAGAGTCTCCCACAAGGTTGGGGGAGGCTTCTCCAATTACTTAATGCTTTGCCTGATCATCCTCTCAAGAAAAATGAAATACTTGATATCTTTTATAATGGACTAACTGATGCTTCCAGAGACCACCTAGACAGTTTTGTTGGTTGTGTTTTTAGGGAAAGAACTGTTGATCAAGCTGAATTGCTATTGAATAATGTGTTGAGTAATGATAATGATTGGACACTTCCTGAACCAACTCCTAAGCCAACTCTGAAGAAAAGGGGTATTCTATTTCTCAGTCCTCAAGATATGCAAGAGACAAAGAAATATGTGAAAGAAAAAGATATTAAAGCTGAAGATGTTAAGATTTTACCTCCTATTGAAGAAATACATGGTCTTGATAACCCAACAGAGGTAGTAAAGGTAAATTCTCTCTATAGATTTGATGAAGGTGATATTCCTCGTAATAAGTTTGCTAGCCAATGCTTAACTGAGTTTGATAATTTCATTGTTAAGCAAGAAAACTTCAATGCTTATGTTGGTAGAGAATTCAAACATAATGCTTATATGATTGAACACTTGAGTGATTATATGTCTAGAGTTAAAGGTGAACTTAAACTTATTAGTAAACATGCTTCTATGGTTACCACTCAAGTAGAACAAGTACTTAAAGCTCAGAATGATTTTCTCAGTGAATTAAATAATAAGAAAATGGTAATGCTGTTAGAGTTGTGACTAGAGGGGGCAAAATGACTCAGGAACCTTTGCATCCCGAGGGCCACCATAAGAGAATTGAGCAAGATTCTCAGAGAACTAATGTTGATGCACCTAGTTCTTCTAAGAAGAAGAAAAAGAAAAATGATAGGACTTTGCATGCTTCTAGTGAACCTGTTGTTGACACACCTGAGAATCCCAATGATATTTCTATTTCTAATGCTGAACCACAATCTGGTAATGAACATGAACCTAGTTATAATGTTAATGATGATGTTCATGTTGATGCTTAATCTAGCAATAACAATGATGTAGAGATTGAACCTGCTATTGATCTTGAAAACGCACAATCAAAGAATCAACGTTATGATAAGAGAGACTTCATTTCTAGGAAGCATGGTAAAGAAAGAAAACCATGGGTTCAGAAACCCATGCCTTTTCATCTGAAACCATCCAAGAAAAAGGATGATGAGGATTTTGAGCGCTTTGCTGAAATGATTAGACCTATCTTTTTGCGTATGCGTTTGACAGATATGCATAAAATGAATCCTTATGCTAAGTGTATGAAAGATATTGTCACAAATAAAAGAAAGATACCGGAAGCTGAAATTCCACCATGCTTGCTAATTATACTTTTAAGTGTGGAATACCAAAGAAACTAGGAGATCCAGGAGTATCAACTATACCATGCTCCATTAAAAGAAACTATGTTAAAAACTCCTTTATGTGATCTTGGAGCCGGTGTTAGTGTTATGCCTCTCTCTTTATATCGTGGACTTGAGTTGAATATTTGACACCTACTGAAATATCTTTGTAAATGGCTGATAAATCCACTGCTATACCTATCGGTATTTGTGAGGATGTGCCTGTTGTGGTTGCAAACGTTACTATTTTAACGGACTTTGTTATTCTTGATATTCTCGAGCATGATAGTATGTCTATTATTCTTGGAAGACCCTTTTTGAATACTGCAGGGCCTGTTATTGATTGAAACAAAGGCAATGACACTTTTCATGTTAATGGTAATGAGCATACGGTACATTTTCTGAGGAAACAACCTCAAGTCCACAATATCAATTCTATTGGAAAAACTCCAAAGATTATTATTGGAGATTTTGAATTTCCTCTTCCTACTATCAAGAAAAAATATGATATTCTTATTGTTCGGGACATGCATATCCCCGTTGAGGTAACTTAGTGTTATTCAAAAATTCTCCGGTTTCATGTTATTCGGAAAGAGTTTGTTAACAAGACTTGATCAACCTTGTTAGTGGATTCCTTTTGATGAGCATGAGATGGATGAAGTTAGAAAGCACAACTCTCTGTACCCTCCTTTTACTTTCTGTTATTTAGATTAAATAAATAAAAAATAGTATTTTCTGTCTGTTTTCTGAATTATCCTTGCAATAAAAAATACCCCGAAAATAAAAGTTCTCCAAATGCCCTGAAAAATTTAGATGATTTTTTGTAGAATATTTAAGAATATTTGGCACTGAGAACACACCTGGGGGCCACACCACCTGTCCACGAGGGTCCAAGGCATGCCCACCCCCCTGGGGCGCGCCCCTTGCCTCGTGGACCCCACATGGGCCCCCTCCACTTATTCTTGCACCCACAAACTTCATCTTCCTCCAGAAAAAAGCATCCACAAGCTCAAACCCGAGTTCTAGCTCATCTTGCTGCCATTTTCAATCTCCTAGCTCAAAGCTCCATTCACAAAACTGCTTTGGGGGATTGTTCTTCAGTATGTCACTCCTCCAATGGTCCAATTAGTTTTTGTTCTAGTGTTTTATTTATTGCTAATTTTTTCTTCTTAGGTAACCCTGTGTCTTGAGCTTGCATGTCAAATTTATGTGGTCAAAAGTAGTTTTAATGCATGATATGGCCCTTAGGCACTTGTGGGAGTAGTTGCTATCAATCTTGTTGAGTTTGGTTCACTTTTATTTTGATTCACTAAAAGTTTCAGAAATTTTTCAGAGGAAGAAACTACCAAGGGAAGCTCAAGTGCGGCCTTGTGAATGGCTGTCAGAGGAGTTCATGGTCCAGGCAGGCATCAAGGATGAATTTGACACATATGTGTGTAACACTGATCTTGAGAGCTTCGCGTCAAATATGTGCCTGAAATACCTCTATCTAACTGATTCATTTGTGAGAAGGTTTAAATTTACATCCTCGTGCAATTCTCACACTATTTTATTTGATCTTTATGATAAATCATATACCATGGACCTAGAAGGTTTTAATATTGCTTGTAAACTCCCTCTCTGGGGCAATATTATAGAACCTCGCAAATCTGAATATAAAGACTTTCTTGCTAGTATCACTGTGGGGGAATCTAGGGAAATCACACAAGCTACCATAGGAAGCATTCATTTCCCTTCCATACATTATTTTGCTCTCTTCATTGGTAGACGCATTAATGGTAAAGATAAGGCTTGTCACATGTGTGTTCCAGATCTTAGTGTCCTCAATGTGCGGTATTAGGTGATAAACAATATCACTTGGGGCCTATTGTTACACGTAGGTTGCATCACAACAGTATAAGTGGAGATTTGTTTGGCGGAATTTATGCAACTCGTGTAGCTAACTATCTTGATATACCAATACGTGGAAATGGTATTGAGTTGCCTGCTGCTTATCTAGATTATGATGCTATGGTTCGCCACCAGTTTGTTGAGAGGAACGATCAGTTCCTCCAGTACCGACTAATCTTTGACAGATGGTGCACCATCCATGTTGCTCTCCCTACTCCTACTTTCTTTGACTTTCAAGCAAAAAGGAGATATGCTATAACCAGGGAGGAGGCAAACGAGCACGAGAGGAGGAAGGAGGCAGCTCGCCTCCAAGCTGCAGCTCATCAGGAAGTAGCTGTTGCATCTCAGTACGACCCCGGCTACAACTTTGGATATCCACCAGGCCAGCCGTGCCAAAGACCAACTTAGGCCAAAAGCCTAAGCTTGGGGGAGTACGTATCTCTCACCCACATTACATTCATGTTCACACACTCATGCCAGTTGTCGGTGCTCATACTTTTTCATTGTACTATCCATGCTAGTTTATTTTCTTTTCCAGCATTCTTCTTGTGTGTTTGGAAAACCTTAAGAAAAACCAAAAAATTAGCTGTAGCCTTTAGCTAGTTTACTTTCTGTGCCTGTAGTAGTAGTAATCAAAAGAAAACCCCAAAAGATTTCTCGTTCTTCTTTGGCTTGTTGGGAGCTTTCCCGTGTAAATAGTTTTGTTTCATTTCTTTTCTTTGGAGGTCGAGAGGAGAATACCGTGATGAAAATGTTGAGTGGCTCTCTTATGCATTATTGTTTATTTAACCAAGACCCATATTACCTTGTCTTCTTGTGTGTATTAAATGCTTGCATGTTCCAGCTTAGTCCAATGCACGTGCACTATTATTATTATCCACAGTGTTCGGTCATGCAAGTGAAAGGCAATAATGACAATATATGATGGACTGATTGAGATGAGAGAAGCTAGTATGAACTCGACCTATCTTGTTTTTGTAAATATGATTAGTTCATCGTTCCTGATTCAGCCTATTATGAATGAAATATGTTTGCAATGACAATTAGAAATTATAGTTGCTCATGCCATGCTTAATTAGCTAGGAGTTTATAATGGTTTACCTTGCGTGCCAACATGCTATTAAAATGGTTGTGATGTGGTATGATAGGGTGGTATCCTCCTTTGAACGATTCGAGGGGCTTGACTTGGCACGTGTTCACGCACGAAGTTGAAACAAAATCAACATAGCCTCGACGATATTTATGTTCATGGTGAATTATATCCTACTCATGCTTGCACTTAGTGTTGATTAATGTTAATGCATGTTCATGACTGTTGTCCCTCTCTAGCTAGTCGATTCCCAGTCTCTTTCTAGCCTTCACTTGTACTAAGCGGGAATACTGCTTGTGCAGCCACCTCCATAAACACCAAAAGTTATTCCATATGAGTCCACCATACCTTCCTATTTGCGGTACATACTTGCCGTTCCAAGTACATTTGTATGTGCCAAACTCTAAACCGTCAAATGAAATTCTGCTTTGTATGCTCGAATAGCTCATGTATCAACTAGGGATGTCTATATCTTCCATGCTAGGTGGGTTATTCTCAAGAGGAGTGGACTCCGCTCCTCATTCATGAGAAAATTGCTGGTAACCGGGATGCCCGGTCCCATGCTTAAGTTAAAATAATTGCAAACAAAACTCCCCCAGGATTGTTGTTAGTTGGAGGCACCCGTTGTTTCGGACAAGCCATGGATTGATGTTTGTTGGTGGTGGGGGAATATGAACTTTACCATTTTGTTTGGGAACCGCCTATAATGTGTGTAGCATGGAAGATATCGAGATCTCTCGGTTGTTGTGTTGACAATGAAAGTATACCACTCAAAATACTATTTACCTCTATTTCAAAGTCGAGCTCTGGCACCTCTACAAATCCCTGCTTCCCTTTGTGAAGGGCCTATCTATTTACTTTTATGTTGAATCATCACCCTCTTATTAAAAAGCACCAGTTGGAGAGCACCGGTGTCATTTGCATGCATTACTATTAGTTTACATTGAGTACGAGTGTGAGTGGATCTCTTTTACCATGAATTACAATGTTTAGTCGGTCCTTGAACTTTAAAGGTGCTCTGCATTTATGTTTTGCGGTCTCAGAAAGGGCTAGCGAGATACCATCTTGTTATATCATATTATGATTGTTTTGAGAAAGTGTTGTCATACGAGATTTACTATTATTGCTCGCTAGTTGATTATGTCATTGATATGAGTAAACATGAGACCTAAATGTTATTGTGAATATGGTTAGTTCATAATCTTTGCTGAAAACTTGAATGCCGGATTTACATATTTACAACAACAAGATCAAATAGAGTTTGTAAAAGTTTTTTTTATCACTTTCAGTTTGTCAACTGAATTGCTTGAGGACAAGCAAAGGTTTAAGCTTGGGCGAGTTGATATGTCTCCATCGTATCTACTTTTCCAAACACTTTTGACCTTGTTTTTGACTCTAGCTTGCATGATTTGAATGCAACAAATCCAGACTGACACTATTTTCAGCAGAATTGCCATGGTGTTATTTTTGTGCAGAAATAAAAGTTCTCGGAATGACCTGAAACTTCACAAAGAATATTTTTGGAATTTATAAAAAATACTGGCGAAAGAATCAACACCAGGGGGCCCACACCCTGTCCACGAGGGTGTGGGAGCGCCCCCTTGTCTCGTGGGCCCCCTGAGGCTCCACCGACCTCAACTCTAACTCTATATATTCACGTTCAGGGAGAAAATAACCAGAGAGAAGGATTCATCACATTTTACGATACGGAGCCGCCGCCAAGCCCTAATCTCTCTCGGGAGGGCTGATCTGGAGTCCGTTCGGGGCTCCGGAGAGGGGAATCCGCCGCCATCCTCATCATCAACCTTCCTCCATCACCAATTTCATGATGCTCACTGCCGTGCGTGAGTAATTCCATCGTAGGCTTGCTGGACGATGATGGGTTGGATGAGATTTATCATGTAATCGAGTTAGTTTTGTTAGGGTTTGATCCCTAGTATCCATTATGTTCTGAGGTTGACTTTGCTATGCTTAATGCTTGTCACTAGGGCCCCAGTGCCATGATTTCAGATCTGAACCTATTATGTTTCCATGAATATATGTGAGTTCTTGATCCTATTTTGCAAGTCAATAGTCACCTACTATGTGTTATGATCCATTAACCCCTAAGTGACAATAATCGGGACAATTACTGATGATGACTATATTTTGAGGAGTTCATGTATTCCCTAAGTGTTAATACTTTGTTCCGGTACTCTATTAAAAGGAGGCCTTAATATCCCTTAGTTTCCAATAGGACCCCGCTGCCACGAGAGGGTAGGACAAAAGATGTGATGCAAGTTCTTTTCCATAATCACGTATGACTATATTCGGAATACATGCCTACATTACATTGATGAACTAGAGCTAGTTCTGTGTCACCCTATGTTATAACTGTTGCATGGGGAATCGCATCCGACATAATTATCCATCACTGATCCATTGCCTACGAGCTTTTCACATATTCATCTTTGCTTAGTTACTTTACCGTTGCCACTGCTACAATCACTACAAAACCAATACTGTTAATTTTGCCACCGTTACCGTTACTTCCATATTACTTTGCTACTAAATATTTTGCTGCAGACATTAAGTATTTCAGGTGCAGTTGAATTGACAACTCAACTGTTAATACTTGAGAATATTCTTTGCCTCCCCTTCTGTCAAATCAATAAATTTGGGTTGAATACTCTACCCTCGAAAACTGTTGCGATCCCATATACTTGTGGGTTATCAGCACCTTGAAGGGCCCATCGCCTCGTGGTAGATGTTTGGACTTGCGTTCATTCGGGAAGCGTTCCTTTCGAAGGTGTAGCCACACAAGATCTCCTATGTTGAATATCATGGGTTGTTTGTTGATGTTGAGCTTGGTCGTGAGTCATTGTACTTGGCGCTCCATGGTGTGCCTTGTGTCTTCATGTATCTTCTTGAGATAGTTCACTCGGGCACTCACGTCCATATTGATGCACTCTTGTAGTGGTAGTGGAAGAATTTCCAATGGGGACAAAAGGTTGAATCCATAGATGACCATGAAGGGGACTTGCCGGTAGTTGAGTGTCTTGCTCGGTTGTAGGCGTACTCGGCGATAGGTAGACATTCCTCCCACTCCTTGATGTTCTTCTTGATTAGCACGCGAAGTAGAGCGGAGAGTGTGTGGTTGGTCACCTCCATTTGGCCGTCTGTTTGTGGATAGTAAGCCGTGGATAAGAGTAGCTTGATTCCAAGCTTGGCGCATAGGGTCTTCCAAAAGTAACTCAAGAACTTGACTCCGCGGTCCGAGACAATCGTCTTTGGCACTCCATGTAGTCGTAAGATTTCCCTACAAAAGAGATTGGCAACATGTGAAGCATCATCTATCTTTGTTGCAAGGAGTGAAATGAGACATTTTGGAGAATCGGTCCACAACAACAAACACGGAATCCTTTCAATTTCTAGTTCTAGGCAAACCAAGCACAAAATCCATGCTAATATCTTCCCATGTTGGTACGGTATTGGAAGAGGCATATAGAGACCATGGGATTGAGCTTTAGACTTTCCTTTGCGACATGTAGAGCATCGGTTGGTGAAGCAGTTGACGTCATGGAACATCTTGGGCCAAAAATAGTTCTTGGAGAGCGTAAAAAAAGTCTTGTTGCATCCAAAATGTCCCATTAGTCCTCCTCCATGATATTCTTGCAAAAGAAACAAGCGAAGAGAAGAGTCAGGGATGCATAGTTTGTTAGCTCTCATAAGATAACCATCTTTGATGTAATAGCGTTCCAAAGATGTATGCGTCAAACATTTGTCATAAGGAATAGCAAAAGTAGGATCATGCACATACAAGTCTTTTATGTGCTCAAAGCCAATGAGATTCAATTCAAGTTGAGTAACACGCATGCATATACGGGAAAGTGCATCCGCCACAACATTGTCTTTGCCTTTGATATACTTGATGACATAAGGAAAAGACTCTATGAATTCACTCCACTTAGCATGACGATTATTCAATTTAGTTTGACCCTTAAGATACTTGAGTGTTTCATGATCGGTGTGAAGAATGAACTCATGGGGATGAAGGTAATGTTCCCATTCATGTAAAACTTGCACTAACGCGCCGGAAAGTTTCTCACTAAAATATGCTACGGGGTGCTTCTCTTGCATTAACACACCTCCTATGCCATTACCACTAGCATCACAATGAATTTCAAAAGGTTTGTCAAAGTTTGGTAAAGCAAGCATAGGAGCATGAGTAAGAAAATTCTTAAGCTCATTGAATGTGCTATCTTGGCATGGTCCCCAAACAAAGGGTGCATTCTTATTGCTCAAATCATGTAAAGGGGACGCAATAGTGCTAAAGTCCTTCACAAATCGACGGTAGAAACTGGCTAAACCAACAAAACTATGCATTGATCTTAGATTCATCTACATGAACACCCTTAGAAGATACTACGTGATGTGGAGCATCCTACTGTCATCCCCATGGACCTACCATCGCCTCACGAAGCGCCAAGAGGACCTACGAGTCGAGCTAGAGCTCTCGAGACTGAGGTGACTTCTCTCCTTCGTGATATTACATGTGATTCTTTCAAGACATGGCTACTACCAAAGTCCGAGATGTTGTGCATGATTAGGTACCAAGAGGACCCTCCCGAAGATGCACGTGAAGACGGACAAGCCACCAAGTCCACGGATGAAGTGGAACGCCGAAAGGAGAAGAAGGCAGCTCTAGGGCCCCGACATCCGGCCCCAAGCACGGACATCCGGCCACTGGATACATCAGCTACAGCAGCCTTCCAGCCGCTGGACATCTATAGGCCCCGGACATCCGGCCCGGCCTGGAAATTCGGCCCCAACGCCCGGATATCCGAATAAGCTGCAACAGAGGACAGAAGGGAACCCCCACCAGCCCGGACATCTGGCCTTCCGCGAACGCCTGAACATCCTGCCCGACGCCCGGACGTCCGGCCCCGGTTGTCTACGCACAGTAGAGGGCCGATGCCCATGTATCCTTTCATCGCCCCTAGACTATATATACTATCCTCCTACCGACGTTTTTAGGGTTAGCAAAGGATTAGCTCATATTTGTGTGAGAGCTTTGCTCATCCACTTGGTCACCTTCTCCTCGGAGATCGTGCCTCCTTCAGAGAAGATTCCCCAAGCGGATTCAAGAGCCCTTAACGGGAAGAACTTCAAGACCTCCCCACGGAGAAGATCATGCTACTTGTATCATCCTTAGTTGACCGTGGACCGTGTGATCTCTATGTGTACTCGGATCTAGCATATGTGTGACTATTTCTTGTTGGTTTTAGTGATTCTCTCGTGTTTCCCCTCATGATTTGCCTCGTTTTCCCCCTCGTTTTCCTCATGTTCTTCGCGGGATCCGCTCCTTTCATGAAAGATCGGCCCCGAGGGTTCCCACCATACATCACTACGAAACACAAGAAAACATGTTTATCAACACCAAAAAGGCATTTGTCCATATTAGCATAGAGACACTCTTTTCGAAGAGTTTGTAACATGGTTCGAAGGTGGGTGACATGATCTTTGAGAGATTTGCTAAAAACAAGGATATCGTCGAAGTAGACAACAACAAATTCACCAATATAAGGGCGAAACACATAATACATAAGATGCATGAAAGTACCGGGTGCTTCCGATAAACCCATAGGCATAACTAACCACTCATACAAACCAAACTTTGTTTTGAATGCGGTTTTACATTCATCACCCTCTTGTATGCGTATTTGATAGTAACCACTTTTAAGTTCAATTTTTGAGAAAATAGTGGCACCGCTAAGCTCATCTAGCATATCATCAAGGCGAGGAATGGGGTGCCTATATCAAACGGTGGTAGCACTGATAGGTCTACAATCAGAACACATGCGAAAGCTGCCGTCTCTTTTTGTCACAAGAATGACCGAGACGGCACAAGGACTTAAACTTTCACGCAGATGTCCATGGTCTATGAGGTGTTGTACTTGCCTTTGCATTTCTTTGGTTACTTCGGGGTTGACATGATATGGGGCCTTGTTTGGAAGAGGTGCTCCGGGGATGAGGTCAATTCGGTGCTCGATGCCTCGTAGTGGAGGTAGACCTGGAGGTAGCTCGTCGGGGAAAACATCTTGGAATTCCTGCAATAGAGAATATAACACTAAAGGTAGATCGTGAGAGGTGTTAGATTTTGGTGCCTTGTCCTTGCACAAAAGGACATAGTGTATGACACTTTATGGGTTCTCATACACTTCTCTCATCTCGCGTTTGGTGGCAAAGAGGACTAAGTTCTTTTTGTTCATCGTGGAGACACTCAATTTGGGCTTGTGACGCTCACTCTCTTTTTGGTGGTTCGCTCTCTCACTATTCTCTCCAGGATGGGTGGCTTGCTTATCGGCGATCACTTGGCTTGGAGACATGGGTCGTAGCATGTACTCCTTTCCTTTCATCTTGAAGCTATAGTGGTTTGTATGCCCATTTTGGATGACACCTCGGTCAAATTACCATGGCCGTCCAAGAAGGAGGTGGCAAACGGTCATCGGAAGGACATCACACTCCAAAGTGTCTTCGTAAGCTCCTATCTTGAAATAAACTTGTACCCTATGCTCGACTTGGATGGTTCCGTTGTCGCTTAGCCATTGAACTTTGTAAGGGCGTGGGTGCTTCATCTTGACCAAATTGAGCTTGGAGCATAGTTCTTCACTTGCTAAGTTATGGCAACTCGCTCCATCGATGATGACCTTGACGGACCTTCCATTGATGCCAGCCGTGGTGTGGAAGATATTGCATCTTTGGTCTTCGTCTTGTTGATGTTGAAGAGTCAAGACCTTGGAGACAACAAGAGTGGGGCTTGAATCTTCGTCACAAAAGACTTGATCATCTTCGTCTTCATTCACTTGCCGGTACATGGCCACTTGGTCAAGTGCTTCCATTTCTCCTTCACTGATGGAGTCATAGGTTCCGTCGTTGTTGAGGACCATGGTGTACTTGTTTGTACACTCAAAGGACTTGTGGCCTCGGCCGCCGCATGTGAAGCATTTGAAGGAACTTGTCTTGATGGTCTCATCGGTTGGGGTAGATGATGATGAAGCTCTTAGCTTGAAGTTGCTTGTAGTAGGAGGACGACTTGGGGTTGTCGAAGTTTTCTTGTAACTTGACTTGTCGCCATTGCTTGTAGATGCCTTGGTTGACCTAGAAGGTGTTGGAGTCGTTGAAGCTTGGGAGTTGGCGAAACCATAGGACTTGGATGAGAACTTGGCATACTTGAAGTCATCTTACACTTGGCGTTCCGCTTAGGTAGCTTGGTGCACTAGCTCGATGAGGTTCGAGTATGGTTGGAAGTCGGCGATCTTCTTGATAGGATGATTGAGTCCATTCAAGAAACGTGCCATAGTTTGCTCATCATCTTCCGTGACATTGGCTCGAATCATGGCAATCTATATTTCCTAGTAGTACTCTTCTACGCTCTTGGTTCCTTGCTTGAGGAGTTGGAGTTTCTTGAGGAGGTTGTGGTTGTAGTAGGTAGGCACAAAACATGCTATCATGACATCCTTCATTTGCACCCAAGTAGTGATGGGTGGTTCACCTCTTGGCTCAGGGTGCTCAATGACTTGTTCCCACAAAATGAGGATGTAGTATTGGAAATCAAGGGATGCCATCGCGATCTTCTTCTCTTCCTCATAATTGTGCAAACAGAAGATTTTGTCAACTTTCAATGCCCATGATAGGTACTCTTCGGGATCATTGCTTTCGGAAACTTGGTCATGGTGAACTTTAGCTTGCTGTAGCGTTGCTCTTCATTGTGTTGGGGTCGGGGATGATGACACCCATGTTGTTGAGGATTGGAAAACTCGTGTTGCTCTTGGAGAGGAGGGTTGTTGACCTCATGTTGCTCTTGTATTTGAGTATTTCCATTGTCTTCATGCTCTTGGTGAACTTAGGGTTCTTGTGGAGGATCTTGTCGAGCTTGACGTTGCATGTGAGCTTGATATCGTCGTTCGTGAGCTTCTTCGTGAAGTGCTTCTTCATGTTCATGAACTTGTCGGCCTCGGTTGGCGATGGTTCGACTTGAACCTTGGAGGGCACGTTGCGCCTCAAGTGCTTCAACTTCACAGAGTTTTTGTTCTTGTTGTTGTGCCTCGACATCTTGTGCATCGTGGTGTAGACGTGCTCGCCCTTCCTCTTCATGTTGGCGTTGTCGTTGCCGTTCTCGTGCTAGCGCAAAAGCCTCCTGGGATTGATGTTGTCGGTGTTCTTGAGAGTTGGTGTCTCGTAGAGGATTTAGGCTTGCTTGATGATCGTTTCTCGCGGCACGTCGAAGAGTGTTTGATGTCGGTGTACTTGAGCCGGAGAGGGTGAAGTCGGAGTGTCGACTTGAGCAGCTCCGTCTTGATGAGGATGAAGTGGAAGAAGAGTAGTTGAGCAAAAAAGCACGAATCTCGTCCATTCTTGCGTCGTTCTCTTGCTTGGGATCGTCGAGCTTGTGGTTGAAGTAGTCGCTTGTACGTTGCTCGAAGAGTCGCAAGTCGGAGGCGAGGTTGTCGATGCGTTCACTCAATGCTTGTTGCTCTTGATGCAAAGCACATTGTGCACCAAAGAGGTGGCTCTTGGTGACGTCGGCGTTCATGTCATCGTCGGGCTCAATGAAGAGTGGGTTGGTAGAAGTACTTGGCCTATCCGTCATTCCAAGAGAAAAATGTGAGTGGTAGAAAGAGAAGAACGTATACCAAATGTACCTTGACTGAAGTTGAAGGTGGATCAATGATCACTCCAATGTGGAACAAGGAAATAGCACAAATGGTACCAATTCTTGTCGGTTTCTCACACCTACACAAGTAAAAGCTTCTGGTGGAGCTTGGTTAGGATGGTGGCACAAAATTTGGTACAATTGTAAATGATCTTCAATAATGTTGGAAATGATTCGCAAGATTGCAATGCAACAATTAGACCAAGCAATATACAGTACATGGAAACACACACGCAAAAAGATAAGTGGGGTCGTGCAACCAAGGGTGAGCCAAAATGTGGAATCCACAAAAATTCTCTTGTTGCACAACACTAGAGAGATGCTAGCACCATTGCACAACAGGCGGATACAAAGACTTGTGCACAACCTACTTAGCAAAAATGCAACGACTTCTATTACAAGTATGCTCTATGCAAGGTGTTTCTATGATATGATCCAACATGATCTAGTATGACAATCTTAATGTTGTATGATGCTATGGTTCTTGCTTAAAAGCTCTTTGCTTATCTTTCCCTTTTGATTAAAAGCTTGTTTGGCTCTTTGTTGTTTGAGCTCTTTTCTCATGCAATGCTTCACGAACCAAGATAGCAATTGTGTATGCAATGACAACCTTGTGACACAAGAGACGATACCAATATATGCACCAATGATGTATGTATGCTATGGGAAGTATGATCACTAATGTGCACAAGTCTCTTTGCCGGGAATACTAAAAAGCTAGTCTCGATGGGTAAGCGACGCAAAGGCGTAAGGCTATGATGGCTATCAATGTAATGGCAAGAATGATATGTCCAATACCAAAGTGAGGTTACCGCGTCTTGCGTACGGTATGGTGTCAAAAAGGTGGCACGAATACCAAGATGTAGTCGAGGTGGTCGTTATTGATGACGCGTCCGTGGCGAATATGAGTGGCGTGATGTTGATGTCGAACCGTACCTAAATAGCTGAAACACAAATAGGACACGGGACCGCAACTCAAATTCTCAGATCTCAAAATGGCAACAATTGTCGGAGAGTGAAACGGATAAGTAATGGTGGTGGTATGCGGAAGTGGTGATGGTGTATAGCAGTGGTGGAAGTGCGTATGCGGAAGTGGGGCGGTGGTGGTGACAAAAACTGAAGAAAAAAATCAGTTTCGTCAGGTAAGGTCGGACGTCCCGGCTGGGCCGGTTGTCCGGAGGAGGTCAGACATCCGGTTCCTCGGCGATTTTCGGGCACAGGGATGAACAGCTTGTGGACTTGGAGGATGAGGTGAAAATGGTCAAATCCGGCCGATTTCGTGGATGGATAGGGTGGGAAAGGGGGAAAAGCTAGATCCACTCAAGACAAAGCAAATCCACGGATCAAAACCAACAAAATTTCAACACACCAACAAATCACAAAAAAAATTGGGTCTATTTTTGTGGGGAATTTTTGAATTAGGGACAAAGTCAACAAAAACAAGGCTAGAAACACAACAGGGAGGCTCCGAAATCGTGATCAACGTGGCTATACATACCAAGATGATGTAGGGTAGAACCCCAATCACCCGATCTTTCACGAAAGGAGCGGATCTTGCGATGAACACGAATAACACGAAGGAAAACACGAGGGGAAACACGAGAGGAAACACGAGAAAATCACTAAACCAACAAGAAATAGTCACACATATGCTAGATCCTCTAGTACATAAGAGATCACATGATCCACAGTCAACTAGGGACGATACAAAGGTAGCCGGTCTTCTCCATGAGGAGGTCTTGTTGTTCTTCTCCGCAAGGAGGTCTTGAATCCAAAGGGATCTTCTCCAAAGAGGGGCCGCGGTCTCTCTCATGCAGCAGATCCAATATGGATGAGCAATGCTCTATCTCTAATATGAGCTAAACCAATGATAACCCTAGTTAGAAGGAATAGGAGGTCTATTTATAGTCTTAGTGCAAAAAGGGGCCGAAGTGGGGGTACATGGGTTGCGGCCCAACACATGGAAGCACACAGGCGCCGGACGTCCGGGAGTCACCGGTCGTCCGGAGGCTCGCGAGGGTCCGGATGTCCGGTGCCTGTCGGACGTTCGTAGATTCGGCTCGGGTGGGCTTCGGTCGGACGTTCGGTCGGGGTCGGTTGTCCGGGCGCCGGTCGTCCGGGTGGCTTCGGAAATCCATAGTTTTGGCTCGAGTGAGGGGGTGTCGGATGTCCAGCCTGGGTCGGACGTCCGGAGCATGGAGATCGTCGGAAGTCCGGCCCTGGTCGGTCGTCCGGAGCCTGTAGCTTTTTCCGCATCCCCTCTTCCTCACGTCCATCTTCCTCTTCCGATTCTCCTTGCTCCTTAGCTTCTTCATGGCCAACTCCTTGACACCTGAATATGCATAATGTCTCTGTTTGAGGTAGTAGCCATGTCTCATGTGCAATGAAGTGAATTTGTGAGAGGAGAGATGTCACCTCGGTTTCGAGAGCTCTTGCACGTGCTCGTGTCATGGGTCCGCTAGGCACTTGGTGAGACGATGGTAGGTCCATGGGGATGACCTTGGGATGCTCCGCATCAGAAAGCATAGTATAGCGACGAGACAATGCATCAGCAATAACATTTTCTTTACCATTCTTGTGTTTAATGTCATAAGGGAAAGTCACAATGAATTCAACCCATTTAGCATGTCTACAGTTCCGTTTTGCTTGACTTTTAATGTGTTTCAAAGATTCATGATCAGAATGTATAACAAATTCCTTGGGCCACAAATAATGTTGCCATGTTTCTAAGGTCCGAACAAGAGCATAGAATTCTTTATCATAACTAGAATAGTTTAGACTAGGCCCACTCAATTTTTCAGAAAAGTATGCAACAGGTTTGCCATCTTGTAATAAAACACCTCGTAATCCAATTACACTAGCATCACATTCAAGCTCAAAAGTCTTATTAAAATCAGGAAGTTGGAGTAAAGGAGCATGTGTCAACTTATCTTTCAATACCGTGAAGGCTTCTTCCTGTGCGGTACCCCAAACAAAAGGCACATCCTTCTTTGTAAGCTCGTTGAGAGGTGCAGCAATGGTGTTGAAATCTCTCGCAAAACGCCTATAGAAACCAGTGAGAACAAGGAAACTCCTCACTTGTGTGACCGTTTTGGGCTGCGGCCAACTCTCAATAGCTTCAATCTTAGCTTTATCAACTTCAATTCCCTGTGGAGTAACAACATAGCCAAGAAAAGATACTTGGTCGATGCAGAAGGTGCACTTCCCAAGGTTACCAAACAAACATGCATCACATAGAGCAATAAAAACAGCACGTAAATGTTCCAAATGTTCCTCCAAAGATCTGCTATAAATCAGTATATCATCAAAATAGACTACCACAAATCGTCCAATGAAAGCACGTAAAACTTCGTTCATTAATCTCATGAAAGTACTAGGTGCATTAGTTAACCCAAAAGGCATGACTAACCACTCATATAATCCAAACTTAGTTTCAAATGCTATTTTCCATTCATCTCCCAATTTCATAAGAATTTGATGGTATCCACTACGCAAATCAACATTGGAGAATATTGTAGAGCCACTCAATTCATCAGGCATGTCGTCAAGCCTAGGTATAGGATGACGATAGCGAATAGTAATATTTTTAATGCCTCTACAATCAACACACATACGCGACGTACCATCCTTTTTTCGGCACTAAAATGATAGGAACATCACATGGACTAAGGAATTCGCGTATATAACCTTTGTCGAGTAGCTCTTATACTTGACGCATAATCTCCTTCGTCTCCTCTGGATTGGTACGGTATGGCGCACGATTGGGTAATGATGCACCGGGAATTAAGTTAATTTGATGCTCAATCCCTCGAATAGGTGGTAATCCCGGTGGCATGTCTTGTGGAAAGACGTCAGCAAACTCCTGCAAAATGTTAGTGACAACAGGAGGTGCTTAATCCTGGATGTCCGGCCCAATGGCCCGAATGTCCGGCCCGACGATTCCAGATCCCATTTGGGGCAGAAATTGATGATTCCAAGGGCAAAATCACGGAGACTTCGTGGATGGAAAGTGGGGAAACTTGGGGGAAAGATAGATCTACTTAAGACACAACGAATCCATGGATCAAAATCAACAAAACATCATCAAACAAACAAATCACAAAAAAATTGGGGGCTATTTTTGTGTGGAATTTTCGAATTTAGGACGAAATCAACAAAAATAGGCTAGAAAACAAAGGGGAGTGGCTCCGAAATCGTGATCAACGAGGCTCATGATACCAAGATGATGTAGGGAGGAACCATATACGACCGATCTTTCACGAAAGGAGCGGATCCCAACTAAGAACACGAAGAACACAGGGAAGAACAGAGAGAAATCAAAAGGGGGAACACTCAAGAACAAGTCCAATCACACATCCACTAGACAATCAAACACACAAGATCCACAAGGTACAGGAACAACAAAGGGGAAGATACAAGGTAAGTGATGAGGACATCAATACCATTGTTGCTGTCAAAACCGGCGGATCTCGGTTAGGGGGTCCTGAACTATGCGTCTAAGGTCGATGGTAACAAGAGACAGGGGACACGATGTTTACCCAGGTTCGGAACCTCTCTACGGAGGTTATACCCTACGTCCTGCTTGATTGATCTTGATGAATATGAGTATTACAAGAGTTGAGCTACCACGAGATCGTAATGGATAAACTCTAGAGGTCTAGCTTGTATGGCTATGGTAAGGAATATCTCCTCCCTCCGGACTAAGTCCTCTGGTTTATATAGACACCGGGAGGATCTAGGGTTACACAAGGTTGGTTACAAAGAAAGGAATCTACATATTTGGTCACCAAGCTTGCGTTCCACGCCAAGGAGAGTCCCATCCGGACAATGGTGCAGTCTTCGGTCTTCGTATCTTCACATCCCATCAGTCCGGCCATGGTTAACAGGTCGGACGCCCGAGGACCCCTTAGTCCAGGACTCCCTCAATAGCCCCTAAACCTGGCTTCAATGACAAGGTATCCGGCATGTAGATCTGTCTTGGGCATTGCAAGGCGGGTTCCTCCTTCCGAACTCCAAGACAGTCTTTGGACATATTGAATGTGTCCGGACTTGTAACACATGCACCACACACAACCGCAGAGGGAATATAATTTTCCACGTGTCCAATCTGCTGACAACTTTTTGTAATATGAAATCATGTTTGCCCGGTCATAATTTCGAACCGCTTTTCGTCCGCCGCTCCATGTTTCGAGACGCGGATGCCATTGGCACGTCTTGTCAAAGAAGAGATCGTGTCCCCTTATTGCGAATTTTTTATCAATTCGGGCGTGGGTAACCCAACCGTGCATGTTTACATAGCCCTTGGGAATAGGCGAGTTTTAAGGCGAGTGGGGAGGCGTTCGATATTCACTGTCTTTACAAGGGGATAAGGATCCCCCCTTCTTCTCCCACGCCTTCTCTCTTCCTCTGCCTATCCATTCTTGAGGTCCAGCGCCCAAGCTCTAGCTTTCCCCATTCGAGAACGCACTCCAATTATGTTAGGATCCGGAGGCAAGTGGATGACCTCCTCCGTCAAGAAGAAGGACATCAAGGAGCTCCGGGAGGCCGGATACCTCGCCAAGGGGATCGTTCACCATCTCCAGGACATGGGACAAATCATCCCTACCCCAGAGCCCCATGAGAGGGTTGTGTTTCTCACACATTTCGTCCGCGGGCTGGGATTCGCTCTCCACCCGTTTGTCCGCGGACTGATGTTTTACTACAGGCTGGACTTCCATGATCTAGCTCCCAACTCTATCCTCAACATCTCGGCATTTATTGTCATGTGCGAGGCCTTTCTCCGCATCCCACCCCACTTCGGCCCATGGTTGAAGACCTTCAATGTGAAGCCGAAGGTGGTGAGCGGCCAACAAGCAGAGTGCAGAGGCGCCATGGTGGGCAAGATGCCCAATGTCACCTGGCCTGAAGGCTCCTTTGTGGATACGGTGAAGGGGTGGCAGTTGGGGTGGTTCTACATCACCGAGTTGCGCGACACCAGCGGCGCAGCGGCTCCCGAGTTACGATCCGGAGTTCCGATGCGGCTCACCTCCTGGCAAGAGAAGGGCCTAACATGGGGTTCCTCGAACGAGCTGACTGGGCTCTAGACGTGCGTCCAGAACATGATAACCTAGAGTATCAAACTTGCCAACGTGATCCAGGTTATGCTCATTCGCCGGATCCTTCCGTGCCAACGCCGGACTTGCTATTTGTGGGATTCGATCTGGCCAAGCACCATACGCTACTAGAGCTCTTCGGCACGACACACGAAGACATCTGGAAAGTGCTCTTCAACGCCGGCGAGACACCACCGCCCACGACCGAGGATCGCGGGCTTAGCTTAAAGCACCAGGCGAATCCGGTAATTCTTTCGTGTTTTCAAGGTATACCCTTTACTGGCATATTTTGAGGAAGGAGTATAAGCCTTCCTATCAATTTTTCAGGCCTGGATCGACATAGCGGTGCGGATTAACTGTCCGGCTCCGCTACCCGAAGACCAAGAAACCCCACTTCTGACGAAGATGATGTTTCTGGTGCCTTATGATGTGCCGGAGAAGAAGGCCAAGAAAACGGCTAAGGGGGCCAGGAGTGGCCCTCGCTGAAAATGTGCTTCAGACGTGACGTCTGAAGACGAGACTCACTCTTCGGCCGCCGAAGATGACGACGAGGAGGAAGAAGAAAGTGACTCCCCTCCTGAGAGGGGAAGGAAGAAAAGGGGGGCCTCCACAAATCTGGAGGCGAAGGCGCCCAAGAGGGGGAAGGGCTCCCTCGCGGCCAACTCCGCGTGGGATGTCGATAGCAGTCCGGAGCGACTGCCCCGGACCAAGCCTCGGGCCGCCTCGTAAGTACCAAAAACCTTATGCACGTCCAAAGGTCTGGCCTTTCTGCTTTGTAATATTAATATGTTTAAATCATGCCATTGCAGTCTGGCCCGTGACAGCTTCCCACGATCCTCAACAAGAGGTTCGCTAGATTCAAAGGGGATGGCTAGCGTGTCACCGCCGCCCGCTCACTCTTCCCCGGCCAAGGGTGATGACGAGGTGGTGTCCCAAAGGGCCTTCCCAGGTTAGGGAGAGGTTCTGTAGGTCGTCAGGGTGGCTCCAAAAGATGACTCCTCGGCCACCGGACACATGGGGGAAAAAGCCCCCATGGGGACTGGTGATGAGGGCCAAGTTCAATTTGGCCCCCAGCCGGATACCGTTTCGGGGACCTACACGGCTCCGGAGTCATGCAAATAGCCTTCCCCAAAAGGAGGAGGTGTGCCTGTCCCGCTGGTGACCTCTGTCCAATCAGAGGCACCGGATAATCTGCTGGAATCGCTGTGAGGCACTTCCATTATGGATGAACACCGTATCCTTATGGGCACGGTGATCGAGAAGGTTCGGTCCGCCGAAAGTAGACTGACCGAATCCTGTGCTAGCCTTCTAATAGGCTTTGAGGTAAGTAATGTAATTGTGGAAAGAATATCATAGATAAAAAAAAGTAGCCCTTGATGCTTTGTTCGGTGTTCGGAAAGAAAAAGCCGAACAGAGGATCAAAATAATTTTTGCAGAGTCTAACATAAGATGTCTATGTGAATAAGCAGGCATCGCTGCTGGCTGCTGCCGCTCATAGTGTGGAGGTCTCCAGATTAAAGCAGAACCTCGAGAGGGCCGAGGAAGAGCTCGACCTCGTTAAGAAGCAGCTGGAGGATAGCCAAGGTATGCAGTAACCTGCGTGTATATTTGGGAAGGATGAATGGTTCATGCTGACTGAAGTGTCATGAAACTTATTAGGGGCCACGACCGAGGTGGAGGCCCTCAAGAAGGATTTGGCTGAGGCCGAGAACAAAGCAGTCGAGGAACGCGTCGCGCGCGAGAAGCACAAGGCACGGGTCAGCGAGGTCCAACAAGAGCTCCAGGACGCCGTCAAGAAGTACGAGTCCTTGGAACGTGATGTTAATACGCAAGGGTACGAACTTGCGAAGGCCCGCCAGAACGCACAAGATGCCCGGGCCGAAGCTCAGAGCGCCCTCCAGGAAATCCAGGCGGTCAAGAAGATTGCGGCGGGTAAGGCTTTCATTATGCAAAGCAAGTCTGCGAAGGAAACATTCCTTTTACTTACTCGAATTTGGAGCTCTCCAGGGGCGTTTACAGATTTGCCGCGCAACGTATCAGATGATTCCGAGTTCTATCAAGCCGAAGAAGGGAGTTCTTCGGAGAAGTTGTTCTGGTCTCAATACCTTGGACCAGAACATCCGGTGCCCTTTAGCGACCAGCTGAAACAGCAGGTCGAGCTACACAAGGCGACCGAGCTAGCCGTGAAGGACCTAATAGTCCGGCTATGGCCTACCGAGCCCAAGCCCAGCAGCTACTTCAGACTTGTGAAGCGGCTTGTGAGTGCCTGCCCACGGCTTGGAGACGTGAAGCGGTCGGTTTGCATTGAAGGTGCACAGATGGCTTTTGCCCGTGTCAAGATGCACTGGGTGAAGATGGATGCCAAGAAGTTGATGACCAAGGGGCTGCCTGAGGGCAAGGAGCACTGCTGACCCAAGCTATATTTTGATAGTGTCCTGGAGGGATCCTGCCTTGTGGCGGAGCACTGTGCGAAGGATGTTATATTCCTATGAAAACATTCATATTATCCTGTCTTGCAATATCAAACAATGTCTTTATGTAATATAATGCTTAGGACTTTTAAAATTTTACCTCTTGTGCGGCCGTTTATGAAATCTGAGGGTTGGCCAGTTGTTGGCTTCTGCCCCCACGTAGATAGTACGGGGGTGTTCGGGATAAATCTAAACACTCTTTACTCCACATTTTGGTCCTTAAAGGAGGTGTTTAGTGCAACGAACAAGGGAATCAGACTATACGGCCTTTATCACCCTCACTTAGCCATAGGACTTTTACAATGATAATTTTGGCGAAGCCCCTGGTAGTCGGAAGGCTGAACTAGGGGCGCTATACACCTGATCGGATAAAAACCGACTCCTCGCATAAAGCAAGAAAAATATGTAAGGATTTGAAACCTCTCGAACAGCTGACCAGCTCTCGCCGCATCATGACAGTCAGTTTTTGGCTTTCTCTACTGAGATGCTTGTCCGGAAGAACTGGGACACAATCGCAGTAGTTCTCCCTTTACTACCCTAGCCAATATAGCGGAACGTAAGGTAGTAAGCACATGAGCTGGGCAACCCAACTATTGACCAAAGACATGATTTGGAGCCGATGCATATAACGCTATAAGTTTGGGGTGCCAAACTGTATTGTAAAAAGTGTTCGGACATTGTTGCTGTATTGCGGGGCGTGATGAAGCCCCTGGCAAAGTAATACATACCAGAGTGTACGAGTAGGATGAGTAATAAATACAGAGGTACGAAAAAAATCAAGGAATAAGCTGACGCTGCCAAATATTTTTCATTGTAATTTGATTAATACATCGAGGTGTACTTGTGCAAGCAATGCGATAAGCAAGTAAGGCTATTTAGCATGCCATGACCAAGAGCGAGCTACATGCGGGTATGTAGAATAGCTATAGCAATCGTTAGCAGAGACCACCTGGGGATTCCCTTGTACGTCAAGAGCCTTGCCTCCTTGGTGTATCCGTCCCATGATCGGTCCGATGATGAGGTTACTAGAAAAAGCCTCGAGAAGAGAAAAACCTGAAATTAAAAAGAAAAAGTGAAGGTGTGCGGATCCAGGGCCGGTCACGCTGCACCGTGGACCACGGGCTAGCTATGCCTCCATCGATGCCCATGGAATTTTGAGTGTGTAGTTATGTACGCGTGGTACGAATGCCGCCCTTTGATTGGGACTGGGACGGAGGCCAAATTGCTAGTTAAGCTCTTGACGAGCCAGGCTGTCTTGCTGCAAAATAGTCCGGACTCTCTTAATGGTGTCCGGGGGCTCGGCCGCCGAATTAAGGTTCTGCTGGAAAAGGCCGCGCTGTACTTCTGCTGCTAAGGCCGTGGTATGCTCCTCGGTACGGAAGGAGCATTCCGTATTTCCATTGACGGTTATTAGGCCACGTGGTCCGGGCATCTTGAGCTTGAGATAAGCGTAGTGAGGTGCCGCATTGAATCGAGAAAATGTGGTTCGTCCAAGCATTGCGTGATAGCCGCTGCGAAAGGGGACGATGTCAATGATTCACTCCTCGCTTCAGAAGTTGTCCGAAGATCCAAAGACAACCTCTAGTGTGATTGAGCCCGTATAGCAGGCCTCTACGCCTGGAATGAATCCTTTAAAGGTAGTCCTTGTGGGCTTGATCCGTGATGGGTTAATGCCCATTGTGCGCACTGTATCCTGATAGAGCAGATTGAGGCTGCTGCCACCATCCATGAGGACTTGCGTCAGGTGGAATCCATCAATGATTGGGTCTAGGACTAACGCGGCTGATCCACCATGCTAGATACTGGTCGGATGATCCTGACAATCAAAAGTGATCAGGCACGATGACCATGGATTGAATTTTGGGGCGACTGGCTCTATCGCATAGACGTCCCTGAGTGCGTCTTTGCACTCCCTCTAAGGGATGTGTGTAGCATATATCATGTTCACCGTTTTGACCTTAGGGGGAAACTTCTTCTGTCCCCCTGTGTTTGACCGCAGGGGCTCCTCGTTATCGTCCTCGCTTTGCGATCCCTTTTCCTTGTTCTCAACATTTAACTTGCCGGCTTGCTTAAAACCCAGCAATCTCTGTTGGTATGGTCGGCTGGTTTGTCTGGGGTGCCATGGATTTGGCACAGTCGGTCGAGTATGCGGTCCATATTGGACGGTCCCTGATTGTTTCTTTTATATGCCTTTTTCCGCCGACCGGACTTGGAGCCGCTGAATTCAGCGTTGACAGTAGTGTCATCGGTGTTATCGCCATTGCTTCGGCGTTTGTGTCTGCTGCGTCGGAGCTTGCTGTTGCTGTTTTTGGCCTCGGCAGGGCCTGCGTCGCTGGCCGTATTTTTACTACGAGCCAGCCAACTATCCTCACCCGCACAAAAAGCGGGTCATAAGTGCCATGAGGGCTGTCATAGATTTCGGCTGTTCTTGGCCGAGGTGGCGGGCGAGCCATACGTCGCGGATGCTATGTTTAAAGGCCGCTAGAGCTTCAGCATCCGGACAGTCGACGATCTAGTTCTTTTTGGTTAGGAACCTAGTCCAAAATTTCCTGGCAGACTCTCTAGGTTGTTGGACTATGTGGCTTAAGTCATCGGCGTCTGGTGGTCGGACATATGTACCTTGGAAGTTGTCGAGGAAGGCTTCTTCCAAGTCCTCCCAGTTGCCGATAGAGTTTTCAGGCAAGCTGTTTAGCCAGTGCCGAGTTGGCCCTTTGAGCTTTAGTGGGAGATATTTGATAGTGTGGAGGTCATCTCCGCGGGCCATGTGGATATGGAGAATAAAATCCTCGATCCATTACGCGGGGTCGGTTGTTCCGTCGTATGATTCAATGATAATGGGTTTGAACCCTTCGGGGAATTCGTGATCCATTACTTCATCGGTGAAGGAAAGAGGGTGTGCGGCGCCTCTATATCGGGCCACGTCGCGATGTAGCTCCGATGGAGTCCATCTGCGGTTGTCGGCTCGGGTGTGACTAGGTTTGTCACGTCCGAATAGGTAGCCATCATCACATGTCGAGGAACGTCCTCGCGATCCGTAAATCGATCGGGCATATCCTGCTCTACTATGCAGGGTCTGCCGGAGGTCGTGTGTATGACCCCGAACTGTTTTGTCTCTGTTTTTTCGTGGCGGTAGGGCGGGCTGTTGTTCGGCTTGAGTTGCCGCTCTATCCCGACCACGAGGTGGTCGGTCCGCCGCACTGTCCCGACTGTGTAGTGTTCGGTCGGCCGCATTACGCGACGGAAGTATGGGCTCCGGCGCCTCTTCGTCGAATTGAGGAAGCAATCCACATTTTGGGTAACTCTTGGCTGGGCGTCTGAGGCCATATTCCTCGGCTGCCAGAACGTCAGTCCACCTGTCGACGAGTAGATCTTGGTCAGCTTGAAGGTGATGCTGCTTCTTTTTCAGGCTCCTTGCGGTGGCTATTAGCTGGAGCTTGAAGCGCTCCTACTCGAGAGGTTCCTCAGGCATGACGAAATCTTTGTTGCCAAGGCTTTCCTCATCCTCAGAGAGCGGATGATAACTACCGTCCTCCGAGTCGTTAGGCCTGGCCTATTCGTCGGGGCTGGCTTGCCCATTTTCTTGCTCCTCCTGTTCAGATGTTACCTCAGCAAGGTCTTCATTGTTTTAGGCATCGTCTGGAGTATTATCTTCTCCGGTGCCGGTATTGTTGTCCTTTGAACGACGTGACTTAGAGCGGCGCCGAGGACGCCGGCGTTTTTGCTGTGTCTCAGGAGGTTTATTCACAACTGGATTTTCTTTGTCATCGCCGCTATTCTCCTTTGGTGCATCCACCATGTACACATCATACGAGGAAGTGGTTGTCCAACGTCCGGTGAACGGCGGGTCCTAGGCCTCTTCTTTTCGGGCATCGTCATCCATACCGTCGATGTCATCGGACCCGTAATCAAGCATGGCAGTTAAGTCTTCGACAGTGGCTATAAAGTGGGTGGCGGGTGAGGAGCGAAATTCCCTGTCATCGGCATCTGGTTCGAACCGGATATAGTTCGGCTGTGAGTCCCCCGCCAAGGACAGGTTCTTTAAAGAGCTTAGCACATCGCCCAAGGGAGAGTGCTGGAAGATGTCTGCGGCGCTGAACTCGAAGATCGATAAACGATTAAGTTTGGCATCCGTGGAGTCACATGGTTCGGAACTTACACCCAGAGACAAGTCCGGGGTTCCGGTGACACAAATATTGTGTGAGTTTAAGTCCATGTGCGGCTCCAGCGCCGGGGAATCTGTGGCCTCCACGGTGGGATTGAACCTCCAGTCCTTAGATGGCGTCGTATGCTCCAGATCTAAGGCCAGAGCAATTACAGGAGCTATCTCCTGAATGTGGTCCGATGACATATTTAGGTCATGTTCATCGAGGTGACTAGGAGCGATCGTCGCGGTCTCGAATCCAGCGAAGATCAAAACTCCACGGATGTCCGCGACATAGTTCAAGCTCCCAAATCTGACATGGTAGCCAGCGGCGTAGCTATCGATCTCCTCCAGATGGCCAAGCAAGTTGGCCCGCAGTGCGAAGCCGCCGAACACAAAGATCTGTCCAGGGAGGAAGGTCTCACCTTGGACAGCATCATTGATGACGATTGAAGGGGCCATCGAACCTTTTGAGGAAGGCATAGTGGAACTCTCAATGAAAGCACCAATGTCGGTGTCAAAACCGGCAGATCTCGGGTAGGGGGTCCCGAACTGTGCATCTAAGGTCGATGGTAACAGGAGATAGGGGACACGATGTTTACCCAGGTTCGGGCCTTCTCTATGGAGGTAATACCCTACGTCCTGCTTGATTGATCTTGATGAATATGAGTATTACAAGAGTTGATCTACCACGAGATCGTAATGCCTAAACCCTAGAGGTCTAGCTTGTATGGATATGGTAATGAATATCTCCTCCCTCCGGACTAAGTCCTCCGGTTTATATAGACACCGGGAGGATCTAGGGTTAAACAAGGTCGGATACAAAGAAAGGAATCTACATATTTGGTCACCAAGCTTGCCTTCCACGCCAAGGAGAGTCCCATCCGGACACTGGTGCAGTCTTCGGTCTTCTTATCTTCACAACCCATCAGTCCGTCCCATGGCTAATAGGCCGGACGCCCGAGGACCCCTTAGTCCAAGACTCCCTCAACCATTGTTGCACCCACAGCCCCTGCTGCTATACATACTGGACCAATTACTAGAGCTCGTGCACACCAATTGAATTATCAGGTACTTTCGTTTCTTGGTAGCGATTCTAATGTTCAGGAGAATATGATGCTGCCTAATTTGGATACATTTGTTTTGCTTACAAATAAAGGGCCTAGCTTGGACAAGAAAGATGAACCTTGGAACAAGTTCAAGCATGGAGATGATGGCATGTGCAAGGGGATCAAGAACGGAGTTACAAGTGATGATTTCAGGACTTTTAAGCCACCATAAGGAGTGCATGAAGCCTTGGACGAAATATACAAGATGCCACTTCATAAATTTCATCTAGAGGCTATTCTAGGTGCTGCATCACCTTATTATTGGGCCAGGCTCATGTATAGGCTATTTTTAGAGTCCGTATGTGTGGGGAAACAAGTGTTAGGGTTGGTTTTGGACCCCTCCTCCAAGGGCCACGAAATTCCCCCTCTCTCCTCCATATATACAACCCTTAGGGCATCATTTAGACTTTGGACTTTGTTTAGATTAAAGTTCACCATAGCTGCAACTTCACGTACTTCGTTTGTGTTCAACGACCAGACAAAGGCGTCACAGAACCCCACCTTTGATCAATAAAGTTTTCCTATTATATTCGCAATATCCAGATTGCAATCTTAGTTTCTTGCTTGTTCTTCGTTTGCCTGCAGGAAATAGACCTTCGTGGTTAGGTTGATCGTTCTCCGGCGTGGTCAATAACCTCTTGGAGTTTTTTTAGTGATTGCTAAGGCGCGACGTCCTCGCACGTTCGTAGTCGGATCGTCAAAGTCGACTTCCTCCAAAATGATAGCCACCATCTCATCGAAAGATGGGACACCTTTGCCTCTATCAAGTGGTATCAGATTTCCAGGTTGCTCGGTGAGATTTTACATTTCTTCGTAGTTTAGACCGACTCTGTTCTTCATACCTACAGTCCATGAAAAAGCCAAAAAAAATTAGGGTTAGTTCATCATATCCGAACCAGTCTGAGCCTTTGCATAGGCTTTTTAGTATTTTGCTTTGTTGAATTTTCGGTTGCATCGTCGTGTCTAGTTGTTGGTCTTAGAGTCTAGTCTTTTAGAGTTTTGAGTTCTGGTCATAAGTTGTCACACCGCCGCTGCACCATCATCATCGCCCCTGCCATCTACCACCACCGCTTATCCGCCACCGATCCATCTCCATATACCATCACCAATCTGTATCCATATACCACCACCAATCCGTTTCCAGATACCACCACCAATCCATATCCATATACCACCACCGCTGCCATATCCTACCACCATATATCCACCACGAATCCGAGTTCTTTTCATATTAGGTTTGTTTTCAAGATCCGTCTAATTTCTGATTCGTGTTTCCTTGCCTGAGTAGGTTGGGGAAAAAAAGTCTGGAGACCCCCGGGTAGTTTTTAGGCCAAAATTTTCGCAGGCAAAAATATGTTTTCCCTATCCTATTTTTAGGCTTTTCTGAGTCTTTTGAGCCACGTGCCATCATAGTGATTTTTTGTCGTCGCAGCCATGATTTCCGAAAAAAGTCAAAAAAATCGTGCCCATCCTGTCAGTTTGACCTGGGAAGAGTTTTGAGACACTCGCCATTATAGTGATTTTTCGCAAAAAAAAGGAGCGCAAAAAAAGGAGCGCCAAAAAAAAGAGCGAAAAAAATTCCAGAGTGTGCTTTTCCCTTGTTTACATGCATCGCCGTGATTTTGTTAGTGTTCTAGGCTCGCGTCTCTAGCACGGTCTAGCCTAGGACCATCACAGTACCATCGTTGAGCGTTTATTCAACCTTGCATCTCTGAATTGATTATTGCTGACCCTTTTTGCTACCATACTATAAGCCTTCCCACCTCCACATACATCTACGTCGTGCGTTTGAATCTCCCTGGTAATCGCTCTATCCAATCTTTGAGAGTTTTGACTACGACGGTTGCCGACCGCCATCTGCTGCTGGGTAAGAACTGGTAAGAATTTGAGATTTGCTTGACGGATTTGTGACACCCACCACCATCTCTTGTTAGTAGTCTGTAGGATCATATTCTTGTGTGTTTCTATTGCTGCTAACCATGGAAAGATCACAAGCCGACGAGACTAACTGGGAGAACATGACGAATAAGGAGTTGCATGATAAATTTCAGCAAATGATGGGTGGACAGGTGCAAGATGTGCTAACCTGATTTGAAGAGGCCATGGAGAAGGCGTTTGAAACAATGCTCGATAACAAGTTTAATGAATTGCTCGCGCGTCTTCCACCACCACCACCGGCTGCACCTAGCGCACCTCTACAACAACAACAACGACGACGACGACGACTACCTCCATGTCACAAAACAGCCCTCCGCTGAGCGAGCCGTGTCCCTCTTGCACCTGGCCAAACTGTTGGTGCTGTTGTTGATACTTTTGTTTCTTCTGTTGCTGACGAGTAGCAGGATGATTATGCGGGAGATTACGAGGATGATATTGATCAAAATCAGAACTACGTGCAACCACTAGCACCACAACCACCAGGTCGTCCACATGCAAATAATCACAATGGTAGGGCTCCCCCTCGGGTACGAGATCATGATCATCTCCCTAAATTGAAATTGAATATTCCACCATTTGAGGGTAGATACGTTCCTAATATATATCTTACTTGGGAGTTAGAAACCAAACAACGTTTTACATTTTTAGAATATCCTGAGGAGACACGTGTTGCTGTTGCACTTTCTGCTTTCACTAGTTTTGCTTATGTGTGGTGGTCTAAACATCGTAGAGTATACCCAAATAATATTGCAACTACCTGGTCTTCTTTGAAAAATGCTATGCATACTCGTTGGGTTCCACCATATTATCAACGTGAATTACTTCAAAAATTGTAGCGTTGAAGACAAGGAAAAAATTCTGTAGAGGATATTATCAGGAATTACAAACTGGCATGATTAGATGTGGTATTGTTGAGGATAATGAAGCTATGCTTGCACATTTTATGGGTGGATTAAATAGAGAGATTCAGACCATTCTAGAGTATAAGAAGTATAATAATATCGCTCGTTTATTCCATCTTTCTTGTAAAGCTGAACGTGAAGTGCAGGATCGACAGGCATTGGCACGAACTAACGTTTCTGCAGGTTGATCTTCATCATGGACAACACGTGCATCCTCTACTTCCACTGCACCAGCACCTCCATCAGGTGCCACCTCCAGCCATGATACAAGAAAGTAGGCACAACCACCACTATCTGCCAAGAGCTCACCTGCCGGCCCTGCGCAGAGCTCTTCTTCTTCCATGGCATCAACAGGGCACACAAGTGATATTATTTGTCATCGTTGTAAGGGAAGACGACATTTTCCGAGAGAATGCAAATCTCAGCATGTGATGATTGTTACTGAGGATGGTGGGTATGAGTTCGCTAGTGACTATGATGAGGAGACTTTGGCTCTTATTACGCATGAAGAACATAGTGGAGATGATTCTGATCATGAGATGCAATATATGGTTGCTAAAGATGCTGACGGGTATGAATGTTTAGTTGCTCAACGTGTTTTGAGTGTGCAGGTTACACAAGCTGAGCAAAATCAGAGGCATAATTTGTTCCATACAAAGGGAGTTCTGAAGGAACGTTCTGTTCGCGTCATCATAGATGGAGGGAGCTGCAACAACTTGGCTAGCATGGAGATGGTGGAGAAGCTATCTCTCACCACAAGACCACATCCACATCCTTACTACATCCAATGGTTCAACAACAACGGCAAGGTTAAGGTAACACATACTGTTCGTGTGCATTTTAGTATCTCTACATATGCTGATTATGTTGACTGTGACGCGGTACCCATGCAAGCATGTTCCTTATTACTTGGTAGACCATGGCAATTTGATAAAAAATCTGTACACCATGGTAGAAATAATCAGTATACTCTTGTTCATAACGACAGCCATATTACTTTGCTTCCTATGACTCCTGAATCCATTTTGAAAGATGATATTAATAGAGCTAATAAAGCTAAAAAGGAGAAAAATAAGAGTGAAAATCAGATTGTGGCAAAAGAATTTGAGCAACAAATGAAACCTAATAGTAAACCATCTAATGTTGCTTGTGAAATTAAATTGAAAAGTGCATGTTTACTTGCCACAAAATCTGATATTGATGAGCTAGATTTCAACAAATCGGTTTGCTATGCTTTTGTGTGCAAAGAGGCATTATTTTATTCGAGGATGTGTCTTCCTCTTTGCCCCCTGTTGTCACTAACATTTTGCAGGAGTGCGTTGACGTCTTCCCACCAGACGTTCCACCGGGATTACCACCTATTCGAGGGATTGAGCTTCAAATTGACTTAATTCCCGGTGCATCGCTACCCAACCGTTCACCATACCGTACCAATCCAGAGGAGACGAAGAAGATTATGCGTCAAGTACAGGAGCTGCTCGACAAAGGTTACATACGCGAATCTCTTAGTCCTTGTGTTGTTCCTATTATACTAGTGCCTAAAAAGGATGGTACGTCACGTATGTGTGTTCATTGTAGAGGCATTAATAATATTACTATTCGTTATCGTCATCCTATTCCTAGGCTAGATGATATGCTTGATGAATTGGGTGGCTCTACAATATTCTCCAAAGTTAATTTGTGTAGTGGATACCATCAAGTCCGTATGAAATTTGGAGATGAATGGAAAACTGCAATTAAAACTAAGTTTGGTTTATATGAGTGGTTAGTCATGCCTTTTGGGTTAACTAATGCACCTAGTACTTTCATGAGGTTAATGAACGAAGTTTTACGTGCTTTCATTGGACGATTTGTGGTAGTCTATTTTGATAATATACTGATTTATAGTAAATCTTTGCAGGAACATTTGGAACATTTACGTGCTGTTTTTATTGCTCTACGTGATGCACGTTTGTTTGGTAACCTTGGAAAGTGCACCTTTTGCACTGACCGAGTATCTTTTCTTCGCTATGTTGGTACTCCACAGGGAATTGAAGTTGATAAAGCCAAGATTGAAGCTATTGAGAGTTGGCAGCAGCCCAAAACGGTCACACAAGTGAGGAGTTTCCTTGGCCTCGCTGGTTTCTATAGGCGTTTTGTGAGAGATTTCAACACCATTGCTCCACCTCTCTACGAGCTTGCAAAGAAGGATGTGCCTTTTGTTTGGGGTACTGCACAGGAAGAAGCCTTCACGGTATTGAAAGATAAGTTGACACATGCTCCTTTACTCCAACTTCCTGATTTTAGTAAGACTTTTGAGCTTGAATGTGATGCTAGTGGAATTGGATTAGGAGGTGTGTTATTACAAGATGACAAACCTGTTGCATACTTTTCTGAAAAATTGAGTGGGCCTAGTCTGAACTATTCTACTTATGATAAAGAATTATATGCTCTTGCTTGGACCTTAGAAACATGGCAACATTATTTGTGGCCCAAGGAATTTGTTATACATTCTGATCATGAATCTTTGAAACACATTAAAAGTCAAGCAAAACTGAACCGTAGACATGCTAAATGGGTTGAATTCATTGAGACTTTCCCTTATGTCATTAAACACAAGAAGGGTAAAGAAAATGTTATTGCTGATGCATTGTCTCGTCGTTATACTATGCTTTCGCATATATTTGGTTTGGACACCATCAAAGATCAATATGTGCATGATGCGGAATTTAAAGATGTATTGTAGAATTGTAAGGAAGGGAGAACTTGGAACAAGTTCATTCTTAATGATGGATTTGTGTTTCGTGCTAACAAGCTGTGCATTCTAGCTAGCTCCCTTCATCTTTTGTTGTTGCAGGAGGCACATGGAGGAGGATTAATGGGACACTTTGGCATCAAGAATATGGAGGATATACTTGCTACACATTTCTTTTGGCCAAAGATGAGACGGGATGTTGAGCGTTTTGTTGCTCGCTGCACTACATGTCAAAAAGCTAATTCACGACTCAATCCTCATGGTTTATATATGCCTTTGCCTATACCTAGTGTTCCTTGGGAGGATATATCTATGGACTTTTTTTAGGTTATCTCGAACAAAGAAGGGGAGGGATAGCATATTTGTTGTCGTAGATAGGTTCTCGAAAATGGCACACTTTATACCCTGACATAAAAGCGATGATGTTGTTAATGTTGGTGATTTGTTCTTTCGTGATACCCTGACATAAAATGGCACACTTTATACCCTGACATAAATTATTCGCTTGCATGGTGTGCCAAATACTATTGTTTTAGATCGTGATACTAAATTTCTTAGACACTTTTGGAGATGTTTATGCGCTAAGTTGGGGACTAAACTGCTTTTTAGTACTACTTGTCACCCCCAAACTAATGGACAAACTAATGCGGAGCATTCCAAGGTGATGCGGAGCATCCCAAGGTCATCCCCATGGACCTATCATCGTCTCACCAAGTGCCTAGTGGACCCATGACACGAGCACGTGCAAGAGCTGTCGAAACCGAGGTGACATCACTCCTCTCACAATTCCACTTCAATCCACATGAGACATGGCTACTACCTCAAATGGAGACATTGTGCATACTCAGGTACCATGGAGAAGCTAAGGAGCAAGAAGGATCGGGAGCGGAAGACATGCGTTAAGACGGAGAAGAAATCAGCCACGTCCCAGGATGGCCGGATGATCCAGACGAGGTCCCGGACGATCCAGACACATCCCGGATGATCCGGACCCCAGTCCGGATGATCTGGACAATTGGAGACCCGAGAGCAACCGAAGCTGCATCGAAGCAGGATCATCCGGCCCCAGTCCCGGATCATCCGGCCAACCCCGGACGTCCGGACCAGGACCTAGACATCCGGACCTCCCACAGTCCCCACAACACGGCCGGACAATCCGAACGCCGACCGGGATCATCCGGACCCCCGAAGCCCGGATCATCCGGACCGACACCGGGATCATCTGGACAGTGCCTACATGCATGATGTTGGGCCGAGGCCCATGTATCCCTTCACCCCATTCGCCTATATAAATGACTCCTCCACCACTTTTCTAGGGTTAGCGAAGTAGTAGCTAATTTAGAGATATAGCTTTGCTCATCCATTACGGATCTACTCCACGAGAGAGACCGTGGCCCCTCTTCGGAGAAGATCCACCTTGGATTCATGACCCCTCATGGGAAGATCCCCTCGTGGATTCAAGACCTCCTCATGGAGATGAACCTTACCTTGTATCTTTACCTTTGTTGTTCATGTAGCTTGTGGATCTTGTGTGTTTGATTGTCTAGTGGATGTGTGATTGGACTTATTCTTGAGTGTTTCCCCTTGTGTTTTCTCTCCGTTCTTCCCCCGTGTTCTTCGTGTTCTTCGCGGAATCCGCTCCTTTCGTGACAGATCGAACGTATAGGGTTCCACCCTACATGATCTTGGTATCTAGAGCCACGTTGATCACGATTTTGGAGCCTCCCCGTTGTGTTTCTAGCTTGATTTTGTTGTTTTTCGTCCTAATTCGAAAATCCCCACAAAAATAGCCCCAAAATTTTTTCTTGTGATTTGTGAGTTTTGATGATGTTTTGTTGGGTTTGATCCATCAATTTGTTGTGTTGCAAGTGGATCTTACCTTCCCCACCATCTCCACCTCGCAATCCACCCCAAAATCCACGAAATCCTCAAAATTGCCCCATTTTTCGAGATCATCCCAAGCACCATTGACCCGCCTGGATCATCCGGCTTCTTACCCGGATCATCTGTCCCCGCCTAGATCATCCGGCTCCTGGCCCTGATCATCCGGCTTCCCCTAACGAAACTGCATTTTCTGCAGTTTTTAGCCACCGCTGCCTACGCCTCCGCATACCCCCTTCGACTACCACCGCGTAACTTCCGACAACCCTTTTGATACATCCACCACTTGACCGCTACCAACTCCGACACATATTGCCGCCTTTTGTTTTGAGAGTTTGAGTAGTGGTTCATCGTTTCCTAGGGTGTTTCAGCTAACTAGGAATGGTTCGACATCGACATCGCCGCCGCTCATCTTCGCCACAGACGCGTCATCAACAACGACCTTCACGGTAACCTCATCTTGGGTTTGTGACACCCTCAGCCATAAGCAAGGACGGTAACTTCGACATCATCTTTGTCCACCCCTTGCCATTACATTGATAACCACCATAGCCTTATCTTTTTGCGTAGCTTACCCATCGAGAGTAGCCTTTCAGCATTGCCGGCAACGTGACTTGTGCACATTAGGTGATCATACTTCCCATAGCATACATACATCTTTGGTGCATATCTTGGTATCATCTCTTGTGTCACAAGGTTGTCATCGCATACACAATTACTATCTTGGTTCGTGAAGCATTGCATGAGAAAAGAGCTCAACACACAAAGAGCCAAACAAGCTTTTAAGAAGAAGGGAAAGATAGGCAAAGAGCTTATAAGCAAGAACCATAGCATCACACAACATTAATATTGTCATACTAGATCATCTTGGATCATATCATCGGAACACCATACATAGAGCATACTTGGGATAGAAGTCATTGCAGTTTTGCTTAGTAAGTTGTGCACAAGTTCGTATCCGCCCATTGTGCAATCATGCTAGCGTCTCTCTAGTGTTGTGCAACAAGAGCATTTTCGTGGATTCCACATTTTGGCTCATCCTTGGTTGCACAACCCCACTTATCTCTTTGCGTGTGTGTTTCCGTGTACCTTATATTGCTTAGTCTACTTGTTGCATTCACGAATTTGCGAATCTTTTCCAACATTATTGAGTCTTGCTTACTTTCACATCAAATTTTGTGCCACCATCCTAACCAAGCTCCACCATAAGCTTTTACTTGTGTAGGTGTGAGAAACCGACAAGAATTGGTACTAATTGTGTTATTTCCTTGTTCCACATTGGAGTGATCATTATCCACTTTCAACTTCGTTCAAGGTACATTTGGTATACGTTCTTCTCTTTCGCCCACTCACATATTTCTCTCGGAATGACGGATAGGCCAAGTACTTCTACCAACCCACTATTCATCAAGCAAGACGACGACATGAGCTCCTACATCACCAAGAGTCACCTCTTTGGTGCACAACGTGCTTTGCATCAAGAGCAACAAGCAATGAGTGAACGCATCGACAACCTCACCACCGACTTGCGACTCTCTGAGCAATGTACAAGGGACTACTTGGACCACAAGCTTGCTGATCACAAGCAAGAGAACGACACAAGAATGGACGAGATTCGTGCTTTGCTGCTCAACCGCTCTTCTTCCACTTCGTCCTGATCAAGACGGAGCCGTTCAAGTTGACAATCAGACTTGACCCTCTCCGGCTCAAGTACACCGACATCGAACACTCTTCGTTGTGCCGCGCGTAACGATCGTCACGCAAGCCTCAATCCTCTATGTGACACCGGCTCTCAAGAGCACCAAGACCATCAAAACCAAGCTACCTTTGCGCTAGCAGGAGAGCGAAAACGACAACGCCAACACGAAGAGGAAGAGCGAGCGCGTCTTCAGCAAGAAGCACAAGATGCCGAGGCACAATGTCAAGCGCAACAATTGCGAGATGCTCAAGCACTTGAGGCGCAACATGCCCTCTGAGATTCAAGTCGAGCCGTAGCCACCCGAGGTGCACTTTGCGAAGAAGCTCACCAATGAATATATCAAGCTCGCGTGCAACATCAAGATCAACAAGTACCTCCACAAGCTCGCCAAGAACGTCAAGTTCACGAAGAGCATGAAGACAATGGAAATCCTCCTCGACAAGAGCAACATGAGGTCGTCAACCCTCCTCCCCAAGAGCAACATGAGTTTGTTAATCCTCAACAACATGGGCGTCATCATCCTCGACCCCAACACAATGAAGAGCAATGCTCTGGCAAGCTAAAGTTCACCATGCCCAAGTTCAATGGAAGCAACGATCCCGAAGAGTACCTTTCATGGGCATTGAATGTCGAAAAAATCTTCCACTTGCACAACTATGAAGAAGAGAAGAAGACCTCGATGGCATCCCTTGAGTTCCAAGACTATGTCCTCATTTGGTGGGAACAAGTCATCGAACGCCGTGAGGCAAGAGGTGAACAACCCATCACTACTTGGGCGCAAATGAAGGATGTCATGAGAGCACGCTTCGTGCCTACCTACTACAATTGCGACCTCTTCAAGAAACTCCAACTACTCAAGCAAGGAACCAAGAGCGTTGAAGAGTACTACAACGAGATGGAGATTGCAATGATAAGAGCCAACATCATGGAATATGATGAGAAAACTATGGCACGTTTCATGAATGGACTCAACTATCCTATCAAGAAGATCGCCGACTTTCAACCATACTCGAACCTCATCGAGCTAGTGCATCAAGCTACCAAAGCGGAACGTCAAGTGCAAGACGATTACAAGTATGCCAAGTTCTCATCCAAGTCATACGGCTTCTCCAACAACCAAGCTTCAACAACTCCAACACCGTCTACCAATCCTTCTACAAGCAACATCGACAAGTCGAGTTCCAAGAAAGCTTCGTCAACTCCAAGTCATCCTCCTACAATGAGCAACTTCAAGCCGAGAGCTTCATCATCATCAACCCCCACCAATGAGACCCTCAAGACAAGTTCCTTCAAATGCTTCACATGCGGAGGCCGAGGCCACAAGCCCTACAAGTGCACCAACAAGCAGACCATGATCCTCAACGACGACGGCACTTATGACTCAATGAGTGAAGGAGAAATGGAAGCCCTTGAGCAAGTGGCCATACACCGGCAAGTGAACGATGAAGAGGAACACGTCTTCTGCGATGAAGATTCAAGTCCCGCTCTAGTTGTCTCCAAGGTCATGAATCTTCAACATCACCAAGAAGAAGACCAAAGATGCCACATATTCCAAGTATGTCAAGTTCTCATCCAAGACTTACGGCTTCTCAAACACCCAAGCTTCAATGACTCCAACACCGTCTACCAAGCCTTCTACAACCAACATCAACAAGTTAAGTTCCAAGAAAACTTCGACTACTCCAAGTCATCCTACTACAAGAAACTTCAAGCCGAGAGCTTCATCATCTTCAACCCCCACCGATGAAACCGTCAAGACTAGTTCCTTCAAATGCTTCACATGCGGAGGCCGAGGCCACAAGTCCTATGAGTGCACCAACAAGTGGACCATGATCCTCGACGACGAAGACACTTATGACTCAATGAGTGAAGGAGAAATGGAAGCCCTTGAACAAGTGGACATACACCGGCAAGTGAACGATGAAGAGGAACAAGTCTTTTGCGATGAAGATTCAAGTCCCGCTCTAGTTGTCTCCAAGGTCTTGACTCTTCAACATCACTAAGAAGAAGACCAAAGATGCCACATATTCCACACCAAGGCCGGCATCACTGGAAGATCCGTCAAGGTCGTCAACGATGGAGGGAGTTTTCATAAACTCTCAAGTGAAGAACTTTGCTCCAAGCTCCAATTGCCCACGACGAAGCACCCACATCCATAGAAAGTTCAATGGCTTAGCGACTCCGGCACTATCCAAGTCGAGCATCGAGTACAAGTCTCCTTCAAAGTTGGCACCTACGAAGACACTTTAGAGTGTGACGTCGTTCCAATGACCGTTTGCCATCTTCTTCTTGGACGCCCATGGCAATTTGATAGAGGTGTCATCTACAACGGCCAAATGAACCACTACATCTTCAAGATGAAAGGAAAGGAGTACATACTTCGCCCCATATCTCCAAGACAAGTGATCACCGATAAGCAAGCCACCCATCGTGGAGAGAATAGTGAGAGAGCGAACCACCAAAAAGAGAGTGAGCACCACAAGCCCAAATTGAGTGCCTCCATGATGAGCGACAAGAAGAACTTAGTTCTATTTGCCATGAAAAGTGAGATAAGAGGAGTGTGTGAGAACCCATCTAGTGTCCTACACTATGTCCTCTTATGCAAGGACGACGCACCAAAAGCTAACACCTCTCACACTCTACCATTAGTGTTGTGTAACACCCTCGATGCGACTATAGCTCCCACGTGTCGAGGCACGACTTAGAGACATAATCGCATTGAAGGCATATGTCGCAAGTTAGGCAATCTTCACAACATCCCATGTAATATGAATAATAAAGGGGAGAACATAGTTGGCTTACACTCGCCACGTCACATCGGAGTACATAAATAACATCCATCATCCAAACACTCATGGCCTGACTACGGCGCCAAAATAGAAGAAAACCCAACATGCGACAACGGTCCCAATCAAACCCCAACTAGGCACCACTACTGATCATCAGGAAAAGACACGTAGTAACGCTGAGAGTCCTCGTCGAACTCCCACTTGAGCTCGTACTCGTCACCTGGAGCGGAATCACCTGGACCTGCATCTGGAGTTATAGTATATGTGAGCCACAGGGACTCAGCAATCTCGCACCCTCGCGATCAAGACTATTTAAGCTTATAGGAAGGAAAAAGGCAAATATATGTGGAGCTGCAGCAAGCGACTAGCATATATGGTGGCTAACTTATTCGCAAAAGAGAGCGAGAAGAGGAGGCAAAGCGCGAGCGAGAATCTAGAGGAACAACCTGTGCAAGCATTACTCCAACACCGTGTCCACTTCCCGGACTCCGCCGAGAAGAGGCCATCACGGTAACACACTCAGTTGATTCATTTTAATTAATTAAGGTTCAAGTTATCTACAACCGGACATTAACAAATTCCCATCTGCCCATAACCGCGGGCATGGCTTTCGAAAGTTCAATCCCTGCAGGGGAGTCCCAACTTAGCCCATGACAAGCTCTCACGGTCAACGAAGGAATAGACCTCCTCCCAAGACATTCCGATCAGACTCGGTATCTCGGTAATTCAAGACACTTCAACAGGTTAAAACAAGACCAACAACACCGCCCGAATGTGCCGACAAATCCCGATAGGAGCTGCACATATCTCTTTCTCAGGGCACACTCAGATGAGCGCTCCATACAACTAAAACCAAACCTCGAGTTTCCCCGAGGGGGCGCTGCACAAGACTCTAGTTTGGACCAACATTCAGAGGAGCACTGGCCCGGGGGGGTTTAAAATAAGATGACCCGCGGGCTCCGGAAACCCGAGGGAAAAAGAGGCTAGGTGGCAAATGGTAAGACCAAGGTTGGGCATTGCTGGAAAAGCTTTAATCAAGGTGAACTATCAAGGGGTTCCCATTATAACCCAACCACGTAAGGAACGCAAAATTCGGGAACATAACACCGATATGACGGAAACTAGGGAGGCAAGGGTGGAACAAATCACTAGGCGAGAGGCCGAGCCTTCCACCATTTACCAAGTATATAGATGCATTAAGATAACATAGCAATATAATGATATCCCAACAAGTAAATAAAAGATGTTCCAACAAGGAACGGCCTCCAATCTTCACCTCCAACTAGCAACGCTATAAGAGGGGCTGGGCAAAGCGGTAACATAGCCAATCAACGGTTTGCTAGGACAATGGTGGGTTAGAGGTTTGACATGGCAATTTGGGAGGCTTTCAAGCAAGTGGTAGGCATCGTAGCAATGGCATAGCAAAAGAGCGAGCAAACTAGCATAGCAAAGATAGTAGTGATTTCAAGGGTATGATCATCTTGCCTGCACAGTTGTCAGAGTTGACTGGATCCTCACAAGCAAACTCAACGGGCTCCTCGGTAGCGAACTCATCTCCCGGCTCTACCCAAACAAGACAAACAAGCAACAAGGATACAATCAACCACGTGCAAGACCAAGCAATATGATGAAATGAAGATATGCTATGCGAGATGCAATGCGGGATCCAAAATGCAAGATATGATAGGAAATGCATGCACCTGGCCTCAACTTGGAATTCCAAGGGTGCCACTGGAAAGATGAGATGAAATCTCTTGAAAACTATATAAAGAACGTCGGAATCGTAGTTACGGTTTGGAAATGGCAAGCGTTTCAAAAATGACACCGGTCTGCTATTTACAGCAAGTAGGCATCTAAATGCAATGAAATGAACATGCTACAGCCACCAAACATGACAACAAAATACATGGAAGGGATGCACACAAGATGCTTAACAAAAGACTAGCACTGAGCTACGGCCAATTCATCCAATATGAGGTTCAAACAAGCATGGCAAAAACGCAAATGCAAAACAGATTCCAGACTTGGTGAAATTAACACTTGTCTGAAATTTCAGATCACGAAGCCCTCTTCGGAGCAGCAAAACAACATGATACATGACCTGATTATGATAAGTAAGAACATGGCATGGAGCTACTCAACAAGCTTAACTAAAGTCCCTAAGTGACCTGGGGCCAAAAGGGATCACAAAATATACTAACAAGCACACGAACATAGCAAAAACATAATCAGTTTTCAGACTTGGTGAAAACTGAGACATGCTGAAATATAACTCACGAAGGCACGTAAACGAGCTCGACGCACTCACTACGGTGCAAGTCATGGCAAGGCAAGCATACATCCTTTAAGAAGGCACAAAATACAAGCTAGACATGGCAAGAACAATGGCATAGCATGCACGGATCAACTACAATGGCATCGGCAAAATCGCAAACGAGTTGACGATCTGCCCAGATTCACAACGAAGCAAAAGTAGAGCTCGATTGACTCAAGCTAGGGTGCTTCGAAATTGCAAACAAAGACGTGGATGGATAGATCATAACATGATTAACAAAACTCCCTTACTGATCATCCTCAAAAGAGGCACGGATCACTAGGAAACAAGCTGAACATATGGCATCATGAACTAAATAATCCCAGACTTAGTAGTAGTCCCTGAAAACAGATTTACCGGGTGCCTCACTTTGCAAGCTTGCACAAGTCACCACACACATCAAAAAAATGCATGGGCTGCACCTCTGGAAAGAAGACAAAATTCTTAACAAAACACATGAAGGACTCACAGGCATAGCATGCACATAATAATCATGGCAAAAATGACAAAAGTCTAAGATGAACTAGCAGATCTGACAATTAACTCACGAAGCCTCCTTCTAACAGCATTTTGGGCATCAAGATGAGCTCAAATGAAAATGATGCAATGGAATGAAATGATGTACTCGTCGAGGCGAACATTTTGATATACTATATGCCCAAATCAAAGCTACGGATGCGGAGATATCACCGGTCAAAGTATGCACAAAAAATTAAGGGGGAGACGGAAAAGTCAACCGTGAGGAGATATTTTTGGATCTAGATCTGGAATCACTGTTCACGCACGGAATCCGAGGCTCGCCGGAGATGAACTTGAAGCTCGCCGGTGATGGAGACTTCGCCGGATCCGGCCGGTGCTTCGGTCGCCGGAGTAGAGGAGGGGGCCGGCCGGGGAGAGGAAGGGGCCGGGCGACGTTGCGGCGGCGGCGGCTCCCGAGGCGGCGACGGGGGCGGCGCGAGGCGGCTGGTGGCGGCGGCGGCTCCGGCCCGTGATGGCGCGCAGCGGCGGCGCGTGAGCTCCGGCCGCCGGAGCTGGGAGAGGCGGCGGGGTCGAGCGGCGTTGGGCGGCGGAGCGCGTACGGGCTCGCGGGGGCCCGGATCGGGCCTCCCGGGCCGGCGGCGGCGGTGGTTGGCGCTGCCCACGTGGCAGCGTCTGGTAGGCTGAGGGGGTGCGGTGGACGTGTCCGGCTAGGCTCCGGACATGTCCGTCGGTGCGGGGATCTGTTTTTTTTAGACTAGGGTTTCGGGGAGAGAGAGATCCGAAAACGAAGGGGGTGTATTTATAGGCATAAGTGGAGCTAGGAGAGTCCAAATGAGGTGCGGTTTTCGGCCACGCGATCGTGATCGAACGCTCTAGATGATGGAGCAGAGTTTGGTTGGTTTTGGGGCCAAATTGGAGGGGTGTTGGGCTGCAACACACACGAGGCCTTTTCGGTCCCTCGGTTAACCGTTGGAGTATCAAATGAAGTCCAAATGGTACGAAACTTGACAGGCAGTCTACCGGTAGTAACCCAAGGCCGCTTGGCAAGTCTCGGTCCAATCCAGAAATGTTTAATCCCCACACACGAAAGAAAGTTAGAAATGACCACCGGAGGAGAACGAAGCGCCGGAATGCAAAACGGACAACGGGGAAAATGCTCGAATGCATGAGATGAACACGTATGCAAATGCAATGCACATGATGACATGATATGAGATGCATGACAATGAAAAAAAACACACGGAGACAAAGACCCAAATTCGAGGAAATAAATATAACTTAACGCCGGAAACGGCAAGAGTTGGAGTACAAATAGGGAAAGTTACATCCGGGGTGTTACAACACTCCACCACTATGAAAAGATCTCTTCCCGAGATCTAGGACTGAAAGAACTCTGGGTACTCAGAACGGAGGTGATCCTCGCGTTCCCAGGTAGCTTCACGGTCGGAATGGTGTGACCACTTGACTTTGAGAAATTTGATTGACTTGTCGCGAGTCTTGCGTTCATTCTCTTCAAGAATAGCAACTGGGTGCTCACGATAAGAGAGATCTTCTTGGAGCTCAATGTCCTCGAAGTTGATGGTGCGGTCAGGAGTCTTGAAGCACTTTCGAAGCTGAGAGACATGGAACACGTCATGAACGTTTGCAAAGTTTGAAGGAAGCTCGAGTTGATAGGCGAGGTCGCCTCTCTTACTGACAATCTTGAAAGGTCCCACGTATCTAGGGGCAAGCTTCCCTTTGATACCGAAGCGACGAGTACCTTTCATAGGAGAGACGCGGAGGTAAACATGATCTCCGATCTCGAAAGCCAAATCACGATGCTTACTATCATAGTAGCTCTTCTGGCGGGATTGGGCTGCTTTGAGGTTATCACGAACGACTTTGCACATTTCTTCTGCTTCTGTGATTAAGTCATTACCCAAAAGCTGATGTTCACCGGTTTCAGACCAGTTGAGAGGGGTGCGGCACTTCCTGCCATACAAAATTTCAAAAGGGGCCTTGCCCGAACTTGCTTGAAAACTATTGTTGTAGGAGAATTCAGCATAAGGAAGACAATCCTCCCACTTCATGCCGAAGGAGATCACACAAGCCCTGAGCATATCTTCAAGAATCTGGTTGACACGCTCGGCTTGACCGCTTGTTTGAGGATGGAAAGCAGTGCTGAAGCGGATGTTGGTGCCCATGGCCTTCTGAAAAGAATCCCAAAACTTCGAGGTAAAGATGCTGCCACGGTCTGAAGAGATCACTTGAGGAATACCATGCAGAGAGACAATGCGAGAGGTATAGAGTTCCGCCAATTGAGCTGCGGTGATCGACTCTTTGATAGGCAGAAAGTGAGCCACTTTGGTGAGCTTGTCGATGAAAACAAATATAGCATCATTGCCACGCTTGGACTTCGGAAACCCAGTCATGAAGTCCATCTCAATGTGGTCAAACTTCCATTCTGGAATGGCAAGAGGTTGGAGGAGACCTGCTGGCCTTTGGTGTTCTGCCTTCACTCTTCTGCAGACATCACATTCATTCACGAATTGAGCGATCTCGCGCTTCATTCGAGTCCACCAATAAGCTTGCTTGAGGTCCTGATACATCTTCGTGCTCCCAGGGTGGATGGAGAGGAGAGAATTGTGAGCCTCGTTCATGATCACTTTACGGAGGTCACCTTTGGGTACAACAATTCGATCCTCGAAGAAGAGAGTGTCCTTGTCATCAAGGCGGTAGCACTTGTACTTGGACTGACTCTTGGCAATCCCAATCTTCACCTTTTTCACCATAGCATCAAGAAGCTGGGCTTGGCGAATCTGGTCTTCTAAGGTAGGAGAGACTTGAAGGTTGGCAAGGAAACCTTGAGGAACAACTAGCAGATTAAGTTTGCGGAAAGCTTCACAAAGGTCGGGTTGATAAGGCTTGAGAATCAGACTGTTGCAGTAGGCCTTTCTGCTCAAAGCGTCAGCAATCACATTGGCATTGCCTGGAGTGTACTCAATACTCGGATTATACTCTTGAATCATTTCTACCCATCGAGTTTGCCTGAGGTTGAGATTAGGCTGAGTGAAGATGTACTTGAGACTCTTGTGATCAGTGAAAATATCCACTTTTCTTCCCAATAGAAGATGTCTCCAAGTCAAAAGAGCATGCACAACTGCCGCCAACTCGAGATCATGAGTGGGGTAGTTCTTCTCATTAGGCTTCAACTGGCGAGATGTATAAGCAACAACTTTCTTCTCTTGCATCAATACTGCGCCAAGACCTTGGAGAGAGGCATCACAAAAGACCTCGTACGGCTTGGATTCATCAGGCGGAGTCAGAACTGGAGCAGTGATCAATTTCTCTTTCAAAGTGTTGAAAGCAATATCACACTCCGGAGACCAAACGTACTTGACGTGCTTCTGAAGAAGATTTGAGAGAGGCTTCGCGATCTTGGAAAAGTTTTCAATGAATCTTCGGCAATAGCTTGCGAGACCGAGAAAACTTCGGAGTTGCTTCACGTTCTGAGGAGGTTCCCAATTCACTATCGCGGACACCTTCTCAGGATTCACGGCAATGCCCTTGGCAGAGATGATATGGCCAAGATAAAGAACCTCATCGAGCCAAAATTCACACTTGGAGAACTTGGCGTAGAACTGATGTTCCCTGAGCTTATCAAGAACCAAACGCAAGTGCTTGGCATGATCTTCCTTGTTCTTCGAGAAAACCAGAATGTCGTCGAGATAGACCAAAACAAAGTCATTGGTGTAGGCGTTGAAGATGAAGTTCATCATGCGAGAGAACATCGGAGGAGCGTTGGCGAGGCCAAAAGACATGACAGTGTATTCATATGAACCAAAGCTTGTTCTGAATGCTGTCTTGCGAATATCTTCTTCACGAATGTGAATCTGGTGATAACCCATACGGAGATCAAGCTTGGAGAATACTTGGGCACCTTTGAGTTGTTCGAACAGCTCATTGATGTTTGGAAGCGGGTATTTGTTCTTGATGGTCTTCTTGTTCACTGGACGGTAATCAACACAAAGTCGGTTAGTTCCATCCTTCTTCTTCACAAAAAGAACACCACAACCCCACGGAGAAGAACTAGGCCGGATAAGACCCATTCTTTCTTGCTCATTGAGTTGCTTCTTCAGCTCCTTCAACTCTTCAGGTCCGAGTTTGTAAGGACGTTTGCACACAGGTTCCGTGCCAGGCTCAAGTTCAATAACGAATTCAACTGGCCGGTGCGGAGGCATTCCTGGGAGCTCTTCTGGAAAGACGTCTTGATATTCGCAAACGACTGGAATTTGAGCGATAGCATCCAATTCACCCTTCTCATTGAGAGAAAACAGACGGATAGTATTATCCCGAGCGGCAAAGATAATTACATCCTCAGACGAATGAGTCAATTGAATCTGCCTGGCGGCACAATCAAGCTGAGCCTTGTGCTTAGAAAGCCAATCCATTCCGAGAATAAGATCAATATCTGAGTTACCGAGAACAATTGGGGAAGAAAGGAACTTGTAGTCACCCAAAGTGATAATAACCTCAGGAACGCAGGTGTTAGCTGTCATCTGCTTGCCCGGTGACACAATTTGCAAGGAGCTTTGCAGATACTGATAATCACACTCATACTTTGATGCAAAAGGTTTGGAAATGAAGCAATGCGATGCACCCGTGTCAAAAAGAACTTTTGCAGGAATATCATTAACAGGAAGGTTACCCATGATGACATCTGAAGAATCCTCTGCCTGAGCTGCATTCACCATATTGACCTTGGCGAACTTGGGGTTATGCTTGACCACAGCTGTACTTTCCGATCTGACAGGAGGAGGAGGAAGACGCCTCTGGTTGAAACACTTGTTGGCATAGTGACCCTTCTGTTGGCACTGGTTGCACGTGACCTCTGAAAGCGGACGGTGATGCGGAGCATTCGATCTTGGAGCTTGAGACGAAGCATTGTTCTGAAATCCAGGGTTGGGTGGGTGGGAAGAACCACTGCCACCTTTGCTCTTCTGCTGATACGGCTAACGGAAAGGAGGAGGAGGAAGCCAAAACATCTGCTGCTTGGCCACTTGGTTAGAGGAAGAAGGAGTAACATCTCCGACTCGCTTCCTAGAAGCATCACACCTCAACTGAGCAGCCTCTTGCTTCAGTGCCATGTTGTAGAACTCATCGTACCTCAAGGGCTCAAAGAGGACAAGAGCGAGCTGAATTTCTTCTCTGAGACCACCCCTGAACTGATATATCATGCTCTTCTCATCAGGAACGTCCTGCTTGGCAAAGCGGGCAAGCTTCTGGAACAACTTGTTGTAGTCATAGACAGACAAAGAGCCTTGCTTCAGATTGCGGAATTCCTCACGCTTGCTTTCAACCACGCTCTGCGGAATATGATGAGCTCGGAAATCTTGACGGAAATCATCCCAAGTGATAACACGTCCACCTCTGGAGTCCTTGTACTGCTGGAACCATTCTGCAGCTTGATCTTTGAGTTGGAAGAAAGCGAACTTCACAAAGTCCTCAGGCTTGATGTTTCTGCACTCGAAATGCTTACACAGATCCACAAGCCAATCGTCAGCATCGGTTGCCTCAACACAATTGCTGAAAGTCTTTGGCCCATTAGCAAGGAACTGGTTGAGTGTAGCAAAGTGACTCTGATTGCTGCCTTGATTCCCTTGACTGCCTTGATTGCGCTCTTGAAGAATTTGCATGATCAGCTGTGTGTTTGCATTGGTTGCGGCCATCACAGCTTGCCATGCCTCTGGAGGAGGTGGAGGTGGTGGCAGATCAGGATTCGGAGTCGTGCGCGTTGGAGGAGCCATCCTGAAGAGGTTGACCACCATTAGCACATTGACAGATAAATATTGAAGCTGAATCCAACGGAATGGAAATTGCAACATATAGTCTTCACATCCGAACAAAATGAACGAATGCATTCCTCTTGAAATGGTCACATATCCATAAATTGAGAAGCCACATAGAATTAAGGCAGAGAAATAAATCAACAAGGTACGGATCAAGAACGAATAATCGGTAAGAAATCCCAATCTCAAACCAATATCCGTGGAAGAAGAACTAGAGCTACTAGAATTCCCACCTATGAAACTTCCGAACCTTTCCGGTTATGCAATCAGGTGTTGGGGATACAGGGGAAGCATAATATCTCACCCAAACTAGCAAATCCTACATCCAGCTGTATCCATCCTTCAACACATAACCAAGAAAACTCCGGAAACCATCTACCTCAACCTTCGAAAAGCATCCGTTATACAAGTTATGGCGATACTCCCGAACTCCCGCCCCAGTACTGGGTGGCGTCGAGGTTATCTCACCAACGAACTGCATAAAAGAGATTTTCGATGTCGGCGAACATATCTCAAGTATTCCAGAATTGCAACGATAAAATTATGATGACAACACCTCAGAGCTCAACTCCCCGGGACACTTCCACTAAACCCCTGACAGGAGGCACCAAGACAATGTTCTCATCATAAGCCATCGGAATGATTCCAAGATACTCGCTGATCCTAAAAAAAATTAGTGAAATTTGAGAAGAGAAGAGTCAAAACTCTATGTCAGGATGCCTTACCAGAGCGATGAGGAGACTGGGAAGTAAAAAGAATTCCTAGACTCTCCGATATATAATTCCTAAATGACTCAAAACATTTTTTTCTAGACACAACTCGGCTGCTAAAAACGATCAAGCAATGGGGCTCCTAAGGTCGGGGAAGGCTCTGATTACCAACTTGTAACACCCTTGATGCGACTATAGCTCCCACGTGTCGAGGCACAACTTAGAGACATAATCGCATTGAAGGCATATGTCGCAAGTTAGGCAATCTTCACAACATCCCATGTAATATGAATAATAAAGGGGAGAACATAGTTGGCTTACACTCGCCACGTCACATCAGAGTACATAAATAACATCCATCATCCAAACACTCATGGCCCGACTACGGCGCCAAAATAGAAGAAAACCCAACATGCGACAACGGTCCCAATCAAACCCCAACTAGGCACCACTACTGATCATCAGGAAAAGACACGTAGTAACGCTGAGAGTCCTCGTCGAACTCCCACTTGAGCTCGTACTCGTCACCTGGAGCGGAATCACCTGGACCTGCATCTGGAGTTATAGTATATGTGAGCCACAGGGACTCAGCAATCTCGCACCCTCGCGATCAAGACTATTTAAGCTTATAGGAAGGAAAAAGGCAAATATATGTGGAGCTGCAGCAAGCGACTAGCATATATGGTGGCTAACTTATTCGCAAAAGAGAGCGAGAAGAGGAGGAAAAGCGCGAGCGACAATCTAGAGGAACAACCTGCGCAAGCATTACTCCAACACCGTGTCCACTTCCCGGACTCCGCCGAGAAGAGGCCATCACGGTAACACACTCAGTTGATTCATTTTAATTAATTAAGGTTCAAGTTATCTACAACCGGACATTAATAAATTCCCATCTGCCCATAACCGCGGGCACGGCTTTCGAAAGTTCAATCCCTGCAGGGGAGTCCCAACTTAGCCCATGACAAGCTCTCACGGTCAACGAAGGAATAGACCTCCTCCCAAGACATTCCGATCAGACTCGGTATCTCGGTAATTCAAGACACTTCGACAGGTTAAAACAAGACCAACAACACCGCCCGAATGTGCCGACAAATCCCGATAGGAGCTGCACATATCACTTTCTCAGGGCACACTCAGATGAGCGCTCCATACAACTAAAACCAAACCTCGATTTTCCCCGAGGGGGCGCTGCACAGGACTCTAGTTTGGACCAACACTCAGAGGAGCACTGGCCCGGGGGGGTTTAAAATAAGATGACCCGCGGGCTCCGGAAACCCGAGGGAAAAAGAGGCTAGGTGGCAAATGGTAAGACCAAGGTTGGGCATTGCTGGAAAAGCTTTAATCAAGGCGAACTATCAAGGGGTTCCCATTATAACCCAACCGCGTAAGGAACGCAAATTCCGGGAACATAACACCGATATGACGGAAACTAGGGCGGCAAGAGTGGAACAAATCACTAGGCGAGAGGCCGAGCCTTCCACCCTTTACCAAGTATATAGATGCATTAAGATAACATAGCAATATAATGATATCCCAACAAGTAAATAAAAGATGTCCCAACAAGGAACGGCCTCCAATCTTCACCTGCAACTAGCAACGCTATAAGAGGGGCTGAGCAAAGCGGTAACATAGCCAATCAACGGTTTGCTAGGACAATGGTGGGTTAGAGGTTTGACATGGCAATTTGGGAGGCTTTCAAGCAAGTGGTAGGCATCGTAGCAATGGCATAGCAAAAGAGCGAGCAAACTAGCATAGCAAAGATAGTAGTGATTTCGAGGGTATGATCATCTTGCCTGCACAGTTGTCAGAGTTGACTGGATCCTCACAAGCAAACTCAATGGGCTCCTCGGTAGCGAACTCGTCTCCTGGCTCTACCCAAACAAGACAAACAAGCAACAAGGATACAATCAACCACGTGCAAGACCAAGCAATATGATGAAATGAAGATATGCTATGCGGGATGCGATGCGCGATGATAAATGCAAGATATGACAGGAAATGCATGCACCTGGCCTCAACTTGGAATTCCAAGGGTGCCACTGGAAATATGAGATGAAATCGCTTGAAAACGATATAAAGAACGTTGGAATCGGAGTTACGGTTTGGAAATGGCAAGCGTTTCAAAAATGACACCGGTCTACGATTTACAGCAAGTAGGCATCTAAATGCAATGAAATGAACATGCTACAGCCACCAAACATGACAACAAAATACATGTCAGGGATGCACACAAGATGCTTAACAAAATACTAGCACTGAGCTACGGCCAATTCATCCAATATGAGGTTCAAACAAGCATGGCAAAAACGCAAATGCAAAACAGATTCCAGACTTAGTGAAATTAACACTTGTCTGAAATTTCAGATCACGAAGCCCTCTTCGGAGCAGCGAAACAATATGATACATGACCTGATTATGACAAGTAAGAACATGGCATGGGGCTACTCAACAATATTAACAAAAGTCCCTAAGTGACCTGGGGCCAAAAGGGATCACAAAATATACTAACAAGCACACGAACATAGCAAAAACATAATCAGTTTTCAGACTTGGTGAAAACTGAGACATGCTGAAATATAACTCACGAAGGCACGTAAACGAGCTCGATGCACTCACTACGGTGCAAGTCATGGAAAGTCAAGCATACATCCTTTAAGAAGTCACAAAATACAAGCTATACATGGCAAGAACAATGGCATAGCATGCACGGATCAACTACAATGGCATCGGCCAAATCGCAAACGAGTTGACGATCTGCCCAGATTCACAACGAAGCAAAAGTAGAGCTTGATTGACTCAAGCTAGGATGCTTCGAAATTGCAAACAAAGACATGGATGGCTAGATCATAACATGATTAACAAGACTCCCTTACTGATCATCCTCAAAAGAGGCACGGATCACTAGGAAACAAGCTGAACATATGGCATCATGAACTAACTAATCCCAGACTTTGTAGTAGTCCCTGAAAACAGATTTACCGGGTGCCTCACTTTGCAAGCTTGCACAAGTCACCACACACATCACAAAAATGCATGGGATGCACCTCTGGAAAGAAGACAAAATGCTTAACAAAACACATGAATGACTCACAGGCATAGCATGCACACAATAATCATGGCAAAAATGACAAAAGTCTAAGATGAACTAGCAGATCTGACAATTAACTCACGAAGCCTCCTTCTAACAGCATTTTTGGCATCAAGATGAGCTCAAATAAAAATGATGCAATGTAATGAAATTATGTACTCATCGAGGCGAACATTTTGATATACTATATGCCCAAATCAGAGCTACGGATGCGGAGATATCACCGGTCAAATTATGCACAAAAAATTAAGGGGGAGAGGGAAAAGTCAACCGTGAGGAGATATTTTTGGATCTAGATCTGGAATCACTGTTCACGCACGGAATCCGAGGCTCGCCAGAGATGAACTTGAAGCTCGCCGGTGATGGAGACTTCGCTGGATCCGGCTGGTGCTCCGGTCGCCGGAGTAGAGGAGGGGGCCAGCCGGGGAGAGGAAGGGGCCGGGCGGCGTTGCGGCGGCGGCGGCTCCCGAGGCGGCGGCGGGGGCGGCGCGAGGCGGCTGATGGCGGCGGCGGCTCCGGCCCATGATGGCGCGCAGCGGCGGCGCGTGAGCTCCGGCCGCCGGAGCTGGGAGAGACGGCGGGGTCGAGCGGCGTTGGGCGGCGGAGCGCGTACTGGCCCGCGGGGGCCCGGATCGGGCCTCCCGGGCCGGCGGCGGCGGTGGTTGGCGCTGCCCACGTGGCAGCGTCTGGTAGGCTGAGGGGGCGCGGCGGACGTGTCCAGCTAGGCTCCGGACATGTCCGTTGGTGCGGGGATCTGTTTTTTTAGACTAGGGTTTCGGGGAGAGAGAGATCCGAAAACGAAGGGGGGTGTATTTATAGCCATAAGTGGAGCTAGGAGAGTCCAAATGAGGTGCGGTTTTCGGCCACGCGATCGTGATCGAACGCTCTAGATGATGGAGCACAGTTTGGTGTGTTTTTGGGCCAAATTGGAGGGGTGTTGGGCTGCAACACACACGAGGCCTTTTCAGTCCCTCGGTTAACCGTTGGAGTATCAAACTAAGTCCAAATGGTACGAAACTTGACAGGCGGTCTACCGGTAGTAACCCAAGGCTGCTTGGCAAGTCTCGGTCCAATCCGGAAATGTTTAATACCCACACACGAAAGAAAGCTAGAAATGACCACCGGAGGAGAACGAAGCGCCGGAATGCAAAACGGACAACGGGGAAAATGCTCGAATGCATGAGATGAACACGTATGCAAATGCAATGCACAGGATGACATGACATGAGATGCATGACAATGAAAAACAACACACGGAGACAAAGACCCAAATTCAAGGAAATAAATATAACTTAACACCGGAAACGGCAAGATTGGAGTACAAATAGGAAAAGTTACATCCGGGGTGTTACATGTTGTCTTCTCTTTTGCAGGAATTTCAAGATGTTTTCCCCGATGAGCTACCTCCGGGACTACCTCCACTACGAGGAATCGAGCACCGCATTGACCTCATCCCCGGAGCACCTCTTCTGAACAAAGCTCCATACCGCGTCAACCCTGAAGAAACCAAAGAAATACAAAGGCAAGTAAAGCATCCCGGTTATCCCGGTTATTCTTGTGCCAAAAAGAGACGGTAGCTTTCGCATGTGCTCCGATTGTAGACCTATCAATGCTATAACCGTTCGCTATAGGTATCCCATTCCACGCCTTGATGATATGCTTGATGAACTTAGGGGTGCCACTATATTTTCCAAAATTGATCTTAAAAGTGGTTACTATCCAATATGCATACAAGAGGGGTGATGAATGCAAAACCGCTTTCAAAACAAAGTTTGGCTTGTATGAGTGGTTAGTCATGCCTATGGGTTTATCAGAAGCACCGGGTACTTTCATGCGTCTTATGAATCATGTCTTTCGCCCTTACATTGGTGTGTTTGTTGTGGTCTACTTCGATGATATCCTTGTTTATAACAAAACTCTTCAAGATCATGTCACCCATGTTCAAACCGTTTTGCAAACTCTTCGAAATGAGCATCTCTATGCTAATATGGAAAAGTGCCTTTTTGGCATTGATAAGCTCGTTTTCTTGCGGTTTGTTCTTTCCTCTAAGGGTGTTCATGTTGATGACTCCACGATCAATGCTATTAAAACTTGCCCCAACCAACCAATTTGCAACAAGTGTGTAGTTTCCTTGGTTTAGCCGGTTTCTACCGTAGATTCGTGAAGGACTTTAGCACCATTGCTTCACCTTTGCATGCTTTGAGCAAGAAAAATGCACCTTTTGTTTGGGGACCATCCCAAGATACCGCTTTCAATGAGCTTAAATATTTGCTTACTCATGCTCCCGTGCTTGCATTACCCAACTTTGACAAACCTTTTGAAATTCATTGTGATGCTAGAGGTAATGGCATAGGAGGTGTGTTAACGCAAGAGAAGTGCCCAATTGCTTATTTTAGTGAGAAACTTTCAGGAGCTCAACTCAATTACCCCATCTATGACAAAGAGTTATATGCTTTAGTGCGAGTTTTGCATGAATGGGAACACTATCTTCGCCCTCATGAATTTATCATTCATACCGATAGTGAAACGCTTAAATACCTTAAGGGTCAAACTAAGTTGAACAAGCGTCATGCTAAGTGGAGTGAATTCATTGAGTCTTTTCCTTATGTCATCAAGTACATCAAAGGTAAGGAAAATGTTGTGGCGGACGCTCTTTCCCACATATGCATGCTTGTTACTCAACTTGAATTGGATGTCATTGGCTTTGAGCACATAAAACACTTATATGAGCATGATCCCACTTTTGCTACTCCTTATGCCAAGTGTTTGACGCATACCTCTTGGGACCGCTATTACATCAATGATGGATATCTCATGAGAGCTAACAAGCTTTGCATCACCGAGTCTTCTCTTCATTTGTTGTTGTTGCAGGAATCTCATGGAGGTGGACTAATGGGACATTTCAGATGTGACAAGACTTTCGCTACGCTCTCCAAGAACTATTTTTGGCCCAAGATGTTTCATGACGTCAACCGCTTCACCAACCGATGCTCTGCATGTCGCAAAGCTAAGTCTAAAGCTCAATCCCATGGCCTTTAAATGCCTCTCCCCATTCCATATCAACCATGGGAAGATATTAGCATGGATTTTGTACTTGGATTTCCTAGGACTAGAAATGGAAAGGATTCAGTATTTGTCGTTGTGGACCGATTCCCTAAGATAGCACACTTCATACCATGCAACAAGATAGACGATGCTTCACATATTGCCAATCTCTTTTGTAGGGACATATTGCGTGTACATGGAGTGCCAAAGATGATTGTCTTAGACCGCGACGTTAAGTTCCTAAGGTACTTTTGGAAGACCCTATGCGCCAAGCTCGGGATCAAGCTACTCTTCTCCACAGCGTACCACCCAGAAACCAACAGCCAAACGGAGGTGACCAACCGCACACTCTCCGCCCTACTTCGTGTGCTCATCAAGAAGAACATCAAGGAGTGGGAGGAGTGCCTACCTATCGCCGAGTTCGCCTACAACCGTGCGAGACAATCAACTACCGGGAAGTCCCCTTTCAAGGTCGTCTACGGATGCAACCCATTGTCACCATTGTACATTCTTCCTCTACCACTCCAAGAGCGCATCAATATGGACGCCAATGCACGTGTGAACCATCTCAAGAAGGTGCATGAAGATACAAGGCACACCATCGAGCTCCACGTACAACGACTTGCGACCAAGCTCAACATCAACAAGCAACCCATGGTACTCATCATTGGTGATCTTGTGTGGCTACACCTTCGCAAAGACCGATTCCCCACCGAACGAAAGTCCAAGCTTCTACCTCGAGCGGATGGACCCTTCAAGGTGCTGGAACGCTACGACAACAACGCCTACAAGATCGACCTCCCGTGAGACAAGTTCAACGTGAGCGACATCTTCAATGTCAAGGACCTCTCGCCCTACCATGGTGATGAAGAATTTGATCCGAGGTCGGATCTTCCCCAAGGGAGGGGAGATGATGCGGAGCATCCCAAGGTCATCCCCATGGATCTACCATCGTCTCACCAAGTTCCTAGTGGACCCATGACACGAGCATGTGCAAGAGCTCTTGAAACCGAGTTAACATCACTTCTCTCACAATTCCACTTCAATGCACATGAGACATGTCTACTACCTCAAACGGAGACATTGTGCAAACTCAGGTACCATGGAGAAGCTAAGGAGCAAGAAGGATTGGGAGTGGGAGACATGTGTGAAGACGGAGAAGAAATCAGCCAAGTCCCAGGCTGGCCAGATGATCTGGACGAGGTCCCAGATGATCCGGACATAGCCTGGATGATCTGGACCCCATCCCAGACGATCCGAACAATTGGAGACCCGAGAGAAACCGAAGCTGCATCGAAGCCGGATCATCTGGCCCCATTCCCAGATCATCCGGCCAACTCCGGACATCTGAACCTCCCACAGCCCCCAGGACACGGCACGACGATCCGGATGCCGACCAGGATCATCCGGACCCCCAAAGCTCGGATCATCCAGGACAACACCCGGATCATCCGGACAGTGCTTGCGTGCATGATGTTGGGCTGACGCCCATGTACCCTTTCGCCCCCTTTGCCTATATAAACGACTCCTCCACCACTTTTCTACGGTTAGCAAAGTAGTAGCTCATTTAGAGATACAGCTTTGCTCATCCATTACGGATCTACTCCACGAGAGACACCGCGGCCCCTCTTCGGAGAAGATCCACCTTGGATTAAAGACCCCTCACGGGAAGATCCCCTCGTGGATTCAAGATCTCCTCATGGAGATGAACCTTACCTTGTATCTTTCCCATTGTTGTTCATGTACCTTGTGGATCTTGTGTGTTTGATTGTCTAGTGGATGTGTGATTGGACTTGTTCTTGAGTGTTTCCCCTTGTGTTTTCTCTCTGTTCTTCCCCCGTGTTCTTCGCGGGATCCGCTCCTTTCATGAAATATCGGCCGTACAGGGTTCCACCATACATCACAAGGTCATCCCCATGGACCTACCATCGTCACACCATGTGCCTAGCAGACCCATGACACGAGCACGTGCAAGAGCTCTCGAAACCGAGGTGACATCTCTCCTCTCACAATTCCACTTCGATGCACATGAGACATGGCTACTACCTCAAACAGAGACATTGTGCATACTCAAGTATCAAGGAGTTAGCCATGGAGACGCTAAGGAGCAAGGAGAATCCAAAGAGGAAGATGGACGTGAAGACGGAGAAGAAGAAGGGCTAAGTCAGCCGAAGCCCGGACGATCCAGACCACCTTCCGGACGATCCGGCCCCAGCCCGGACGATTCGGACCATGGCCCGGATGATCCGGCTAACCCAACAGAGGACACCCGAAGCTTCACCATGAAGCCGGATCATCCGGCCCCAGTCCCGGATCATCCGGCCACCGCCGGACGTACGGACCAGGACCCGGACATCCGGACCTACCGCGGCGCCCACGACACAGCCGGATCATCCGGACCCCCGAAGCCCGGATCATCCGGACCAACATCCGGATCATCCGGACAGTGCCTGCGTGCATGATGTTGGGCCGAAGCCCATGTATCCCTTCGCCCCCAACTCCTATATATACGACTCATCCACCTCTTTCTAGGGTCAGCAAAGGATTAGCTCATATTTGTGTGAGAGCTTTGCTCATCCACTTAGTTACCTTCTCCTCGGAGATCGCGCCTCCTCGGAGAAGATCCCCCAAGCGGATTCAAGACCTCCTCATGGAGAAGAACCTCAATACCTCCTCATGGAGAAGATCGTGCTACTTGTATCATCCTTAGTTGACCGTGGATCGTGTGATCTCTTATGTACTCGAGGATCTACCATATGTGTGACTATCTCTTGTTGGTTTAGTGAATCTTTCGTGTTTGCCCTTGTGTTTCCCCTCGTGTTCATCACGGGATCCACTCCTTTCGTGAAAGAGCGGCCCCTAGGGTTCTACCCAACATCATCTTGGTATCTAGAGCCACGTTGATCACGATTTCAGAGCCTCCCCGTTGTGTTTCTAGCTTGATTTTGTTGTTTTTCGTCCTAATTTGAAAATCCCCACAAAAATAGCCCCAGAAATTTTTCTTGTAATTTGTGAGTTTTGATGATGTTTTGTTGGTTTTGATCCGTGAACTTGTTGTGTTGCAAGTGGATCTTACCTTACCCCACCATCTCCACCTCGAAATCCATCCAAAAATCCGTGAAATCATCGAATTTTCCCCCATTTTCAAGTTCATCCCGAACCATCCCCGAGCGAGTTGACCCGCCCGGATCATCCGGACCCTGAACCGGATCATCTGGATCCACCCAGATCATCCGGCTCCTGGCCCTGATCATCCTGCTTCCTCTGCCGAAACTGCAATTCCTACAGTTCTATACACCGCCGCCTACACCTCCGCATACCCCCTTGACCACCACCACCTAACTTCCGCCAACCCTTTCGATACATCCAACAGTACCACCAGTTGACCGCTACCAACTTCGACACATTTTTCCGCATTTGATTTTGAGAGTTTGAGTTGTGGTTCATCGTTTCCTAGGGTGTTTTGGCTAACTAGGAATGGTTCAACATCGACATCACCGCCCCTAATCTTCGCCATGGACGTGTCATCAACAACGACCTTCACAGTAACCTAGTCTTGGTTTCGTGACACCCTCAACCATTAGCAAGGATGGTAACTTCGACGACATCTTTGTCCACCCCTTGCCATTACATTGACAACCACCATAGCCTTATCTTTTTGCGTCGCTTACCCATTGAGACTAGCCTTTGAGTATTGCCGACAACGTGACTTGTGCACATTAGTGAAGCATACATACATCATTGGTGCATATCTTGGTATCATCTCTTGTGTCACATGGTTGTCATCGCATACACAATTGCTATCTTGGTTCGTGAAGCATTACATGAGAAAAGAGCTCAACACACAAAGAGCCAAACAAGCTTTTAAGCAAAAGGGAAAGATAAGCAAAGAGCTTATAAGCAAGAACCATAGCATCATACAACATTAAGATTGTCATACTAGATCATCTTGGATCATATCATCGAAACACCATACATAGAGCATACTTGGGATAGAAGACATTGCATTTTTTTCTTAGTAGGTTGTGCACAAGTTCGTATCTGCCTATTGTGCAATCGTGCTAGCGTCTCTCTATTGTTGTGCAACAAGAGCATTTTCATGGATTCCACATTTTGGCTCTTTCCTTGGTTGCACAACCCCACTTATCTCTTGGCGTGTGTGTTTCTGTGTACCTTATATTGCTTGGTCTACTTGTTGCATGTGCGAATTTGCGCATCTTTTCCAACATTATTGAGTCTTGCTTACTTTCACATCAAATTTTGTGCCACCATCCTAACCAAGCTCCACCATAAGCTCTTATTTTTGTTGGTGTGAGACCCGACCAGAATTGGTACCAATTGTGCTATTTCCTTGGTCCACATTGGAGTGATCATTGATCTACCTTCAACTTCAGTCAAGGTACATTTGGTATACGTTCTTCTCTTTCTACCACTCACATATTTTCCTTGGAATGATGGATAGGCCAAGTACTTCTACCAACCCACTCTTCATCTGACAAGACGACGCCATGAACTCCTACGTCACAAAGAGCCACCTCTTTGGTGCACAGCGTGCTTTGCATCAAGAGCAACAAGCAATGAGTGAACGCATTGACAACCTCGCCACCGACTTGTGAATTTCCGAGAAGCATACACGAGACTACTTCGACCACAAGCTCGACGATCACAAGTAAGAGAACGACTCAATAATGGACGAGATTCGTGCTTTGTTGCTCAACCGCTCTTCTTCCACTTCGTCGTCTTCAAGAAGGAGCCGTTCAAGTCGACACTCCGACTTCACTCTCACCAGCTCAAGTACACCGACATCAAACACTCTTCGTCGTGCGATGCGCAACGATCGTCAAGTAAGCCTCAATCCTCTACGCAACAACGACTCTCAAGAGCACTGACACCGTCAAAACCAAGCTACCTTTGCACAAGCACGAGAACGTCAACGACAATGCCTACACGGAGAGGAAGAGCGACCGCGTCTACACCAAGAAGCACAAGATGCCGAGGCACAACGTCAAGAGCAACACTTATGGATGCTCAAGCACTTGAGGCGCAACAAGCCCTCAGAGATTCAAGTCGAGCCGTAGCCAACCGAGGCCAACAAGCTCGTGAACATGAAGAAGCACTTTGCGAAGAAGTTCACGAATGAAGATATCAAGCTCGCGTGCAACGTCAAGCTCGACAAGTTCCTCCACAAGCTCGCCAAGAACATTAAGTTCACCAAGAGCATGACGAAAATGGAAATCTTCCATGACAAGAACAACACGAGGTTGACAAGCATCCTCGCGAAGAGCAACACGAGTTTGACAATCCTTAACAACATGGGAGTCATCATCCCCGACCCAAACACAATGAGGAGCATTGCTACGGCAAGCTAAAGTACGCCATGCCCAAGTTCAATGGAAGCAATGATCCCGAAGAGTACCATTCATGGGCATTGAAGGTCGATAAAATCTTCCGCTTGCACAACTATGAAGAATAGAATAAGATCGCGATGGCATCCCCTGAGTTCCAAGAATATGTCCTCATTTGGTGGGAACAAGTCATCGAGCGCCGTGTGGCAAGAGGTGAACCACCCATCACTACTTTGGAGCAAATGAAGGATGTCAAGGGAGCACGCTTTGTGCCTACCTACTACAACCGCGACCTCTTCAAGAAACTCCAACTAGTCAAGCAAGGAACCAAGAGTGTTGAAGAGTACTACAAGGAGATGGAGATTTCAATGATACGAGCCAATTTCACGGAAGATGATGAGCAAACTATGGCACGTTTCTTGAATGTACTCAATCATCCCATCAAGAAGATCACTGACTTCCAACCATACTCAAACCTCATCGAGCTAGTGCATCAAGCTACCAAAGGAATGTCAAGTACAAGACGATTAGAAGTATGCCAAGTTCTCATCCAAGTCATACGGCTTGTCCAACACCCAAGCTTCAATGACTCCAACACCGTCTACCAAGCCTTCGACAAGCAACGTCAACAAGTCGATTTACAAGAAAGCTTCGTCAACCCCAAGTCATCCTTCTACACCGAGCAACTTCAAGCCGAGAGCTTCATCATCATCTACCCCAACCGATGAGACCGTCAGGACGAGTTCCTTCAAATGCATCACATGTGGAGGCTGAGGCCACAAGTCCTTTGAGTGTACCAACAAGCGAACCATCATCCTCAACGATGATGGTACATACGACTCCATGAGCGAAGGAGAAACGGACGCACTTGATCAAGTCGCCATGCACCGGCAAGTGAACGATGAAGAGGAACAAGTCTTTTGCGATGAAGATTCAAGTCCCTCTCTAGTTGTCTCCAAGGTCTTGACCCTTCAATATCACCAAGAAGAATACCAAAGATGCCATATCTTTCATACCAAGGCCGGCATCAATGGAAGGTCCGTGAAGGTCATCATCGATGGAGGGAGTTATCATAACCTCGCAAGTGAAGAACTTTGCTCCAAGCTCCAATTGCTAATGTAGGGTAGAACCCTAGATGGCCGATCTTTCACGTAACGAGCGGATCCCGCGAAGAACACGAAGAACACGAGGGAAACATGAGAGAATCACTCAAACCAACAAGAACGATCACACATATGCTAGATCCATGAACACAAAGGAAGATACATGATCCATGATCAACAAGGGACGATACAAGTGATAACCGGTTCTTCTCCGTGAGGAGGTCTTGATGGTCTTCTCCGCAAGAAGGTCTTGAATCCAACATGGATCCTCTCCATAGAGTGGCCGCGGTCTCTCTCGTGGAGTAGATCCGATGTGGATGAGCGAGGCTCTGTCTCTAATATGAGCTATCACAATGCTAACCCTAGAAAGGAGGTGGAGGTGGTCTATATATAGTCTTAGCCACGAAGGGGTAAGTGGGAGAGGGGTACAAGGCCAAAGGCCCGCGGCTGCGCACAGGAAGGTACCGGTGGACCGGTGGGGGTTAAACGTCCGGTGCATCAGGACGGTCCGGACGTCCGGCGCGCGTCGGATGTCCGTTGATTCTTCTCGAGTGTAGTGGCACCGATCATCCGGTCGGCACCGGTCGTCCGGGTGCTGGGACTCGTCGGACATCCGGTATTCGTCGGACGTCCGGCCGCTGTAGCATTCGTCGCCTGGAGTTCTTCGGGTCGTCTGGGCTGCACCAGGTACCGGATGTCCGGTGGCGTCCAGACGTCCGGTGGCTGTAGCTTGTAGCAGCTCCGTCTTCGATTCCACGCTTCCCTCGTGGATGGTGTAGGTGTTCCTTGGCGCTTGCAGTCCTCCACGTCGTCTGTAGCATTCCGACAATACCTATGCATGCACACGGGAGAAGTGTCAAGTAGTATACAATCCTCGAAGGGGTCAAGTGAACAAGCGTAAAGGATATGAGTCACCTTTGTGTCTGTGGACTGGATGTCGAACGTGTCACTTGCCAAACGGACTCTTGACATGGTGATGTCTGTGGGATGCTCCGCATCATCTCCCCTCCCTTGGGAAAGATCTGACCTCGGATCAAAAACCAAATCACCATGGGAAAGAGATGGCGTCGTCGTGTAGGAGTGGTCGATAACCAAGTTCTCGTCTGTAACACCCACAATGAGGCTATATCTCCCACATGCCGGGGCACGACTTAGAGGCATAACCGCATGGTAGGCATGTCGCAAGAGGGGTAATATTTACACACCCCATGTACTGAATAAGAAAGGGATAAAGAGTCGGCTTACAATCGCCACTTCACACAATACATAAATATAACATACATCATCCAGAATACAATCAAGGTCCGTCTATAGTACCAAAATAAAGAAAGACAACCCCAAATGCTAGATTCCCGATCGTCCCAACTGGGCTCCACTACTAATCAAAAGGAAACAAAACAAAACAAAACAAAACAACGACCAAGATCTTCATCGAGCTCCCACTTGAGTTGGGTGCATCACCTGCACTGGTACCATCGGCACCTGCAGCTATTTGGAAGTATCTGTGAGCCACAAGGACTCAGCAATCTCACACCCGCGAGATCAAAACTATTTAAGCTTATGGGTAGGAGAAGGGGTAATGAGGTGGAGCTACATCAATCACTAAGCATATATGGTGACCAAGTATATAGATGCATTAATTAAATAAGAGATATTGTGATATCCCAACATATCCATGTTCCAACATGGAACAAACTTCAGCTCCACCTGCAACTAGCAACGCTATAAGAGGGGCTGAGCAAAAGCGGTAACATAGCCAAACAACGGTTTGCTAGGAAGGAGGGTCAGAGGCTTGACATGGCAACATGGGAGGCATGATAACAAGTGGTAGGTAGCGCGACATAGCGATAGAGCGAACAACTAGCAAGCAAAGATAGAAGTGATTTCGAGGGTGTGGTCATATTGCCTGAGATCCCGCAAGGAAGAAGAACGAGTCGATGAAGAAGTCAAACGGACGTAGTCAAACGAATCCTCACAAACGCAACGTTATCGGAACTAACCCGAAGAAGCAACACCGGAAAGAAGCAAACAACATAGTAAACAACCATCACATAAACATGGCATGATGCACAACCAAGTATGATGCATGTGTGGTTTAATGAGGCATGGCATGGCAAAGTGCACAAACAAAACTACAAATTAAGTGGAACTACAAATTATTTAGTTCTCTCTCGTTTATGTACCCAACAATATTAAATGTTGTTAAATATGGCAAGAGGTGGAGCATGTGAAAACTACCTATCTAGGCAAGTTTAAATGAGGCCGGAACAACAAGCAACAAGTCCGGAAAATCCTCATGAGCTCATGTTAGATTTGGTACTGTTCCGCCCTAAACCATATTTTAGAGTTGTTAAACATGCAAAGCAAAGCCACCATGTTAAACTAGAAATTTTTCTACCCCATTTACATATAAAGTTTATTTAAAATGGAGCTACGATTATTGAGTTATGAAATAAATCATTTTAGCATGGAATTTAAGCAAATTAATGCAAACAGCAGTTTAAACATGCATGAAAGTTGGAAATTGTGAAACTAGACAAAATTCTAAGCATTTTACATATATAAGTTATTTACAAATGATGCACGGTCCAAGAAAAATAGGAGTGGACATGATTGCAAGAATTAAATTCAAAGTCATTTGAATTTAATTAAAAAGGTTTGAACAAGGACTAGGAATTAAACGTGTCCAAAAATGTTAAGATTTTTGGTGGAGCTCAGGAAAAAGATGATAGAATATATGGGCGAAGTTTGAGGAGCAAACTCGAAGCATAAAGGGCTTGAGATTTTAAATTGCAAGTGTGTTTGCGGTTAATTCCGAACTAAAGGAATATTTTAAATAGCTCCCTAAAATATTGGGAGTATATGTTCTAAAGAGAGATCACCATTGTGAATATCCCTCGATTTAAATGGAACGAAGATCCATACAATTTATTTAGTTGAAATTTAAGAAGAGGTGTAAGATGAGATGATGCAATGCACATGATGCAAAAATGAAAGCAACGAACCACACAAATCCCACGTCGAATCTCAGAAATCATGGAAGGCATCTGAAGCTCCGATCTTGGGGCGTCACAACACTCCACCACTATGAGAGGATCTCTTCCCGAGATCTAGGATGGCACCAAAGAGAAACGGGAGAGGAAGAGAAGAGGTAAACTAAATTGATTCCTGGATAAACGAGTGAAACCACAAACCTTGAGAGGTTGAACAAATTGAAAGAAAGAAAAACAACAAAGATGAACAAAGTTGAAAACAATCCGTTAGATGAACAAGGAATATTACTAGAGCCTTGTAGGTCGAAAGAGATGGAACAAGGGCTTAACCAACCAAAAGAATATGAAACCACACCGGTATAACGAGATAGCCAAGGAACAAGAATGACATAATTTGACAGCACTCCGGTTGAACATGGAATGAATAGAATAATAACTTGACAAGATGGAAAGAACTTGAATAGAACAATGCTCGTGTTAAGTGGATAAGCACAGAAAAGAACATGATCTTGACAAAACGAGACAATGTGTTAAAGAGAGCAATACAACAATGCCTCCGGTAGAATTGAAAGAATGCAATGAAAAGAACGGAGAAGAAAACAACATGTTGTACCTCAAGTGAATTTGAGAGAGCATCCTTGAAAGAAGGATAGAACAGAGTTGTTGGAAAACTCAACAGCGAAAAGAATAAGCTTGTTGTGGGCTTATGGAAAACAACTCAAAACTTAGAGGTGAATACCTGCCACTACGGAAAACAATTGATTGCTTGAGAGCAACACGGAGATGAAAACTTGATTCGCCGAGAGAATAGGAGAAAAACTTGGATCATTGATAAGCACCACGAATAGCAACATTCCCAATGGAAGGCTTTAGGTGAAATATAACCCCAAGATAACTCCAATGAAGAGATTGATGGGTTGCAAAGGATCTCCTGAACGAAGAGAAAATGATGGGTTTAAATATCTCATTCTTAACAACTTGCGAATCATGAAACATGAAGTGAAATTGTCAAGAATGACATAATACCACCTCAAAAGGTAAAAAGAATTGCACTTCGGAATGCGCGATGAAGAATGCTTGAACTCCTCAGGACAAAACATGTGTTGAACACCATGTTTATTTGGAGTATAGCTTGGCAGATCGAAACTTCGAGAGAAATCTTGAAGAACGATCGAAGATTGAAAAGAATCTTTGTCGATCCACCATGTAGAGCCTCCATGAAGAACTCCGTTAATAAAAGGATGATGAAAGAAAGAGAAGTTGAAAACACAAGGTGATGCCTTGCAATGATTTAGATGGAGCTTCGCGACGAGATAAAGCGAAAAACTTGAAACTCTGGAGAAGAAAAGATGAAGCAACTTGGCACCGAGAATTTATTCATCATGAACAAACTCTGGAAGAATGAATCCATCATTTGGATGAAGCAAGAATAAGAATTATGTTATGCGTATCCTTCACCAATTTAAATTGATGACAAGCAACGGACTTGGCATACTACTTATTCTCATAGAAAAAAAGATTAAGAGAGATATAGCGCAAACTTGAGAAGGTCTTCAACGATCCACCGGTAGGATTGGAAAGAACGAATGAATTGATATGATAAACGAAGGAAGAAGAATCTTCGAAGAACCACCATAAGAATTGAAAATGAAAATAGCAAAGGCGCAACTCACCGGGAAGAATTGGAAAAATGAAAGAAGATACTTGAGGGGATTTAGATACATGAGAACAGAGAGATCATGAACTGATTAGAGGATATTTGAACGATTCACTTGTAAGATTAGAAAGAACGAGTAAATCTTCTGAAATGATGGTCTCCGGAGAATCAAACTGAAAAGACTCATGAATTTCTCTGGATGGGTGAACAGAATTCTCACAATGGAAAACAATTATGAGAGGATGGCATAACGCTAGAACCACGAATCTTTGATAGAACGGAACAAGATTTAAGGGAAAACTCTTCTTCGGTCTTCAAAATCCGAGAATGACAACGAGAAACACCACCATGAATTATTGAGATACTCCGGGAGAATGAATAATGAAGGAGTTGAGCCAACGATGAAAAGAATTTGAATGATCTTGTAGGAAGACATATGACTAATGATACTTCATTCTTACGTCAAACTTTAAAAGATTTGAGAATAGCTCCGGGAAAAATTAGAAGAGTCAGGTAAGATCCTAGGAAAAGACCTGTGGGTTAGGGCCCACTCAAAAAAACACCGTTGAATGATTACTTGAAAGGGAGATTGCACCGGTTGAATTAAATGGCTTGAACGAGATATCCACCTCAAAAATAACTTGAATTGATTAAGAATAGAAGCACAAATCTTCTGAGATATCTTCACCACTCCGGAACAATTGAATAGCACGCGAAGAATGATTAAGAGTTGCACCGGCATGAGAAAACATTTGAAACGAGGAAAAGAATGTGATCAACACTGAAGGCTTGACTTGAATCCACCGGAGAAGAAAAAGAACGAAGAATGATGAACATGAAGCTCCGTTAGTATCTTCATAAGAAACACCAGGTAAAACATTGAAAGAAAAGACTGAAGAGACTTCCCACAAATAAAAGGATACATGATTAAGAAATCTGAATCCTTGAAGAAAAGGGTGGGAGGGCGGGAAAACAAAGGCAACTTGGGTCAGCTGAAATGAACACCGTTGAGAAAACTTAGAATTGATCTTGCGGATGGGAAAAATGATGGGATCATCTCGAAGAGAAATGCACCGGTAGGAAAAAGAATTGAGATGACAACCTCGATGATCAAGAAGGATTAGTATCCCCAAAGAAATATGGGAACACCATTTAGAAAAGGTATGGAATCCGCATTTGACTTCGAAGCAACTCAAATACCACAACTCAAAACAAAACAAAGGATTTGGCTCACAGAATAAGCCGGAAACAAACATATGATAGATCCCACATCATATCATGTGTCTGTTGCAAATATATTCTAGGAGCTACTTGAATTCCCACTTATAAACTCCTAAAACTTTCTGGTTATGCAATCAGGTGTTGGGGATACAGGGGAAGCATAATATCTCACCCAAAACTAGCAAATCCTACATCGAGCTATATCCATCCTTCAACACATAACCAAGAAACCTTCCGAAATCATTTACCCCATCCTTGGAAAAGCATCCGTTATACGAGTTGTGGCAATAATCCCGAACTCCCACCCCAGCACTGGGTGGCGTCGAGGTTACTCACCAACAACTGCATAAAAGAGATTTTCGATGTTGGTGAAACCCAGGTATTCCAGAACTGCAACGATCAAATTGTGACGACAACACCTCGGAGCTCAACTCCCCGGTACACTGCCACAACCCCTAAATGTCAGGAGGCACCAAGAACAATGTTCTCATCACAAAACTATCGGAACAATTCCAAGATACCCACATGATCCTAAAAAAATTCGTGAAATTTGAGGAGAGAAAAGTCAAAACTTCTACGTCAGGAGGCCTCACCAGAGCGACGAAGGGACTGAGGAGTAGAAAGAATCCTACTCTTCGATATATATAATCCTAAGACTCAAAACATTTTCTTCTAGACTCAACAACGTTGGCGATTCGATCAAGCAGGGAGCTCCTAAGTCGGGGATGGCTCTGATACCAACTTGTAACACCCAAGATGCGGCTATATCTCCCACGTGTCGGGGCACAATTTAGAGGCATAACCGCATGGTAGGCATGTCGCAAGAGGGCTAATCTTTACACGTACCATGTACTGAATAAGAAAGGGATAAAGAGTCGGCTTACAATCGCCACTTCAGACAATACATGAATATAACATACATCATCCAGAATACAATTAAGGTCCGTCTACTAGATTCCCGAATAAAGAAAGACAACCCCAAATGCTAGATTCCCGATCGTCCCAACTGGGCTCCACTACTGATCAAAAGGAAACAAAACAAAACAACGACCAAGATCTCCATCGAGCTCCCACTTGAGCTGGATGTGTCACCTGCACTGGTATCATCGGCACCTGCAACTGTTTGGGAGTATCTGTGAGCCATGAGGACTCAGCAATCTCACACCCACGAGATCAAGACTATTTAAGCTTATGGGTAGGAGAAGGGGTAATGAGGTGGAGCTACAACAAGCACTAAGCATATATGGTGGCAAACATACGCAAATAAGAGCAAGAAGAGAAGAAAAGCAGCAGTCAAGAAGCTAGAAATGATCAAGAAGTGATCCTGAAACTACTTACGCACAATCATAACACAAGAACCATGTTCACTTCTCGGACTCCGTCGAAAAGAAACTATCACGGCTACACATGCGGTTGATGCATTTTAATCACGTCAAGTGTCAAGTTTTCTACAACCGGACATTAACAAATTCCCATCTTCCCATAACCGTGGGCACGACTTTCGAAAGTTCGAAACCCTGCAGGGGTATCCCAACTTAGCCCATGACAAGCTCTCATGGTCAACGAAGGATATTCCTTCTCCCAGGAAGACCCGACTAGACTCGGAATCCCGGTTACAAGACATTTCGACAATGGTAAAACAAGACCAGCAAAGCCGCCCGATGTGCCGACAAATCCCGATAGGAGTTGCACGTATCTCGTTCTCCGGGCACACCGAATAGGTCAAGTTACGAGTAAAACCAACCCTCAAGTTGCCCCGAGGTGGCCCCGCAGGCTGCCCGTTTCGGACCAACACTCGGAGGAGCACTGGCCTGGGGGGGTTTAAAATAAAGATGACCCTCGGGCTCCGGAAACTAATGGGAAAAAGGTTTAGGTTGGTAGGCAAATGTAAAACCAAGGTTGGGCCTTGCTGGAGGAGTTTTATTCAAAGCAAACTGTTAAGGGGTTCCCATAACACCCAACCGCGTAAGGAACGCAAAATCAAGGAACATAACACCGGTATGACGGAAATTAGGGCGGCAAGAGTGGAACAAAACACCAGGCATAAGGCCGAGCCTTCCACCCTTTACCAAGTATATAGATGCATTAGTTAAATAAGATATATTGTGATATCCCAACATATCCATGTTCCAACATGGAACAAACTTCAGCTCCACCTACAACTAGCAACGCTATAAGAGGGGCTGAGCAAAAGCGGTAACATAGCCAAACAACGGTTTGCTAGGAAGGAGGGTTAGAGGCTTGACATGGCAACATGGGAGGCATGATAACAAGTGGTAGGTAGCATGACATAGCGATAGAGCGAACAACTAGCAAGCAAATATAGAAGTGATTTCGAGGGTATGGTCATCTTGCCTCAGATCCCGCAAGGAAGAAGAACGAGTCCATGAAGAAGACAAACAGACGTAGTCGAACGAATCCTCACAAACGCAACACCGGAAAGAAGCAAACAACATAGTAAATAACCATATCACAAACATGGCATGATGCACAACCAAGTATGATGCATGTCCGGTTTAATGAGGCATGGCATGGCAAAGTGCACAAAAAAACTACAAATTAAGTGGAGCTCAATATGCAATGAGTTGCATATTGACGAAACACCACATCAATTATTTAGTTCGCTCTCGTTTATGTACCCAACAATATTAAATGTTGTTAAACATGGGAAGAGGTGGAGCATATGAAAACTACCTATCTAGGCAAGTTTAAATGAGGCCGGAACAACAAACAACAAGTCCGGAAAATCTTCACGAGCTTATGTTAGATTTGGTACTGTTCTGCCCTAAACCATATTTTAGATTTGTTAAACATGCAAAGCAAAGCCACCATGTTAAACTAGACATTTTTCTACCCCATTTACATATAAAGTTTATTTAAAATGGAGCTACGGTTATTTAGTTATGAAATAAATCATTTTAGCATGGCATTTAAGCAAATTAATGCAAACAACAGTTTAAACATACATGAAAGTTGGAAATTGTGAAACTAGATAAAATTCTAAGTAGTTTACATATATATATAAGTTATTTACAAATGATGCACGGTCCAAGAAAAATAGGAGTGGACATGATTACAAGAATTAAATTCAAAGTCATTTGAATTTAATTAAAAAGGTTTGAACAAGGACTAGGAATTAAACGTGTCCAAAAATGTTAAGATTTTCGGTGGAGCTCAGGAAAAAGATGATAGAATTTATGGGCGAAGTTTGAGGAGCAAACTCGAAGCATAAAAGTCTTGAGAGTTTAAATTGCAAGTGTGTTTGCGGTTAATTCCGAACTAAAGGAATATTTTAAATAGCTCCCTAAAATATTGGGAGTATATGTTCTAAAGACAGATCACCATTGTGAATATCCCTCGGTTTAAATGGAATGAAGATCCATACGATTTATTTAGTTGAAATTTAAGAGGTGCAAGATGACATGATGCAATGCACATGATGCAAAAATGAAAGCAACGAACCAGACAAATCACACGACGAATCTCAGAAATCATGGAAGGCATCTGATGCTCCGGTCTTGGGGCGTCACATCATCATCTTGAAGCTCGAAACAGGCACTCTCCAATGTCGCACCATCTTGGGATTCCTTCAAAAGGAGCAAAGAAAACAAACCCTTGGAAAAACAAATGTGGTTAGCGTTAGTGCAAAACCAAGCATTCATGGGGTGATTCACCAAACAAGTGTCGTCATCATGCAAAGCATATGGTTTGACAAAGGATTGTAGCATGTCATGTAAGCATATGGATCGAGCAAAATGAAGGTCATCATGGAAATAAGTATGCAAATATGTGTGATAAGAGAAGAAGCATCTACCTCATGGTCATAGAAAGCATGCATAAAGCGCTCAATGAAAGGTCTATGGTAGGCATATGAAGCATTCACAACACCAATAAAATGAAATGTCTAAACACATGGGACAAATGCAAGACAATCCAAGCATAATGTGCATAGGGTGTAGTGAATATAGTGTGGCACTCAACACAATAGAAAGAGAAATTGTTCATCATGTGTGTGGCAATCAAGGAAAGCATGTAGCAATCAATGAGACATGGCATATGTGAAGAAATGATATTGTTGCAACCAAGCATGTGATAGGACTAAATAATCCAAGAATTGGACGCAACACACAAGGCATATATATCATGATGCATGGAACTGTGAAAATGACAAGTTGAAGCAAGATCTCTAACATGTGTGCAATCAAGTGGTTCAAGATGAATAATAAGTCTCATGGGGCAAGCAACACAAGTAGTATGATCCGCAACATCCATGTTCAAGAAAGGTGTCACCTTGAAGGCGTGTCCTTGTGCATTCTTCACAATGCCGAAGCACAAGCAAGTGCGATGTAGAATCGTCGTGGTAGAAGGTGGTTCACTCTCAAGAGCTCGAATAGTCAACTCATGTGAAGTGGAAGTCGACACGATGTCCAAGTATCCTACACATGCACAAAACAAAACAAAGAAAGTATGCGCATTGTAGATAAATGCATCATCCATCATGATGGTTCTCTTCTCTTGCACATAACCATTAGAAGCAGAAGTGCATGAATAATATGATGCAACAATGGATATAATTATGGCACAAGGTATATGGTGCAAAGATGTAAGACAAGCATGCTTCACAATAATTATGTCAAAATCTCCAAATATATGCGAGAATTCTATGGGGCAAACTCATTGTCAAGACTAAAGTCAAAATTGCACTAAATACATGGCAAATGATCTAGCATGAGAGAGGCAACATATGAAGAGATATGACAAGAAGCAATAATAATCATGTGCAAAGCATGTAGATGATTGTCACCAACCGCATGAAATGAGCAAGTATGAATCATTGGTGATGCAACATAAGCAAGCATAGTAATCAAGTTGTGCAAGCTAGTAGTGTGAAGATGCAACATACTAGAGGAAATCATGGCAATCATTTTGTGAGCAAATAATAGGCATAAGCAATGCACATGACATATCGCAAGCACGAACACAAAGCAAGATCATAGTGTCATCATAGGCATGGGGCACAAAGCAAACATGGTAATAAAAAGCAATATCTCCACCAAGCTTGCAAATACTTATACAAGTATGAGAATCAATCATCATGTGTAATGCAAATCATGGGTCGCAAATGCATGGAAAAGGCATAGGAATGAGCATATCATGCAAAGTGAACATGGCAAGATGGGTAAAGGATATATAATGGACAACAACCCATAGCCAAGTGAGGGCCATGTAGAAGAAATGTGCGAAGTATTTCCACGAAGAGAGCGGTGGGAAAGACAATCCATGGGATCCCAAGTCATCATTGCTCTCTAGAGATTCTTTTGTCAACTCGTGGGATTGCAAGGTTGACAAGAATTCATGGGTAACTACACAAAAGAGGCACAAACGAAAGAAATTGTGTGTGTGGTAAATTTACACATCATCCATCATGATGTGTATGTGCACGTGAGAGTTAGCACAAGATAAGCATCGCTCGATGAAATTTGATGCATGGTATAAGAACATGTCATCCATCATGAAAGAATAGTTATTGTGTACAACATGATGGGAATGCAAAATGAGCATACAAGTATAAGGCACAACAATAGCATTTTTATTCATGGGGAGCATATTGTGCACACAAGTATTGGGATCATGCAAGGAATGGGATGAATCAAAGTCTCCTAAAATGTATGAGGAAACTATGGGGGCCTCCTCTTGAGCAATGTTGGAAACATCATATGGAGAAAATGGAGAACATCCAAAGCAATGCATATCCGAAGCTAAGTGTTCATGGCATGGCATATAATATAAATGATGCAAAGGGATCATATCAATATCATCACAAGAAAAACAAATGCCAATAACCATGGGCTTGTCATCTATGCCATATGTGCAAATTGGGTTAATTTTAATGGCATATGCATAGTCACTATGAAGAGATTGCAAATAAGACATATGATTGATCTCATGCATAGCATATGACAAGTCAAGCGGATTGTGAAACATGATGTGACCTAGAGAATTGTCACAAGAAATCCTATGCAACATGGCATCACAACTAATAGACTCCACATGGCAATCATCAAACTCATCATAAATGGGTAAATCGTCACATGGGGAAGTCACACTAGCATGAAGCATGGTAATAGGTTGATCAACACCATGCAAGCAATCAATGTCAAGAATGTCCACTAGTGGGACTAGAGCATCACCTTCACCTATGTTACCTTTGTCATTCCACTCATCTGGTGTAGGTGAGGTGGGAAAGTCCAAATGGTGGTCATCTTCATCTTGATGGAACCATGTGGGAGGTGCATCATATTCCACCATGGCCATCGTCCTGTCCAAAGGAAGGACGAAGTCATCGCGAATCGGCGCGTCATCATAGATGGGACCTGGCACTAAATGAGAAGACACAATAGAGGTAGAGGTCAAGTTGTTAGAAATGCAAATGGCCTCACATGCCCTATCAACTATGACACTCCCTCTATATGGTGGTTCACTCACTCCCTCAAGGTAGGTGCACTCAATCTCACGTATGGTAGAGTCACTCATCTCACTCAAGTGGTGGGGGTTGTGGCTCTCCTCACATGATAATTGTGGTAAAACATCATATATGGGGCTAGTGGTGAAGTCACTCTCACTCTCAATATGGTGGCATAAGTCACTTAAGTCATCATACATCGTCGTGGTCGAAGGGAAAATCCCATGCTCAACCATCTCATCGTCGTCGCCGTGGATGAAGGCCGAAGATGGCACATCGTCACTCTCGCCTCCTAAGATGGAAGCATCATCCTTGCTCGTCACCATGTCGCTCGCCTCCAAAGCTTGGTCCTTGATGGTCTCCATACTCGTAGTCGTCGCCGCACCATCTTGAAAAAGAGTCAAAGTAGACTCGGCATCATCAATGCCACAAAGAGGTATGGCGATGAAGTCGAACTTGGGAGCATCGTCTTGGAGCTCGCCGGGCTTGGACATCATGGTGGTACTAGCCTCATGCTCATTCTCATGGGGCTCGATCATCGCGAAGTGAGCTTGGGGTGGAGAAGCTTTGGCCTTCATGAGTTCTTGTTCCACCTTGAGAGCACCAATGTTGTTGTCATTGAGGGACTTGTAGTTCTCAAGGAAGATCGTCTTGGAGATGTCTTTGTGCAATCCCATCATGAAGTGGAACTTCATCGAAATGGGGTCGTCCACGCCAGCTCGTCGCAAGGCTTTCTTCATCTCCTTGAAGTACTCGTCCGTGGACTTGGATCCTTGGGTGGTGTTCTCCAATTGGTGTAGAAGTTGTTCCGTGTAGGTTGGAGGCACGAACTCGCACCGCAAATCTCTCTTCGTCTTGGGCCAACTCATGTCGTAGGTCGCCGAAGGTGCATGAAGCCACCATGTGGACGCGTAGTCGTGGAATTTCCTTGTGGCCCACTTCACTTGATCTTCGGTAGGAACTTGATGTAGCTTGAGGTAGTCGTCCATCAAATGCTCCCACTCGAGATACTCCTCGAGTTCTAGAGTCCTATAGAAAGGAATCTCATGGTCGGTGTTGAGGTCGTAGTAGCTCGTGGAAGTCGTGGACTTGAGCTTGGGGAGCTTCTCTTGAAGTGCTTGTGGGGGAAGATGCCATATGTCCATAGGCGAAGGTGCCTTGAAGTCGCTTGGCGAAGATGCCAAGGGAGATGGTGAAGTCGTTGAGCGGTTGTTGGTGTTGAGCTATTGACCTTCACGTCCTTGTTGGTGATGGTGTCGATGCCGATGTGATTTGGCCGGAGATGGTAGCTCGGAGGCATGTGCTCTTGAGCGTCTTCTTGAAGATGAGGAAGATCTCTTGTAGGCCTTGATGAGGGCTTTGATCTCCTCCATTTGAGCTCGCATCTTGGCATCGATGGAGTTGTTCATGGCATCAAACTCGTCGTTATTGTTGTAGACTGAAGATGAAATGCCTTGCCCATCCATCATAAGACTCGAGCAAATGTGAGTGGGAGAAAGAGAAGAACTATACCAAATGTACCTGGACCAATGTTGAAGATGGATCAATGATCACTCAATAGTGTAACAAGGAAATAGCACAATTGGTACTGATCTTGTCGATTTCGCACACCTACACAAGTAAGGCTTATGGTGGAGCTCGGTGAGGATAGTGGCACAAAAATTTGATGCAAAAAGTTAGCGAGAGTCAATAATGTTGAAAAGGATTCTCAAATTCGCAAGTATAACAAGTAGACCAATAGCAATATGTGGCACACGGAAGCACACACACGGATAGATAAATGGGGTCGTGCAACCAAGGAATGAGCACAAAATGTGGAATCCACGGAAAACACTCGTGTTGCACAACTCAAGAGAGACGCTAGCACAATTGCTCTATAGGCGGATATGACACTTGTGCACAACCTATAAGATGCAAGGATATATCAACTGTCTATCCCAAGTATGTTATATATGATGTTTCGGTGGTATGATCCAAGATGATCGGATATGACAATCTTATATGCAATGTGGTATGATGCTGTGGCTCTTGCTTACAGGCTTATTTGCTCTTTCTCTTTTTCTTAAAAGCTTATTACTTTGTATTCTTTTTATGGCCACTTTTGCACAATACACAAACCAAGATAGCAATTGTATATATGCGGGAACAAACTTGAGGCACACGAGATGATATGATACCAAGATGATACCGATATGGTATGGTATGTATGTACTGGAAGGTGTAGCTCGATGATCACTAATGTGCACAAGTAACGTTGCTGGCAATACTCAAATGGCTAGTCTCGATAGGCAAGTGACGCAAAATGGGCTAGGGGTTAACAATGCAATGGCAAGGGAATATACAATGGAGGTATACCACGATACCAAGATGATATGGGTGTTACCGTTCGCGGTGATGATGAGTGGCGGTGATCTCGATGGAGATACCAAGATGATGGAGACTCGTCCCTAGGTAGCCAAAACACCTTAGGAAATGGAAAAACCGCAAACTCAAAATCTCAAATGTCAAAGGGTGGTAGCGGGAATGTGGTGGTGGTTGCGGAAGCTCCATGGGATTGCGGAAATGCAATGATGGTTTATGCGAGTAGGAAATGCGGAAATGGAGGATAAGGTGGTGGGCTATACACGGTGTCAGAGTTGGAAGCACGGTCCCGAAGTAGCCTAAACACCTTAGGAGACATAACTCACAACACAAACAAAATTGCGTTAAGTTGGTGTGGCGGAAGTGTAAGGTGGACAAGGCTATGCGGTAGTGGTGGTGGTGGTTGATGAAGAAGCAACCATCCCTAAGTAGCCGAAACACCTTAGGAGACTCAAATCACAACTTGAACAACCACTAATGCGAAGGGGAACAAAATTGGTTAGGTTGTGGAAGCTGGTGGTGGTGTAGCGGATGATGTGGTGGAAGCCCTAGGCAAAGATGCCAAAATTTTCAAACTTTGATGGAGTCAAAAGATCTTGGTGGTATTTTTGTTGGAAGGGGGATGTCAAGAGCTTTAAAACGAGCAAAAGAACGTCAAAGTCGGAGTTCGTATGATTTAGTTATGGCCGAAACAAGAATCAGCCGAAGTCAGTTTTTACATGTTACAGACGTCCGTAAAAGGACGGATGTCCGGTCGCCGGACGTCCGATCGGGTCGGAAATCCGTAAATTTGGCTCGGTGTAGGGGTTCCGGATGTCCGGAAAAGGTCGGAAGTCCGGTGTTTCCTAGGGCTCTGGATGTCCATAAAACGTCGGTTGTCCGGTGGGTCGGGGTCCATGCGAGATGCGAGTTTCGGGATGCGATTTTGGGCAGAATTTGGGGATTTTTGGGTCAAAATTGATGAGATTTTTTGGGTGAAATATGAGGAAACTTGGGGAGATGCTAGATCCACTTGAAACCAAGCAAATCCATGGATCAAATCCAACAAAATTCGTCAAACCAACAAATCACAAAAAAATTGGGCTATTTTTGGTGAGGATCTTCGAAATTGGGAAAAAACACAGCAAAATTAGGCTAGAAAACAAAGAGGAGAGGCTCCGAAATCGTGATCAACGTGGCTCATGATACCAAGATGATGTAGGGTGGAACCCTAGATGGCCGATCTTTCACGAAAGGAGCAGATCCCACAAAGAACACGAAGAACATGAGGGGAAACATGAGGGGAAACACGAGAAGTGTCAAGTAGTATACCATCCTCGAAGGGGTCAAGTGAACACGCGTAAAGGAGATGATTCACCTTTGTGTATGTGGAGTGGATGTCGAACGTGTCACTTGCCAAACGGACTCTTGACATGGTGATGTCTGCGGGATGCTCCGCATCAATTCCCCAAGACGAAGCACCCACATCCCTACAAAGTTCAATGGATTAGCGACTCCAGCACTATCCAAGTCGAGCATCGAGTACAAGTCTCCTCCAAAATTGGTGCCTACGAAGACACTTTGGAGTGTGATGTCGTTCCAATGACCGTTTGCCACCTTCTTCTTGGATGCCCATGGAAATTTGATAGAGGTGTCATCCTCAACAGCCGAACGAACCACTACATCTTCAAGATGAAAGGAAAGGAGTACGTACTTCGCCCTATGTCTCCAAGCCAAGTGATAGCCGACAAGCAAGTCACCTATCATGGAGAGAATAGTGAGAGAGTGAACCACCAAAAAGAGAGTGAGCGCCACAAGCCTAAATCGAGTGCATCCATGATGAGCGAAAAAAAGAACTTAGTTCTATTTTCCACCAAAAGTGAGATAAGAGGAGTGTGAGAACCCATCTAGTGTCCTACACTATGTCCTTTTATGCAAGGACAACACACCAAAAGCTAACACCTCTCACGCTCTAACTTTAGTGTTGTCCTCTCTTTTACAGGAATTCCAGGATGTTTTCCCCGACGAGCTACCTCTGTGTAACACCCTCGATGCGGCTATATCTCCCACATGTCGGAGCACGACTCAGAGGCATAACCGCATTGAAGGCAATGTCGCAAGAGGGGTACTCTTTACACGTCCCATGTACTGAATAAGAAAGAGGTACAGAGTTGGCTTACAATCGCCACTTCACACAAAACATGAATAAAGCATTACAACATCCAGATACAAACAAGGTCTGACTACGGAACCAATATAAAAGAAGACTACCCCTAATGCTACAGATCCCCGATCGCCGCAACTAGGCTCCACTACTGATCAACTGAAACGAAACAACACGATGAACAAGATCTTCATCGAGCTCTTCCTTGAAACTCGGTTGCGTCACCTACACAGTAACAATGGCACTTGCAAACTGGGTTTGGAAATAATCTGTGAGTCACGGGGACTCAGCAATCTCACACCCTCGCGATCAAGACTATTTAAGCTTATGGGTAGGTAAAAGGTATGAGGTGGAGCTGCAGCAAGCACTAGAATATATGGTGGCTAACATACGCAAAAGAGAGCGAGGAGAGAAGGCAAAGCGCGGTCGTGAACTAGGAGTGATCAAGAAGTGATCCTGAAACTAATTACGTTCAAGCATAACTCCAACACCGTCTTCACTTCCCGGACCCTGCCGAGAATAGACCATCATGGCTACACACGCGGTTGATGCGTTTTAATTAAGATAAGTTTCAGGTTCTCTACAACCGGACATTAACAAATTCCCATCTGCCCATAACCGCGGGCACGTCTTTCGAAAGTTCAAAACCCTGCATGGGTGTCCCAACTTAGCCCATCACAAGCTCTCATGGTCATGAAGGATATTCCTTCTCCCAGGAAGATCCGATCAGACTCGGAGTCCCGGTTACAAGACATTTCGACAATGGTAAAACAAGACCAGCAAAGCCGCCCGGATGTGCTGACAAATCCCGATAGGAGCTGCACATATCTCGTTCTCAGGGCACACCGGATTGTCCAAACTTCCGGTAGGCCAGCCCAGAGTTGCCCATGGTGGCCACCGGCGGCTGTAATTTGGACCAACACTCAGGCGAGCACTGGCCCAGGGGTTTAAATAAAGATATCCCTTGAGTCTGCAGAACCCAAGGGAAATAAAAGGCTAGGTTGCAAATGGTAAAACCAATGTTGGGCCTTGTTGGAGGAGTTTTATTCAAGGCGAACTATCAAGGGGTTCCCACTATAGCCCAACCGTGTAAGGAACGCAAAATCAAGGAACATAACACCGGTATGACGGAAACTAGGGCGGCAAGAGTGGAACAAAACACCTGGCATAAGGCCGAGCCTTCCACCCTTTACCAAGTATATAGATGCATTAATTAAATAAGAGATATTGTGATATCCCAACAAATATCCATGTTCCAACAAGGAACAAGCTCCAATCTTCACCTGCAACTAGCAACGCTATAAGAGGGGCTGAGTAAAGTGTTAACATAGCCGAACAACGGTTTGCTAGGACAAGGTGGGTTAGAGGCTTGACATGGCAATATGGGAGGCATGATATAGCAAGTGGTAGGTACCGCAGCATAGGCATAGCAATAGAACGAGCAACTAGCAAGCAAAGATAGAAGTGATTTCAAGGGTATGGTCATCTTGCCTGAGATCCCGCAAGGAAGAAGAACGAGTCCATGAAGAAGACAAACGGACGTAGTCGAACGGAACCTCACAAACGCAACGTTATCGTAACTAACCCGAAGAAGCAACACAGGAAAGAAGCAAACAACATAGTAAACAACCATCACATAAACATGGCATGATGCACATCCAAGTATGATGCATGTTCGGTTTAAATATGCATGGCATGGCAAAGTGCACAAACAATACTACAAATTAAGTGGAGCTCAATATGCAACGAGTTGCATATTGAAGAATCGCCACATTCAAGTTATTTAGTTCGATCTCGTTTATGTACCCAACAATATTAAATGTTGATTAACATGGCAAGGGGTGAAGCACAACAAAACTACCTATCTAGGCAAGTTTAAATGAGGCCGGAAACAACGAACAACAATTCTGGTAAAACCCCATATGCATATTTTAAGGTTTGGTACTGTTCTGCCCTAAAGCATATTTTAGAGTTATTAAACATTAAAACAAAGTGCACCATTCTAAACAAGGCATTTTTCTACCCCATTTACATATAAAGTTTATTAAATTTGGAGCTACGGTTATTTAGTTATGAAATAAATCATTTAAGCATGGCATAGGAGCAAATTAATGCAAACAAAAGTATAGACATTTTAAACACAGATGAAAATGGCATATTATTAATCTATACAAAATTCTAAGCAAGTTACATATATAAAACATTTTAAACCGATGCACGTTTTGTGAGTAATTATATGCATGAAGTAGAGAGTTTTTCTGTAAAACAGGCGTTCTCTGGAAAATAGCTAAATCCGTCCAGGAAAAAAAAACAAGAGTTGGCCAAATCTACTAGCCCAATAGTGCACAGGGCAGAGGGATCTCAGGAGGCTCACCATGGGCTTCGGCCCAGATCGGTGAGGTAGGATTAGGCCTTGGTCAACGGGCGAAGAGGAGGCGGCCCAAACGCACGGAGGCGCGGTCAACAGGTCGAGAGGGGTCAAGGTGCTCGTCCTTTGCTCGACGCAGAGCTGCGGGCGGCGCCTGGAGCAGAGCTCCAGCGAGCGAGGCGAAGGGGCGGCGAGGCGAGGGACTTGGCATAGGCAGGGGAGGTTGGCGACGAGCCCTGTGGCGTCAAACAGCGGCGACAGGCGGGTCAGTAGCAGCGCAAGGAAAACGAGGAAGAAGAGGAGCGCGAGGCAAGGGCGAGGTACTTGGCGGGGCGACGGGAGCTGCAAGGCCAGGCGGAAGCAGGTGACGGCGGTGAGAATCCTGGCGAGGTCGAGGTCGACAGATCGTGGGCACCGGCGTGCGGGAGCGGGGGTTCCATTCTCGGCGCCGGAATGGAGGCGAGATGCATCGGCAGGGGAGCTTGGAGCTTCGAGTGGTTCGGGCGTCCATGGATCTCCTGTTGACGAACAGAGACAAAGGGAGCGATGTGAGAGAGAGAGAGGAAAGCACGGGGAAGGAGGAAGGGGCGCAGGTGAGAGTGACGGCCTGATCGTGGTCGTCGACGGGGATGAGGCCTCGGGCGCGAGGAGATCGGGAGCTCCCCTCCTGATCGAGCTGGTGGATGAGGGGGGTCGAGCGCTCGGGCTCTGGATCGAGAGGAGGAGCTCGGGGCCTTGGGAGCAGAGGAGGTGGCGGTTGTGGTTGGTCGGCGGCGCAAATCCAGGGAGGTGGTCGGAGGCGCTGGTTGGGTGGAGAAGGATCAGGAGGGGATCTCGAGAGGATTTGGTGGAGTGGCGGCACAGAATAGGAAGGATGGGACAGCTCCCTACGTTTTAGGGTTGGACCTCTTATATACACTGGTGGGATTGGTTAGGGGCTAATGGATCCCTCTGATCCTAAACGGATGATTGAGAATAAAAGGTTAGAGGAGTCCAAATAAGAAAACGGTGATATTTTGTAGATGTTTGGGGATGATCCGGATCCAACGGTGACGACTGTCCGGGTAGGGTTCGGGTAAGTTTCGGACATGCGCGAGGGGTCGATGCACTGTACAAAGAGGGGGTAGGCTGGGCCTAGGCTATGTAGGAGAGGTCTCAGGCTGAGAAGAGAGAGACGGAAATGCAGCCTGGCAAGGTTTCCGGAGACCGAAAACGTCCGACATTAGACTGGCTATATTGCCTCTATAGTTATCCGTTGGGGCATCAAATGAACTCCGAATGCGATGAAACTTGGCAGGCGGTCTAGTGACAACAAAACAACACCGCACGCCAACTTTCAACCCATTCTGAGAACATTTTTTGGCCACTTATAAAATAATATTCGGATGTGCCGCGGGTGCGTGCGAGTCTGTCTGGGCTCAGAACGGACAATGGAAGGAACGGGGAAACCCGAACAGATGCCAGTTTTGAAAACATGATGATGCAATGCAGATGATGACATGATGAAATGCAACACGCAAGCAAAATACATGGCAACGACGGCGAATAACTGAAAGACACCTGGTGCAACGGACTCGGGGCGTCACACTCTGGGACTAACTCCACTACAAGGCCTCGAGTGCCGCATCGACCTCATCCTCGGAGCACCTCTTCCAAACAAAGCTCCATACCGCATCAACCCCGAAGAAACCAAATAAATACAAAGGCAAGTAAAGCATCTCATAGACCATGGACATGTGCGCGAAAGTTTGAGTCCTTGTGCCGTCCCGGTCATTCTTGTGCCAAAAAGAGACGGTAGCTTTCGCATGTGATCCGATTGTAGACCTATCAATGCTATCACCGTTCGTTATAGGTATCCCATTCCACGCCTTGATGGTATGCTTGATGAACTTAGTGGTGCCACTATATTTTCCAAAATTGATCTTAAAAGAGGTTACTATCAAATCCGCATTCAAGAGGGTGATGAATGGAAAACCGCTTTCAAAACAAAGTTTGGTTTGTATGAGTGGTTAGTCATGCCTATGGGTTTATCAGAAGCACTGGGTACTTTCATGCGTCTTATGAATCATGTTTTTCGCCCTTACATTGGTGTGTTTGTTGTGGTCTACTTCGATGATATCCTTGTTTATAGCAAATCTATTCAGGATCATGTCACCCATGCTCGAACCATTTTACAAACTCTTCGAAAAGAGCATCTCTATGCTAACATGGAAAAGTGCCTTTTCGGTGTTGATAAGCTTGTTTTCTTGGGTTTTGTTGTTTCCCCTAAGGGTGTTCATGTTGATAACTCTAAGATCAATGCTATTAAAACTTGGCCCCAACCAACCAATTTGCAACAAATGCGTAATTCCTTGGTTTAGCCGGTTTCTACCATAGATTCGTGAAGGACTTTAGCACCATTGCTTCACCTTTGCATGCTTTGAGCAAGAAAAATGCGGCTTTTGTTTGGGGACCATCCCAAGATACCGCTTTCAATGAGCTTAAGAATTTGCTTACTCATGTTCCCGTGCTTGCATTACCCAACTTTGACAAACCTTTTGAAATTCATTGCGATGCTAGTGGTAATGGCATAGGAGGTGTGTTAACGTAAGAGAAGCACCCAATTGCTTCTTTTAGTGAGAAACTTTCCGGAGCTCAACTCAATTACCCCATCTATGACAAAGAGTTATATGCTTTAGTGCGAGTTTTGCATGAATGGGAACACTATCTTTGCCGTCATGAATTTATCATTCATACCGATCATGAAATGGTTAAATACCTTAAGGGTCAAACTAAGTTGAACAAGCGTCATGCTAAATGGAGTGAATTCATTGAGTCTTTTCCTTATGTCATCAAGTACATCAAAGGTAAGGAAAATGTTGCGGCAGACGCTCTTTCCCGCATATGCATGCTTGTTACTCAACTTGCATTGGATGGCATTGGCGTTGAGCACATAAAGGACTTGTATGAGCATGATCCTACTTTTGCTATTCCTTATGCCAAATGTTTGACGCATACATCTTGGGAACGCTATTACATCAAAGATGGATATCTCATGAGAGCTAACAAACTTTGCATCCCTAAGTCTTCTCTTCGTTTGTTGCTTTTGTAGGAATCTCATGGAGTAGGAGTAATGGGACATTTTGGACGCGACAAGATTTTTGCTACGCTCTCCAAAAACTATTATTGGCCCAAGATGTTTCGCGACCTCAACCGCTACACCAACCGATGCTCTACATGTCGCAAAGCTAAGTCTAAAGCTCAATCCCATGGCCTCCACATGCCTCTCCCAATTCCATATCAACCATGGGAAGATATTAGCATGGTTTTGTAGTTGGATTTCCTAGGACTTGAAATGGAAAGGATTCGGTATTTGTTGTTGTGGACCGATTTTCTAAGATGGCACACTTCATTCCTTGCAACAAGATAGACGATGCTTCACATGTTGCCAATCTCTTTTGTAGGGAAATATTGCGTCTACATGGAGTGCCAAAGACAATCGTCTCGGATCGCCACGTCAAGTTCCTAAGCTACTTTTGGAAGACCCTATGCGCCAAGCTCGGAATCAAGCTACTCTTCTCCACGGCGTACGACCCACAAACCGACGCCAAACGGAGGTGACCAACCGCACACTCTCTGCCCTACTTCGCATGCTCATCAAGAAGAACATCAAGGAGTGGGAGGAGTGTCTACCTATAGCCGAGTTCTCCTACAACCGTGAAAGACACTCAACAACCGGCAAGTCCCCTTTCGAGGTCGTCTACGGATTCAACCCATTGTCCCCATTGGACATTCTTCCTCTACCACTACAAGAGTGCATCAATATGGATGCAAGTACACGTGTGAACCATCTCAAGAAGGCGCATGTTGTAGGGTGGAGACCCTAAGCGTAGATCTTTCACGAATTGGAGGGGAATCCACGAAAAACGCGAAGAACACGAAGAAGAAGATCAGAAATCATAAGAGGAAAACACCCAAGAACAAGTCCAATCACACATCCACTAGACTCACAATCACATAAGATCCAGAAAGGTACAAGAACAACAAAGGGAAAGATACAAGGTAAAGTTCATCCCAAATCCAAAGGAGATGAGGTCTTGATGCAGAGCAATCTACGGTCATCCCCATGGACCTACCATCGTCTCACGAAGTGCCAAGAGGACCTATGACTAGAGCTAGATCTAGAGCTCTCGAGACTGAGGTGAGTTCTCTCCTTAGTGCCATTGCATATGATCCCCTCAAGACATGGCTACTACCTAAGTCCGAGATGTTGTGCATGATTAGGTACCAAGAGGACCCTCCTGAAGATGCACGTGAAGGTGGACAAGCCGCCAAGTCCACGGATGAATAGGAACGCCGGAAGGAGAAGAACACAGCTCCAGGGCCCGGACATCCGGCCCCGAGCCCGGACATCCAGCCGCTGAAGATTTCAACTACAGCAGCATTCCAGCCGCTGAGCATCTACAGGCCCTGGACATCTGGCCCCATCCCGGACATTCGGCCCCGGCCCAGAAATCCGGCCTCCCGCCCGGATATCCAGACAAGCTGCAATAGAGAACAGAAGAGGACCCCCGCCAACCCGGACATCCGGCCCCTCCAGCCCGGACATCCGGCCTTCCGCGAACACCCGAACATCCGGCCTGACGCCCGGATGTCCGGCCTCCCCTGTCTGCGCATAGCGTAAGGGCCCGAGGCCCGTGTACCCCTTCGCCCACCTAGACTATATGTACTCTTCTCCTACCTACATTTTAGGGTTAGCAAAGGATTAGCTCATATTTCGTGTGAGAGCTTTGCTCATCCACTTGGTTACCTTCTCCTCGGAGATCCGACCTCCTCGGAGAAGATTCCCCAAGCAGATTGAAGACCCCTTTACGGGAATAACCTCAAGAACTCCTCACGGAGAAGACCGGCTATCTTTGTATCATCCCTAGTTGACCGTGGATCATGTGACCTCTTATGTTCTCGAGGATCTAGCATATGTGTGACTATTTCTTGTTGGTTTAGTGATTCTCTTGTGTTTCCCTTTGTGTTTTCCCTCGTGTTCTTCGTGTTCATCGCAGGATCCGCTCCTTTCGTGAAAGATCGCCGCCTAGGGTTCCTGTCCTACATCATCTTGGTATCTAGAGCCACGTTGATCATGATTTCGGAGCCCCCCGTTGTGTTTCTAGGCTTCTTTTTGTTGATTTTGTCCCTAATTCTAAAATTCCCCACAAAAATAGCCCCAAATGTTTTTTGTGATCTGTTGGATTTGATCCGCGGATTTCATGTGTTGCAGGTACATCTAGTTTTCCATCCACTTTTCCCCATTTTCCTTCCACAAATTCCTCCGAATTTTGCCAGGATTTGCCACCTTCCACGCGGAGTTCCTTCCACAAACATCCGGCCAGATAGCCCGGACATCCGGCCATCAAGCCCGGACATCCGGCCCCTGGCAGCAACATCTCCATCCACTGCCCCGTTTTCCGTCCATATTTCGACAAATTTTGTTTCGGTGCCCACATACACTTCCGCATACCACCACTTCCGCATAGCACCGCCATATACCACATACACCACCATCTCTTACCACTCCCAACTCCGACAATTTTGGCCCAATTTTGATTTGAGAATTTGAGTCGTGGTTCCGTGTCCTATTGTGTTTCGGTTATTTAGGTACGGTTCGACATCAACATCACCGCCGCTCATCTTCAACATAGACGTGTCATCAACAAAGACCACCTAGACTACATCTTGGTATTCATGCCACCATTTTGACACCATACCATACGCAAGAAGCGGTAACCTCACCTTGGTATTGGACATATCATTCTTGCCATTACTTTGATAGCCATCATAGTCTTACTCCTTTGCATCGCTTACCGATCGAGACTAGCCTTTGAGTATTGCCGGCAACGTGACTTGTGCACATTAGTGATCATACTTCCCATAGCATACATACATCATTGGTGCATATCTTGGTATCATCGCTTGTGTCGCAAGACTATCATCGCATACACAATTGCTATCTTGGTTCGTGAAGCATTGCATAAGAAAAGAGCTCAAACAACAAAGATCCAAACAAGCTTTTAAGCAAAAGGGAAAGATAAGCAAAGAGCTTTCAAGCAAGAACCATAGCATCATACAACATTAAGATTGTCATGCTAGATCATCTTGGATCATATCATCGAAACACCATACATAGAGCATACTTGGGATAGAAGTCGTTGCATTTTTTCTTAGTAGGTTGAGCACAAGTCTTTGTGTCCGCCTATTGTGCAATCGTGCTAGCGTCTCTCTAGTGTCATGCAACAAGAGCATTTTTGTGGATTCCAGATTTTGGCTAATCCTTGGTTGCACGACCCCACTTATATTTTTGTGTGTGTGTTTCCGTGTACCGTATATTGCTTGGTCTACTTTATGCATTGCAAACTTGTGAATATTTTCCAACATTATTGAGGCTCACTTACAATTGCATCAAATTTTGTGCCACCATCCTAACCAAGCTCCACCATAAGATTTTACTTGTGTAGGTGTGAGAAACCAACAAGAATTGGTACCAGTTGTGCTATTTCCTTGCCCACATTGGAGTGATCATTGATCCACCTTCAACTTCGGTCAAGGTACATTTGGTATACGTCCTTATCTTTCTACCACTCACAATTTTCTCTTGGAATGATGGATAGGCCAAGTACTTCTACCAACCCACTCTTCATTGAGCACGACGACGAGATGAACTCCTACGTCACCAAGAGCCACCTCTTTGGTGCACAACGTGCTTTGCATCAAGAGCAACAAGCAATGAGTGAACACATCGACAACCTCACCGCCGACTTGCGACTCTCTGAGCAACGTAAAAGGGACTACTTCGACCAAAAGCTCGATGATCACAAGCAAGAGAACAATGGACGAGATTCGTGCTTTGTTGCTCAACCGCTCTTCTTCCACTTCGTCCTCATCAAGATGGAGCTGCTCAAGTTGACAGTCCGACTTCACCCTCTCCGGCTCAAGTACACCGACATCGAACACTCTTCGACGTGTCGCGCGCAACGATCCTCAAGCAAGCCTCAATCCTCTACGCAACATCGGTTCTCAAGATCACCGACAATGTCAAACCCAAGCGGTGATGGGGAGCATCCTACGGACAACACCATGTCAAGAGTCCATTTGTCAAGTGACACATGCGACATCTATTTCACATACACAAAGGTTAATCATCTCCTTTACACATGCTCACTTGACCACTTCGAGGATGGTATAGTACTTGACACCCCTCTTGTGTACATGCATAGGTATTGTCAAAACTTCACGGATGACGAGGAGGAGTGCAAGTGCCAAGGAACACCAACACCATCCGCGAGGGAAGCATGGAAGAGAAGACGGAAGAAGAAGGAGCTGCAGAGTCTACAGCGACCGGACGACTGGAAGCCACCGGACGTCCGACCCTCTACAGCCGCCGGACGATCGATGAACACCGGACATCCGACAAGTCCCAGGAACCGGACGTCCGATGCTTACCAGAAATCCAGTGACACCGATCCCGAAGCAAAACAATGGACTTCCGACGCCCGCCAGATGTCTGGTGCCCCTCGAGCCGTCGGACGTCCGACAACGACCGGGCGTTCGGTAACTGCCTGTGCGCAGCCGCGGGGCTTTGTCCTTGTATCTCTTCTCACTTACCTTTTTGCCCACTGAAACTATAAATACCCCCTACCTCTTCCTTGCTAGGGTTAGCAAAGTAGTAGCTCATTTAGAGATAGAGCTTTGCTCATCCATTACGGATCTACTCCACGAGAGAGACCACGACCCCTCTTGGGAGGAGATCCACCTTGGATTTAAGACCCCTCACGGGAAGATCCCCTCGTGGATTCAAGACCTCCTCATGGAGATGAACCTTACCTTGTATCTTTCCCTTTGTTGTTCATGTACCTTGTGGATCTTGTGTGTTTGATTGTCTAGTGGATGTCTGATTGGACTTGTTCTTGAGTGTTTCCCCTTGTGATTTCCCTCCGTTCTTCCCCGTGTTCTTTGTGTTCTTAGTTGGGATCTTCTCCTTTCATGAAAGATTGGCCACATAGGGTTCCACCCTACATCATCTTGGTATCATGAGCCACGTTGATCACGATTTCGGGGCCTCCCCTCTTTGTTTTCTAGCCTAATTTTGTTGTGCTCTTCCCCAATTTCGAAAATCCCCACCAAAAATAGCCCAATTGTTTTTTGTGATTTGTTGGTTTGACGAAGTTTTGTTGGATTTGATATATGGATTTGCTTGGTTTCAAGTGGATCTAGCATCTCCCCAAGTTTCCTCGTATTTCATCCATGAAATCTCATCAATTTTGACCCTAAAATGCCCATTTTCCACCCAAAATTGTGCACCGGATCTCGCATCTCGCATTAACCCCGACCCACCGGACGACCGACACTTTACGGACGTCCGGAGCCCCTGGAATGATAGAGGCAAAGGTGTCCCGATGTTTCGATGAGATGGTGGCTATCGTTTTCTGTGGGAGTCGACCTTGACGATCCGACTACGAACGTGCGAGACGTCGCGCCTTAGCAATCGCTAAACCAACTTCCGAGGGGTTATTGACCACGCCGGAGCACGATCAACCTGACCACGAGGGCCTGTTTCCTGCGAGCAAACGAAGAACAAGCAAGAAACTGAGATTGCAATCTGGATATTGCGAATATAAGATGAAAGCTTTATTGATCAAGGTGGGGTTCTGTGACGTCTTGGTCTGGTCGTTGGACACAAACGAAGTACGCGAAGTTGCAGCTATGGCGAACTTTTAATCTAAACAAAACCCAAAGTATAAACGACGCCCTAAGGGCTGTATATATGGAGGAAGAGAGGGGAATTTCGTGGCCCTTGAGGGTGGGGTCCGAAACCAACCCTAACTCTTGTTTCCCCACACATACGGACTCTAAAAATAGCCTATACTTAAGTATTTCGAAATTACATGGGCCTGGCCCATTAATAAGGTGACGCAGCACCTAGAATAGCCTATGGACGAATATTATGATGTGGCATCTTGTATATTTCGTCCATGGCTTCATGCACTCCTTATGGCGGCTTCAAAGTCCTGAAATCATCACTTGTAACTCCGTTCTTGATCCCCTTGCGCATGCCATCAACTTCATGCGTGTTCTTGCTCCAATGTTCATCCTTCTCCCAGCTAGGCCCTTCATTTGAAAGCAAAACAAATGTATCCAATTTAGGCAGCATCATAATCTCATGAACATTAGAATCATTACCAAGAAACGAAAGTACCTGGTAATTTAATTGGCGTGCGCGAGCTCTAGTAATTGGTCCAGTATATGTAACAGTAGGGGCTGTGGGTGTAACAATGGTATTGATGTCCTCATCATCCTCCCCTTCTTGAAATGAAGTCGTCCTCGACGGAAGCTCATCTTCCTCACCCAAATAAGGCTTCAAATCTGCAATATTAAAAGTGGGACTAACCCCAAAATCTGCAGGTAGCTCAAGTTTATATGCATTATCATTTATTTTCTCTAAAACCTTAAAAGGACCATTAGCACGTGGCATTAGCTTTGATTTGCGCAGATTAGGAAATCTATCTTTACGCAAATGTAACCAAACAAGATCTCCAGGTGCAAACACAACATGTTTTCTACCCTTATCTCCAGCAAGTTTATATTTAGCATTCATACGCTCAATGTTTTCCTTAGTTAACTCATGCATTTTTAAAATCAATTCAGAACGTTCTTTAGCATCAAAATTAACCTTCTCCGAAGATGGAAGAGGCAACAAATCAATAGGTGCACGAGGTAGGAAACCATACACAATTTCAAAAGGGCACATCTTAGTAGTAGAATGCAATGAACGATTATAAGCAAATTCAATATGAGGCAAGCATTCTTCCCACATTTTCTTGTTATTCTTCAAAACAGCCCTAAGCATAGTAGACAATGTTCTATTGACTACTTCAGTTTGTCCATCAGTTTGGGGGTGACAAGTAGTACTAAAAAGCAGCTTAGTCCCCAACTTAGCCCATAAACATCTCCAAAAGTGGCTAAGAAATTTAGTATCATGATCTGAAACAATAGTATTTGGCACACCATGTAAGCGAATAATTTCACGAAAGAACAAATCAGCAACATTAACAGCATCATCGCTTTTATGACATGGTATAAAGTGTGCCATTTTCGAGAACCTATCCACGACAACAAATATGCTATCCCTCCCCTTCTTTGTTCTAGGTAAACCTAAAACAAAGTCCATAGATATATCCTCCCAAGGAACACTAGGTACAGGCAAAGGCATATATAAACCATGAGGATTGAGTCGTGACTTAGCTCTTTGACATGTAGTGCAGCGAGCAACAAAACGCTCAACATCCCGTCTCATCTTTGGCCAAAAGAAATGTGTAGCAAGTATATCCTCCATCTTCTTGACGCCAAAGTGTCCCATTAATCCTCCTCCATGCGCCTCCTGCAACAACAAAAGACGAACGGAGCTAGCTGGAATGCATAGCTTGTTAGCACGAAACACAAATCCATCGTTAAGAACGAACTTGTTCCAAGTTCTCCCTTCCTTACAATTCTGCAATACATCTTTAAATTCAGCATCATTAACATATTGATCCTTGATGGTCTCCAAACCAAATATTTTAAAGTCAAGTTGTGAAAGCATAGTATAACGACGAGACAAGGCATCAGCAATAACATTTTCTTTACCCTTCTTGTGTTTAATCACATAAGGGAAAGTCTCAATGAATTCAACCCATTTAGCATGTCGACGGTTCAGTTTTGCTTGACTTTTAATGTGTTTCAAAGATTCATGATCAGAATGTATAACAAATTCCTTGGGCCATAAATAATGTTGCCATGTTTCTAAGGTCCGAACAAGAGCATATAATTCTTTATCATAAGTAGAATAGTTCAGACTAGGCCCACTCAATTTTTCAGAAAAGTATGCAACAGGTTTTCCATCTTGTAATAACACACCTCCTAATCCAATTCCACTAGCATCACATTCAAGCTCAAAAGTCTTATTGAAATTAGGAAGTTGGAGTAAAGGAGCATGTGTCAACTTATCTTTCAATACCGTGAAGGCTTCTTCCTGTGCGGTACCCCAAACAAAAGGTACATCCTTCTTTGTAAGCTCGTTGAGAGGTGCAGCAATGGTGCTGAAATCTCTCACAAAACGCCTATAGAAACCAGCGAGGCCAAGGAAACTCCTCACTTGTGTGACCGTTTTGGGCTGCGGCCAACTGTCAATAGCTTCAATCTTGGCTTTATCAACTTCAATTCCCTGTGGGGTAACAACATAGCCAAGAAAAGATACTCGGTCGGTGCAAAAGGTGCACTTTCCAAGGTTACCAAACAAACGTGCATCACGTAGAGCAATAAAAACAGCACGTAAATGTTCCAAATGTTCCTCCAAAGATTTGCTATAAATCAATATGTCATCAAAGTAAACTACCACAAATCGTCCAATGAAAGCACGTAAAACTTCGTTCATTAACCTCATGAAAGTACTAGGTGCATTAGTTAACCCAAAAGGCATGACTAACCACTCATATAATCCAAACTTAGTTTTAAATGCTGTTTTCCATTCATCTCCCAATTTCATACGAATTTGATGGTAACCACTACGCAAATCAACTTTGGAGAATATTGCAGAGCCACTCAATTCATCAAGCATATCATCTAGCCTAGGAATAGGATGACGATAACGAATAGTAATATTATTAATGCCTCTACAATCAACGCACATACGCGACGTACCATCCTTTTTCGGCACTAAAATGATAGGAAAAGCACAAGGACTAAGGGATTCGCGTATATAACGTTTGTCGAGCAGTTCTTGTACTTGACGCATAATCTCCTTCGTCTCCTCTGGATTGGTACGGTATGGTGCACGGTTGGGTAATGATGCACCGGGAATTAAGTCAATTTGATGCTCAATCCCGCGAATAGGTGGTAATCCCGGTGGCACGTCTTGTGGAAAGACGTCGGCGAACTCCTGCAAAATGTTAGTGACAGCAGGAGGCAAAGAGGAAGGCACGTCCTCGAATGAAAATAATGCCTCTTTGCACACAAAAGCATAGCAAACAGATTTGCTAAAATCTAGATCATCAATATCAGATTTGGTGGCAAGTAAACATGCACTTTTCAATTTAATTTCAGAATCAACACTAGATTGTTTATTATTATTAGGCTGCATTTGTTGCTCAAATTCTTTTGCCACAATCTGATTTTCACTCTTAGTTTTCTCCTGTTTTGCTTTATTAGCTCTATTAATATCATCTTTCAAAATGGAATCAGGAGTCATAGGAAGCAAAGTAATATTTTTATCCTTATGAACAAGAGTATACTGATTGTTTCTACCATGGTGAATAGAATTTTTATCAAATTGCCATGGTCTACCAAGTAATAAGGAACATGCTTGCATCGGTACCACATCACAATCAACATAATCAGCATATGTAGAGATACTAAAATGCACACGAACAGTACGTGTTACCTTAACCTTGCCACTGTTGTTGAACCATTGGATGTAGTAAGGATGTGGATGTGGTATTGTGGTGAGAGATAGCTTCTCCACCATCTCGATGCTAGCCAAGTTGTTGCAACTCCCTCCATCTATGATCACGCGAACAGAACGTTCCTTCACAACTCCCTTTGTATGGAACAAATTATGCCTCTGATTTTGCTCAGCTTGTGTAACCTGCACACTCAAAACACGTTGAGCAACTAAACATTCATACCTGTCAGCATCTTCAGGAGCCATGTATTGCGTCTCATGATCAGAATCGTCTCCACCGTGTTCGTCACGTGTAATAAGAGCCAAAGTCTCCTCATCATAGTCACTAGCGGACTCATACCCACCATCCTCAGTAACAATCATCACACGCTTAGATGGGCATTCTCTCGCATAATGACCTCCACCCTTGCAACGTCGACAAATAATATCATGTGTTTGCCCTGTTGATGCCATGGATGAAGAAGAGCTCTTTGCAGGCCCAGAAGGTGTGCTCTTGGCAGATAGTGGTGATTGTGCCTGCTTTATTGTATCACGGTTGGAGGTGGCAGCCGACGGAGGCGCCGGTGAAGCAGAACGTGTGGAAGTAGATGATGCACGTGGTGTCCATGAAGAAGGTCGACCTGCAGAAAAGTTAGTCCGCGCCAATGCCTGTCGATCCTGCACTTCACGTTCAGCTTTACAAGCAAGATGGAATAAATGAGTGATATTAGTATACTCCTTATACTCTAGAATCGTCTGAATCTCTCTATTTAATCCACCCATAAAACGTGCAAGCATAGCTTCATTCTCCTCAACAATACCACATCTAATCATGCCAGTTTGTAATTCCTGATAATATTCTTCTACAGAATTTTTTCCCTGTCTTAAGCGCTGCAATTTTTGAAGTAATTCACGTTGATAATATGGTGGAACCCAACGAGTACGCATAGCAGTTTTCAAAGCAGCCCAAGTAGCAGGAATGGGATATAATCTACAATGCTCAGACCACCAAACACATGCAAAACTAGTGAATGCACAAACAGCAGCAGGAACACGTCTGTCCTCGGGATATTGTAAACATGTAAATCGTTGTTCAGTTTCTAACTCCCAAGTAAGGTATATATCAGGAACATATCTACCCTCAAATGGTGGAATATTCAATTTTAGTTTAGGGAGATGGTCATGATCTCGTACCTGAGGGTGAGCCCTACCATTGCCATTATTTGCATGTGGACGACCTGATGGTTGCTGTGCTGGTGGTGGCACGTAGTTCTGATTTTGATCAACCTCATCCTCGTAATCGCCAGCAAAATCATCCTCCTCCGCATCAGCAGCAGGAGCCACAGAAGTAGCAACAGCAGCACCAACAGTTTGGCCAGGTGCAAGAGGGAGACGGCTCGCTCGGCGGAGGGCTGTTTCACGATGTGTAGGTAGTCGTCGTTGTTGTTGTTGTAGAGGTGCGTTAGGTGCAGCCGGTGGTGGTGGTGGAAGACGCGCGAGCAATTCATTAAACCTGTCATCGAGCTTTGTTTCGAACGTCTTCTCCATGTCATCTATCTTCTCCATGGCCTCTTCAAATCTGTTTAGCACATCCTGCACCTGTCCATTCATCATTTGCTGAAATTTATCATGCAACTCCTGATTCGTCATGTTCTCCCAGTCAGTCTCGTCGGCTTGTGATCCTGCCATGGTTAGCAACAATAGAAAACACACAAGAATATGATCCTACAGAATACTAACAAGAGGTGGTGGTGGCGGGTGTCACAAATCCGTCAAGCAAATCTCAAATTCTTACCAGTTCTTACCCAGCAGCAGGCGGTGATCGGCAACCGTTGTAGTCAAAACTCTCAAAAGCTTGGATAGAGCGATTGCCAGGGAGAGTCAAACGCACGACGTAGAGGTATGTGGAGCTGGGAAGGCTTATAGTATGGTAGCAAAAAGGGTCAGCAATAATCAATTCAGAGATGCAAAGTTGAATAAACGCTCAACGACGGTACTGTGCTGGTCCTAGGCTAGACCGTGCTAGAGATGCGAGCCTAGAACACTAACAAAATCACGGCGCTGCACGTAAATAAGGGAAAAGCACACTCTGGAACTTTTTTTTCGCTTTTTTTTGCGCTCCTCTTTTTTTTTGCGAAAAATTACTATAATGGCGAGTGTCTCAAAACTCTTCCCTCGTCAAACTGATAGGATGGGCATGAAAAAAAAAATTCACTTTTTTTTCGGAAATCAGGGCAGCGACGACGAAAAAGTGCGACAAAAAATCACTATGATGGCACGTGGCTCAAAAGACTCAGAAAAGCCTAAAAATAGGATAGGGAAAAAATATTTTTGCCCGTGAAAATTTTGGCCTAAAAACTGCCCGGGGGTCTCCAGACCTACGCAGGCAAGGAAACACGAATCGGAATTGAGATTGATCTCAAGAACAAACCTAATATGAGAAGAACTCGGATTGGTGGTGGATATATGGTTGTGGTATATGGCAGTGGTGGTGGTATATGGTAGCGGTGGTGGTATATGGATAGAGATTAATGGTGGTATATGGATACGGATTGGTGGTGGTATATGGATATGGATTCAGAGCGGTGGCAGATAAGCAAAAGTGGTAGATGGGCGATGATGATGGTGCGGCGGCGGCGTGACAACTTATGACCAGAACTCGAAACTCTAAAAGACTAGACTCTAAGACCAGCAACTTGACACGACGATGCAGCCGCAAATTCAACAAAGCAAAAACCCTAAAAAGATTATGCAAAGGCTCAGATTGGTTCGGATATGATGAACTAACCCTAATTTTTTTTGTGTGGCTTTTTCGTGGACTGTAGGTATGAAGAACAGACTCGATCTAATCTACGAAAAACTGTAAAATCTCACCGAGCAACCTGGAAATCTGATACCACTTGATAGAGGCAAAGGTGTCCCGATGTTTCGATGAGATGGTGGCTATCGTTTTCTGTGGGAGTCGACCTTGACGATCCGACTACGAACGTGCGAGACGTCGCGCCTTAGCAATCGCTAAACCAACTTCCGAGGGGTTATTGACCACGCCGGAGCACGATCAACCTGACCATGAGGGCCTGTTTCCTGCGAGCAAACGAAGAACAAGCAAGAAACTGAGATTGCAATCTGGATATTGTGAATATAAGATGAAAGCTTTATTGATCAAGGTGGGGTTCTGTGACGTCTTGGTCTGGTCGTTGGACACAAACGAAGTACGCGAAGTTGCAGCTATGGCGAACTTTTAATCTAAACAAAACCCAAAGTCTAAACGACGCCCTAAGGGCTGTATATATGGAGGAAGAGAGGGGAATTTCGTGGCCCTTGAGGGTGGGGTCCGAAACCAACCCTAACTCTTGTTTCCCCACACATACGGACTCTAAAAATAGCCTATACTTAAGTATTTCGAAATTACATGGGCCTGGCCCATTAATAAGGTGACGCAGCACCTAGAATAGCCTATGGACGAATATTATGATGTGGCATATTGTATATTTCGTCCATGGCTTCATGCACTCCTTATGGCGGCTTCAAAGTCCTGAAATCATCACTTGTAACTCCGTTCTTGATCCCCTTGCGCATGCCATCAACTTCATGCGTGTTCTTGCTCCAATGTTCATCCTTCTCCCAGCTAGGCCCTTCATTTGAAAGCAAAACAAATGTATCCAATTTAGGCAGCATCATAATCTCATGAACTTTAGAATCATTACCAAGAAACGAAAGTACCTGGTAATTTAATTGGCGTGCGCGAGCTCTAGTAATTGGTCCAGTATATGTAACAGTAGGGGCTGTGGGTGTAACAATGGTATTGATATCCTCATCATGGAACGACCGGACGTCCAACCTTTTCCGGACATCCGGAACCCCTAACCCGAGCCAAATTTACGGATTTCTGACCCGACCGGGCGTCCGGCCCCCGGACATCCGTCCTTTTACGGACGTCTATAACCTGAAAAAACTGACTTCGCTGAAATTTTGTTTCGGCCATAACTAATTCATCTGGAGTCCGGTTTTCGCGTTCTTTAGCTCGTTGAGAAGCTCTTGACATCCCTCTTCCCACAAAAATACCACCAACACCTTTTGGCTCCATCAAATTTTGTTTATTTTGGCATCTTTGCCTAAGGCTTCCACCACATCATCCCCTACACCACCACCGACTTCCGCAACCTAACCCTTTGTGATCCATAGAGCATATGTGGTTGATTGATAATGATTCGAGTCTCCTAAGTTGTTTTGGCTACTTAGGGACGGTTCCTTCCTCATCAACCACCACCACTACTTCCGCATAGGCTTTCCCACCATACACTTCCACCAACCAACATAACTAAATTATGTTTGACCTTGTTTGAGTTGTGTGTTGTGTCTCCTAAGGTGTTTCGGCTACTTAGGGACGGTGACCTTGTAACATCCCAAATTTTCAATTTGGAATGTTATACATTAGATCATCATGCATATCATATTTTATTTTGCTTTTGGTTTTGATCCTAGAAAATCCTAAGCAACTCAAGGACCCACGGAGAGAGTTGGGGATTTCGTTATTTACATATATTAGTTTTCTCAAATTATGTAAACAGGATCATTTGATTTTATTTATTTTATCATCAATTATTTCTATTACAAAAATATGAGAGAGGGAATAAAATGACTTTCCCAAAATATAGAAATATTGAGGATTTAAGAAAAAAATCAAATAAGATTTATTTCGGAGTTTTTCGGTATTTTTATTTGAATTTAGGAAAAATGCGCGTTTTTCAAGGTTGTAGTTTGGGCCCAGATAAATGTTCACTTTATCGGGCTTGATTTTAGGAACCCAACATGGATCCTCTCCGTAGAGTGGCTGCGGTCTCTCTCGTGGAGTAGATCCGATGTGGATGAGCGAGGCTCTGTCTCTAATATGAGCTATCACAATGCTAACCCTAGAAAGGAGGTGGAGGTGGTCTATATATAGTCTTAGCCATGAAGGGGTAAGTGGGAGAGGGGTACAAGGCCAAAGGCCCGCGGCTGCGCACAGGAAGGTACCGGTGGACCGGTGGGGGTTAAACGTCCGGTGCATCAGGACGGTCCGGACGTCCGGCGCGCGACGGATGTCCGTTGATTCTTCTTGAGTGTAGTGGCACCGATCGTCCGGTCGGCACCGGTCGTCCGGGTGCTGGGACTCGTCGGACGTCCAGTATTCGTCGGACGTCCGGCCGCTGTAGCATTTGTCGCCTGGAGTTCTTCGGGTCGTCTGGGCTGCACCAGGTACCGGATGTCCGGTGGCGTCCAGACGTCCGGTGGCTGTAGCTTGTAGCAGCTCCGTCTTCGATTCCACGCTTCCCTCGTGGATGGTGTAGGTGTTCCTTGGCGCTTGCAGTCCTCCATGTCGTCCGTAGCATTCCGACAATACCTATGCATGCACACGGGAGAAGTGTCAAGTAGTATACAATCCTCGAAGGGGTCAAGTGAACAAGCGTAAAGGATATGAGTCACCTTTGTGTCTGTGGACTGGATGTCGAACGTGTCACTTGCCAAACGGACTCTTGACATGGTGATGTCTGTGGGATGCTCCGCATCATCTCCCCTCCCTTGGGAAAGATCTGACCTCGGATCGAAAACCAAATCACCATGGGAAAGAGATGGCGTCGTCGTGTAGGAGTGGTCGATCACCAAGTTCTCGTCTGTAACACCCACAATGAGGCTATATCTCCCACATGCCGGGGCACGACTTAGAGGCATAACCGCATGGTAGGCATGTCGCAAGAGGGGTAATATTTACACACCCCATGTACTGAATAAGAAAGGGATAAAGAGTCGGCTTACAATCGCCACTTACACAATACATAAATATAACATACATCATCCAGAATACAATCAAGGTCCGTCTATAGTACCAAAATAAAGAAAGACAACCCCAAATGCTAGATTCCCGATCGTCCCAACTGGGCTCCACTACTGATCAAAAGGAAACAAAACAAAACAACGACCAAGATCTTCATCGAGCTCCCACTTGAGTTGGGTGCATCACCTGCACTGGTATCATCGGCACCTGCAACTATTTGGAAGTATCTGTGAGCCACAAGGACTCAGCAATCTCACACCCGCGAGATCAAAACTATTTAAGCTTATGGGTAGGAGAAGGGGTAATGAGGTGGAGCTACATCAATCACTAAGCATATATGGTGACCAAGTATATAGATGCATTAATTAAATAAGAGATATTGTGATATCCCAACATATCCATGTTCCAACATGGAACAAACTTCAGCTCCACCTGCAACTAGCAACGCTATAAGAGGGGCTGAGCAAAAGCGGTAACATAGCCAAACAACGGTTTGCTAGGAAGGAGGGTCAGAGGCTTGCCATGGCAACATGGGAGGCATGATAACAAGTGGTAGGTAGCGCAACATAGCGATAGAGCGAACAACTAGCAAGCAAAGATAGAAGTGATTTCGAGGGTGTGGTCATCTTGCCTGAGATCCCGCAAGGAAGAAGAACGAGTCGATGAAGAAGTCAAACGGACGTAGTCAAACGAATCCTCACAAACGCAACGTTATCGGAACTAACCCGAAGAAGCAACACCGGAAAGAAGCAAACAACATAGTAAACAACCATCACATAAACATGGCATGATGCACAACCAAGTATGATGCATGTGTGGTTTAATGAGGCATGGCATGGCAAAGTGCACAAAAAAAACTACAAATTAAGTGGAGCTCAATATGCAACGAGTTGCATATTGACGAAACACCACATCAATTATTTAGTTCTCTCTCGTTTATGTACCCAACAATATTAAATGTTGTTAAATATGGCAAGAGGTGGAGCATGTGAAAACTACCTATCTAGGCAAGTTTAAATGAGGCCGGAACAACAAGCAACAAGTCCGGAAAATCCTCATGAGCTTATGTTAGATTTGGTACTGTTCTGCCCTAAACCATATTTTAGAGTTGTTAAACATGCAAAGCAAAGCCACCATGTTAAACTAGAAATTTTTCTACCCCATTTACATATAAAGTTTATTTAAAATGGAGCTACGATTATTCAGTTATGAAATAAATCATTTTAGCATGGCATTTAAGCAAATTAATGCAAACAGCAGTTTAAACATGCATGAAAGTTGGAAATTGTGAAACTAGACAAAATTCTAAGCATTTTACATATATAAGTTATTTACAAATGATGCACGGTCCAAGAAAAATAGGAGTGGACATGATTGCAAGAATTAAATTCAAAGTCATTTGAATTTAATTAAAAAGGTTTGAACAAGGACTAGGAATTAAACGTGTCCAAAAATGTTAAGATTTTCGGTGGAGCTCAGGAAAAAGATGATAGAATTTATGAGCGAAGTTTGAGGAGCAAACTCGAAGCATAAAGGGCTTGAGATTTTAAATTGCAAGTGTGTTTGCGGTTAATTCCGAACTAAAGGAATATTTTAAATAGCTCCCTAAAATATTGGGAGTATATGTTCTAAAGAGAGATCACCATTGTGAATATCCCTCAATTTAAATGGAATGAAGGTCCATACAATTTATTTAGTTGAAATTTAAGAAGAGGTGCAAGATGAGATGATGCAATGCACATGATGCAAAAATGAAAGCAACGAACCACACAAATCCCACGTCGAATCTCAGAAATCATGGTAGGCATCTGAACCTCCGGTCTTGGGGTGTCACAACACTCCACCACTATGAGAGGATCTCTTCCCGAGATCTAGGATGGCACCAAAGAGAAACGGGAGAGGAAGAGAAGAGGTAAACTAAATTGCTTCTTGGATAAACGAGTGAAACCCCAAACCTTGAGAGGTTGAACAAATTGAAAGAAAGAAAAACAACAAAGATGAACAAAGTTGAAAACAATCCGTTAGAAAAGATGAACAAGGAACATTACTAGAGCCTTGTAGGTCGAAAGAGATGGAACAAGGGCTTAACCAACCAAAAGAATATGAAACCACACCGGTATAACGAGATAGCCAAGGAACGAGAATGACATAATTTGACAGCACTCTGGTTGAACATGGAATGAATAGAATAATAACTTGACAAGATGGAAAGAACTTGAATAGAACAATGCTCATGTTAAGTGGATAAGCACGGAAAAGAACATGATCTTGACAAAACGAGACAATGTGTTAAAGAGAGCAATACAACAATGCCTCCGGTAGAATTGAAAGAATGCAATGAAAAGAACGGAGAAGAAAACAACATGTTGTACCTCAAGTGAATTTGAGAGAGCATCCTTGAAAGAAGGATAGAACAGAGTTGTTGGAAAACTCAACAGCGAAAAGAATAAGCTTGTTGTGGGCTTATGGAAAACAACTCAAAACTTAGAGGTGAATACCTGCCACTACGGAAAACAATTGATTGCTTGAGAGCAGCACGGAGATGAAAACTTGATTCGCCGAGAGAATAGGAGAAAAACTTGGATCATTGATAAGCACCATGAATAGCAACATTCCCAATGGAAGGCTTTAGGTGAAATATAACACCAAGATAACTCCAATGAAGAAATTGATGGGTTGCAAAGGATCTCCTGAACAAAGAGAAAATGATGGGTTTAAATATCTCATTCTTAACAACTTGCGAATCATGAAACATGAAGTGAAATTGTCAAGAATGACATAATACCACCTCAAAAGGTAAAAAGAATTGCACTTCGGAATGCGCGATGAAGAATGCTTGAACTCCACGGGACAAAACATGTGTTGAACACCATGTTTATTTGGAGTATAGCTTGGCAGATCGAAACTTCGAGAGAAATCTTGAAGAACGATCGAAGATTGAAAAGAATCTTTGTCGAGCCACCATGTAGAGCCTCCATGAAGAACTCCGTTAATAAAAGGATGATGAAAGAAAGAGAAGTTGAAAACACAAGGTGATGCCTTGCAATGATTTAGATGGAGCTTCGCGACGAGATAAAGCGAAAAACTTGAAACTCTGGAGAAGAAAAGATGAAGCAACTTGGCACCGAGAATTTATTCATCATGAACAAACTCTGGAAGAATGAATCCATCATTTGGATGAAGCAAGAATAAGAATTATGTTATGCGTATCCTTCACCAATTTAAATTGATGACAAGCAACGGACTTGGCATACTACTTATTCTCATAGAAAAAAAGATTAAGAGAGATATAGCGCAAACTTGAGAAGGTCTTCAACGATCCACCGGTAGGATTGGAAAGAACGAATGAATTGATATGATAAACGAAGGAAGAAGAATCTTGGAAGAACCACCGTAAGAATTGAAAATGAAAATAGCAAAGGCGCAACTCACCGGGAAGAATTGGAAAAATGAAAGAAGATACTTGAGGGGATTTAGATACATGAGAACAGAGAGATCATGAACTGATTAGAGGATATTTGAACGATTCACTGGTAAGATTGGAAAGAACGAGTAAATCTTCTGAAATGATGGTCTCCGGAGAATCAAACTGAAAAGACTCATGAATTTCTCTGGATGGGTGAACAGAATTCTCACAATGGAAAACAATTATGAGAGGATGGCATAACGCTAGAACCACGAATCTTTGATAGAACGGAACAAGATTTAAGGGAAAACTCTTCTTCGGTCTTCAAAATCCGAGAATGACGACGAGAAACACCACCATGAATTATTGAGATACTCCGGGAGAATGAATAATGAAGGAGTTGAGCCAACGATGAAAAGAATTTGAATGATCTTGTAGGAAGACATATGACTGATGATACTTCATTCTTACGTCAAACTTTAAATGATTTGAGAATAGCTCTGGGAAAAATTAGAAGAGTCAGGTAAGATCCTGGGAAAAGACCTGTGGGTTAGGGCCCACTCAAAAAAACACCATTGAATGATTACTTGAAAGGGAGATTGCACCGGTTGAATTAAATGGCTTGAACGAGATATCCACCTCAAAAATAACTTGAATTGATTAAGAATAGAAGCACAAATCTTCTGAGATATCTTCACCACTCCGGAACAATTGAATAGCACGCGAAGAATGATTAAGAGTTGCACCGGCATGAGAAAACATTTGAAACGAGGAAAAGAATGTGATCAACACTGAAGGCTTGACTTGAATCCACCGGAGAAGAAAAAGAACGAAGAATGATGAACATGAAGCTCCGTTAGTATCTTCATAAGAAACACCAGGTAAAACATTGAAAGAAAATACTGAAGAGACTTCCCACAAATAAAAGGATACATGATTAAGAAATCTGAATCCTTGAAGAAAAGGGTGGGAGGGCGGGAAAACAAAGGCAACTTGGGTCAGCTGAAACGAACACCATTGAGAAAACTTAGAATTGATCTTGCGGATGGGAAAAATGATGGGATCATCTCGAAGAGAAATGCACCGGTAGGAAAAAGAATTGAGATGACAACCTCGATGATCAAGAAGGATTAGTATCCCCAAAGAAATATGGGAACACCATTTAGAAAAGGTATGGAATCCGCATTTGACTTCGAAGCAACTCGAATACCACAACTCAAAACAAAACAAAGGATTTGGCTCACAGAATAAGCCGGAAACAAACATATGATAGATCCCACATCATATCATGTGTCTGTTGCAAAGATATTCTAGGAGCTACTTGAATTCCCACTTTTAAACTCCTAAAACTTTCTGGTTATGCAATCAGGTGTTGGGGATATAGGGGAAGCATAATATCTCACCCAAAATTAGCAAATCCTACATCAAGCTATATCCATCCTTCAACACATAACCAAGAAACCTTCGGAAATCATTTACCCCGACCTTCGAAAAGCATCCGTTATACGAGTTGTGGCAATAATCCCGAACTCCCACCCCAGCACTGGGTGGCGTCGAGGTTACTCACCAACAACTGCATAAAAGAGATTTTCGATGTCGGTGAAACCCAGGTATTCCAGAACTGCAACGATCAAATTGTGACGACAACACCTCGGAGCTCAACTCCCCGGTACACTGCCACAACCCCTAAATGTCAGGAGGCACCAAGAACAATGTTCTCGTCACAAAACTATCGGAACAATTCCAAGATACCCACGTGATCCGAAAAAAATTCGTGAAATTTGAGGAGAGAAAAGTCAAAACTTCTATGTCAGGAGGCCTCACCAGAGCGATGAAGGGACTGAGGAGTAAAAAGAATCCTACTCTCCGATATATATAATCCTAAGACTCAAAACATTTTCTTCTAGACTCAACAACGTCAGCGATTCGATCAAGCAGGGAGCTCCTAAGTCGGGGGTGGCTCTGATACCAACTTGTAACACCCAACATGCGGCTATATCTCCCACGTGTCGGGGCACAATTTAGAGGCATAACCGCATGGTAGGCATGTCGCAAGAGGGGTAATCTTTACATGTACCATGTACTGAATAAGAAAGGGATAAAGAGTCGTCTTACAATCTCCCCTTCAGACAATACATGAATATAACATACATCATCCAGAATACAATCAAGGTCCGTCTACTAGATTCCCGAATAAAGAAAGACAATCCCAAATGCTAGATTCCCGATCGTCCCAACTGGGCTCCACTACTGATCAAAAGGAAACAAAACAAAACAACGACCAAGATCTTCATCGAGCTCCCACTTGAGCTGGATGTGTCACCTGCACTGGTATCATCGGCACCTGCAACTGTTTGGGAGTATCTGTGAGCCATGAGGACTCAGCAATCTCACACCCACGAGATCAAGACTATTTAAGCTTATGGGTAGGAGAAGGGGTAATGAGGTGGAGCTACAACAAGCACTAAGCATATATGGTGGCAAACATACGCAAATAAGAGCAAGAAGAGAAGCAACGCAGCAGTCAAGAAGCTAGAAATGATCAAGAAGTGATCCTGAAACTACTTACGCACAATCATAACACAAGAACCGTGTTCACTTCTCGGACTCCGTCGAAAAGAAACTATCACGGCTACACATGCGGTTGATGCATTTTAATCACGTCAAGTGTCAAGTTTTCTACAACCGGACATTAACAAATTCCCATCTTCCCATAACCGTGGGCACGACTTTCAAAAGTTCGAAACCCTGCAGGGGTATCCCAACTTAGCCCATGACAAGCTCTCATGGTCAACGAAGGATATTCCTTCTCCCAGGAAGACCCGACCAGACTCGGAATCCCGGTTACAAGACATTTCGACAATGGTAAAACAAGACCAGCAAAGCCGCCCGATGTGCCGACAAATCCCGATAGGAGTTGCACGTATCTCGTTCTCCGGGCACACCGAATAGGTCAAGTTACGAGTAAAACCAACCCTCAAGTTGCCCCGAGGTCATCTTGCCTCATATCCCGCAAGGAAGAAGAACGAGTCCATGAAGAAGACAAACAGACGTAGTCGAACGAATCCTCACAGACGCAACATTATCGGAACTAACCCGAAGAAGCAACACCGGAACGAAGCAAACAACATAGTAAATAACCATATCACAAACATGGCATGATGCACAACCAAGTATGATGCATGTCCGGTTTAATGAGGCATGGCATGGCAAAGTGCACAAAAAAAACTACAAATTAAGTGGAGCTCAATATGCAACGAGTTGCATATTGACGAAACACCACATCAATTATTTAGTTCGCTCTCGTTTATGTACCCAACAATATTAAATGTTGTTAAACATGGGAGGAGGTGGAGCATATGAAAACTACCTATCTAGGCAAGTTTAAATGAGGCCGGAACAACAAACAACAAGTCCGGAAAATCTTCATGAGCTTATGTTAGATTTGGTACTGTTCTGCCCTAAACCATATTTTAGATTTGTTAAACATGCAAAGCAAAGCCACCATGTTAAACTAGACATTTTTCTACCCCATTTACATATAAAGTTTATTTAAAATGGATCTACGGTTATTTAGTTATGTAATAAATCATTTTAGCATGGCATTTAAGCAAATTAATGCAAACAACAGTTTAAACATGCATGAAAGTTGGAAATTGTGAAACTAGATAAAATTCTAAGTAGTTTACATATATATATAAGTTATTTACAAATGATGCACGGTCCAAGAAAAATAGGAGTGGACATGATTACAAGAATTAAATTCAAAGTCATTTGAATTTAATTAAAAAGGTTTGAACAAGGACTAGGAATTAAACGTGTCCAAAAATGTTAAGATTTTCGGTGGAGCTCAGGAAAAAGATGATAGAATTTATGGGCGAAGTTTGAGGAGCAAACTCGAAGCATAAAAGGCTTGAGAGTTTAAATTGCAAGTGTGTTTGCGGTTAATTCCGAACTAAAGGAATATTTTAAATAGCTCCATAAAATATTGGGAGTATATGTTCTAAAGAGAGATCACCATTGTGAATATCCCTCGCTTTAAATGGAATGAAGATCCATACGATTTATTTATTTGAAATTTAAGAGGTGCAAGATGACATGATGCAATGCACATGATGCAAAAATGAAAGCAACGAACCAGACAAATCACACGACGAATCTCAGAAATCATGGAAGGCATCTGATGCTCCGGTCTTGGGGCGTCACATCATCATCTTGAAGCTCGAAACAGGCACTCTCCAATGTCGCACCATCTTGGGATTCCTTCAAAAGGAGCAAAGAAAACAAACCCTTGGAAAAACAAATGTGGTTAGCGTTAGTGCAAAACCAAGCATTCATGGGGTGATTCACCAAACAAGTGTCGTCATCATGCAAAGCATATGGTTTGACAAAGGATTGTAGCATGTCATGTAAGCATATGGATCGAGCAAAATGAAGGTCATCATGGAAACAAGTATGCAAATATGTGTGATAAGAGAAGAAGCATCTACCTCATGGTCATAGAAAGCATGCATAAAGCGCTCAATGAAAGGTCTATGGTAGGCATATGAAGCATTCACAACACCAATAAAATGAAATGTCTAAACACATGGGACAAATGCAAGACAATCCAAGCATAATGTGCATAGGGTGTAGTGAATATAGTGTGGCACTCAACACAATAGAAAGAGAAATTGTTCATCATGTGTGTGGCAATCAAGGAAAGCATGTAGCAATCAATGAGACATGGCATATGTGAAGAAATGATATTGTTGCAACCAAGCATGTGATAGGACTAAATAATCCAAGAATTGGACGCAACACACAAGGCATATATATCATGATGCATGGAACTGTGAAAATGACAAGTTGAAGCAAGATCTCTAACATGTGTGCAATCAAGTGGTTCAAGATGAATAATAAGTCTCATGGGGCAAGCAACACAAGTAGTATGATCCGCAACATCCATGTTCAAGAAAGGTGTCACCTTGAAGGCGTGTCCTTGTGCATTCTTCACAATGCCGAAGCACAAGCAAGTGCGATGTAGAATCCTCGTGGTAGAAGTTGGTTCACTCTCAAGAGCTCGAATAGTCAACTCATGTGAAGTGGAAGTCGACACGATGTCCAAGTATCCTACACATGCACAAAACAAAACAAAGAAAGTATGCGCATTGTAGATAAATGCATCATCCATCATGATGGTTCTCTTCTCTTGCACATAACCATTAGAAGCACAAATGCATGAATAATATGATGCAACAATGGATATAATTATGCACAAGGTATATGGTGCAAAGATGTAAGACAAGCATGCTTCACAATAATTATGTCAAAATCTCCAAATATATGCGAGAATTCTATGGGGCAAACTCATTGTCAAGACTAAAGTCAAAATTGCACTAAATACATGGCAAATGATCTAGCATGAGAGAGGCAACATATGAAGAGATATGACAAGAAGCAATAATAATCATGTGCAAAGCATGTAGATGATTGTCACCAACCGCATGAAATGAGCAAGTATGAATCATTGGTGATGCAACATAAGCAAGCACAGTAATCAAGTTGTGCAAGCTAGTAGTGTGAAGATGCAACATACTAGAGGAAATCATGGCAATCATTTTGTGAGCAAATAATAGGCATAAGCAATGCACATGACATATCGCAAGCACGAACACAAAGCAAGATCATAGTGTCATCATAGGCATGGGGCACAAAGCAAACATGGTAATAAAAAGCAATATCTCCACCAAGCTTGCAAATACTTATACAAGTATGAGAATCAATCATCATGTGTAATGCAAATCATGGGTCACAAATGCATGGAAAAGGCATAGGAATGAGCATATCATGCAAAGTGAACATGGCAAGATGGGTAAAGGATATATAATGGACAACAACCCATAGCCAAGTGAGGGCCATGTAGAAGAAATGTGCGAAGTATTTCCGCGAAGAGAGCGGTGGGAAAGACAATCCATGGGATCCCAAGTCATCATTGCTCTCTAGAGATTCTTTTGTCAACTCGTGGGATTGCGAGGTTGACAAGAATTCATGGGTAACTACACAAAAGAGGCACAAACGAAAGAAATTGTGTGTGTGGTAAATGTACACATCATCCATCATGATGTGTATGTGCACGTGAGAGTTAGCACAAGATAAGCATCGCTCGATGAAATTTGATGCATGGTATAAGAACATGTCATCCATCATGAAAGAATAGTTATTGTGTACAACACGATGGGAATGCAAAATGAGCATACAAGTATAAGGCACAACAATAGCATTTTTATTCATGGGGAGCATATTGTGCACACAAGTATTGGGATCATGCAAGGAATGGGATGAATCAAAGTCTCCTAAAATGTATGAGGAAACTATGGGGGTCTCCTCTTGAGCAATGTTGGAAACATCATATGGAGAAAATGGAGAACATCCAAAGTAATGCATATCCGAAGCTAAGTGGTCATGGCATGGCATATAAGATAAATGATGCAAAGGGATCATATCAATATCATCACAAGAAAAACAAATGCCAATAACCATGGGCTTGTCATCTATGCCATATGTGCAAATTGGGTTAATTTTAATGGCATATGCATAGTCACTATGAAGAGATTGCAAATAAGACATATGATTGATCTCATTCATAGCATATGACAAGTCAAGCGGATTGTCAAACATGATGTGACCTAGAGAATTGTCACAAGAAATCCTATGCAACATGGCATCACAACTAATAGACTCCACATGGCAATCATCAAACTCATCATAAATGGGTAAATCGTCGCACGGGGAAGTCACACTAGCATGAAGCATGGTAATAGGTTGATCAACACCATGCAAGCAATCAATGTCAAGAATGTCCACTAGTGGGACTAGAGCATCACCTTCACCTATGTTACCTTTGTCATTCCACTCATCTGGTGTAGGTGAGGTGGGAAAGTCCAAATGGTGGTCATCTTCATCTTGATGGAACCATGTGGGAGGTGCATCATATTCCACCATGGCCATCGTCCTGTCCAAAGGGAGGACAAAGTCATCGCGAATCGGCGCGTCATCATAGATGGGACCTGGCATTAAATGAGAAGACACAATAGAGGTAGAGGTCAAGTTGTTAGAAATGCAAATGGCCTCACATGCCCTATCAACTATGACACTCCCTCTATATGGTGGTTCACTCACTCCCTCAAGGTAGGTGCACTCAATCTCACGTATGGTAGAGTCACTCATCTCACTCAAGTGGTGGGGGTTGTGGCTCTCCTCACATGATAATTGTGGTAACACATCATATATGGGGCTAGTGGTGAAGTCACTCTCACTCTCAATATGGTGGCAAAAGTCACTTAAGTCGTCATACATCGTCGTGGTCGAAGGGAAAATCCCATGCTCAACCATCTCATCGTCGTCGCCGTGGATGAAGGCCGAAGATGGCACATCGTCACTCTCGCCTCCTAAGATGGAAGCATCATCCTTGCTCGTCACCATGTCGCTCGCCTCCAAAGCTTGGTCCTTGATGGTCTCCATACTCGTAGTCACCGCACCATCTTGAAAAAGAGTCAAAGTAGACTCGACATCATCAATGCCACAAAGAGGTATGGCGATGAAGTCGAACTTGGGAGCATCGTCTTGGAGCTCTCCAGGCTTGGACATCATGGTGGTACTAGCCTCATGCTCGTTCTCATGGAGCTCGATCATCGCGAAGTGAGCTTGGGGTGGAGAAGCTTTGGCCTTCATGAGTTCTTGTTCCACCTTGAGAGCACCAATGTTGTTGTCGTCGAGGGACTTGTAGTTCTCAAGGAAGATCGTCTTGGAGATGTCTTTGTGCAATCCCATCATGAAGTGGAACTTCATCGAAATGGGGTCGTCCACGCCAGCTCGTCGCAAGGCTTTCTTCATCTCCTTGAAGTACTCGTCCGTGTACTTGGATCCTTGGGTGGTGTTCTCCAATTGGCGTAGAAGTTGTTCCGTGTAGGTTGGAGGCACGAACTCGCACCGCAAATCTCTCTTCGTCTTGGGCCAACTCATGTCGTAGGTCGCCGAAGGTGCATGAAGCCACCATGTGGACGCGTAGTCGTGGAAGTTCCTTGTGGCGCACTTCACTTGATCTTCGGCAGGAACTTGATGTAGCTTGAGGTAGTCGTCCATCAAATGCTCCCACTCGAGATACTCCTCGGGTTCTAGGGTCCCATAGAAAGGAATCTCATGGTCGGTGTTGAGGTCGTAGTAGCTCGTGGAAGTCGTGGACTTGAGCTTGGGGAGCTTCTCTTGAAGTGCTTGTGGTGGAAGATGCCATATGTCCATAGGCGAAGGTGCCTTGAAGTCGCTTGGCGAAGATGCCAAGGGAGATGGTGAAGTCGTTGAGCGGTTGTTGGTGTTGAGCTATTGACCTTCACGTCCTTGTTGGTGATGGTGTCGATGCCGATGTGATTTGGCCGGAGATGGTAGCTTGGAGGCATGTGCTCTTGAGCGTCTTCTCGAAGATGAGGAAGATCTCTTGTAGGCCTTGATGAGGGCTTTGATCTCCTCCATTTGAGCTCGCATCTTGGCATCGATGGAGTTGTTCATGGCATCAAACTCGTCGTTATTGTTGTAGACTGAAGATGAAATGCCTTGCCCATCCATCATAAGACTCGAGCAAATGTGAGTGGGAGAAAGAGAAGAACTATACCAAATGTACCTGGACCGATGTTGAAGATGGATCAATGATCACTCAATAGTGTAACAAGGAAATAGCACAATTGGTACCGATCTTGTCGATTTCGCACACCTACACAAGTAAGGCTTATGGTGGAGCTCGGTGAGGATAGTGGCACAAAAATTTGATGCAAAAAGTTAGCGAGAGTCAATAATGTTGAAAAGGATTCACAAATTCGCAAGTATAACAAGTAGATCAATAGCAATATGTGGCACACGGAAACACACACACGGATAGATAAATGGGGTCGTGCAACCAAGGAATGAGCACAAAATGTGGAATCCACGGAAAACACTCGTGTTGCACAACTCAAGAGAGACGCTAGCACAATTGCTCTATAGGCGGATATGACACTTGTGCACAACCTATAAGATGCAAGGATATATCAATTGTCTATCCCAAGTATGCTATGTATGATGTTCCGGTGGTATGATCCAAGATGATCGGATATGACAATCTTATATGCAATGTGGTATGATGCTGTGGCTCTTGCTTACAGGCTTATTTGCTCTTTCTCTTTTTCTTAAAAGCTTATTACTTTTTATTCTTTTTATGGCCACTTTTGCACAATACACAAACCAAGATAGCAATGTATATATGCGGGAACAAACTTGAGGCACACGAGATGATATGATACCAAGATGATACCGATATGGTATGGTATGTATGTACTGGAAGGTGTAGCTCGATGATCACTAATGTGCACAAGTAACGTTGCTGGCAATACTCAAATGGCTAGTCTCGATAGGCAAGTGACGCAAAATGGGCTAGGGGTTAACAATGCAATGGCAAGGGAATATACAATGGAGGTATACCACGATACCAAGATGATATGGATGTTACCGTTCGCCGTGATGATGAGTGGCGGTGATCTCGATGGAGATACCAAGATGATGGAGACTCGTCCCTAAGTAGCCAAAACACCTTAGGAAATGGAAAAACCGCAAACTCAAAATCTCAAATGTCAAATGGTGGTAGCGGGAATGTGGTGGTGGTTGCGGAAGCTCTATGGGATTGCGGAAATGCAATGATGGTTTATGCGAGTAGGCAATGCGGAAATGGAGGATAAGGTGGTGGGCTATACACGGTGTCAGAGTTGGAAGCACGGTCCCGAAGTAGCCTAAACACCTTAGGAGACACAACTCACAACACAAACAAAATTGCGTTAAGTTGGTGTGGCGGAAGTGTAAGGTGGACAAGGCTATGCGGTAGTGGTGGTGGTGGTTGATGAAGAAGCAACCATCCCTAAGTAGCCGAAACACCTTAGGAGACTCAAATCACAACTTGAACAACCACTAATGCGAAGGGGAACAAAATTGGTTAGGTTGTGGAAGCTGGTGGTGGTGTAGCGGATGATGTGGTGGAAGCCCTAGGCAAAGATGCCAAAATTTTCAAACTTTGATGGAGTCAAAAGATGTTGGTGGTATTTTTGTTGGAAGGGGGATGTCAAGAGCTTTGAAACGAGCTAAAGAACGTCAAAGTCGGAGTTCGTATGATTTAGTTATGGCCGAAACAAGAATCAGCCGAAGTCAGTTTTTACACGTTACACACGTCCATAAAAGGACGGATGTCCGGTCGCCGGACGTCCGGTCGGGTCGGAAATCCGTAAATTTGGCTCGGTGTAGGGGTTCCGGATGTCCGGAAAAGGTCGGAAGTCCGGTGTTTCCTAGGGCTCTGGATGTCCGTACAATGTCGGTTGTCCAGTGGGTCGGGGTCCATGCGAGATGCGAGTTTCGGGACGCGATTTTGGGCAGAATTTGGGGATTTTGGGGTCAAAATTGATGAGATTTTTTGGGTGAAATATGAGGAAACTTGGGGAGATGCTAGATCCACTAGAAACCAATCAAATCCATGGATCAAATCCAACAAAATTCGTCAAACCAAAAAATCACAAAAAAATTGCGCTATTTTTGGTGAGGATCTTCGAAATTGGGAAAAAACACAACAAAATTAGGCTAGAAAACAAAGAGGAGAGGCTACGAAATCATGATCAACGTGGCTCATGATACCAAGATGATGTAGGGTGGAACCCTAGATGGCCGATCTTTCACGAAAGGAGAAGATCCCACAAAGAACACAAAGAACATGAGGGGAAACATGAGGGGAAACACGAGAAGTGTCAAGTAGTATACCATCCTCGAAGGGGTCAAGTGAACACGCGTAAAGGAGATGATTCACCTTTGTGTATGTGGAGTGGATGTCGAACGTGTCACTTGCCAAACGGACTCTTGACATGGTGATGTCTGCGGGATGCTCTGCATCAATTGCCCAAGACGAAGCACCCACATCCCTACAAAGTTCAATGGATTAGCGACTCCAGCACTATCCAAGTCGAGCATCGAGTACAAGTCTCCTCCAAAATTGGTGCCTATGAAGACACTTTGGAGTGTGATGTCGTTCCAATGACCGTTTGCCACCTTCTTCTTGGATGCCCATGGCAATTTGATAGAAGTGTCATCCTCAACGGCCGAACGAACCACTACATCTTCAAGATGAAAGGAAAGGAGTATGTACTTCGCCCTATGTCTCCAAGCCAAGTGATAGCCGACAAGCAAGTCACCTATCATGGAGAGAATAGTGAGAGAGTGAACCACCAAAAAGAGAGTGAGCGCCACAAGCCTAAATCGAGTGCCTCCACGATGAGCGAAAAAAAGAACTTAGTTCTATTTTCCAACAAAAGTGAGATAAGAGGAGTGTGTGAGAACCCATCTAGTGTCCTACACTATGTCCTTTTATGCAAGGACAACGCACCAAAAGCTAACACCTCTCACGCTCTAACTTTAGTGTTGTCCTCTCTTTTATAGGAATTCCAGGATGTTTTCCCCGACGAGCTACCTCTGTGTAACACCCTCGATGCGGCTACATCTCCCACATGTCGGAGCACGACTCAGAGGCATAACCGCATTGAAGGCAATGTCGCAAGAGGGGTACTCTTTACACGTCCCATGTACTGAATAAGAAAGAGGTACAGAGTTGGCTTACAATCGCCACTTCACACAAAACATGAATAAAGTATTACAACATCCAGATACAAACAAGGTCTGACTACGGAACCAATATAAAAGAAGACTACCCCTAATGCTACAGATCCCTGATCGCCCCAACTAGGCTCCACTACTGATCAACTGAAACGAAACAACACGATGAACAAGATCTTCATCGAGCTCTTCCTTGAAACTCGGTTGCGCCACCTGCACAGTAACAATGGCACTTGCAAACTGGGTTTGGAAATAATCTGTGAGTCACGGGGACTCAGCAATCTCACACCCTCGCGATCAAGACTATTTAAGCTTATGGGTAGGTAAAAGGTATGAGGTGGAGCTGCAGCAAGCACTAGAATATATGGTGGCTAACATATGCAAAAGAGAGCAAGGAGAGAAGGCAAAGCGCGGTCGTGAACTAGGAGTGATCAAGAAGTGATCCTGAAACTACTTACGTTCAAGCATAAGTCCAACACCGTCTTCACTTCCCGGACCCTGCCGAGAAGAGACCATCATGGCTACACACACGGTTGATGCGTTTTAATTAAGATAAGTTTTAGGTTCTCTACAACCGGACATTAACAAATTCCCATCTGCCCATAACCGCGGGCACGTCTTTCGAAAGTTCAAAACCCTGCATGGGTGTCCCAACTTAGCCCATCACAAGCTCTCACGGTCAATGAAGGATATTCCTTCTCCCAGGAAGATCCGATCAGACTCGGAATCCCGGTTACAAGACATTTCGACAATGGTAAAACAAGACCAGCAAAGCCGCCCTGATGTGCTGACAAATCCTGATAGGAGCTACACATATCTCGTTCTCAGGGCACACCGGATTGTCCAAACTTCCGGTAGGCCAGCCCAGAGTTGCCCCTGGTGGCCACCGGCGGCTGCAATTTGGACCAACACTCAGGCGAGCACTGGCCCGGGGGTTTAAATAAAGATGACCCTTGAGTCTGCAGAACCCAAGGGAAAGAAAAGGCTAGGTTGCAAATGGTAAAACCAATGTTGGGCCTTGTTGGAGGAGTTTTATTCAAGGCGAACTGTCAAGGGGTTCCCATTATAGCCCAACCATGTAAGGAACGCAAAATCAAGGAACATAACACCGGTATGACGGAAACTAGGGCGGCAAGAGTGGAACAAAACACCAGGCATAAGGCCGAGCCTTCCCCCCTTTACCAAGTATATAGATGCATTAATTAAATAAGAGATATTGTGATATCCCAACAAATATCCATGTTCCAACAAGGAACAAGCTCCAATCTTCACCTGTAACTAGCAACGCTATAAGAGGGGCTGAGTAAAGTGTTAACATAGCCAAACAACGGTTTGCTAGGACAAGGTGGGTTAGAGGCTTGACATGGCAATATGGGAGGCATGATATAGCAAGTGGTAGGTACCGCAGCATAGGCATAGCAATAGAACGAGCAACTAGCAAGCAAAGATAGAAGTGATTTCGAGGGTATGGTCATCTTGCCTGAGATCCCGCAAGGAAGAAGAACGAGTCCATGAAGAAGACAAACGGACGTAGTCGAACGGAACCTCACAAACGCAACGTTATCGGAACTAACCCGAAGAAGCAACACAGGAAAGAAGCAAACAACATAGTAAACAACCATCACATAAACATGGCATGATGCACATCCAAGTATGATGCATGTTCGGTTTAAATATGCATGGCATGGCAAAGTGCACAAACAATACTACAAATTAAGTGGAGCTCAATATGCAACGAGTTGCATATTGAAGAAACACCACATTCAAGTTATTTAGTTCGATCTCGTTTATGTACCCAACAATATTAAATGTTTATTAACATGGCAAGGGGTGAAGTACAACAAAACTACCTATCTAGGCAAGTTTAAATGAGGCCGGAAACAACGAACAACAATTCTGGTAAAACCCCATATGCATATTTTAAGGTTTGGTACTGTTCTGCCCTAAAGCATATTTTAGAGTTGTTAAACATTAAAACAAAGTGCACCATGCTAAACAAGGCATTTTTCTACCCCATTTACATATAAAGTTTATTAAATTTGGAGCTACGGTTATTTAGTTATGAAATAAATCATTTAAGCATGGCATAGGAGCAAATTAATGCAAACAACAGTATAGACATTTTAAACACAGATGAAAATGGCATATTATTAATCTATACAAAATTCTAAGCAAGTTACATATATAAAACATTTTAAACCGATGCACGTTTTGTGAGTAATTATATGCATGAAGTAGAGAGTTTTTCTGTAAAACAGGCGTTCTCTGGAAAATAGCTAAATCTGTCCAGGAAAAAAACAAGAGTTGGCCAAATCTACTAGCCCAATAGTGCACAGGGCAGAGGGATCTCAGGAGGCTCACCATGGGCTTCGGCCCAGATCGGTGAGGTAGGATTAGGCCTTGGTCAACGGGCGAAGAGGAGGCGTCCCAAACGCACGGAGGCGCGGTCAACAGGTCGAGCGGGGTCGAGGTGCTCGTCCTTCGCTCGACGCAGAGCTGCGGGCGGCGCCTGGAGCAGAGCTCCGGCGAGCGAGGCGAAGGGGCGGCGAGGCGAGGGACTTGGCATAGGCAGGGGAGGTTGGCGACGAGCCCTGTGGCGTCAAACAGCGGCGACAGGCGGGTCAGTAGCAGCGCAAGGAAAACGAGGAAGAAGAGGAGCGCGAGGCAAGGGCGAGGTACTTGGCGGGGCGACGGGAGCTGCAAGGCCAGGCGGAAGCAGGTGACGGCGGTGAGAATCCTGGCGAGGTCGAGGTCGACAGATCATGGGCACCGGCGTGCGGGAGCGGGGGTTCCATTCTCGGCGCCAGAATGGAGGCGAGATGCATCGGCAGGGGAGCTTGGAGCTTCGAGTGGTTCGGGCGTCCATGGGTCTCCTGTTGACGAACAGAGACAAAGGGAGCGATGTGAGAGAGAGAGGAAAGCACGGGGAAGGAGGAAGGGGCGCAGGTGAGAGTGACGGCCTGATCGTGGTCGTCGACGGGGATGAGGCCTCGGGCGCGAGGAGATCGGGAGCTCCCCTCCTGATCGAGCTCGTGGATGAGGGGGGTCGAGCGCTCGGGCTCTGGATCGAGAGGAGGAGCTCGGGGCCTTGGGAGCAGAGGAGGTGGCGGTTGTGGTTGGTCGGCGGCGCAAATCCAGGGAGGTGGTCGGAGGCGCTGGTTGGGTGGAGAAGGATCAGGAGGGGATCTCGAGAGGATTTGGTGGAGTGGCGGCGCAGAATAGGAAGGATGGACAGCTCCCTACGTTTTAGGGTTGGACCTCTTATATACACTGGTGGGATTGGTTAGGGGCTAATGGATCCCTCTGATCGTAAACGGACGATTGAGAATAAAAGGTTAGAGGAGTCCAAATAAGAAAACGGTGATATTTTGTAGATGTTTGGGGATGATCCGGATCCAACGGTGACGACTGTCCGGGTAGGGTTTGGGTAAGTTTCGGACATGCGCGAGGGGTCGATGCACTGTGCAAAGAGGGGGTAGGCTGGGCCTAGGCTATGTAGGAGAGGTCTCAGGCTGAGAAGAGAGAGACGGAAATGCAGCCTGGCAAGGTTTCCGGAGACCGAAAACGTCCGACATTAGACTGGCTATATTGCCTCTATAGTTATCCGTTGGGGCATCAAATGAACTCCGAATGCGAAGAAACTTGGCAGGCGGTCTAGTGACAACAAAACAACACCGCACGCCAACTTTCAACCCATTCCGAGAACATTTTTCGGCCACTTATAAAATAATATTCGGACGTGCCGCGGGTGCGTGCGAGTCTGTCTGGGCTCAGAACGGACAATGGAAGGAACGGGGAAACCCGAACAGATGCCAGTTTTGAAAACATGATGATGCAATGCAGATGATGACATGATGAAATGCAACACGCAAGCAAAAGACATGGCAACGACGGCGAATAACTGAAAGACACCTGGTGCAACGGACTCGGGGCGTCACACTCTGGGACTAACTCCACTACGACGCATCGAGTGCCGCATCGACCTCATCCTCGGAGCACCTCTTCCGAACAAAGCTCAATACCGCATCAACCCCGAAGAAACCAAATAAATACAAAGGCAAGTAAAGCATCTCATAGACCATGGACATGTGGGCGAAAGTTTGAGTCCTTGTGCCGTCCCGGTCATTCTTGTGCCAAAAAGAGACGGTAGCTTTCGCATGTGATCCGATTGTAGACCTATCAATGCTATCACCGTTCGTTATAGGTATCCCATTCCACGCCTTGATGGTATTCTTGATGAACTTAGTGGTGCCACTATATTTTCCAAAATTGATCTTAAAAGAGGTTACTATCAAATCCGCATTCAAGAGGGTGATGAATGGAAAACCGCTTTCAAAACAAAGTTTGGTTTGTATGAGTGGTTAGTCATGCCTATGGGTTTATCAAAAGCACTGGGTACTTTCATGCGTCTTATGAATCATGTTTTTCGCCCTTACATTGGTGTGTTTGTTGTGGTCTACTTTGATGATATCCTTGTTTATAGCAAATCTATTCAAGATCATGTCACCCATGCTCAAACCATTTTACAAACTCTTCGAAAAGAGCATCTCTATGCTAACATGGAAAAGTGCCTTTTCGGTGTTGATAAGCTTGTTTTCTTGGGTTTTGTTGTTTCCTCTAAGGGTGTTCATGTTGATCACTCTAAGATCAATGCTATTAAAACTTCGCCCCAACCAACCAATTTGCAACAAATGCGTAGTTTCCTTGGTTTAGCCGGTTTCTACCATAGATTCGTGAAGGACTTTAGCACCATTGCTTCACCTTTGCATGCTTTGAGCAAGAAAAATGCGGCTTTTGTTTGGGGACCATCCCAAGATACCGCTTTCAATGAGCTTAAGAATTTGCTTACTCATGTTCCCGTGCTTGCATTACCCAACTTTGACAAACCTTTTGAAATTCATTGCGATGCTAGTGGTAATGGCATAGGAGGTGTGTTAACGTAAGAGAAGCACCCAATTGCTTCTTTTAGTGAGAAACTTTCCGGAGCTCAACTCAATTACCCCATCTATGACAAAGAGTTATATGCTTTAGTGCGAGTTTTGCATGAATGGGAACACTATCTTTGCCGTCATGAATTTATCATTCATACCGATCATGAAATGGTTAAATACCTTAAGGGTCAAACTAAGTTGAACAAGCGTCATGCTAAATGGGGTGAATTCATTGAGTCTTTTCCTTATGTCATCAAGTACATCAAAGGTAAGGAAAATGTTGCGGCGGACGCTCTTTCCTGCATATGCATGCTTGTTACTCAACTTGCATTGGATGGCATTGGCGTTGAGCACATAAAGGACTTGTATGAGCATGATCCTACTTTTGCTATTCCTTATGCCAAATGTTTGACGCATACATCTTGGGAACGCTATTACATCAAAGATGGATATCTCATGAGAGCTAACAAACTTTGCATCCCCGAGTCTTCTCTTCGTTTGTTGCTTTTGTAGGAATCTCATGGAGTAGGAGTAATGGGACATTTTGGACGCGGCAAGATTTTTGCTACGCTCTCCAAAAACTATTATTGGCCCAAGATGTTTCGCGACCTCAACCGCTACACCAACCGATGCTCTACATGTCGCAAAGCTAAGTCTAAAGCTCAATCCCATGGCCTTCACATGCCTCTCCAAATTCCATATCAACCATGGGAAGATATTAGCATGAATTTTGTAGTTGGATTTCCTAGGACTCGAAATGGAAAGGATTCGGTATTTGTTGTTGTGGACCGATTTTCTAAGATGGCACACTTCATTCCTTGCAACAAGATAGACGATGCTTCACATGTTGCCAATCTCTTTTGTAGGGAAATATTGCGTCTACATGGAGTGCCAAAGACAATCGTCTCGGATCGCGACGTCAAGTTCCTAAGCTACTTTTGGAAGACCCTATGCGCCAAGCTCGGAATCAAGCTACTCTTCTCCACGGCGTACGACCCACAAACCGACGCCAAACGGAGGTGACCAACCGCACACTCTCTGCCCTACTTCGCATGCTCATCAAGAAGAACATCAAGGAGTGGGAGTAGTGTCTACCTATAGCCGAGTTCTCCTACAACCGTGAAAGACTCTCAACAACCGGCAAGTCCCCTTTCGAGGTCGTCTACGGATTCAACCCATTGTCCCCATTGGACATTCTTCCTCTACCACTACAAGAGTCCATCAATATGGATGCAAGTACACGTGTGAACCATCTCAAGAAGGCGCATGTTGTAGGGTGGAGACCCTAAGCGTAGATCTTTCACGAATTGGAGGGGAATCCACGTAAAACGTGAAGAACACGAAGAAGAAGATCAGAAATCATAAGAGGAAAACACCCAAGAACAAGTCCAATCACACATCCACTAGACTCACAATGACATAAGATCCAGAAAGGTACAAGAACAACAAAGGGAAAGATACAAGGTAAAGTTCATCCCAAATCCAAAGGAGATGAGGTCTTGATGCAGAGCAATCTACGGTCATCCCCATGGACCTACCATCGTCTCACGAAGTGCCAAGAGGACCTATGACTAGAGCTAGAGCTAGAGCTCTCGAGACCGAGGTGAGTTCTCTCCTTAGTCCCATTGCATATGATCCCCTCGAGACATGGCTACTACCTAAGTCCGAGATGTTGTGCATGATTAGGTACCAAGAGGACCCTCCTGAAGATGCACGTGAAGGTGGACAAGACGCCAAGTCCAGGGATGAAGAGGAACGCCGGAAGGAGAAGAACACAGCTCCAGGGCCCAGACATCCGGCCCCGAGCCCGGACATCCAGCCGCTGAAGATTTCAACTACAACAGCATTCCAGCCGCTGAGCATCTACAGGCCCCGGACATCTGGCCCCATCCCGGACATTCAGCCCCGGCCCAGAAATCCGGCCTCCCGCCCGGATATCCAGACAAGCTGCAATAGAGAACAGAAGAGGACCCCCGCCAACCCGGACATCCGGCCCCTCCAGCCCAGACATCCGGCCTTCCGCGAACACCCGAACATCCGGCCTGACGCCCGGATGTCCGGCCTCCCCTGTCTGCGCATAGTGTAAGGGCCCAAGGCCCGTGTACCCCTTCCCCCACCTAGACTATATATACTCTTCTCCTACCTACATTTTAGGGTTAGCAAAGGATTAGCTCATATTTCGTGTGAGAGCTTTGCTCATCCACTTGGTTACCTTCTCCTCGGAGATCCGACCTCCTCGGAGAAGATTCCCCAAGCAGATTCAAGACCCCTTTACGGGAATAACCTCAAGAACTCCTCACGAAGAAGACCGGCTACCTTTGTATCATCCCTAGTTGACCGTGGATCGTGTGACCTCTTATGTTCTCGAGGATCTAGCATATGTGTGACTATTTCTTGTTGGTTTAGTGATTCTCTTGTGTTTCCCTTTGTGTTTTCCCTCGTGTTCTTCGTGTTCATCGCAGGATCCGCTCCTTTCGTGAAAGATCGCCCCCTAGGGTTCCTGTCCTACATCATCTTGGTATCTAGAGCCACGTTGATCATGATTTCGGAGCCCCCCGTTGTGTTTCTAGGCTTCTTTTTGTTGATTTTGTCCCTAATTCTAAAATTCCCCACAAAATAGCCCCAAATATTTTTTGTGATTTGTTGGATTTGATCCGCGGATTTCATGTGTTGCAGGTACATCTAGTTTTCCATCCACTTTTCCCCATTTTCCTTCCACAAATTCCTCCGAATTTTGCCAGGATTTGCCACCTTCCACGTGGAGTTCCTTCCACAAACATCCGGCCAGATAGCCCGGACATCCGGCCATCAAGCCCGGACATCCGGCCCCTGGCAGCAACATCTCCATCCACTGCCCCATTTTCCGTCCATATTTCGACAAATTTTGTTTTGGTGCCCACATACACTTCCGCATACCACCACTTCCGCATAGCACCGCCATATACCACATACACCACCATCTCTTACCACTCCCAACTCCGACAATTTTGGCCCAATTTTGATTTGAGAATTTGAGTCGTGGTTCCGTGTCCTATTGTGTTTCGGTTATTTAGGTACGGTTCGACATCAACATCACCGCCGCTCATCTTCAACATAGACGTGCCATCAACAAAGACCACCTAGACTACATCTTGGTATTCATGCCACCATTTTGACACCATACCATACGCAAGAAGCGGTAACCTCACCTTGGTATTGGACATATCATTCTTGCCATTACTTTGATAGCCATCATAGCCTTACTCCTTTGCATCGCTTACTGATCGAGACTAGCCTTTGAGTATTGCCGGCAACGTGACTTGTGCACATTAGTGATCATACTTCCCATAGCATACATACATCATTGGTGCATATCTTGGTATCATCGCTTGTGTCGCAAGACTATCATCGCATACACAATTGCTATCTTGGTTCGTGAAGCATTGCATAAGAAAAGAGCTCAAACAACAAAGATCCAAACAAGCTGTTAAGCAAAAGGGAAAGATAAGAAAAGAGCTTTCAAGCAAGAACCATAGCATCATACAACATTAAGATTGTCATGCTAGATCATCTTGGATCATATCATCGAAACACCATACATAGAGCATACTTGGGATAGAAGTCGTTGCATTTTTTCTTAGTAGGTTGAGCACAAGTCTTTGTGTCCGCCTATTGTGCAATCGTGCTAGCGTCTCTCTAGTGTCGTGCAACAAGAGCATTTTTGTGGATTCCAGATTTTGGCTAATCCTTGGTTGCACGACCCCACTTATATTTTTGCGTGTGTGTTTCCGTGTACCGTATATTGCTTGGTCTACTTTATGCATTGCAAACTTGTGAATATTTTCCAACATTATTGAAGCTCACTTACAATTGCATCAAATTTTGTGCCACCATCCTAACCAAGCTCCACCATAAGATTTTACTTGTGTAGGTGTGAGAAACCGACAAGAATTGGTACCAGTTGTGCTATTTCCTTGCCCACATTGGAGTGATCATTGATCCACCTTCAACTTCGGTCAAGGTACATTTGGTATACGTCCTTATCTTTCTACCACTCACAATTTTCTCTTGGAATGATGGATAGGCCAAGTACTTCTACCAACCCACTCTTCATTGAGCACGACGACGAGATGAACTCCTACGTCACCAAGAGCCACCTCTTTGGTGCACAACGTGCTTTGCATCAAGAGCAACAAGCAATGAGTGAACACATCGACAACCTCACCGCCGACTTGCGACTCTCTGAGCAACGTACAAGGGACTACTTCGACCAAAAGCTCGATGATCACAAGCAAGAGAACGATGCAAGAATGGACGAGATTCGTGCTTTGTTGCTCAACCGCTCTTCTTCCACTTCGTCCTCATCAAGATGGAGCTGCTCAAGTTGACAATCCGACTTCACCCTCTCCGGCTCAAGTACACCGACATCGAACACTCTTCGACGTGTCGCGCGCAACGATCCTCAAGCAAGCCTCAATCCTCTACGCAACATCGGTTCTCAAGATCACCGACAATGTCAAACCCAAGCGGTGATGGGGAGCATCCTACGGACAACACCATGTCAAGAGTCCATTTGTCAAGTGACACATGCGACATCTATTTCACATACACAAAGGTTAATCATCTCCTTTACACATGCTCACTTGACCACTTCGAGGATGGTATAGTACTTGACACCCCTCTTGTGTACATGCATAGGTATTGTCAAAACTTCACGGATGACGAGGAGGAGTGCAAGTGCCAAGGAACACCAACACCATCCGCGAGGGAAGCATGGAAGAGAAGACGGAAGAAGAAGGAGCTGCAGAGTCTACAGCGACCGGACGACTGGAAGCCACCGGACGTCCGACCCTCTACAGCCGCCGGACGATCGATGAACACCGGACATCCGACAAGTCCCAGGAACCGGACGTCCGATGCTTACCAGAAATCCAGTGACACCGATCCCGAAGCAAAACAATGGACTTCCGACGCCCGCCAGATGTCTGGTGCCCCTCGAGCCGTCGGACGTCCGACAACGACCGGGCGTTCGGTAACTGCCTGTGCGCAGCCGCGGGGCTTTGTCCTTGTATCTCTTCTCACTTACCTTTTTGCCCACTGAAACTATAAATACCCCCTACCTCTTCCTTGCTAGGGTTAGCAAAGTAGTAGCTCATTTAGAGATAGAGCTTTGCTCATCCATTACGGATCTACTCCACGAGAGAGACCACGACCCCTCTTGGGAGGAGATCCACCTTGGATTTAAGACCCCTCACGGGAAGATCCCCTCGTGGATTCAAGACCTCCTCATGGAGATGAACCTTACCTTGTATCTTTCCCTTTGTTGTTCATGTACCTTGTGGATCTTGTGTGTTTGATTGTCTAGTGGATGTCTGATTGGACTTGTTCTTGAGTGTTTCCCCTTGTGATTTCCCTCCGTTCTTCCCCGTGTTCTTTGTGTTCTTAGTTGGGATCTTCTCCTTTCATGAAAGATTGGCCACATAGGGTTCCACCCTACATCATCTTGGTATCATGAGCCACGTTGATCACGATTTCGGGGCCTCCCCTCTTTGTTTTCTAGCCTAATTTTGTTGTGCTCTTCCCCAATTTCGAAAATCCCCACCAAAAATAGCCCAATTGTTTTTTGTGATTTGTTGGTTTGACGAAGTTTTGTTGGATTTGATATATGGATTTGCTTGGTTTCAAGTGGATCTAGCATCTCCCCAAGTTTCCTCGTATTTCATCCATGAAATCTCATCAATTTTGACCCTAAAATGCCCATTTTCCACCCAAAATTGTGCACCGGATCTCGCATCTCGCATTGACCCCGACCCACCGGACGACCGACACTTTACGGACGTCCGGAGCCCCTGGAACGACCGGACGTCCAACCTTTTCCGGACATCCGGAACCCCTAACCCGAGCCAAATTTACGGATTTCTGACCCGACCGGGCGTCCGGCCCCCGGACATCCGTCCTTTTATGGACGTCTATAACCTGAAAAAACTGACTTCGCTGAAATTTTGTTTTGGCCATAACTAATTCATCTGGAGTCCGATTTTCGCGTTCTTTAGCTCGTTGAGAAGCTCTTGACATCCCTCTTCCCACAAAAATACCACCAACACCTTTTGGCTCCATCAAATTTTGTTTATTTTGGCATCTTTGCCTAAGGCTTCCACCACATCATCCGCTACACCACCACCGACTTCCGCAACCTAACCCTTTGTGATCCATAGAGCATATGTGGTTGATTGATAATGATTCGAGTCTCCTAAGTTGTTTTGGCTACTTAGGGACGATTCCTTCCTCATCAACCACCACCACTACTTCCGCATAGGCTTGCCCAGCATACACTTCCACCAACCAACATAACCAAATTATGTTTGACCTTGTTTGAGTTGTGTGTTGTGTCTCCTAAGGTGTTTCGGCTACTTAGGGACGGTGACCTTGTAACATCCCAAATTTTCAATTTGGAATGTTATACATTAGATCATCATGCATATCATATTTTTTTTTGCTTTTGGTTTTGATCCTAGAAAATCCTAAGCAACTCAAGGACCCACGGAGAGAGTTGGGGATTTCGTTATTTACATATTTGAGTTTTCTCAAATTATGTAAACAGGATCATTTGATTTTATTTATTTTATCATCAATTATTTCTATTACAAAAATATGAGAGAGGGAATAAAATGACTTTCCCAAAATATAGAAATATTGAGGATTCGATAAAAAATCAAATAAGATTTATTTCGGAGTTTTTCGGTATTTTTATTTGAATTTAGGAAAAATGCGCGTTTTTCAAGGTTGTAGTTTGGGCCCAGATAAATGTTCACTTTATCGGGCTTGATTTTAGGAACCCGAGAAAATTTATTTCGTTACTTTTGGATTCCGTTTAGTATTTCTTTTTATTTTTCTTCCGAGCGGATTTATAAAAAAAACGCGGAACCGACTTTGGGCCGTACTCGGCCAGGACACCGCCTGGCCGGGGCCTTTATAAGGCGCGCCCGAGGCCCGAGCCGAGCCAGCCCACCCCGCCGCCCAAACCCTAGCCGCCGCCAGCCACCGCAGCCGCCGCCGCCGCCCGCCGCCACCGGAGTTGCGCGCCGCCCGAGGTTCGCCGCCGCCTCATTTTCTGTGCTGTTTAAAAAAAATTCTGTTCGTCGTTTTTCTTTTTCGTCGGATTTTTCGCGGTTATTTTCTGATCGCGATTTCTGATCCGATTTTCGTTTTAGTATAACTTTTCGCTCGTTTATCAGAATCGGGCGATTCAAGCGCCTGGAGTTTCGTCTCGAAACCCTCTTTCCGAATAATCAACTTAAACATGTTTTTGCTACTGTAAAATTTTCCCTAGATCCAAATTACTAGAACGAAGTTGTTTTCTTTCGCCGTTTGATTTTTTTGCTTCGTTCGATTTGATTCTTTTTGCAAACCAGTGTTCTTAAGTTGAACTTTCTGGTTAGATCTTCTATTTGAGTTTTACCCGTGCATTAGATGAGTACTTATTGTATGCGTGTTGTTTGTCTGCGATAGAATACCCGGAGTGCGCCGCCTGTTACGTTGAATCTCTAGGTTTCACGGATCATCAGCAAGGCAAGTAACACTTTGATCATACCTTTTCTACAACCCAGTTTTCTTGCATTAGATCAATCCTCACACATTGCATGATTAGGATCTAATTAAATTGTGGTATGGGAAGTAGATGAGGTAGTACCTATTACCTGTTTATTATCAAACCTTTGGGAGTTACTTCTACGTTTGCTTATTATGCCATGCTATGCTAGTAGACGTGGATTGGGTGAGTGATATCCATGATAGATGTGAGATTGATAATTAATGGTTTATCTAAGGTGGCAACTTAAACACACATCTGGGTGGATTGAGGCACCTGGGGTTTCCAGGACTTGCCTGTTTTTCTTTTGGACCGCCACCCAGGCTCAAAGGGATCATGAGATTATTCATACTAGAAACTTCCGTGTGCAGCCACAAGCCATTATGGGCTCTGGCATAGTTGACTAAGTTGTGCGAACTCTTATAGTGGTAGACTAGCAGATGTAGGGGATGTAGGTTGTACGGTCTACCCGATCGTTAGGTGCTAGCGCTTCTGAAAGACTATGTCTCGGTCATCCGTTTCTCAAACACCCTGTAGTGCGAGAAACCAAATGGAGGCGATCGAGTCTTGTGGGAAAAGTGCGCAAACCTCTGCAGAGTGTAATAAACTAATCATGATTAGCCGTCCCCGGTTATGGACATCTTGAGTATCTAGTACCTGGATTATCATGTGAATCTCAACATGTTACTCTAAATTAATTTTGTTGGGTTTTAATGATGTTACTTAATTGGGATTGAGAATGTTGTCAACCATTCTCAATGTTTAACAACCACCATGATAGTAATTAAATTTATTCATTTGAAGTAGGGAAAAATTGGCTTTACGCAAAAACTGTAACCATAGAGCTTTCCACCAGCCAAATATGCATATAGTATAGCTGTTGCATTCCATTATTCTCTATGTGTTACCTTGCCAGCATATTCCATGTGCTGACCCGTTTTCGGGCTGCAACGTTAATATTGCAGACTTTTCAGACGACGATTGAGGAGTTTTAGGTCGTGGTTCTATACTCAGTGATGCCGTTGGAGTTGATGGACTCACTTATCTTCCAAGCCTTCCGCTGTTATCGTGATTAGATGGCCTTAAGCCATATTTATTGTAATAAGTTCTCTTTTGAGACACTCGATGTATTAAGTGTGTGATTGCTACTCTGTTATAAATCCTCCGAGTACTGTGTGGTGTCAGCATTACTGATCCAGGGATGACACCGGAGCACAGAGATCAGACTGTTTGAGGTCTGGTCGCTACAGAGATGGTATCAGAGCACACGCTGACTGTAGGACACGACCACTAAGCTAAAGACCTAGATCACTACTCACTCTCTTCTCTTCTGACCTCTCATCTTTTCTACTCTTTAGGATGGCAGATGCAAGAAACAAGTTCACACAACCAGATGAAGATACACCCTTTGGACGCCACTTGAAGGAAGTCACTAGATACCTGTACATAGGAGTACCAAGCTTCACGGGAACCTACAACGCCAGTTTACCTGAGGAAGAGCGCTGGATAATTCAAGTTCAAGTTCCAGGAAGGACGTTCATGCCAGTCACTGAGCCCATAGAGTTTTCTTTTGATGCACCAACTTGGAGTCTAGGAAAGAGTATGGCAGCTCACATCGCCATGGGACGCATTGGAGAAGTCTACCGCAAGGATCTCAAGGATACTATCTACCAGATTTGTGGGCGCCGAGATGAACACTGGGAGATGATCAGCACCAGGAAAGATAGATCAATCGCAGCTTTTATCCAGGAGTTAAACCAGCACATTCGACGACAGGAGAATCAGATGTGCGCCGACATGATAGACCTGAAGAAGGCAAAGACTAGAATCAAGGAACTGGAGGAAGAACTCAAGGCTACATGTGAAGATTATGAAGAGGAAATTGAAGTATTGGTGGAGAAGAATGACGATCTGATCAAGAAGATTGGAATATTTATGGGAGGCCCGACACCAGTAGATGAAGACGAAGAACCTAAGGAGATTAGCCTGGAAGACTACATCATCATTGACAGCACCGACTCGGAACAAGATAGTAGCGATGATGACTATGTGGATGAAGCAGGAGCAGATATCATGGAGTCTACAACCGTAGAATATTTCTAGTAGACCACCTCATCGGTAGTAGTAGTCCACCATGTAAATATAGTAGTCCGAGCACTTTTGCGATAGCTAGATCGATTGTATGTCCTTGTTTGATTGAATGAAGTGAATTGTTTGTTTTTGCCTCATGTGCATATGGGTAGTGTTTTCTCTTTAGACCCCCTCTATTCTTATATCTCATCTTTTCTAAAACCTCAGATGCCTCCGAGACGTGACCCCGGATTTGCCTTTCCGCCGGAGCTCACCCAGTTGATCCAGCAGCAGAACACCTTGATGCAGTTGCTAGTTCAGAATCAGAATCAGGGAAACAACAACAACAACCCACCACCACCACCTGTTGACCACTTAGCCCGTTTTCTTAGGCTGAATCCGCCGGTGTTTTCCAGTAGCACCGAGCCGATAGTAGCAGATGATTGGCTCTGCAAGATAGCTAGGGAGTTGACCACAGCGGGATGCACAGATGCGGAGAAGGTGAAGTTTGCCGCACATCAGTTAGAAGGACCCGCAGCATCTTGGTGGGAGAATTTCACAGCCACCTTCCCAGTCGACACTGTCACATGGGACCAGTTTCAGCAGGCTTTTCGTACTGCCCATGTTTCAGCAGGAGCAATGGCCATGAAGAAGCGTGAGTTTCGTAACTTGCGCCAAGGAGGACGGACAGTTGGCCAGTATGTGGAGGAGTTTAGTAAGCTAGCACGTTATGCCCCAGATGACATTGCTACGGATGCAGCTAAGCAGGAGAAATTCCTGGAAGGACTGAATGATGAGTTGAGTATGCAGTTGATGGTAGCCACCTTCAACAACTACCAGGAGTTGGTAGATCGTGCTCTTATGATTGAAGGGAAGCAGCAGCAAATTGAGAACCGCAAGAGGAAGTATGGACAAGGATGTTTTCAAGTGCCATTAAGTATAGGAAGGCATGTTTTCCCAACGGATTTAATTATATTGGAATCTCAAGGATTGGATGTGATATTAGGCATGGAATGGTTATCAAAGTATAAAGGGAATATTGAGTGTGCTAGTAAGTTAATTTTGCTTACCACACCAGAAGGGAGAAGGATCAAGTATGTATCCCGGCATGTGCCAAAGAGGACCCAAGTAAATTGCTTAACAGGAGTTGTGCAGGAGGAAGTACCCGTGGTAAAGGATTTTCCTGATGTATTTCCCGAAGAGTTGCCAGGCATGCCACCGGATAGAGACATTGAGTTTTTGATTGAGCTTTTGCCAGGCACTGGGCCAGTATCGAAGAGACCATATAGGATGCCAGCAAAGGATTTGGTGGAAATTAAGAAGTAGATTAAGGAGTTACTGGATAAGGGATATATTCGCCCAAGTTCTTCGCCTTGGGGATCGCTAGTACTTCTAGTGGAGAAGAAGGATGGATCGTTAAGGATGGTTGTTGATTATCGAGGATTGAATGAAGTAACGATCAAGAACAAGTACCCACTACCAATGATCAACGATCTGTTTGATCGATTGCAAGGAGCTAAAGTGTTTTCCAAGATCGATTTGCGATCAGAATACCACCAGTTGAAGATTCGAGAACAGGATATTCCGAAGACAGCTTTTACCACCAGGTATGGGTTGTATGAGTATACCGTTATGTCATTTGGCCTGACTAACGCGCCTGCCTATTTTATGAACATGATGAACAAAGTGTTTATGGAGTTTTGGATAAGTTCGTCGTAGTGTTCATTGATGATATCCTGGTATATTCGAAGAATGAAGAGGAGCATAAGGAGCATTTGCGTTTGGTACTTGGAAAGCTCAGGGAACATCAATTATATGCCAAGTTCAGCAAATGTGAATTTTGGTTGAAGGAAGTAGGATTCCTTGAACATGTTATATCTGGAGAAGGTATAGCAGTAGATCCCGCTAAAGTTGAAACCGTGACCAAGTGGGAAGCCCCAACTGCAGTTGGAGAGATCTGGAGTTTTCTTGGACTCGCAGGATACTACCGGAGGTTTATTGAGAATTTCTCAAAGATTGCAAAGCCTATGACGGAGTTGCTGAAGAAGGATACTAAGTTCAAATGGACTGAGGAGTGTGAGGCTAGTTTCCAGGAGTTGAAGAAATGTTTGGTGACCTCACCAGTGTTGATTTTGCCAGATCAAACCAAGGATTATGAGGTGTATTGCGACGCTTCACGTCGAGGACTTGGAGCAGTGCTTATGCAGGAAGGTTGAGTTGTTTCGTATGCTTCACGACAACTGAAGCCTCACAAATTGAATTATGCCACGCATGATTTGGAGTTAGCAGCCGTAGTGCATGCATTGAAGACATGGAAACATTTCCTCATTGGAAATCATTGTGAGGTGTACACAGATCATAAGAGTTTGAAGTACATTTTCACACAGAAGGAGTTGAATCTCAGACAAAGGAGATGGTTGGAGCTTATCAAGGATTATGATATGAAATTGCATTATCATCCCGGGAAGGCTAATGTAGTAGCTGATGCATTAAGCCGCAAGAGCCATGTCAATAGGTTAATGACGGGAGAAATACCCAAGGAGTTAGCAGAAAATCTTCGTGAGCTATGTTTGGAGATAGTTCCGAGAGGCTATGTAGCAGCGTTGGAAATTCAGTCAACTTTGATGGATAGAATCAGAGAAGCTCAGAAATATGACAAAGAGATTGCCGCTATAAAGGAGAAACTGAGCAAGGGAAAAGCTAAAGGATTTCGTGAGGATGAGCACGACACCCTATGGTTTGAAGACCGTGTTTATGTACCCAATGACCCGGAGATCAGGAAGTTGATTTTGCAAGAGGCACATGATTCACCGTATTCAATTCACCCAGGAAATACCAAGATGTATTTGGATTTGAAGGATATTTTCTGGTGGACCGGAATGAAGAAGGATATTGCGGAGTATGTAGCAGTTTGTGACGTATGTCAGAGAGTAAAGGCAGAGCATCAGAAGCCAACAGGATTGTTGCAACCATTGCCGATACCCGAATGGAAGTGGGATAAGCTAGGCATGGATTTTATCACGGGATTACCAAGGACTCGTTTAGGCTATGACTCGATTTGGGTCGTAGTTGATCGATTGACGAAGGTAGCTCATTTCATCCCAGTAAAGACCACTTACACCAGTGCTAAGTTGGCAAAGATATACATGACCAGGATCGTATGTTTGCATGGAGTTCCAAGGAGCATCGTATCAGATAGAGGAACCCAGTTTACCTCAAAGTTCTGGAAGTAGTTGCATGAGACTTTGGGTACTAGGCTAGAATTTAGTACAGCTTTTCATCCGCAGACAGATGGACAGACTGAGAGAGTCAATCAGATTTTGGAGGATATGCTGAGAGCTTGTGCGCTAGATTATGGATCTAGTTGGGATGATAATTTGCCATATGCAGAGTTCTCTTACAATAATAGCTATCAGACCAGTTTGAAGATGGCCCCTTTCGAGGCTTTGTACGGAAGGAGGTGCAGGACACCGTTGTCATGGGACGAAGTTGGAGACCGCCAGTTGTTTGGACCAGATTTGATTAAGGAGTCTGAACAGAAGGTGAAGTTGATTCGCGATAGGCTCAAGGTAGCCCAGTCCAGGCAGAAGAGCTACGCAGATCCTAAACGCAAGGAGACAGTTTACGAAGTCGGAGACAGAGCTTATCTTCGAGTATCCCCACTTCGAGGGATTAAGCGCTTTGGAGTTAAGGGGAAGTTAGCGCCATGATTTGTAGAACCATATCGAGTTTTGGAGCGTATGGGAGAAGTGGCTTACAAGTTGGAATTGCCAGAAGGATTAACAGGAGTTCATGATGTGTTTCACGTTTCTCAGTTGAAGAAGTGTCACGCGGAGATGACTGACATACCTTTGAGAGACACACTGCCATTGGAAGCAATTCAGTTGGATAACAATTTAACCTATGAGGAGAAACCAGTCAAGATTCTCGAGTTTGCCAGCCGAGTCACTCGCAGCAAGGTTATCAAGTTTTGCGAAGTTCAGTGGAGCCACCACAAGGAGGATGAAGCCACCTGGGAGCGAGAGGAATATTTGCTCAAAGACCACCCTCACCTATTTTCTAGCCAACCCGAATCTCGAGGGCGAGATTCATCTTAAGGGGGGTAGGTTTGTAACATCCCAAATTTTCAATTTGGAATATTATACATTAGATCATCATGCATATCATATTTTATTTTGCTTTTGGTTTTGATCCTAGAAAATCCTAAGCAACTCAAGGACCCACGGAGAGAGTTGGGGATTTCGTTATTTACATATTTGAGTTTTCTCAAATTATGTAAACAGGATCATTTGATTTTATTTATTTTATCGTCAATTATTTCTATTACAAAAATATGACAGAGGGAATAAAATGACTTTCCCAAAATATAGAAATATTGAGGATTTAATAAAAAATCAAATAAGATTTATTTCAGAGTTTTTCGGTATTTTTATTTGAATTTAGGAAAAATGCACGTTTTTCAAGGTTGTAGTTTGGGCCCAGATAAATGTTCACTTTATCGGGCTTGATTTTAGGAACCCGAGAAAATTTATTTCATGATTTTTGGAGTCCGTTCAGTATTTCTTTTTATTTTTCTTCCGAGCAGATTTATAAAAAAAACGCGGAACCGACTTTGGGCCGTACTCGGCCAGGACACTGCCTGGCCGGGGCCTTTATAAGGCGCGCCCGAGGCCCGAGCCGAGCCAGCCCACCCCGCCGCCCAAACCCTAGCCGCCGCCAGCCGCCGCCGCCGCCAGCCGCCGCCGGAGTTGCGCGCCGCCCGAGGTTCGCCGCCGCCTCGTTTTCTGTGCTGTTTAAAAAAAATTCTGTTCGTCGTTTTTCTTTTTCGTCGGATTTTTCGCGGTTATTTTCTGATCGCGATTTCTGATCCGATTTTCATTTTAGTATAACTTTTCGCTCGTTTATTGGAATCAGGCGATTCAAGCGCCTGGAGTTTCGTCTCGAAACCCTCATTCCAAATAATCAACTTAAACATGTTTTTGCTACTGTAAAATTTTCCCTAGATCCAAATTACTAGAACGAAGTTGTTTTCTTTCGCCGTTTGATTTCTTTTGCTTCGTTCGATTTGATTCTTTTTGCAAACCAGGGTTCTTAAGTTGAACTTTCTGGTTAGATCTTCTATTTGAGTTTTACTCGTGCATTAGATGAGTACTTATTGTATGCGTGTTGTTTGTCTGCGATAGAATACCCGGAGTGCGCCGCCTGTTACGTTGAATCTCTAGGTTTCACGGATCATCAGCAAGGCAAGTAACACTTTGATCATACCTTTTCTACAACCCAGTTTTCTTGCATTAGATCAATCCTCACACATTGCATGATTAGGATCTAATTAAATTGTGGGATGGGAAGTAGATGAGGTAGTACCTATTACCTGTTTATTATCAAACCTTTGGGAGTTACTTCTACGTTTGCTTATTATGCCATGCTATGCTAGTAGACGTGGATTGGGTGAGTGATATCCATGACAGATGTGAGATTGATAATTAATGGTTTATCTAAGGTGGCAACTTAAACACACATCTAGGTGGATTGAGGCACCTGGGGTTTCCAGGACTTGCCTGTTTTTCTTTTGGACCGCCACCCAGGCTCAAAGGGATCATGAGATTATTCATACTAGAAACTTCCATGTGCAGCCACAAGCCATTATGGGCTCTGGCATAGTTGACTAAGTTGTGCGAACTCTTATAGTGGTAGACTAGTAGATGTAGGGGATGTAGGTGGTACAGTCTACCCGATCGTAAGGTGCTAGCGCTTCTGAAAGACTATGTCTCGGTCATCCGTTTCTCAAACACCCTGTAGTGCGAGAAACCAAACGGAGGCGATCGAGTCTTGTGGGGAAAAGTGCGCAAACCTCTGCAGAGTGTAATAAACTAATCATGATTAGCCGTGTCCCCGGTTATGGACATCTTGTGTATCTAGTACCTGGATTATCATGTGAATCTCAACATGTTACTCTAAATTAATTTTGTTGGGTTTTAATGATGTTACTTAATTGGGATTGAGAATGTTGTCAACCATTCTCAATGTTTAAAAACCACCATGATAGTAATTAAATTTATTCCTTTGAAGTAGGGAAAAATTGGCTTTACGCAAAAACTGTAACCATAGAGCTTTCCACCAGCCAAATATGCATATAGTATAGCTGTTGCATTCCATTACTCTCTATGTGTTACCTTGCCAGCATATTCCATGTGCTGACCCGTTTTCGGGCTGCAACGTTAATATTGCAGACTTTTCAGATGACGATTGAGGAGTTTTAGGTCGTGGTTCTATACTCAGTGATGCCGTTGGAGTTGATGGACTCACTTATCTTCCAAGCCTTCCGCTGTTATCGTGATTAGATGGCCTTAAGCCATATTTATCGTAATAAGTTCTCTTTTGAGACACTCGATGTATTAAGTGTGTGATTGCTACTCTGTTATAAATCCTCCGAGTACTGTGTGGTGTCAGCATTACTGATCCAGGGATGACACCGGAGCACAGAGATCAGACTGTTTGAGGTCTGGTCGCTACAGACCTCAACTTCGACATCGTGTATAGTACACCACCTTACCATCCATTTCCGCATTGCCTACTCGCAAAACCCATCATTGCATTTCCACAATCCCATTGAGATTCCGCAACCACCACCGCATTTCCACTACCACCATTTGACATTTGAGATTTTGAGTTCGCGGTTTTTCCGTTTCCTAAGGTGTTTCATCTACTTAGGGACGATTCTCCATCATCTTGGTATCTACATCAAGAACACCGCCACTCATCATCGCCAAGGACAGTAACCTCCATATCATCTTGGTATCGTGGTAGCCCTCCATTGTATATTCCCTTGCCATTGCATTGATAACCCCTAGCCCATTTTGCGTCACTTTCCTATCGAGACTAGCCATTTGAGTATTGCCGGCAACGTTACTTGTGCACATTAGTGATCTACGCCATACATTGCATACATACCATACAATATTGGTATCATATCATCTCGTGTGCCTCAAGTTTGTTCCCGCATATACCCAATCACTATCTTGGTTTGTGCATTCCGCATTGTGGCCATATAAAAAATAATAATAAGCTTTTAAGAAAATAAAAAGAGTGAACAAAGAGCTTGTAAGCAAGTGCGATAGCATCATACCACATTGCATATGAGATCATCTTGGATCATAACACCGGGAGCCATACATACATAGCATACTTGGGATAGAAAGTTCATACATTTTGCATCTTACAGGTTGTGCACAACTGTCGTATCTGCCTATTGAGCAATCGTGCTAGCGTCTCTCTTGAGTTGTGCAACACGAGCGTTTTTCGTGGATTCCACATTTCGTGCTAATCCTTGGCTGCACGACCCCATTTATCTATCCGTGTGTACGTTTCCGTGTGCCATTCATTGCTATTGGTCTACTTGTTTCACTTGCGAATTTGTGAATCTCTTTCAACATTATTGACTTTTGCTAATATTTTACATTACATATTTTGTGCCACTACCCTCACCGAGCTACTCCATAAGATTTAGTTTGTAGGTGTGAGTTAACAAGTATGGTACCAATTCCACTATTCTTTCATCTCACATTGAGTGAAACGGGATACATCCTCTACTTTGGGAAAAGTTAGCTTGTTATTGTTTATATCATTTCCTACTCACCTCTACTTGAGTCTTGTGATGGATAGGCAAGGCATTTCATCTTCGGTCTACAACAACAACGACGAGTTCGATGCCACGAATAACTCCAACGACGCCAAGATGCAAGCTTAAATGGAGGAGGTCAAAGGCCTCATCAAGTCCTACAAGTGATCTTCCTCATCTTCGAGAAGACGCTCAAGACCACATGTCTCCGAGCTAACATCTCCGAAAAAATCACATCGGCATCGACACCATCACCAACAAGGACGTGAAGGTCAAGAGCTCAACACCAACAACTGCTCAACGACTTCACCATCTCCCTTGGCATCTTCGCCAAGCGACTTCAAAGCATCTTCGCCTATGGACATACGGCATCTTCGCCCACAAGCACTTTAAGAAAAGCTCCCCAAGCTCAATTCCGTGACTTCCACGAGCTACTACGACCTCAACACCGACCATGAGATTCCTTCCTATGGGACTCTAGAACCTGAGGAGTATCTCGATTGGGTGCGTTTGATGGATGACTACCTCAAGCTACATCAAGTTCCTCCCAAAGATCGAGTGAAGTGCACCACAAGGAACTTCCACGACTACGCGTCCACATGGTGGCTTCACGCACCTTCGGAGACCTACGACATGAGTTGTCCCAACTAGAAGAGAGCTTCGCGGCGAGAGTTTGTGCCTCCAACCTGCACGGAACAACTTCTACACCAATTGGAGAACACCACCCAAGGATCCAAGTCCATCGACGAGTACTTAAAGGAGATAAATAAAGCCTTGCAACGAGCCGGCGTGGATGACCCCATTTTGATTAAGTTCCACTTCATGATGGGATTGCACAATGACATCTCCAAGACAATCTTCCTCGAGAACTACAAGTCCCTCGACGACAACTACATTGGTGCTCTCAAGGCGGAACAAGAACTCATGAAGGTCAAGGCTTCTTGACCCGAAGCACACTTCTCTAAGACCAAGCTCCAAGATGACGAGCATGAGGCTAGTACCACCAGGATGTCCAAGCCCGACGAGCTCCAAGATGATGCTCCCAAGTTCGACTTCACCGCCATCCCTCTTTGTGGCATTGATGATGCCGAGTCTACTTTGACTCTTTTTCAAGACGGTGCGGTGATGAGTACGACTACGGAGACCCTCAAGGACCAAGCTTTGGAGGCATGTGACATCATGACGAGCACGGAGGATGTTTCCATCTTAGGAGGCGAGAGTGATGATGTGCCATCTTTGGCCTTCATCCACGGCGACGACAACGAGATGGTTGAGGATGGGATTTTCCCTTCGACCACGGCGACATATGATGACTTGACTGACTTCAGCCACCATATAGAGAGCGGGAGTAAATTCACCACTAGCCCGATATATGATGTGTTGCCACCATTCCCAAGTGCGGAGAGCCACAACCCCACCACTTGAGTGAGATGAGTGACTCCACCATATGTGACATTGAGCGCACCTACGTTGAGGGAGTGAGTGAACCACCACATAGAGAGAGTGAGGCCACTATGATTCCTAACAACTTAACCTCTACCTCTATTGTGTCTTCTCATTTGGTGCTATGTCCCATATATGATGACGCACCGATTCTCGATGACTTTGTCCTACCTTTGGACAAGACGATGGCCATGGTGGAATATGATGCACTGTAAGTGCATCTAGTGCCACCCCTAGTTGGTTTTGGAGTATTGACGACAAACCTAGTTGAGGGACTAATGTGTTTGTGAGAATTGCAGGATAACACAGGTAGAAGTCCCTCATTGATTCGGTTTTCCTACCAGAGATGACCCCTAAAAATGTATGAAGACATTGATGTCAAAGGTGGTATATGAAGATATTCACATTGAAGACTATGACAAGAGAAGACATCGCATGAAGCCTATGGAGCTCGAAGACTTAGATCTTTCGTAGTTCTTTTTCTTCTTCTTTGTTGAGTCATAGGAACCACCGTACTGTTAAGTGGGGTCCAAAAGAACCAGTCAGAATGACTGAAGTGATGCTTAATCAAAACCAATGTCTTCGAGTGAAGACTATGAGAGTGAATCTTGTCCAGAGTCGGACAAGTCAGCTTTGCTTGTAGCCCAAGTAAAGTTGCCGTGTGAGTTTGAAATCTGACCGTTGGAACACGTGTCAGTTCCTTAGTGACCCAGGGTCATTTCGGACAAATCAGGTCGGGTTGCCTAGTGGCTATAAATAGCCCACCCCCTACAACCATAAACGGTTGGCTGCTCAAAGTTAGTGTACGGCTTTTGTCGTTTGAGAGCAACCCACCTCGAAGCCTTTGAGAGAGAATTACTTGCGAGGATAAAGCCCTAACCACCCAAAGCCAAAGAGAATTAGGCATCACTTAAGTCTTCTTGTCTGTGTGATCTGAAGACTTATTACACTTGAGGACTGTGAATCCTCCAGCCGGTTAGGCGTCGCGTTCTGAGCATCCAAGAGACATTGTGGATTGCTGGTGAATGAAGTATGTGAAGGTTTGGGAGTCTACCTTGAAGACTTACCAGAGTGATTGGGCGAGGTCTATGTGACCTTAGCTCAAGGGGAATACGGTGAGGACTAGGTGTCCTAAGCTTCATGTTCAGGACTGGGTGTCCGGGACTGTGTGTCCTCAGGTTTAAATACCTAGCCGCCCTAACCATACGTACAGTTGTCACAGCAACTGGAACTGGTCCAACACATCATTGTCTTCAACGAGTCACTGGTTTCATCCTTCCCTTCTCTTTACGTATTGTTACTCCTTGTGAAGTCATTGTATGATTGCACTATCTTTTATCTTCACTGAGTGACTGCGTGTTCTGTTTGGCTTCATAATATCTTCCTACCTGATCCTTACTACATTGCTGCTATTAGTCATTATGCTTTCACTCTATTGAATACTTGACTATGGCTTGCCTAGTGTAGTCTACCTTCTGCTGCAGGGTAATAGGTTTATTTCTATCGTTTGTCTTCATAACTTCCACGTTTTGAAGACTTTCATAAAAATCGCCTATTCACCCCCCCTCTAGTCGATATAACGCACTTTCAATTGGTATCAGAGCAAGGTACTCCCTTGTTCTGTGTGATTCGGTTTAACCACCTGGAGATTTAGCTATGTCGACTGCAGGGATAATTAAAGTCTCCACTGCGTGCCCCGTCTTTGATGGAACTGAATATCCCTACTGGAAGAATAAGATGCGCATGCATCTTGAAGGCATTGACGTCGACCTATGGTATGTCGTCAAGAACGGCGTTCCCAAGGCTGGAGAAGGTGTCACTGCTGCTAATGTCAAGAAGTTCGTTCAACTGGACTCTACTGCCAAGAATATCATCTGTGGTCATCTGACCAAAGGACAGTATGGCCGCGTGAGTGCTTTGGAAACATCTAAGCTAGTCTGGGACTGGCTCTCCAAGGTCAACGAAGGCGTCTCAACCCAGAGAGATCAGAGAATCAGTGTCCTTCGCAACCTCTTCAACCGCTTCAAGAGAAATGACAATGAGAATTTCCACCTCACATTTGATCGACTCACTGACATCACGAATGTGCTTCAAGCCCTTGGTGCTACTGAGATCACCTAGCATGAAGTCGTCAAGACACTACTGAGATCACTTGACAGTTCGTTTGACACCCTAGCCCTGATGATTCAAGAACGTCTTGATTTCAAGACACTCGATCCGTCTGACATACTTGAGAGGCTCAACACACATGAGTTTCAGCTTTCTGAGAAAAGAGATATCTACGGTCCAAATTATGGGCGAACTCGTGCCTTGAAGGCAAAAGCTGTCTCCTCATCTGAAGAAGAATCTAACAGCAGTTCTGATGATCCTGAAGACATTGGAAGGGAACTTGCTATGCTTGTGAAGAAGTTCCAAAAATTCACCAAGAAGAAAGGTTTCAGAAAGTCTTCACGATCAAGCTCAAGGAATGATGAAGCTTCTGCTCATGACTACAAGAAGAAAACATGTCACAAGTGCAAGAAACCTGGCCACTTCATCTTTGAGTGTCCTCAGTGGGACAATGAGAACAAAAATAAGAAGAAGAGCAAGGAATATGACTCTGACGACAAGAAGAAGAAGAAATACTCAAAGTCTTCTTCCAAGTCTTCTTCAAAGTCTTCATCACACAAGAAGAGCTCATCTGGCAAGGCACGTGCGTTTGTTGGCAAGGAAATGGATTCAGAGGAGGAGTCCGCTTCTGAGGAGGCGGAGGTGGAGTCTGAGGAGGAGTCCGATTCTGGCGTCGCAAGTCTGGCTACAGCATACGTTGCCAAGTCCATCTTCAACACTGAAGACAATGACCTCATCACCGACACCGATGCAAATGACAAGGACTACTCCGCTCCTACATACTGCTTCATGGCACGCGGTGCCAAGGTAAACACACGCACTACTCACTATCAAACATCCAGTGACGATGACTCTGATTGTGGTTCAAAACCCAGCTACAAAACAATTGCCACTGAACAACAAAAAGCCATGGAACATATTCAAAAACTGTTAGACAAAAGCGATGATCTGTTAGGCGCTGAAATGACTCGTTCTGAGTCCTTAATTGAAGACATAAAAAATCTTCACGTTAAGTATGAGGAACTTGAAAGTCGTCATGAAACGCTCTCAACAGCTCATGAAAAGCTTTCCTATGATTATCTTCAAAGGAAGCAAGATCTTGAGAAATTGAGAGCGGCTCATGAAGATCTTCAAAAGGAAAATGAGTCACTTCGCTCCAAACAGATCAGTTCCGCTCAGGAAGGATTTGAACCACCATGTCTTAAATGCATTGAGCGTGATAATGCTACTACTGTTGCTGAATGTTCTACTGCTGCTACTGTTGCAATATCTTCAAATGTTGATGTGGGAACTAACCCCTCTGCGGAGGATTCCACTGCTATTGCTGATGAGAATGCTAGGTTGAATACATTGCTTGAAACAGGGATGTACAAAAGTCTTAAAGGGCATCAGACACTATGTGATGTCCTCAAAAAGCAGATCTTGAACCGAAACCCGAGGAAAGAGGGTGTTGGGTTCGTAAGGAAAATGAATGCTGATGGCTCTTACTGGAAACCTGAGCAGTACCCCAAAACCACATGGGTTGCTGCAAAGGAATCTTCAGCAGATCTATCCAATCTATCTGGCTTCTCTTGTGCAAATCCCATTGTCATTGATGAATCCTTTGATGCAAACTATAAATTGTTTAAGAATCAGAATGGTGAAGTGTTTGCCAGGTACATTGGTACTAACTGCAGGAATGGACTGCCTATGAAGAAGATCTGGGTTCCGAAAAAGTGTCTGGAGAATATTCCTGTGAATGTCATCATGACACCACACTTGAAGAAGACAAACCTCAGACCACAGGCTTAATACGGTCCAAAGGCTTCATACAGACAGAGGACTCACCTGAGTCACACTAACGCAAATGTTTTGCAGGGAAACCACACTCAGGCCTATGAATATGAGTGCGGTCCATCAAACCGCCATGTTCATAAGACCAAGAACTATTCTGCTTATTCTTATGAGTACTATTGTCTGCCTGCAAGACTTTTTGCTAGGGCTCCAAAGCCAAAGTTCTCAGATGCTGCACTTAGACTTATTGCTTCTAAGCCACCCTTGAAGATGTGGGTGGCTAAGAAAGCTTAACTCTCTTTTGCAGGGAAAGGTCTCCAGCAGAAAACCAAAATTGTCTAACTTTATTGCTGGGAACCTTAAACATCTTGTAGGGCGCAAGATCAAATGCCTGAATGGTCTTACTATGTACTTCGTTCCTGAATCGCTTGCCACTCTCCCTATCAGTCCTAATCTGGATTTAAGCTTTCATAACCCACTGGTTCGTCAAATGTTTTTGCTTCACAATTCTCTTCGTGAAGCCTATCCCCCTAACTGCACTGTAGGGTACGACACCAGCGTCTTCAGAATGGATTATTGATAGTGGGTGTACCAACCACATGACTGGCAAAAAAAGCCTTTTATGGACTCAACCTTACGTCCATCCGACAAGAGTCACATCACATTTGCTGACACTGGTAAAAGTAAGGTATTGGGTCTAGGTAGAGTTGCAATCTCAAAGGATCAACACATGGATAAAGTCATGCTTGTTGATTCCCTTGGCTTCAACTTAATGTCTGTCTCAATGCTTTGCGATTTGAACATGATCGTAATATTTGGAAAATATCGCTGCCTTGTACTAATGGAATCTGACAAGTCTCTAGTGTTTGAAGGGTATCAGAAAGATGATTTGTATGTAGTAGATTTCTCGGCAGGACCACAGCTTTCCGTATGTCTTCTAGCAAAAGCTTCAGAGTGCTGGCTCTGGCATCGGAGGCTAGGGCATGCTGGCATGAGGAACCTCCACACCCTTGCAAAGAAGAAGCATGTCATAGGCATCGAGGGCGTCAAGTTCAAGAAAGATCACTTATGCAGTGCCTGTGAAGCAGGGAAGATGACGAGGGCCAAACATCCCTCGAAGACAATCATGACAACCACTCGACACTTCGAACTGCTCCACATGGATCTTTTCGGTCCCACTCATTACTCAACTCTTACTACTACTGCTTGCCTCTACGGCTTTGTTATTGTTGATGATTATTCTAGATATACTTGGGTGCACATAATCCTCTACAAGACTGAAGTGCAGGATGTCTTCAGATGCTTCGCAAATCGAGCAATGAACAACTATGGCGCCAAGATAAAGCACATCAGAGGTGACAATGGCACTGAATTCAAGAACACTGGCCTTGATACATATCTTGATACCTTGGGCATCACGCATGAATTCTCAGCCCCATACACCCCACAGCAGAATGGCGTCGTCGAACGCAAGAATAGAACACTCAATGAGATGGCCCGAACGATGCTTGATGAATACAAGACTCCAAGAAATTTCTGGCCTAAAGCCATTGATACTGCATGCCATACAATCAATCGTGTTTATCTTCACAAGCTTCTGAACAAGACATCTTATGAGCTCCTTACTGGCAAGAAGCCAAATGTCAGTTACTTCAGAGTTTTTGGCGCCAGGTGCTGGATCAAGGATCCACATCACACTTCAAAATTTGCACCAAAAGCACATGAGGGTTTTATGCTTGGATATGGAAAGGATTCGCACTCCTACAGAGTCTTCAATCTCTTTCATTATAAAGTGGTTGAAACAGTGGATGTGCGGTTTGATGAGACTAACGGTTCACAAAGAGAGCACCTCCCAAATATGCTAGATGAAGTTCCATCCAGCGAATCAATCAAGCTTATGGGAACCGGAGAAATCATACCCTCTGAAGCTCAACCTGAAGAGGAACTTATCATCTCCGCACCTGATCAACCTGAAGACAATGCTCAGCCTGAAGACAATCCCACTAACAATGACAATGATTAGCAAGAGCAAAACCTTCGCCCTGTACATCCTCGTGTTGCCAATGAAGTGCAGATTGAGAGAATAATTGACAGCATCAATGCACCCGGTCCGCTCACTCGATCAAGGGCAACTCAGCTGGCAAATTTCTGTGGGCACTTCGCATTCGTCTCAATAACAGAATCCAAGAAAGTTGAAGAAGCCTTCATGGAACCTGAATGGATTCAAGCTATGCAAGAAGAGCTTCAACAGTTTGAGCTGAATAATGTATGGGAACTGGTTAAGTGTCCTGATCCTCGGAAGCACAACATAATAGGCACCAAATGGATATACCGCAACAAGCAAGATGAGCATGGTCAAGTTGTCAGAAACAAAGCTCGTCTCGTTGCTCAAGGATATACTCAAGTGGAAGGCATTGACTTCGATGAAACATTTGCTCCTGTGGCTAGACTTGAAGCGATACGCATACTGCTAGCCTATGCCAATCATCACAACATACTTCTATATCAAATGGATGTGAAGAGCGCCTTTCTCAATGGCAAGATTGAAGAAGAAGTGTATGTTGCACAACCGCCTGGCTTTGAAGATCCGAAACATCCTGACATGGTATACAAACTCAACAAGGCACTGTATGGCCTCAAACAAGCCCCTCAGGCCTGGTATGACACACTCAAATACTTCCTAAAGAGCAAAGGCTTCATACCTGGTTCCCTAGACCCCACTCTCTTCACGAAGACATATGATGGTGAACTGTTTGTGTGCCAAATATATGTGGATGACATTATCTTCGGCTGCACCAATCAGAAGTACAGTGAAGAGTTTGGATATATGATGCAAGAGCAATATCAGATGTCCATGATGGGAGAGCTGAAGTTCTTCCTCGGTCTCCAAATACGACAGCAACGCAACGGCATCTTCAAATCTCAAGAGAAGTATCTCAAAGATTGTCTGAAGAAGTTCGGTATGCAAGACTGCAAAGGCTTCACGACGCCAATGCCAGCCAAGCATCATCTGGGTCCCGACGACAATGGTAAAGAGTTCGATCAAAAGGTATACCGCTCCATGATTGGTTCTTTGCTTTACCTATGTGCATCTAGGCCAGATATTATGCTTAGTGTTTGCATGTGTGCTCGATTCCAAGCGGCACCAAAGGAATCGCATCACTTAGCTGTGAAGTGAATTCTTCGATATTTGGCTCACACCCCAACTCTAGGATTATGGTATCCAAAGGGCTCAGAGTTTGATCTAGTTGGATTCTCGGATGCTGATTATGTTGGTGACAAAGTAGATCGCAAATCTACATCAGGCACATGTCACTTTCTGGGACGATCACTTGTATGTTGGTCTTCAAAGAAGCAGAACTGTGTATCTCTCTCCACTACCGAATCTGAATACATTGCTGGTGGATCTTGCTGCGCTCAGCT